>NC_045678.1:27639834-28255259 GCF_003331165.1 Xiphophorus hellerii | reverse complement strand
TGAACGGACTGTCGGCTCTGAAGGCGTACAGCGTCATCGGACCGCCGCTTCACACCTTCTCCCAGTTTTTCCCACACCTGGTTTTCCCACTGGAGTCCAAGGAAAACTCCTCAGAACCGTCACAGCAGACGCTCGTCACGTTCGTGTACTGAAGGAGCAGAATAGTACCGAGAAAATGTTTCACATGTGGATACGAGCACAAACATTAGCATGCTCAGGTTGCATGTTTCTCATATTTCCCATTAGCATCACTGCCATTTTTCAAGATGGCCGTCGTTTTTGAGGGTTTTTTCTACGAAAGTATTAGGGCCACAACACCAAGACATGAAATCCATAATGTGAGAATAAAGTCATAATGTTTTGACTCTATTCTAGAAATTTCATCAGTTTATTCTCAAAATATTTCAGCTTTATTCTCATAATGTTACGTCCTTTTTTTCTTGAAATATTCTGACTCTTTTCTGGTACTATTGTAACTTTATTTTCTTTTAAGTTTATTCTTGTAATATTATGACTATCCTCTTAATATTTTTCTTAGTGTGGCCCTAATGCTACATCGTACCTTTAGACCAGTTATTGCCATAAAATGTTACCCACTTTCATTATTTGGATGAACTTTATGTCACTTCATGTTTTGGACTTTTTTCTTCCTGTTTATGCAACTTTAACGCAATAATATGTAGCAAAATCAGAACTTGCTGTTTGTAAATCTCAATCAACTAGAAAAAGATGTAGATTTGCAACACAGACTTATAGTCGTCTTAATGGTTAGCATTAGCCTCCGCTACTGTATGTGTTTCACAGCTTAGCGTTAGCTTCCCATGATTTGTTTTTAGCAGTTTAGTGTGTTAGCTTCTGGGATTTGTTTTTATGTTAGAGTTAGCTTCAGCTATTTATTTTATCTTTAGCAGTGTAGTGTTAGCTTCCAGTCATTTTTATGTTCAGCTTTAGCTTCTGAAAATGTTTAATGTCTTTAGCGGTTTAGCATTAGCATAGCTAAGCATCTTTTTAGCGAATTAGAGGCTTGTGAACCTAACTTTGTAGATAGCTGTGCCTGCTACTGGCAAAAACTACTGCCGATTTTAGTGCAAAGATTTTCTCCATTACAATCATGGCGGCCATTTTGAAAAATGTCCACCAGAAAAACAAAGCACAAGATCAAGAAAATACAAATGATTTCAAATGTTTAAATTTGACGCCAAATATATTTATTTAATTGGCAATTTTATTGCAACCATTAATTTTCCATGACAACCTTGGTAGCCATTTTGTAAAATAAAAAAAATATCAGGAAATGTGATTTCTATAGGTCCAATTATACATGATTTCACACCAAAATTATTTATCTGTGATAAATATCGGCAAATTAAGTGCAAAAGTACATTTTCATTGACGACAATGATGGCGGCCATTTTGAATTTTGTGCCCAGTTTGGTTCTTGTATCCACATGTGAACCAAAGTATTCAGTTATCTGCTACACTATAAAAAGTTCACTGAAAAAAAGGAAAGTTACCCTGCAGCTGCTGAAAGATGTAGATAAGTGGTTGGAAAATTTTATATTTTCTGTCAGCTAGTAGAAATCTCTCACCAATCATTGGACTTATTGTTTTATTGTCATTTTCTACATTAATTCATCATTTTTTTTAGATTTACTGAGAAACATAACTTCTGTTAATTCCAGCTTGACCATATATTCAATAGTTTTCAGCTTTTTATTTACCTTTCATAATGTATTAACCTTAAAGCTCAATTCAAATCCTTATCCGGTGCTTTGCATACATGATCTCTAAGGTACGACGTCAATATGAAGCTAATTTTACTGCAGAAAATGTTGCCAAACCTGCTCACTAACACTGTTTTTTATTGATCGCATGCATCCCATCCTGCACAAATCCACTCCGATGACGTCTGAAAGACAATTTAGCAGAAACATAAATCATGTTGTGACGTAGAGGAGCGCATTCATCGGGTTTAGCTGCTCTGCTTGTGAAGCTTTAGTAGATTTTTTGCTCTATATTTTGACATATTTGCACATGTTTTTTTTGCTGCTGTGGCTTGGTGTGATAACGTTACTAGAGGTGTGTAATATTTTATATTTTGGTTGAATACTAATTAAATACAGAAACAGCTTCAGGAATACTGATACCGCTACTTTAGGCATTTCTGTGGATTTCTTCTTTGAATTATTTAGTTCAAACTGTACAAAATACTCTAAGATATTAACATGACAAATAGAACAAATTTGTAAAAAAGTGCCATCATCGATAAATACCAAAATGATGGCCAATTTTCCATTAATTTATTTTAAAAGCAACTCTGTTAACAGTCTTAAGTTTTAACCTTGATTTGAAGGACCTCAGTGTTTTGGCTGTTTTGTTTGTTCCAGTGATTTATAATCTAACAAACCTGATACTTTACTAAAGATAAACACCTGGATGAGTTTCTCTAGAACTTATCCGTCCTTTAAATCTTGAAATGTTCTTCAGGTAATAGAAGGCCGACTTTGTAACCGTCTTTATGTGTCTCAGAAGGTTCAGGTTCATTCTAGCATAACTTTACCAGCTTTGTTTTTATTTGCTCCATTTTTAAATCTAATTCTGTGCTTATTCACAACTCACCCATTCACCGCTGCATCTGGTGGATGAATGGATAATTTATTAGTTCCCTGATTTCTCAGTTTGTTTGTTTTCCTGAAACTAACTCAGTCCAGTTAATCTGTTCAAGTCAAATCCGTTCCAGATGTTTCGTTTTTTGTTTATTTTTGTCACATTGTGTTTCGAGATTCTAATTTAGGATCTTTGTTTCTAAATTTTCCGTTTTTTCCAGCATCTTATCTTTTCCTTACAGTGTAATAAAGTCGGTTTGCTCATCTATTCGCCTTTGGATCCTTTCTGCTATAAAATGTCGCCAATTTTTCTCACCAGAGTTTCAGTGAATGCAGCATTATTTAAAATCAAAGTTGAAGATGAAGAATAAATATTTTCCAAAAAATATAAACGTAAAATTTTGATTTTGTTTTTTTTCTTAACAGTAAATACTGAAAGTATTTTATTTCGAGACTAAAAAGTAGTCCATACTATTTAGAAAAAAGTAAAATAAAAACAAATACCAAAATAAAACGAGTCATAAAAAGTTGTGCTAATTTCAAAGCAAAGGGAGAAAATAAAGTTTGGAGTTTTATTTTTCCATGTTTCAGTGAATGCAGCATTATTTAAAATCAAAGCTAAAGGACTATAAATTCTTTCATTTATTTTTATTTTCCAAAGACTGATAAGGTAAAATTTAGATTTGGTATTTTCTGAGTAGTAAATAAAAAAAAAGTCATGAAAAGTTTGTAATTTCTCAGCCTAATGATTATTTTTCTTTGGAAACATCAAAGCAAACTGAGAAAATTAAGTTTAAAGACTCATTTTTCAGTGTTTCAGTGAACGCAGCATTATTTCTGCTACTGTTTTTAACTCAAGATATTGTTTGTTTTTTTACAGTATATAAATAAAAAGTTGTGCTAATTTCAAACAGGCAGGACAATTTCCTAAAAAAAATGAACTGGAGAAATTGATTTTAAACTTAAACGTCTCACATAATTAACTTTTATTTTGTTTTGTACAGTTTTTAATGCTATGTAGTTTTTGTCTTCCATATCATTCGTCCATGCCAGTCGAAGGAAATGACCAAAAGTCTGGTGATGTCGTGCTAATGAAGAATTAAGGGTTGTTGTTACATAACGTTTCTGCGGCCTGCGCTGCACCTGCTGATAAAAACACGACGTGCAGCTGAATGCTGCTGGAAAACGTCCAGCCTGCTGCGAGCGCTTCGCTCTGTCTGGGGGGAAAAAATTTATTTATAAAGTGATTTACAGAGAACTCCTGCTGTGACATCCAGAGAAAGTCCTTCAGCAGAAAGATAAAGGAGGGATGGGACGGAGTGGAGTGACCCGGCTCAGTGGGATCACCGCTGCGTTTTTCCAGCTGGACGGACCGACTGCAGATGGCCTAATAAAACAAGTTGTTTTGAAACAGGTTGAACAAGAGTTGCAGTTTCAGGAGCCAGCAAATCCTCGTCTCTCTGGATCAAAACAAGAACTGGGCAAAGAGCCGGATTGGTTTGGATTAGTGCGACTGGAGTTCAGTGGTGGAGGAGTGGGAAGAGAAAGAAATGTGACTTTGTTTGTGGGTCTGAAAAGTGACTCTGGATCAGGTTTTCTCTGTCTGGCTCGCAGCTCGTTTCCTGTGAGAGGCTGCTGACAAACAGGAGCCGGAGCTGATGACCGGAGCTCTGAGTCAGCCTGGAGGAGCAGTGAACGACACAAACCTCTGCAGAAACTCAAAGCAGCTTTCTATGAAAGGCCTGTAGGCAGGAGCACAAACATCTGGCTTTATGCATGTAGTCGCCTCTTCTTAAAGGGCCAGTGCAGCTATTTTCATGTGAAAGTGTTGAGTTTCAGACGCACCGAAGGGCAGTAATGAGGATGTTCAAAGTCAGGAATCAGAGAAGGTTGGTTGGATGGAAAACACTTCGGACGAGTAATGAGGACGTTGTTCAAGGCTGCCACAGTCAAGGACAAAAAGTTGGTTGGTTGGTTGGTTGGTTGGTTGGTTGGTTGGTTGGTTGGTTGGTTGGTTGGTTGGTTGGTTGGTTGGTTGGTTGGTTGGTTGGTTGGTTAGTTGGTTAGTTAGTGTTTTTGGTTTGTTGAAAAGCAAAATAATGTTTGTTTAAGGCTGCCATAGTCAGGAAGGATAGAAGGTTGGTTGGTTGCTGTTTGGTCAGTTGATTAGTTGTTTATTTGGTTGGTCGGTTGCTTGGCTGCTTTGTTGTTTGGTTTATTTAATTAAATTTCCCTTTGAGAGCAACAAAGTGTTTTGGAATTGAATTAGGCCAGTTAGTTATTTGTTTGTTTGGTGGGTTGGTCAGTTGGTTGGTTTAATTTAATTTACCTTTTGGAGTAATAAAGTATTTTTGAACTGAATTTTGTTGGTTGTTTGGTCGGTCGGTCGGTCAGTTGCTAGGTTGGTTCAACCTTGGTTGGTACGCTTCCAAGCAAACCATGGTCTAAACCAGGGGTCTCAAACTCCAGTCCTCGAGGGCCGCAGTCCTGCAACTTTTAGATGTGCCTCTGCTGCACCACCTGAACAGAATAATTAGGTCATTAAGGCTCTGGAGAACTGATCTACACAAGCAGGAGGTAATGAAGCCATTTCATTCCAGTGTTTTGTACCTGTGGCACATCTAAAAACTGCAGGACTGCGGCCCTCGAGGTCTGGAGTTTGACACCCCTGGTCTAAACCGTCAGACCTGTTGTCTGTTCTGCTATGATTCCATGTCCTTTTCATTTGAAACACAGACGGTCTGATCATCCGCCAGACTGCCAGACGATCTTCCTTCTACTTGGTCCAAGGAGCCATTACCTCACCTCTTGTTCTCTGGTTTCCTTTTTTGGACCGCCTTTGGCAGGCCATGGCCGCCTGCAGACCGGGCCCATCACGGGATGCTTTGATTATGCCATGTTGATGTTTTAAACGTCCCACCCACTGACAGGAGACAATTTACCTGCTTGTAGTCAGAACTTTACTATCTAATAAAAGTTTATTTTGTCGGGAAGTGAATTATCTACACTGAAAAATGTTTATGTTGCAACATGCTGTTTAATGGCCGGTAACAATGGAGCTGCTGTGAGTTTTCCTTCAGCTTTCAGTCGTCTCTGTTTGTTGGACGTTAAAATTCCCTCATCGCTTCTTCTCCATCTGATTCACATGGCATTGTCTAAAAATAGATCCTCGCAGAGCTGCTGGACTTTCTTTATATAATCTCTGGATTTCTCAGCGCTGCGACTGTCTGCACTTTAACACACAAATGTTCAGTTTCACTTTGAGTCAACACAACATCTGTTCAGATCTTCACAAGATGCTTTTTTTCTACTTAAATGGAAACATGTTTGCTTGTGTAACAGAAAGTCCTACAAACTGATCTGGTGCAACTCATGTCGACTTTGTTTTGTTTGTGAAATGGGGCTGAAAGTTTGCAGAACAGGAACCAGATATATTAATGTGTGATTAAATTAATGACTCTTTTTCTTTCTCTACTACAAAACTCTGAAAGCAGATTTAAAATCAAACTCGGCTAAAAATGGCGGGAAATGGTTAAAATTAACATCACAGAGGCAAAATGTTCCAATGAAACTCCACACTGATGAAAAGTTGCTATAAATTCACGAAGAAAAGTAATAATAATTTGCATTTTAAGGACCTACAGTTTAACAGAGGAGGTAATGATTTGTGCTGTTTTGTAGCGCCACCCAGAGGCAGAAGTGTGAACTGGTGGCATTAAATGGAAAAACTGATTTTTACCAAATGTTAGTTTAGTTTATTCCTTGTTCTTCATTTAAATTATTAACTAAAATTAACTTTAATAAAAAAAAATCTTTGAATATTTTAATTTCTTTTGTTTTTGTAATTTAACTTTGTCTTACATTGTTATGTGTTTTAATTGTTTTGGTGTCTATTTTGTGATTCTTGTGTCATTTATGATGTTTTAATTTAAATGTTCTAATATAAAGAATTTTGTAACATTTGTTTAAAAATGCCAAAGGCAATTGTTCTTAAATGTGCTACGCAAGTAAATTTGATTTGAAAAAGTTTCTGTCAATAAATTATTATTATTATTATTATTATTATTATTATTATTATTATTATTGTTGTTGTTGTTGTTGTTGTTGTTGTTGTTTTTAATTTATTTATTTATAAAAAGAAACTATTTACTTTTTAGAAGGTTTTATTGTTTCCAAAACATGTTCATTACTTTTCTTCTTTTTTTAACAGAATCATTCTTAGATTATTAAATTTCAATCTGATAATTTTTTGCCTATTTGTTTTGAGGCCTCTTGTCACTTTGAATCCAAATTTACCTGCTGCCACTGGCCACGCCCCCAACTCAGCTCGCACCTGAAAATGGCTGCAAACAAGAATACATCAAGTAGCTTCTTGATGGTAAGTCAAAAACTAAACACTTCGCCTTTCCAGCAGCCATTTTGAGCGCATAAAGCGATGAAACCAGTTGACTAAATGGTTCGCTTTGGTTGCTAGGTGACGTTAGAACTCTTCCTGGGTTGCTAGGTAACGGCGCGGCGCTCCTTAATTTGAAACGCCTCATTTTCAGTCACCAAAAATCATTAAGTTATTGCCTTCCAAAAAACGGGTTGGTCGGTTTTTAGACGCAGGAACTTAAATTTAAGTACAAAAATGTGCAAGATGTGAATTTTGAATAGAAGGTCCCGTTTAAAACTTCCTGTTTTCTTCTGGGTTTTTACCTTCTCCCTTCAGAAAGATTTACTTCCCGTTTCACGTTAAACGAATCCATCTGCAGCTCACAGCTGTCATTATTCCCCTCCGTCTGCATAAAGGCTGTACGTCAGCCAACTTCCTGTCCGCCGCAGTGGAGGAAATCCAGAACACTTAACACAACAAGACGGAGATTTCTAGGTTGTTTTTAAACAAAGTCAAGTTTCTGAGCTGTTGTTAACGGAGTCAGTTTGGAACAAAGAGGTGGGTGGAAAAAAGCTACTATTTATTGGTCTCCATCATAAAAAAAAGGACGAGAACGTGGAGGAATTATCATAAATAAACTATAAATGGTCAGTTTTAACATGTTGGGTACATGTTTGATTTAGTGACGTTTACATAAAACAAACGGTAGAGCTTCGTTATAGTTAAAGTAAAAAGGAACAATGTCACTTTGCTGGTAAGAAATGTTTTATTTATTTATTTAGCAAATAAAACAGATTGTCTTCCTTTTATAACTGATTATTATGCCTGCACGTGTTGCCATGGAAACGGCGTAGGTCAAGGAAATGGAAAGACACTTATAAATTTCTGCCAAAAAACTAAAATATTCTGAGATTAATATAAGAAATTTTCTAGAAAAATTCAGGAAAGTTCTGAGCTCTAAAAGTCAAAAATTGGAAGGAAATAAGTCAGAAATTTTGATTTTTTTATTATTATTTTTTTTTTACTTATGAAATTCAGAAAATTTCCAAAATCTTTTACATTTTCTGAAATTAATCTCAACATTTCTGAATTTTTTCTCGCAAAGTTTTGATTTTTGGAGCTCAGAAACGTCTTTGTTTTTGTTTTGTTTGTTTTTTTGCAGATATTTACTCATCTTTTTTCTTCGTAACATGCTTTAGCTATGAATTAATCATACATTCTTCTTGTAAATGAAACATTTGCTAATCATGTCTTTATTTAAATGTCAACCTAAAATATTTTACTTTTTAGATTTGATCAAGTAAAACATGAATCTATTAAAAAAAGATTTAACTTCTAAATAAGTCAATTTATTTCTGTGTTAGTAAGTTGTGGCCTCTGTACAGAGGAGGCTTCATGATTCTCAACATCAGGAAGTTGCAAAATACTAAAAAACAAAAAACTCTGGAAAGCAGTACTGTTAATTAAAACCAAAATAAACTGAAAAGATGTTTTGATTCTAGATTTTTTAATAAAGTTCAAACATTACTCTTTTTCTAAGAATTAAAAAAACTTTCAATCTTGGGAAACAAACGCTTTACTCCCGTCATTGAACAGCAGGGGGCGCACCAGCATTAAAAAAAGGAAATCCTTATTATTCCAGGCTGCAGTGGACGGCTGGCGCCACCAGGGGGCAGCAAACAGGTTACAATGAAGAAACATAATCTTAATCTCTGGTTTCCTCAAAAGGAAAGAACAAAAATAAAATCGTTCAATCACATGTTAAAATAACAAAAAATAAATAAATATTCACTTTCATTTTGTGTTTGTTGTTTTCTGAACTTTTATTACATGTTACAAATATTTGCATGTATTTAATTTTTTTTTCTTATTTAAATAATTTCATAATATGAAAAATTATTACAGACAAATTAAAATCTCCTTTTAATAAAAAATGTTTTTTTTTGTAACCAATATTTTACATTTAAATATGTCCATAGAAAAAACACTAAAAACATCATCCCAGTAATTATATTTTTTTTAAATGAATTTAATTGACTTTTAATAAACAAAGCAAGTTTTTTCAACGAGAGTCACACATATGTTGTTATTGTTGATGAAAAATCATAACAATTTGCAATCAGTTTGCATTTCATTTCAAAAAGCAAACATGGAAAACCATTTCTAAGTTTTGGGTCTAAAATAATTTTCACATTTCTTTCCTGCAAAGCATCTGGCTACGTAAAGTTTTGCATTCTTAGTTTATTGTTGAACAGGTAAGTAAAATGTACAGAGCAAACTTTAATGATTACAGTTTATTTTTTAAAGTTATATGTTGACATTTTTGCCCACATGACAAAAGACTTTGGACGCTCACAAGGTGGATTAATATAAAACCTGCAGAAATAAAACTGAATTTAAACCAAAACAGATTCTTAAGGAGCAGTTATAACGATAAAATGATCATCACGGCATTTCTATTTTCCGTTTTAATTATTCCTGTTTTGTGTTTGGATTTTATGCTTTGCGTTTTCAGTTCATATCTTATGTAGGATTATTTGAATTATTCGCTGTGAATGATAAAGTTTATGGCGTTGGTTAATATTTAACACTTTATGTGACGAGTCATTAAACTTTATGAGCCAAAGAGTCAAACCTGTTATACCAAACCTGCTTATGGCCATAAATCTGCAAAACCTTTGGAATAAAGTATCTAAAAATTACCTGTGAGATAAAATACATTAATCATAAAGCTAAATTAAAGAATCAAAGTTGTATTTTAGTCATTATTTTCTGCTTTAGCTGAATCAAGATTATAGATAATACTGCAGATTGAATGCAGTGTTAAAAAAAACATTCAACCTTTTAATAACTAAATATTATTATTTATCTTGGAATTTAGCACTATCCAAATAAAAACAGATTTGATTTGACTGATAAAATAATATTTAAGCAAATAACCATCATCTTGAAGTTATATTTCTGTGGCCCTGAAATAGCTTTGGCGGACCGGATTTGGCCCGCGGGCCTTAAGTTTGTACACATATGATGTAGTGTGATAAAATTAGGGGAACAAAGTCATAAAATTACCAGCATAAGGTTGTATACTAACAGAAAGAAGAATTTTAATTTTTTTAAATTAAAATAGTAAAATGAGAAACGTTGAGCAGCTTGTAGAGTTATGCTTCATATTCGGTTTTTAAAGTAAAGAAATAATGAATATTTTTAACACGTCAGCATCAAATTATGGTCAACTGGAGGTAATAACGTTGAATCGTTTCAAACTTTTAAATGATTGTGAGCGACAGTGTCTATTTTGAAGACAAAATATCAGCTCTGGCTAATTTTATCAAAGCTAAACTTGTATTAAAAAAACTTTTTACTTGTAATTTTACGACTTTAACCTGCTGATATGACTTTGTCATGACTTTAGTCTCCTAATTTAAAAAAAATCTTTATTCGGCCCTTATATTGCCTTTAGAAGCAAAAACATCACATTTATATGACAGTGTATTAGGGCTGCTTTAGATATTTTCTTTCTTTTTTTTTGTAAAGTACATTTCCACAAAAAAACACAAATGTTTAGATTAATCTCAGAAATTTTCTAGAAAATTAAAGGAAATTTCTGAGTTTGAAAAGTCGAAGATTTGCTCGAAAAAAAATCTCAGAAATTTTGAGATCAGTCTCAGAATTTTCTAGTAAAATCTCTAAAACTTTAAAACTAATCTAAAAAAAATCCAGTAAAAACTTTGAAAGTTGCAAAAGTAAAACAAAATCAAGTTTTCAAACATAATTTTGTCAAAAGGTTGTGAGATAGATCAATATATTTTTGAATATTTTTGTATGTTTGTAAATTTTCAACTTCTCAAACTCAGAATAATCAGACTTTTATTCTGAAGGCTGATGTAACCTTTCACATCTGAAACAAGCTTTTATTTTGAAGGCGTGGCCGGAAGCAGGCGTGTAAATGGCATTGGACAGCTCATGTTGTCGTCAGTCAGGAGCGGCTCCTGTTGTTATTGAACCAAGATTTCGTTTTTCTTTCTGAGCTTTAATGACTCGACCCGTGGGAACACGTGACCTCCCGTGGGTAGTTCCCACTTTAAGCGGATATTTGGATCTTGGTTCTGTTTTTAACTGGGAAGTGGTTCTCCAATAAACATGAGGACGTGTTAAGGTCTCTGCGAACTTTCGGACCGTTTTAATCCTCAGGATGTGGTTGTGAATCAGCTGTCGGCTTCAGTTGCGAACTTTTTTCTGTTGACCGGATCTCGTCGGAGTCGGATCCCTGAAGAATGAACGCATTTCCTTTCATCTTCCTGATTCTTCTGCTCCATTCAGGTGAGGAAAGCGCGTCATCCAGGTGGAATTGCTGCTCTTGTTACCTTTACTCAGGTGCGTTTCCGCCGGTTCTCTGCAGCTGTTGCGTCCCTTCCGGAACCAGTCAACCTCAGGATGGAGTCTCTGAACTTCCAGCATATCCTGCACTGGGATCCGGGACCCGGCAGCCCTCCAGGGACGCAGTTCTGGATCTATCGGAGGTAATTCACCCCAATTTCCTCATCACCAGATTTTCCTGTAATTCCTGGAAGTGTCTTTTTGAAGTGTCATTTCCTCCCCAACATCTAAAACTGGTTTGCTCCCATTTACTTTAGCAGCAACAAATGTATCCAAAACATACCGGAGTACCGTTCCGTTTTGAAAACAAGAATGCAGAAAATATGGAAGACAATTCGAGCCGCTGACAAAAAGGAATTCAGATTTTTGATCTCAGAAGATTAAAGTCAAAATTCTGAGGAAAAAAGTCAGAATACTGAAAAAAAAAAAACAGAATTCTGAAAAAAAAGTCATAATTCTGTGAACAACAGTTCAAATTCTGCAAAAGAAGTCAGAATTTTATTTAAAACAAAGTCAAAATTATGAAGAACAAAAGTCAGAATTCTGTGGAAAAAAGTCAAATTCTATGAAAATTCAGAATATTGAGGAAAAAAGTCCGAATTTTGTGAAAAAAAAATCTGAAAAAGTTAGAAATCTACAAAAAAAAATTCAGAATTCTGAGGAACAAAAGTCAAAATTCTGCAATAAAAGGTCATATTCTACCAAACGTCAGAATACTGAGGGGGAAAAGGTTTGAATTCTGCAAAAAGTCAGAATTTTACTTAAAAAGTTACGATTCTGAGGGAAAAACGTCAGAATTCTTAGAATAAGGTAATAATTCAGTTTTTTTTTTCCAGTAGCCCGAATCCTCTCCGCAGGAGAAAGAAATTTCAGAATTAAAAAACAAAAATTCTGTTTTATGACTGAAACGATAAATCGGGATTAATCATATATTGAAATAATCGTCAACTAATTTAGTAATCGATTAATCATTAACTGAAATATTCCGATTAAAAACAAGATATTTACTGAAAAATCCCAACATGTTCAGAGTTTAATTAAGCAAAAACTGCACAAAGATACATACATTTTCCATTTAATATATAAAGAAAAGTCTTCCTGTATAAATATGTTTTAGCTTCACCCAGTTCAAATTTTTAAAAAGGAATGCTGTGTTACTGCATTTTAGGCAATAAAATGTTTATTTTCTTAATTGAAAAAGGAATTGAATTGTTTGTTTATTTTTAATGCATCTCTAATATTGTATGAAAACTTTTAAGAATTTGCCATTTCTTTATCCGATTAATCATCAGACTAATCGATTAATCAGTTACTAAAATACTCATTAGTTGCAACCCAGTTCTGTTTATGTAACTTGAACACGGTAGAGGTTCTGTCATGGTTTGTTGCTGCATCTGTTCTTAGATATTGATCCGTTCTTAGGGAAAACTTGGAGGTAATGTGAATAAATTGGATCCGTCTAACAGATGGTTAAAACTGTTGGTCTTTGAGGAAATAATAATAAGTGTTTTCCAGCTGGAAAACACTGGACTTTGTTTAAAAATAAGATTTAATAATAAGAGTCCACTTTTTAAATTACTATGAATTCAGAATATTATAAAATATTTTAAAATTCACACCGGCTGCATGTCGTAAAGTGATCTCACGTTGAAGGAAAGGAGAAAATGTGTCATTAAAATCCGTTTTTGCAAAGTTCAGACCAACGTTTTTCATTTTTATGGCTGTTAATTGAAATATTCCTCGGTCAGGTTTTGCAAAGTTGCATGGTCTGCCTTGGGGAGTTTATTTTGCTAAACTGCAGGAAATTACAGGATTTGTGTGTTTAATTATATTTTCCGTCTCGTTAAAATAAAACTGACCGCCACAGATGGAAGTTTGTTTCTTCCCCAGCATTTCTTCTCTGCTACAGGAAACGTCTCAGTGCTGACATATTTCCTCTCAGAGCATCAACTAAAAAGCTGAGTGACATTTCACCAACCTCGAAGTTAAACGCATCGTAGTTCCACAGAAACAGAACCGAGCGTCAAGTTAAAGCTTGTTTTTTTGCTGTTTTTCTTCATTGTTCTAAACTCCCCTGGTGTTTCTGAGGGAGTTTCCACTGCTGTCTGCTGCTTTTTCACAAAAGCAACAGATTTCCTCTTTCTGTGAGAAACCTCGCAGACGTCTGAGCTCCTGTGAAATGAAGAAGAACCAGCTCAGACACTTCGAGTCGCACCTTGTGCCAGAGTTGCCCACAAAATTAATCCCCTGCCTCTTCGGCTTTACTGACGCTGTTGTGGTTAAAATAAAAACAATAATAATAATGTTGCAGGTTATTCCTGTAAGGAAACATTGAGCACTTCATTTAAGGAAGTGGTTTGGGACTTTATATCCCTTCTTAACCGTAAAACCAACTTCGCATTCCTTCATTATTCCCAGCTGTGCCCAGCCCGTTGCCTAGCAACCCAAGAAGGAGCACCAACACGTTTGGTCAGCTGGTTTTACCTCCCATATTTGCACTAATTCAATCTGGTCGTAATCTTTTGTAAGAAATGCTGTACATTCAAATATTTTTACGAAAATAGAAAAATGTTATCCCATGAATTTTTAGATATTTATCTTAAAAACATCTGTACATTGAGAGAAAGTGGCACTGAAGTCAAATTCCTTGTTAGTTTGCACAAACGTGGCCAATAATGTTGATTCTGATACTTTATGCAGCAGCTCTTAAAGCTTAAAGTCCTTCATGATCCATTAACTGTTCTTTTAGCCGCAATATTAGCATCAAGCAGTTTGCTGCATGTGAAGGAAACCGTTGATTCTGGGAACATCTGCTTCTCTTTTAGAGATTTAAAGGGAATATATAATTCAACATTTATATTCTGCATACTTTCATACTTCCATTTATACTGTTTCTAAAAACAGCCCAAGCATTAAAAAAAAAAAAACACTAAGACTTTTTGTTGTCAATAAGTTCATGTTCTTTGGTGTCTGGAAAGTGAGCCGTTTCAAAACTCTCTGGAATGTAACATCACAAATCAGCAGGCACTGGCCGTTACCTAGTAACCACAGTGAAGCCTAGCCCGTTACCCAGCAACCACAGTGAAGCCTAGCCCGTTACCCAGCAACCACAGTGAAACCTAGCTCGTTACCTAGTAACCCAAGAGAAGCTCCAGCACGTTTGGTTAGCTGGTTTTATTACCGCTGTACAATGGCTTCTGGAAAAGAAAAGTGTTTTGTTGTTGACTCACCAACCAGAAACCACTTGCTGCATTCTTGTTGGCTGTGTGGGAGGCTCTACTTCTGCTTTTCAAAGATGCGTGGCAGTATAATTGTGGATCTGCTTGCAGATATTTTCTAGTCCAAATGTAAACGCTGACTTGGGGGTCGTGGCCAACAGCGGCTTATTTGGTTTTAAAGTGACAAGATTCCCTAAAACAGCTAAAATCTTATTATCTAAGAACGATTTTGTGCAAAAAATTGTAATCAACATGTTTTGTATAGACCATAGACCTATCCTAACCTTCTGAAAGGTTTTTAAAATGATAAAACTGTTAAATATGTGTAAGTTTATTCTTATTTTGATAAAGTTTTCCTAATATTTTCACATTTTTAATATATTTATAGCTATAAACGGCAGCACTTTGGGAGCTGTTTATGTGCTGTTGAAAGTTGCTGATTCGTGCTTTTTCTGCCTTCAGTCCTTCTATGGCACACTTTAAATAAAAAACAAAGATGTACATTCATCTCTCATTATTTACATGTTGTGTTTGCATGTCCTTCCGTCTCTGTTCATTGCATCCTTACCGGATTTCCTTAAAGAAGCTGAAGGCTCTCTGGGTTTGTGTCCTTTTATTTTGTCCTTCATGGTCTAAAAGTGCAGAAAATTTAGCCGAACAAACATTTTCATTTCTTTTTTCTTTTTTTTTAACCCTTCCAGGGGGTCTTTTTGTGGGCTCTAGTGTCCCTTTTTACAAAAGTAGGCTGACAGGAATGGGGAAGGAGAGGGGGGAAGACATGCTGCAAATGTCGCCGGGTCCGGGAGTCGAACCCGCGACGGCCGCGTCGAGGACTCAAGGCCTCCAAATATGGGTCGCGCTAACCGCTACGCCACCACGGCACGCCCAAACATTTTCATGTCTACACTGAACCCGGTATTGGTGGGGATTAAGGACGACAACCACAGAAAAACACAAACAGCTGAAATTTGTTGCCTATTTTAAAAGTTCAAATGAAGCTGAAGCTAAATATTAGGTGTTGATTAATCTGTCAATTTATTCTGACAACTAATCGGTTAAAAAATTGGCACAATCTGCAGATTTTTTTATTTTATTTTATTGCTAATCTACAGCTCATGCACCACAACCACTACAAATCCCAGAATGCTCTGCTGCATGTTTTCTCGTCCATTTGGACCCAGAAGCCCGTCTTCTACTGGCATTCAGTCGTGGTCCTCCTCTATGCTTGTTGCTTTGTGTGCAGCCTTTAAACACATGCAACAGCTGGGAATATGTTCCTATATTATTATGATTAGTGTAACATAACTTCAGCTGTCCCTTTAATTGGTTTACCTTTTAATTTCCTTTAAAAACTCTAATTTTCACTGGTACAAGCTGCAGTGAGTCAGTTTTCTGTCACTTGGCTGTTAGATCTGGTTTTAACCTCTGTTGCTTTATCTGATACGATCAGCACCACAAATCTGTTTACACCGCGTTTGAACACCGATCTTTATCAGGCAAAGTAACGTTGAGACATGCAGTTTCCACACGTTGTTTTAAATTAAACCTTCAGGACATTTTGTTCCTCTATTTTGAAGGGAATGAAGAAGTGAGACGTGAGCAGATGTTTTCTGCTTAATTTAAAGCTGCCGTATTTGAGATTGTGGTTAACAGTAAAATTCTCAGGTTTCCAGGATGACCACATCTGACACATTTCCCAATATTTGGGTCATTTGTTTTAGAGCATAAACAATATTCTGCAGTATTCTGCAGAATAAAATGGATGTTTTTGTGTGTATTTCTCTGTAGGAGTGCCGTGATAGGGGGCGCCATAACAATGGTAGAAAAATTAATTCCAGTAGTTGGCATTTTCTGTGTTTAACAGCTATTTGTTTGCACCAAGGTTATTATAGTTGCATAAAACTAACAAAATAACAGAAATTGAAATAAAAGCATCATCTGATAATTAAGGGGGGAAAAACTCTAAGTAACTGGTATTGTGCGTTTATGCGACTAAAATATACTGAAATTATAGATGTAATGTCTTTTGTTTATGTGTTATGAATTTATTTGTTAGTCTTTCAAACTGAGATTTGTTTTTTCCCACACAAGCAGTTTACGCCAGCTGTCGGTAAATTACGGTTCTGCATTCTCCACCTGCTAGCCTACAAAATGGCGGTGGCAAAAGTTGGGATAAACGCCAGTTTCAACAATAATTGAATACATTTTTTTGAAAATGGTATCTTCTTTTGAGTATTCATTACCCAATACATTATCACAATAAAATACTTCGACCTTTTTGAATTCCGTATCTAAAAATTAACCAAAGTACAGAGAAAACTGAAGCTATTACTTGTTGCAATGTGACGTCGCGCCCTCCAGCTAAGCTAATATTTTAAAGTTCAAGATATTAAATGTATGATATAAAAGAAAAAGGGACACACTGCTTTGCTACAACTTATCAACTGTAGAGAACGAGATATTTTTGTACTCGTTGCTCGTTGTTATCTCGTCTCCCCAGGTCTGTTAATGTCGTGCGTAAAAGTGAAACCACAAAAACACTGTTCAACTTCACAATCAACCAGAGTTTATTCAAACAATCAAATGGATAAAATCACACCAACAGCCCAACATGGTCATCAGACACCAAAGCCAGAAAGGAAACAACATCAATTACCTGAGAAAAAGATGTAATATAGATGCGTCTTCGGAAAGTGCTGCTGTGGACAGGAAAAACATTTCCACCCAGCGATCTGACCAGCTGTTTTAGCTCAATTACTTTTATATCAAGGTGTGTTTTTACTTTCTGAGGCTTTCTAATGTACCGTTTAGAGGTGGACTCAAACAGCCTGTAATGACGTGATGCTGTTGCACACCAGAGACCATGCAGGTGGTACCAAGGCCAAAGGATGAATCTGTCCACTGTCCAAGCTATCTTCATGCGTACTTTCCAAGGCTATGTACAATAGATGTGTTCATTTCATAGAGAAACATTTTGTTCAAAGATAGTAGGACCGAAGTTTATCAGCTATCCGTGTTTTTCATCCTTTCAAACTGCCTCAAACTGGTTCCTGAACCGCACAGAGCTCTCCTGACCTCTCTGACCCCAGGCATCAAACAGCAGATTTTGATTGCAAAAATTAGCACACGTTTCATATAACATCTTCAAACTCGTATAAAACAGACATGAGCAGCTTCATTACTAAAACGTCTGTTACACTCAATATTTTCTGATTAGTTTTCTACTTCTTTGGTTGTAATGAACTAAGAAATTTTTTCAAAGGAATATATGACTTATTCTTCTTAAGAATGTGATCTAATATAAAAAAAACTCTGCAGCATAGACTAATTTTAGTCAAACTGTGATCATTATATCTAAAACTGTTCGACTGATTAAATTTTATATTGATTAAATCATGAGTCTGAATCTAACCTAAATTGAAGCCTACTCAAAACAATCATGATCAATTTAATATTTTAACAATGCGCTAAATTTAAACATCATTAAAACTAGCATAATTAAACTAATATTTCCAATGCAATGCAACAGGATAATAAGGCCCAAAGGCAGCACATTTCATAGGTCAGAGAAAAGTTTTAATAAAAACAATAGTGAGGGACACTCAATACTTTAGCTAGGTGTCCCTAGCTAGCTAGCTGCTAGCATAACTGCTAGCTGACCTAGCATAACTAGGTCAGCTAGTTATGGAGAAAAATATTAATATGAGTGGTTTTAAGTTGTTCGTGAGAGATTTTCCCCCCATTGCTGTTGCACTAAATTAATAATACGAAATCTCCGGGTTTCATTTTAACGGAATTATTCTACCGCAGCAAACTGCGTCATTGTGCGCATGCGCGAAATTTCCGAACGTAAACAATAACATGCCACGTAGGCGTCTATAACTAATAAAAGCTAGAAAACACTCTCTTAAAACGTAGACAATCAAAACGTTACAACAAATTAAACTGAGCTATAATGACGTGACCACTTTCTGCCTTCACGTCAGAAAAGTAACCGATCGCGCCTGTTCCTGTGAGTTTTTCTGCCTCGGTGCCCTCCACGCCGGCCGCGACCTTTTAATCCGGTCACGTTTTCACTCAGAGCGCAGCGCGTCTGTAAACTCGCGGTTGACTGGAGCCTCTTTGATGGAACATGTGACACATGGCGGTTGGTTTCTGACTCCCTCCGAGGCGTCCCTCCCGCAGTGAGCGCTGTTTCCATCCCCTCTGCGCCTCTCCGGGCTGCTGCCACCGCAGAGAGCCCCGCTGCTCTGGATGGGGTTTCGGTTTCAGGTCGCCTCGCCCTCTCAGGCTTCGCGTCTAGCTGTACAAAGTGATTCATTTTTACATGGAAATCGTGATGAATGTGGCATTTTTAACGGTTTTTTTTTTTTGTTCTTCTTCATCTCTAACTGATCACTAAAACTATGAATTTCTGCATTATTTTACTGATTACAGATGTATTTAACACTGTCGTGCCCTGCAAGGAAATAAATGGAGCTGGGAGTTGGCCATATTTTAATTCAATATCTGTGTGGCCATGGCGCCAAAAATATGTGTGCTCTATATGCAACGGAAAGGGGCGCTGCGCTAGAGGGGGCGCCATAACAATGGCATTTTCTGTATTTAACAGTTTGTGTCATAGTTACCTAGAAATAACAAAAACTGAAATTGAGAAGGCATTTTTGTTAACTGAAATAAGTAAAAACTGTAATTATTATTATTGTGATAAGGATAAAAAGTGATAAGAATTATGTAATGTTTCCTTTTTTAGGTAACTTTATGGTTGCAGGTGTGTGTCATTAGCCTGTCACCATTTGCTAGGATAAATTACTAATAAAATAAATACGACATAAATACTAATATTGTCATTCTGAGACAATTATCAACTATAATAATAATAGTAGTAGTAAAGGGATATTAATGCAAGTACACACTCAAAGATGAAAAATCTTTAATTTCTAGAGAATATTTAAAACTGGAAAACAGTTTTAACATCCAAAACTGCACTTCAAAAATATTAATCACTCAGCTTAGGCAAGGAATTGGCAGCTAGTGCAAACTAACTACTTCATACATGGTGTCAAACATTTGCAGTGTTTTTCAAAATGTGAAGAAAAATCTTCACATATTGTTGTACAACTGGAAATTATGAAAATCATTTTAACTCATCATGCAGTTATTTGATTTATTGTTTAATCTAGTAGGCCTATGCTTCACAGCAATTATACCCTCACAAATACAAATACTGCTCTTAAAAACATTGATTTGTAATACACTTATTTCTGGCATCAGCCACATAAAGAACAGAGATTAAAACATAACAATCTGAACATTAGTGATAGTTTTGGGTTTTTCTTAACATTGGAAGTTATTGAAATAACAATAAATCATTATTTTTTTATCATAATAAAAAATGTATCTAGCTATAACTGGAATTTGAAATAAAAATCTAATATGATTTGATCTGGATGTTTTGCTGGTTTAGACTTTAGAGTAGAATCAGTTCCCTAAACTTCACCCTGTTTCCAAATCAAACTGTAAATCATCACATGAGGATCTTATTTTAAACATGTGACCCAAATTCTCTCCCTCAGATAAAAACATTTATTAAAGTGATCGAAAACAACACAGGAACCACAAAGATTCAAATATTGCATAAAACTACTGAAATCCATATTTTAAAATAAAGTCTAAACAAAATGCAAATTTATGATCACCATAAACTGTGATTATACAAAGCAAAGGTTTAAAAGTCTCAAAGAAGAAAAACTGGTTGGTGCTCTTACTGGAGTGTGGATGTTAATGTCACAGGGATGTAAAGCCTTAAAATCAGCAATAAAATGTTAAAGTCAATCCTAAACCAAGAGGAAGCCAGAACCAGGTTCTTTTAGTACCTTGGTTGGTGTGTAGGCGACGCAGAGATGATTTATCTAACCCAACATACGATGGATTACAGGAATCCAACCGAGAGTTAACGGCATGAATCAATTTCTCAAGATCTTTGGTTGGAAGATATGACGTCATCCTGCTAATTTCTCTTAACTGGAAAAAAACTGGATTTCACATCAGTCTGTATAATTTAAAATAAATCATATTCCTGACAGCAAAGGGTCAAGATTGTCATTTCCTTTTCTTCCTAGTTTTAATATAATTCAGACAGTTCAAGAGTGATTATCTTTCTCAATTGGCAAGTAGATCAGGATATTATCAGCAAAAAAGTGGATCAGAATATCCACTACTTTTAGTGCTACATACTAAAAGTAGTAAGGTTTATGAAGCAGTGGACCAAGAATAGAGCCTTGAGGGACGCCACAAGTGAGAAAAGCCATAGAAGAACCCAAAATAAAAAGCTGTTCCTTGGATACCTGGCCAAATCGGGACAGTAAAGTCCTGCGGTCCAAGGTACCACAGGTAGCTGAAACGCCTAAAAGCACTAAAACATGTGCAACCAAGTCCTGGTTTTAAATTAATTCACGTTGTTAAATAATCGCACCAGGCTGAAAGAAATGCAGGTCAAAAGCTAAACTCCCTCGACTGGTGTGAGAGAATCTGTTGAGCTGTTTCTTTTGCTGCGCAGACATGAAATTAACAGTTTCTGTTTTCTTTGTGATGAACCCCAAGGGTTGGAGTTCGTATCGTAGTGCTGAAGACGCTTTCTCAAAAACCAGTAAATTCAACATCCTTCAAGCTGAAACTGGAACCCCACAAAAGGCACGAACTGGTTGTCGAGGCGTCATACAACAACACAAAGTCTCCTCACTCTACAATCACCTTTCAGCCCATCAAGGAAAGTAAGTCAACATGAACTCTGAGCCTCATAAAGGTCCTAATGTTCCTCTATGCTAAAATATGTAAAAGATGTAAGGATTGCTCAGGTTGTTGGTCGCCCAAATTTGTTTCACTACTGATCAGTGACGGCTGAACGACAGGGAACGGTTTCCGTTTGACTTTTATGTTTTAATATATGAGAAAAGTCTTCGTACATAAATGTTTAATGAAGCAGAGCTGATGGAAAAAAGGAGTAAATCTCTGTCAATTTTAGTTGAAAGTTGAATTTGTTTTACCTTACAAGGTCAAAAGATTTCCAAATTCAAAAGCTGGGGATTTTTGAAACTCAGACATTTCCAAGTTTAAAAAAGAAGAAATCTGTCATTAATCTCTGAGTTTCATTTAGCCAATATTAAACTTTACAGTTTTTTTTCTAGAAAATGTGAGTTTTTTCCAGCAAAGTTTCAACTTTTCAATCTCATTAATTTCAGTTTTTTTCTGAAAAATCTTTGACGTTACAAACTCAGACATTTCAAAGTTTTTTCTAGAAAAGTTTGGCGAGTTTGGTTGGGGCAGAGCAGTTCTCAGAACATTTCTGAGATTAATCTCTGTTTCTGAGTTTTGTCTAGCCAATTTTCAACTTCACAAAACCAGAAGTTTCCAAGTTTTTACTCTAGAAAATTTGAGTTTTTTCCAGCAATGTCTCAATTTTTTAGACTCATAAACTTCAGTTTTAAATAATCTCAAAATTTCTGAATCTATTCTAGCAAATTTTCAACCTTAGAATCTCAGAAATTTCAGTGTTTTTTGTTTTCTAGAAATGTTTCGGCTTTTTAACTCAGAACTTTCTGAATTTCTTTTAAAGAAAATTCCCGAAATTAATCTAAAAATTTCAGATTTTTTTTTTTGGCGGAAATTTTCTCCTCCTGTTCTGTCTACAGTGGCCCTCATAGAGTGTTGTACAAAACTAACTTTTATTTCGTTCTTGTGTGAAAAGCTGTGATTGGTCCTCCGCTGCTCTCGGTGGCCAGATGTGGGACGTGCATCCAGGGGAACATTTCGATGCCTGACTTAGATCCATACACAAAGGATCACTCTATATACTATGATTTCAGCTACAAAGTGCGGTGGAGGAAAGGAAATGGTGGAGAAATCCAGGTAAAATACATATCTTATATCAAATTTCTCTTATACACAGCAAAGATTTCCTCTGATTTCCTCCTGTGAGCAATTTCTGTTCTACTTTCTCTTTTGCTCAGGATTTTCTGTTGTTCTGAAGCTTTACTTTACAGCTAAAACTCCATTCAAAGATTAGTTAAAATACTTTCCAACATTTTAAACTACATATTTTATCTTTGTAGGAAAGGAGGATGCTGTTCATATGTTGTTTACCTGATTCACCTAAAATCTGCATCAGAATCTAGTCTCTGTCATTCATAAACAGTAGCGATACCTAGAAAAAGAAACTCTATTTCAGTTTCTGATGGCTGTTGTCTCATCCTGTTGTTTTCCAAACTGAAACTGAAAGATGCTTCAGATGATCCAGAAAACATTTCTACTAGCTACAATATTATCATCTAGCAGTTTGCTGTATGTGAAGCCATTTTGATATAAAGTGGAGGAAGCCATTGCTAACACAGTGACCTTTAGAGATTTAATGGAGATGTATAATTCAAACGCATCACAATTTTTACAGTTTTTGAACTTCCATTTGGGTTTCTACTGCTTCTAAAAACAGCCCAAGTGCTTCATTAAAAAAAAAAAAAACACCCAACTGGCTTTTGGCAACAAGTTGATGTTTTTTGGTGACCCGTTTTAAAAATCTTTGGAATGTAACTAACAAATCAGCAGGCACTGCCCGTCACCTAGCAACCCCAGCAGAGATCCGCCCATCACCTAGCAACCCCAGCAGAGATCCGCCCATCACCTAGCAACCCCAGCAGAGATCCGCCCGTCACCTAGCAACCCCAGCAGAGTTCCGCCCGTCACCTAGCAACCCCAGCAGAGATCCGCCCGTCACCTAGCAACCCCAGCAGAGTTCCGCCCGTCACCTAGCAACCCCAGCAGAGATCCGCCCGTCACCTAGCAACCCCAGCAGAGTTCCGCCCGTCACCTAGCAACCCCAGCAGAGATCCGCCCGTCACCTAGCAACCCCAGCAGAGATCCGCCCGTCACCTAGCAACCCCAGCAGAGATCCGCCCGTCACCAAGCAACCCCAGCTGAGCTCCAGCACATTTGGTCAGCTGGTTTTACTGTGGTAATAGCTGTATGATGGCTGCTGGGATCATTAAATTACTGCTGGATTTGAATTGAAGTGAATCTGTTTGTTGCCATTTTTTCATGCGAGTGTAAACGTTGAGTTGGGGGGTGTGGCCAGCAGCAGCTTATTTAGATGTAAAGTGACAGGAAGCCCGAAAACAGCTCATTCTGACAGAAGCTCAAACTAGGCAGAACCAACCAGAATAAAATCTCACTTCATAGAAGAATTTTGTGTAAAAAAAAAACTAATGAAAATGTTTGGTGTTGTGCATAGCCCCATCCTAACCTGTTCAAGGAAGCATGCAGGTCATCTTTTAAATGGTTGATGTACTGTGCTGATGATTTGACTCCACAGAGATGAACACTATTCAGCTTGACCAAAGTACGGTGAAGATGTGGTTTGTAGTCCAGCAGACTTTTAAAGATCATGCAGTATTTTCTTTTTACCTAGTTCTCATATTACGTCACACTCCAATGAACTTTGCAGCTGACAGCCATCTTGGTAGGCAGTTGCTATGGAGTTGCTATGACAACAATAAACAAGCTACAAGCTTAAAACTAGCTCTCAACTTGTTTCTAAAAATATAAGTACATTGCAACTTTTTTACCACTCTACTCACCTCTGTGTAATACTACAATAAATATCAGTGACATTTACTGTACCAGCAAAGTTAGCTTAGCTAATGTAGCTTTTATCTGCTAGCTAAGACGGACATGTTGCTTATGGGTTTGTTGCCAGTCATCAGAACCTTATTATTCACCTAAAGAGTTTGTACGTCCTTTACAAATCCATTTAAACACTGATTATATGCATCCATGGATTTCAAGCCGTGAAGCTCCTCCATGTTGTACGCACTCTTTGTGATCATTAAATAGTGAACTATTTTATAGTGGGAGATCGGAGGCAGCTCGTTCACGTCGCCTCACATGTTTCAGTCTTTATCAGCTATTTTGCAGATATGTATTCCTCTCGACAGCATCCACATATTTTCTTCTTGGTGGCCATGAGTCCACTATCCTTTGCACCACACTTGCCTACCAAGTTGGCGCCGTTCAGATTTCTGGGAACTATGTATCAAATTAATTGGAATCCAATTGCTCTGTCTGGGCTAAAAATGAGGCTTGCAAAACAGGAAACATGAGTCACTCCCAAACCTTTCGGTGAAGTCTGGACGGATCTCTTCAGCTGCTCCGATTCATAATCATGTTTGAAGAAAACATGACTCGGCTGCGATGGACACAGAAAAAACATGTGGATTTATGTCTCAATTATTTTCAGAAGCTGGAAACTCAAAGTAGGAACTTTAACCTCAGCAACCTGGAGAAAGATGTGGAGTACTGCATACAGGTGCTTCCCAACTGCCGAACGAACAAAAACACGCGTCCGACCGGGTGGACATGCACCTTCACCAGCATTCCAGAACCAGATTATGGTGAGCTGGACCGCCACAACAGATTCTGTTCAATAAAGTACAATACACTGCAAAAACACTAAATCTTAACAAGTAATTTTGGTTTAGTTTCTTCTGCAAATATCTTAGTACACCTTCAATAAAATAAATCTGCCAAAGGAACTTGTAAATTTTCATCAATATAAAGCAATTATTGATTATCTTGCTGAAAATTTACGTATAATTTAGTTTTGTTTTATTTGAAGAATTTGAAGATATTTGAACTAGAAACTAGAAGAATGCGTGATAAGATTTAGTATTTTTGCTGTGTAAGTTCCAGCCCTCTGAGTTTAAAAGTAAACATTTAAACAAAGTAAATCCCAGTGTGATGTCAGAAGGTACATCCAGCATTTCCAGTCTGACTGAATTCCTCGTCATTCCATGATTGTTTTCAGGACTGTTGGTTTTAGTCGTTGTCACGGCCGTTTTGATTGTTTCCTTGACTGGCCTGATGACGGGAATCTTCTGCCTCTACTACACCGGATTCCTGTGCAAACTAAAGGAAATGCCGGCAGCCCTCATGGTGAGATAATGATTACTGTCAGTATTCTGGGTCACCCTTATTCCTACACTGCAAAAACACAAAACCATAACTTTTCTCATTACCTAGTTTCATACCTCCCTTGGGAGCTACTGCATGACATTTACATATTAGGGCCACTGTAGACAGAAAAAAGTTTCCACCCATAAACTCTTACATTACATTTCTGGGTCTCAGAAGTTGAACATTTTTTGACTTTTGAAAAAATGTTCTGGTTTTCAAATGTCACACATTGTCAACTTTTGAAACACAGAAATTAAAAAAAAAATTCAAGAAGACTTCTGAGATTAATGTGAATTTTTTTCTCTAGCAAATTTTCAACTTTTCACACTTGGAAATTTCCATGTTTTCTCTAATTGTTTTAGCAAATTTTTGACTTTTCAGACTCTGAAGTCTCTTTTGTTTCTATAATACTTGTGAGATTAATCTTAACATTTCTGGGATATTTCTAGCAAATTTTGCACTTTTCAAACTCAGAATTTTCCAAGTTTTCTATATAAATTTCTGAGCTTGTTCTCAAAATTTTAGCAATTTTGTTTTTTTACTTTTTAGCCTTTTTTTCTAGAAAAATTCTGAGTTTTCTCAAACTTTCCGAGTTTTTTGGTGGAATTTTTTTTCTTTTTCCATCTATTTTGGCCCTAATTTGCCACCATACTCCTGACCCCTGCAGCTCTCTAACCACAGTTTGTTTTCAGTTACAGTTCCTGTTTCTGCCTTCTCATTTCCTCTTTCTCAGGTCGTCTTGAGGCAAAGCTACGTCCTAACCCTGAGCACCACGGACATCAACCGGGTCGCCATCATCCCCCAAACGGTAAAAACCAGAAACCGCCCGGCGACGTCTCCGTCTCCGTCTGCCGCCGGGGACGCCAGCTCTGAGGACGAAGACAGCGATGAGGAGGCTGCAGTGAAGCTGTACATGGACAGAAACGCAGAACTTTCTACCGGCAGCGGTTCTGCTGACAGCAGTGGGAACAATGACGTGATGAAGGGAGACTTCATGAAGGTGGAGTCCAACCAGTATGAGGCCAAAGCAGAAACTATTTTTATACATGAAAAAGATCAATCTGGACAGGAGGACTCCACAACTCAGCTGGAGGAAATCAAAATAGAGACTCTGGAGTTCTCTGGAGACGTCAACCTGTTCTCCGTCACCCTCGCCTCGATGGATGCTTGTGAGGAAGACGAGGTAGAGGAGGATCAGGACTCTGGAAGCTCTTCCATGGACTTCCTGAGGACTTACACCCTGAAACCTCTGAGGCAGATGGACTCTGAAAGGGAACGGGACGACGGGATGCGTCCGTCAGAGTCGGGACAAGATGGCAGCAGCACAGAGTGCTGGATGGACGAGGAGAAGGAGGAGGAGGAGGAGGAGGAAGAAGAAGAGGAGGAGGAGGAGGAAGAAGAGTTCTCTGGATATCTGACAAATAAATGAAATGTTTTCTCAAACTGGAGGACTGTACGTTAAAACAACAGGTCCATTTCTGATTCTACAACTCGGTGTGAACCGGCAGATGGACTAATCACCCACACTGCAAAAACACAAAATATTAACAAGTATTTTTATTTAGTTTCTAATGCAAATATCTTAATACACTTAAAATAAGACAACATTCACTTAGAAGTAACTCTTCAGCAATAGGAGCTTGATTTAGGTCAATAATTCATTAATAATGATGAAAAAGTACTTGTTCCACTGGCGGAATATTTCACAATCAACCGGCGCTGCATTGTTACCTAGCAACCCCCGCCAAGTCCAGCTTGTCGCCTAGCAACCCAGTTCTATTTCTGCTGGCAGATTATTTCACTTATAACAAGATGTTTTATAACTTATAACAATGGAACTAGTACTTTTTATCAATATTAAGGAATCATTATTATAAAACATGCTCCTATATTTTGCTGAAAAGTTACAAAGTTAGTTTTGTCTTATTTTAAGTATACTAAGATGTTTCCACTATAAACTAAACATAAATACTTGGTAAGATTTTGTGTTTTTGCAGTGTGGATGATTATTCCATTTGTCAGTTCTCAAACAGAATTGTAGAATCAGAAACGGACCTGTTGTTCTTCTTCAGCAGATCCATGCGGGTTGCTTTGGAGTCACACAGAAGTCTGACTTTTGTCGCATTCGCATTTAATTAGTAGTTCGAATGGCAAAAAAAATTATTTTCATTAATTTGAGCATCAAAACCTGCTGTGTGAATGTAGTCTTAAAATTTCTCAATTTTTCTCCAAAACTACTTCAGTAAGAACACATTTACTACAGGGAACACACTGACTACTGTTAATTACTCCGCATAACCCTGTACCAATAATGTCGATGTGACATCGTCTCCAGTTTTTAAATTCAGACCTACTGTAATCACCTCTAATCGTAAAGCTCTCTTCACATTCACACTGTCTGCAGTCAGTTTGTCAGATTTGTTCAGTTATCTGATCCAACCCTAACGGTATCGGTGCTCATAGTTTTTACCGTCTATATTTTTGGTTTTCCTTCAGCAGCATTTCATTGTTCATATTTCATTTCCAGTTGGTTTATGCTGGGTCAAAATGAAACCAGACCAGTGCCACAGAACAAAGGCAAATGTTTACCTACTTCACCTGTTTTAAAGGTGAAAACAACAAAATAAAAATGTTAAAAGTTTTCACTGTGCCTCCTGTGTGATCTTTTTGTTTTCTGATATTTTTTGATTAAAAAAAGCAATCTTTCTCAATCTGGACGTAGGTTTTATGTTTCAGAATGAGGTAGACTTTCCCTCTTGGATGACAACAACACAGTGGACTGTTATCCATTCACCAGAAACTAAACCAAAAGGAAAAGTGTTCTGGGATTAGATCATTTTCTGACAAGTGTTACTAATGGCCTACCATGTAAAATCTAAACCTTTTAACTCTGCAAAAACAAAATATTACTTAGTATTTTTGGTGTAATTTCTAGAACTTTTGAAATGAGACAATTGATTTTTAAGTGACTTTTCCACAAGATATAGGAGCTTGTTTTAAATCAATAATCCCTTAATACTGATGACAAAGTATTAGTTCCACTGGGGGATAATTTCTTATAACATGGAAAAAATATCTTATTATATGAAGCCATCTGCCAGTGGAACTTGAACTTATTCATTAATATTAAGAATTGATTGACTTAAAAGCTCCTATATGTTGCTGAAAAGTTTTTTGTAAGTTAGTTTTGTCTAATTTTAAGTGTATTAAGATATTTGCAATAGAAACTACACCAACAATACATAGTAACATGGTGTTTTTGTAGTGAAACCACAAAACCATGTTAATTTGAGATTTGTTTTAATGCACATCTTTTTTACTGTATCATAAAAAGTTGACATTCCTCTTTCCTGCGATGTTTTCCAGCTCTTCTTGGGAGATAATATCTATCTATTCAGCTAGATAGCTACATATTGAGCTAGCGAGCTAGCTAGCTAGCTACGTAACTAGCTAGCAGAAAGCTAATAGCCACATATCGAGCTAGCTACGTTAGCTACACATCTGTCGAAAAAACATGGTATATTAATACGTTAGTTATAATTTTTTGCAACAAGGAAGCAGAACATGTCTTGTATCAACTCTTCTCCTTCCTGATTATTTCCAGATAAATTACTGTATCTTGAAGGGTTTTTGTATTATTCCAGATGACTCACATGACATATCAGCATTTATTTCAATTCAACAGAAATTAAACCAAAAGTGAGGTGGAGTCTCTAAGTGGGGGCAGTTCAGTGAAACATAATCACAAGTCAGATGTTCTGGTTTTTAAAAACAGTTGGTCTTTTTCATAACTATGACCTGAAATCACGTCATAAAATCTGCTGGGTGGAAAGTTTGAAAAGGATTTAATAATAAAAATAATAAAACTGATTGCAATATATGGATTACCCGACAGTGTATTAGGCCCACTGTAGATGGAAAAGAAGTTAAGAGGAGTAGAGTTCCTCCAAAAAACTCAGAAATGTTTAGATTAATCTTAGAAATTTTCAAGAAAAAGCTTGGACATTTCTGAGTATGAACATTTGCAAGAAAATATCAGAAATTTTTAGATTAATCTCAGGAATTTTTCTGAAAAAAAAAACAAAGACATTTCTGAGATTCAAAAGTCAAAAGTTTTCTTTTTTTTCTTTCTAGATAAATCTCAGAAATTTTCTGGAAAAAAATTGAAGTTTCTAAGCTTCAAAAGTTGAACATTTTGACAACTTTTGACTTTTCAACTTATTGACAATTTTCAAAAATGTTCAACTTTTCAAAAGTCGGTTCTATCAGATATGTTCTAGAAAAACCTGTAATTTTCTGAGTTCAAAAGTTGAACATTTTTTACTTTTGAAACTTAGAAATTTATTTTAAAATAAAATAACACCCAAATCTGATTTTATTTTATCTGACGTTTTCTTTCAGTTAATTTTGTACATTTTGACAGATTTATCTTATTTCATTATTTATTTATTTTTTGCTTGTGTTCTTATTTGTTATTGCTTAATTTTCTCTTGTATTTTATTATACATTTGATCTTATTTTCCTTTGATTACAGTGTTAAATATTTATTTCATTTTATTTTTGATATCATTTAGAGTTTTGCTTGATTTTTTTCACAGATTTATTCCATTTTTATTTATTCAATTTGTTATTTAATCATATTAGTAGTAGTTTTTATCTTAATAATACTTTTAAAAACCTCATAGAGCTATGTTAGTTTATTATAGCTATTTTGCTCTTACAGTATTTTGTATTTGCTTATTTAAAAAATAATTATTTTGTGAAATGAGGACTTGTATACTGATGAATAAAAAACAAGTCTGAAGTCATCATATTTTCCATGTTTGTATGTTGATCAAGAAAGAGTCTTTACGCTCAGTCAAAGTTAAAGTTTTTTGTTTACTGATAATTTTTTAAGCTTTTAGCCAGAGTTAAAGTTTGATAATACTGTAAATTAAACGATTTAAACTGTAAATTGCGAAGCTCTTCGCGTAAAAGGCTGGGTAGGTCACATGACTTCCTATCACCCATTTCGTATTATGTCGCATTTACTGTCAGTCGGACGTTTGATGTTAAATCTACATCCGGAAAAAGAAAGGCAATCGAAAATAAGTAAATGCTTGAATTACCATCAGTAGCATATGTAATTATAACTGTAGAATCATACCGATATAGTTTATCAAGTTTCTATTCATAAACTATCTAGGTATGATAGTTTATGAACGCTTCCTAAAGAGGTTTCAAAAGTAACCGCATGTCAGTGAACGTACCAGCAGCCGGAGTACATATTACCGTTCCCAGGATGGGTTGTCTTCTGTCCGTGGTGGGAATATTTCCCTGAAGTCCTAATGGTCGCCGCTGGGAAACCTCGTTTTTTCATTCCGAACCAGTTTCCGAGTAAAATCCCGTTCGGTTTCTGGAGTTTTACTGGTTCCGAGCGATGCTAGTCCGTGTTTAAGCTAGCGACACGTTTCCGGGGAGTGGACGTCTGTGTAGTGGGGTATCGTCCAAATATTTGGCGTTTAGTGGACTCGTTGGGGGAAATTGTGTTTATTTTGTTAACTTTTTAAGAGAAGCGTTAAGTAAAGAGTTCAGGAACATGAAAGCAGCTGAGTCCAGGAGAAAACGGTTCTGAGATGGTCCCGTTATGACTGAACTGCTGTGGATTTTCACCTGGCTGCCGCTGGCTCTGACAGGTGAGTTCAAAGTTTACCAACCAGAAACCCCAAAACCACCTGGATTATTATGATTCTCTGAGCTTTTTATGTTTTATTTATTTATTATGGGGTTCGGAGCTGATTGTGGACCCATGAACTGCAACACATGCTCAAATCGCAGAGACGCCACGAACAAATCCTGGCAGTGGCGGCTAGACTGGCACTTCCGGTGGCAGGTGCCACAGCTTAGTTTTGGCAGCTGACACAGCTTCTGTGGCATATTGAATATCAATACAAATACGTTTATTTAGAACAAATCGACTAAATAAATGAATACAAATACATAAGTACATACACACAAACAGTCACTAATTTGGTGGCATTTGTCACCGAATCTGTGGCAGCTGTATGGACATATTTAGGTGTATTCTTATTGTTTTTATTGATTTGTTTGAAGTAACCTTATTTATATCCATATTTAATATTCAATCTGCCGCTGAATCTGTGTCAGCTTCCAGCAGCAGTGGCAGCTGACACGATTTGAGCTCAAGTGCGTTTTACTTTTTCATGATTTCTTACATTTCAGCCACAAAGTTCAAGGTTTTTATTGGGTTTTTATGTGACAGATTACTATAAACAGAGCAGGGAAACTTGCAAATAATTAGAAACTGTGACATGTATTTGTTTTCAAGCTAACAGTGGATATTTATCGTATCATTTATCGTGATCAGTTTCTCATCATGATTATAATTTTGATTTATTGTCGTCATGATAAATTCCAGTTAATGAACTGATTAGTTTTACTCATCATAATCATCATCAGCTTTATTAAAGACACAAATAGGTCCATAGAAAGATAATTTAAGAAACTTAAAAAAAGAAACAATCACATAAATAGATAATAATCACATACACTGCCAGTGATTGCACATTCTGGACTTTAACCGGACTGAGCTTTGTGAAATATCTGTTAGTATCTGGATGATGATGTTTGTAGAAACATGTAACCGCCATATAAACCTGTACATAAGTTTTCGTAAGACAGCATGAAAAGTGGAGACACCAACAAATACCTGACTAGCACTCGTCCATCTCGGCATCCTCAAGCCGTCATTATATGCCACTTTCAGTTTCTGTAAACTGCTTTGTTTATACTGTCTTCATAAGTGAGCAGTATACGGAGGAGTGCAGAATGCTTTAAAGAGAGCTACGTTCACTGAGACAGAACACATCCCGAACTTGTGTAGCAGCATGTTAGCTTGTGCATACCTTAAACAACATTGTTTGTAAATGACAGTCAGTCAGATCCTGTGTTATATAATGTCCCAGGTATTTGACACCAACACACACTATAAGAACAACACCAGATAAGGAGAAGTCAGGAAGTACCAACTTCTGATGCTCCTTGGTTCTTAGAATCATAATGTTACTTTTCAATGCTTTGTACATAATGTCGTCCTCCTGACCATATTGTGAGCAGATCCTCAGTAATTGCTGAAGACCAGCAGTACAAGAACTAAAAATAACTAAATCATCAGCATACATGAGATGGTTAATTATGGTCCCACCAACAACACATCCTGCCCCACAGTGTTGCAGCCACTTTGATAAATCATCCATATAAACTAAAAAGAAGAGGAGACAAAATACTTCCCCGTCTAACCCCATTTCTTTATTTTAACACAGTTATCCCGTCTTATGTACATTAACTGATGCATGTACCAAACGGACAAAATTCTAACAATAGATCTGGGAACCTCTCTGTTGTGTAGCTTATAAAATAACTTTTTATGATTAACCGGATCAAAAAACCTTCGATGCATCAATAAAACACATAAAAATTGTAGAGTTGTTCCTATTATGCAAATCTAAAATCTCTTTCAACGCGAAGACGCATATCTGTGCCATGCTGTGATTTAAAACCAAACTGGCTATCCGAAGTAAGGAGAAAATGTTCTGTCTTACTTAATATAATTCTCTCCAGAACCTTGGATAGGACACTGGCTAAAGCTGTGAGCCGGTAATTATCCCTGTTGTTTGCTTTATCCTTTATATTAGTCATTAATATAACAGATAAAAATGAGTCAGGCAAAATGCCATGATTCATTAACACAGAGCAAAAGAAAGAGTTTTCTGCTTACTATTATTTTTCCACTGAGCAGCATTTGTTTATGTGGGGCTTTTAATGCTGTGACACGTAGTCATGTAGCCATGCAGTTTCCTAAAAAAAAAAAAAAAAAGCAATAAATAGTTCTTCTTGCATTATCACGATTACGGTTGCTACAAATGATTAATTTAGTTATTTTTGACAATTAATTGGATACAATTATTTCTATTTATATTATTTCTTTATTTAAAATTTTTATCTTTCTATTTTTATTATTTTTAATAATTTTTAAGTTTTATACTTATTTATTTTTAGTCATTTTTGGTTTTAGTTTTATTTTTTAAAATCATTTTAAATTTTTTGGTTCTGTGTATATAGGTTGAGTGAGAGATACTTTTCAAAACATAAAATTTTGTTTTAGTTTATCTTGTCTCTGCTATAAAGTAAAATACTAGAAACAAGACATTATTAGTAACAGTAATAAATTATATATTAGTGAATTGAAAGTCTTTTTTTAGTTATTTTTGGATTGTTTTTAGCTGGAAAAGTATGAAAGCTTGGAAAAGTTCTTGAAGTTTACTGTTTGAAAAGTGTACAAACCAAAACTGAACTATAGCAGATGACCTGTAAAGAATTCACCTTATTTTTCCCCCATAATTGAAATAAATTTGCCATTAAAACTTGCATCTTGTCCCCTTCTGCTCACCGTTCTGGTTGTTTTTCTGTTGCAGCTGTGAGTACGCTCCCAGAACCACTAAACGTCAAAGTGACCTTGGATCAGGCGGGTTACATGCTGAGATGGGAACCCGGAGCAGGAACCCCCAATGGGACGTCTTTCAGCGTTTATACCTTCAGGTGGGTCTCACCTGGTGGCGTGTTTGAATGGAAAACGCTGCAGGCTGTTGTGGTTTCAACGGGAGAAACGGTGCAGATGAGTCAGTGCTTGTGTTGAGAGACTCACACCCAGAGAGAAAACCGGAGATTCATGAGGAGTTTCACTTCAGGAAATGTTTCCTAAACAAACCTGCCGCTAGCAGACGCGACTCAGGAATCAGGACAACATCAGATGTCAATTAAAGCTACTGGGACCAGATCACTTTATCAGCTGTTTCATCTACAGTCACAGTTTATTTATGTAGTAATTAATCACCTACTTTACTGGACTTAAAGATATAATCAATACCAGTTTGTTGAAATCCTGGCTGAATGTTGAATTTAATTGAACTTTCCATTAACAATTGTTATGACAAATCTAAATGAGGAAATGTGTGTGTAGTTACTAAAATTTCACTTTATGGTTATATTTGGGGAAACAACACCACTACAAACTTATTAATACAGCTGAGTAAGCTTGTTGCAATAAATCAATTAATTGCATGATTAATTAAAATGAGCTGGATCATTTCCATTTGCATGGTTATATATTTCTCTATTTCTACCAAAACTGGATGACAAAAGTCTTCAGTCTGAACAAGCCCATTTTTTTAAAGGATCATTTTGTTTACAGAGACTACAGGTTCCATTTTATTTGTTGTTTTGTTTATTTATTTTATATATTTAAAAAGTCTTCCAGTTCCAGACTTAAATGTTTGTTATAAATTAAAATCTATCAATCTTTGAGAGGGTGAACTTACTTGTCTTATGCCATTATCGTTATATTACTTGAAAATTGTCTCAAAACATCAGTATTATTGTTTATCTCAATAACTTCTGGGACAATTTATCATCCAGCTAAATTTTATTATTGAGTTGGGCTAAAATCATTTTTGGATAATAAGATTTCAGTTTGCTAAGTTCTGTTTTCAGAATGAGCTGGTTCAGGGCGTCCTGTCACTTTAAATCCAAATAAAGTGACAGGACTTTATTTGACAAGACTCACTTTCGTGAGTGTGTGCCGGCCACACACTCACGAAAATGGCTACAATCAGATTCAATTAAAATTCAAAAATACTCTATTGATCCCAGAGGGTAACTAAATTAGATGTGCAATTATACAATTGTACATATTTGAAAAGCAGAAGTGGAACCTCCTGCACAACCAACAAGAATGCTGCAAGTGGTTTCTGGATGATAAGTTGACAACAAAACACTTGTCTTTTTCAGCAGCCATTGTACAGCAGTAAAATCTGCTGACCAAACATGCTGGAGCTCTGCTGGGGTTTCTAGGTAACCGATGGAACTCTGCTGGGGTTGCTAGGTAACCGATGAACTCTCCTGGGGTTGCTAGCTGACGGATGGAACTCTGCTGGGGTTGCTAGTTGATGGATGGAACTCTGCTGGGGTTGCTAGGTAACCGATGAACTCTCCTGGGGTTGCTAGTTGACGGATGGAACTCTGCTGGGGTTGCTAGTTGACGGATGGAACTCTGCTGGGGTTGCTAGTTGACGGATGGAACTCTGCTGGGGTTGCTAGTTGACGGATGGAACTCTGCTGGGGTTGCTAGTTGACGGATGGAACTCTGCTGGGGTTGCTAGTTGACGGATGGAACTCTGCTGGGGTTGCTAGTTGACGGATGGAACTCTGCTGGGGTTGCTAGTTGACGGATGGAACTCTGCTGGGGTTACTAGGTGACGGCGCAGTTCCAGTCAGTTCTGACTTTTTCAAACGGATTATTTTCCACACACCAAAAAATAGTAAATTATTTCCAAAAAAACACCTGGGTGATGTTTTTAAGGGTTTTGGTTGTTTTTAGAAGTAGTTGAGACCCAAATGGAAGTATGGTACAAAAAACATCCAAAATTTGAATTTTCCACTATAGGCTTTGCTTTAAAAAACTGCTCCTTTAGTTAAAGGGGAGCAGGGAAAGCTCAGGTGGGGAAAGCTCAGTTTATATACCCCTAGATTGGTTTTTGTTTGTTTGTTTTTGAATTTGAGACTCATGGTTAAATGTAGACATTAAAAATTATTTCAACCTCTGGTTTTCTGCTTGGTTTTCTCTCCAGAGGTAAACCAATATATGAGTGGTTCCCGGTATCCAGCTGCCAACGCGTTCAGAGTCCACTGACCTGCAACCTGACTGAAACATTTGGGGACCTAGTGGGTAGCTTTAACATCAAGGTGATGGCTAACCTGGGGAACCGCACATCCAACCCAGCCGAACTTGAAGAATATAAACCACTGGGTGAGTCATCTCCATGTTTGGACCAGGGCTAGCATAGCTTTGGTATTGAAGAGGCTTCTTTGTCTGAATCACTTTGTTTTTTATTATTTTTATTAAACTGGTTATTTCATGTTGTTTTATTTCAAAAGGGGAAATGTGCATTGCATAATATGACAGAGTTAGCCATAGGGGCTAGTTTTCATCTGTAGTCCCTTAAGGTACAATAATGTAAACAAGTTTCAGTAATACTTTATTTGAAGTGGTACTCTGTCATAAACTCGACATGGCACCTGTCATGAACATGAAGAAGTCTTCATGAATCTCTGACACTTTTAATGCAAAGTTACATTAAAAGAGCATTATTTAGCATTATTTGGTAAATAATTGCATTTTTATGCAAAGTTACATTAAAACCTACATTAAAACTCAAGTAAAAGAGTCAACTGTGCATTAAAAGTGTCATTATTTACCAAATGACACTTGATGACTACAGTCGTAAATGTTCATGAAGACTCCTTCATGGTGTCATGTCAGTCTTATGCTCAACCCTTCAAAAAAAGTCTTACCCAGCTTCTTCCAAAAATAAGTAATAATAATGATGAACAAAGCCCATTTTTTATCAAAATGAACATATTAAGTTACAAATTTAAGAAGAATAAGAAAAAACAGTACATAAAAACAGAATCACATGGAGTTTTTCCTTTAGATTTTGTTTCCTCATATTTGGTTGGTTAGTTTGCTTTTAAATTCTGATCTCAGGTTTGTTGTTTTGCATATCAAATGAAAAGAATCTGAGGAGCGATGCCACTCCTTTAAATGGTTCACGTTCACTTATTTTAACGATTGCCTCAGGGAAACGTTTATAATTTACGACATGTTTGCACTCGTCTGATGACTGAGCTTTGCGTTATGGTTCGTAAATCATGTGATTGTGTCTCTGCCCTGCCAGCCCACCTGCCGCTGCCCAGGCTGAACGTCACATCCTGCAACACCAAACTCTGCCTGCGCTTCCTGCCTCCATACTCGCGCTTCCAGGAGATCTACGACAGCATCGAATACCAGCTTCAGATCAAGAGCAGCAACACCGACGAACCCAAGGTACCGATTTATAAATGGAGCCGATTTCAGCAGCCTGGGTGCTTTGTGTTAGCTTCCTGTTAGCATCATCAGAACCTAAAGGAGTTAAACTTTTATACGACTTGCTGAGCAGGAATCACAAATATCTTCATGTGATGTGGTTTAAAAAGCCTGCAGCAGCAAGAGGTTACCACGGGATTTATTCAGGATGTCAGAAGATGAGATGTTTCTCTTCCTATAAATAATATAAATACAGGAATTGTTTTCAAGTTTAGAGATAAAATCATTCGAACCTCCACTGCAAATGAAGATTATTGGTAAGATATCGAAACCTCAACTTGTATTAAAAGTATTGAATTTTAACAATGACTTTAGTCTCATCATGCTATTATAACCTGCTGCAAAACGATTAATCGTGATTAATCGATGGTTGAAATAATCACCAACTAAATTAGTAATCGATTAATCGTTAACTGGAGCAAATGGATTCAAAAATATGCCATTTGCTAAAAGCAGAGCAGTAATTAAGCCAAAACTCTACAAAATGTAGATAAACTTTATATTTAAGATTAAAAAACTTTCTGTAAACATGTTCTACCTTGATGTAAGTATGTTGTGGTTTTATCTTCAGGAAGACCTTGGAGGTTAGCGTCTGTTGATGCCATGATGGTTTCCACGACAGTATGTGTAATAACTGTATTTGACGTTTGAAGCAGGGCTGAAGTGATTAATCGATTATTGGAATAATCGGTAACTAATTTAGTAATCAATTAATTGCTAACTGGAGTAAATTGATTGGAAAATAGGCAATTCACCTAAAACATCCTCAAAGGTGTAAATTAAGCCAAAACTGTACAAAAATGCAAAAAGTTTGCATTTAAGATTTAACTTTTTTTTTTCTGTAAATATGTTTTACCAAAAACTTTCAAGTGGCCTAGTTTTGTTTTGTTTTTTTGGTTACCTGGCTTAAATTAAATTATTTTTAAAAAGTGTGTTTGTGAATAGACATTTTGATGTGCCTTGGTTGTCAGCAACACCAAGACCACCATCTTGTTTTACAGCTTTTATTTATTTGGACTTTTATAAAAACTTTAAATGACGAATCTTGAGAATCTTGTGAAGTTATACTTTGGCATCAGTTTTACAAATTTCATCTTTCAACACATCAGCATCAAATGGTGATCAGTAGCGAGACTCTGGAACTATTAAGCACACCGCTGAGTTTTTTCAAAGAAAGAACCACCTGGTTGTCACGACACTATTAAAGCTTTTTTCTCATCAAAACTTCTTTATTTAGTAATTTAAGACATTCTTCTGATAAAACTGCATCTTTATTCTGCTAACATAATATTTCTTGTTAAACAAAAATTCTCGTACTTTGGCCCTGATAATTTACAAGTCACAGAAGAGATGATTGAAACAACAAAAAAAGCCACTTTCTGGGAAATACTTTTTGTAATTTTTTTTTTTTTAAAGAATTGCATTAAAATTGGAAATAGGATCTGTTATGAACAGAATCTGAGATTTCATGTTTACGCTGTAAACACAAAAAGGCATCGAAACTGATGTTTTTGTTGTCGTTTTTAACTAAAAAATCACAGTTTTGTCTGTTTGGCTGTGTAACATCCCCGTTCTTCTCCTCTTCATGTCAGATCCTGGGCATTCGTTCTCTGGCAAGCAGGGAAAATGTGACGGATCTGGTTCCGGGCAAATCATACTGCGTCTCGATCCGGTTCAGCTACGACCTGTATAAACTGTTGTCCAACTTCAGCCAGCCTGAATGCATTTCCGTCCCCGGACTCTTTTCTTCAGGTGGAAACATTTTTTTTCTGTTGTTTTCTAAATGCTTCAGTCTGTGTTTAGCCAGTTCACCTGTTTTTATTGGACAGACAAGTTATTTAATGTTTTTATTGAGCTGCTAAAATCCCTGAGGAACAAAATCAATATGAGGCTTGTGTGGAAAAACTAAATATTTTTTATCAATTTTATTGAATTTTTCTTAAATTTTTCTTCTGAAGTCCAAAGAAATTAAGTGTTGCTCTTTTTACTAATATTGAGATCCTAATCTACAGACCCCATTAGTGTTTAAACAAGAAAAAAAAGAGGAAAAAGTGTGAAATTTAAATAAAAATAGAAAAATTACACAAAATAAACCATTATTTACAGTTGAAACCAGAAGCTTAGATCTGTGTTCAGATGTATAAAAACACTTTTATTTTTCCTCACTGTGAAGTGAAATCAAAGTGTATCTTTTTTTTTTTTAGGTTAGTTAGAATTAGTAAAATTATTTGTATTTGCTAAATGCCAGAAAACTAAGCAGGAGCGTTTTTTTTTTAGAGATTTTACTGTCTTTGCATATTGTATTTTAAGTATTTAATTTGAGGCACAGAGGCTCATTTGTTGGATTGTTTCAACATTATGAATGTTCAACATTATGAAGGTAGTTTTATATGTTTTATATGTTTATATTTTTGTTAAATTAGTGGTGTATTTTCAGACCAGTCAGGTGGTTAGGTCATGTGTGAGACATTTCAAAACATAAAATCTTTCTTTCCTTGTCCCTGCTGTAGATTGTATAAGATATTATTAATAATAGTAATAAATTATACCATATAATGGTAAATCGACATTGCCTTTTTATTTTGGTGATGGATTGTTTTTAATGTCAAGTGTGGTTCTAGAAAAATTTAAAAAATGTTTGATTTTACTGTGAGAAAAGTGTACAAGCCCTGATGGAAAACTTAAAAAAAAAATAAAAAAGTGTATTGAGGAAATAAATCCTGTTTGAAAGTAAAAAAGGTCCAGTCAGTTTCTGCCATGATGAAGGTGTTTTCTCTGGATTAATCCGTTGAAATAATGTGTCCTCATTGCAGACGCAGTCATTTCTGCAGTGCTGATTATATTGGTGATGGTCGGCTTCGCTGTCCTTGCTCTGCTGTTCTGGACCGGTTTCATCTGTCTGAAACTGAGTCCGATGCCTTCGGTTCTGGTGAGTGAAACGCAGCCGGCCGGTAAAACGGAAAACGACTTTAGGACGTGGAAATATGGTGAACAAAATTAGAATATTGTGGATTTTCTGTCCCTTATTTCAGAAAGTAAAACTCTTATGTTCATGTACAAAAATCAATACTTTAAAATGTCTTCAATTCATGCATCTACAAAAATCAAAGTCTTAAAGAGTCTTAAATTCACGTATCTAAAATTAAAGCAATAAAATGTCATAGATTCGTAGAAGAAAAAGTTGGCCTTAAATACATCACAGGTCTTAAGTTTTGTTGTGGTAGGATTATTTAATCTGGTATATTCTGGGGTTGTTTTGTTTTTTTTGTGCAAACTTTTGACTTGCACGCAGACTCAAGGCGGCTCCTGCTGCGGCTACTGCTAACTAGCTCCTAATATACCTTTGCTAGCTAGTTAGCTTTTTTATGTCCATCATGCCTAAGTTTAAATTTATTGTCTGTTGACTGGATAACGTTCATCTTGGCCAGTTGCCAACACATATGATTAATTTGTGATTTTCCTGTGAACATTTCTGTCTTGATAAAAGTCTTAAATTCTGTTCATAATGGTCTTAAAAAATCTTAAATTTGAGTTGGTGAGGCTAAAAGTCAACTTTTCAGGTGAAGGAAAAGTTTGAATTTTATTTTAAAATAGAGGCCCCAGACTCTGGATAGTTTGGGTCAGCATGTCTGGTTCTGCTGGTTCCGGTCCACTGGGTTCCACAGCCAACAAACATACTTTTCAGAAAACCTAGCACTTATTTTTTTTGCGATCTAATGTAATATTCAGACTTTGCGATGAATGAATTTGTCCGTTGAAGATGAAGCCTCAGTTTGGATTAACGGCATGAGGCTGGTACATCGAGAAATTTCTGAGAAAACTGCTTCAAACGTTTCTGAGAAGAAATAAAAACAGCGGCGTGGTTTCTGACAGGAAGCTGACTTCGAGGAAGAACACTCAAAGCAAACCTCTCGCTTTGTCCTTACATGAAGGTAACAGAAATGGGTTTCAGGGCGCCTCACCTCTCCAATATGCCGAATGTTTTTAATGTTGCGCTTTACAGTTTAAACGCCACAGGTTGTTGTCTATAACCATTGCGGGCTCCTTTCTATCTCAACATCCAAACCCACATAAAAGTCTGCTGTGCAAAGATGTATAATTTAAAACCTGAGGATCAGATAATGCAGCCATTAAATTGTAAAGAGCAGTAACCAGTCAAACACTCCCTGCTACATTAGAAACTTTTCAATTTCAAACTGTTTGAAAGACTGAACATTTATGGTAACAGGAAGGAACCTCAGCTACCATGTCAGCACTCTCAGATTGGAGACTTGGCCTTGGTTGTTTGTTTTTTCTTTTTTGGTTTGTTTTTTTATCTGTGGTCTGCAACACCGAGACAGAAAAAAAACACCCATCTGCAGAGACCATATGGTTTCCGGTGAATGTTTCATGGTAGTTTTGCATGTGTTATTTCCCCCCTGCGAAACTTACATGCAACTGGCATAACTTTGCATAAATAATCTTATGGAAAAAAAATTTAAATTAGAAATAATGCTGTTATTCTAATCCCCTACATTTAACACAGAAAAGCAACATTTATTAATTTTCCTTCTAAAATAATAGAACATCCTGACATGGATAATTGTATTTGTGGCATTTTTGCAAACAGCCACTTCATACAGTATAAGTTTCCTATCTATCTGTATCTAATATTCTGTATCTTTTTCTATGTCTTTCTAAGTAATCTTCTGTTTCTTTGTCTCTCTAGCTCATCTTCTCTATCCTCAGCTGGATAAGTAATCAGTGTTATCTAGTGGCTAGCCTGCAGTCTGCTGCTTTACAGACATGCTGCTTGTGGCTAGCTATGCTAGCATTAACCAACACACTAACATGCTGTTGTGCATTTATTGGCTTAAGGAAGCTGAACAGTCTAACTTAATGAGCTGCAGACCAGGCTGAGCAGTTTTACTCTCAAGCTCAAAATTATTCATAGCCCTGACAGAAATCAGTGGAATATTTGCTGATGATTTTCGTCAGCAGAGAGATCCTTTCTCTTTCCCATATGGCTTGAAACCTGTGGCCTGCTTAATAATCGGGAACATCCTTCTTAAGTAGATTTCCTTTAATTGAGCTCACCAGACAAACTAATCAACCAGCTCTGAAATTAATTGTAGTGATTCAAAGAGCCCTGACACACAATAGCACAACAAAAATTTAATCTTTATGACACTTAAATCCAATTTGCATAATAATTTGGAACATGGTGTACAATGAAGGATTTCACTATCTTTACTACATTATATTCCTGATGCGTTCAGGAAAATATTTTAAAGTTTTCTGAAAAAGTGTTTTTAATCTCCAGATGTAGTAAATCTAAACCCACTTTTCCTGTCTCTCCACCAGACCTCCATTTCTCACTTAGAAGAAGTGAAAGTTTCGTCCTGTGGAGACGCCCAGTCGTCTCTGCTGAACGTCAGGTCGATGGCGCCCCCTGCAGGCAAGAGGACATCCAGCAGTTCAGAGGAATCAGACGAGGAGGGCTGCACAGAAAACTCCGGTATGAGCTCCTCTGGAGCAAATTACGCTCTGCATCGGGGCGCCAACCCGCTCTCCTCCACCTCATCATCTTCATCATCCTTATCTTCAGTTTGCAAACCGAACCCTCCACCCAACCGGACCCCAGACTCGCAGCACAAGGTTCTAGTTGTTATAGAACATCGGCCTGGAGGTGAACAGAAACCTAATAGTTTAGAAAAAAGGAGAACTGAGGAAAAGGAGCCGGCGGTGAACGTTGGGCAGGAAGTGAACCTCCTCACTTTGACGTTCGGCTGGCCGGAGAAGCAGGAGGAAGAGGAGGAGGAGGAGGAAGGCTGCCCAGATGTTCCAGATGAGTTGAGCGCTCTGGCAGCTCCTCTGGTTCATCCTCCTCAGCCTGCTGATGATGCCGCGGCGTCATGCTGTACTGATGAAGATGAAGCTTACGATGACTGCGACTACATGTGCAGACAGGCGACGTGACGCGTCTCCGATCCTGTCTGGATCAGCTGGACTGACCCGGTTCTGGTCAGGAATACCTTTCCACTCCGCCTTCTTTAAAACAAATCTACAGACAGATTTGTTATCAAATTGGATCTTCTTGTGTCAGTTGCTGCATGTTGGCACTTCAGATCATTTAGTGTAAGACCTTCAACCTCCTCAAATTTTTTATTTTTTTTAGATTAACGAAGCTAAACGAATAGAAACATAAACGCACCATGCGGTGGGCGCCTAACGAGCCACTCCTTGATGAACCCGAACGCAGCCGATGTTTTCCCTCAGGGCGACAAGTCGCTTGGAGCATGTACATGTGTGCTGCTCCGAGTCTCCATGGTAACGGTTCAAACCGCTTTCTAGCCCCGGTTAGCGGCTGGAGTCTGTTCAGCCCACAAACTTCAGAACCAGGGGTGGGCTTAAGATGCTATTTTCATAACGATAAAGTAATAAAGCAAGTAGACAATAAGGACTACTTGCTTCTTTTCTAGGTAACTGAATGGCTGAGTATCACGATACATTTTGCTGGACAATAAATTGTCCCTGAAATTATTACGTTAAACGATATTATCATTTTGACACCATTAACTAATAATAATAAAGGCAAATTTATGCAAGCATACCGACTCAAAGATTGAAAAAACTTTGATTCCTACAGAATATTTAACTGGAAAACAAAACAACAGTGATTAAAATGGATTATGAAGTCTCTATTACTAAAACAGGCAAAAGGGGCAGTGAGTGCAAACTCAAATGTTTATCAAAATAATGGCGGTTTTTCAATGATGTTACTGGGGAGGATCTCTGTAACGATTGTTGTCCAGATGGAAATGATCAAACCTGTTTTAACTTGTCATGCGATTAATTGATTTATTGCTTATTGTGATGGGCAATAATAGCCCCACAAACACAAGTACTACTCTTGGAAAACACTCGTTTTTGTAAAAGCTTCCTTAGGCCAGTTACATAAAAAAAATATCCATCCATCCATCCATCCATCCATCTTCTTCCGCTTATCCGGGGTCGGGTCGCGGGGTTAGCAGCTTCAGAAGGGAGGCCCAGACTTCCCTCTCCCCGGCCACTTCTTCTAGCTCTTCCAGGGGGGAATCCCGAGGCGTTCCCAGGCCAGCCGAGAGAAATAGAAAAAAAATATTATTTATATAATTAGGCTGCAAATCATAAATGCTTTTAATCATATTTTCACATTTATTGATTCTGTCGTTGAACAAATAGTGGGAAAATTAGTAAAGGTAGCAATCCTGATAGTTTTTAACATTAATTGGAATTTATCATGACAACAATATATCAAGATTCTTGACATAAGAAATTTATCATGATAAATGATAAACGATACGATAAACGCCGATGGATGTACTGGTTTCCATTCCAGTTGCGAACCGCTCCTGTAGAATTTGGAGATCACGGTCTCGCTGCTTCGCGGATTTGCATCGTGCTTTGTGTTCTGCATTCTGATTGGCTAAACAGTCTCTCCGCTTCTTCTCTACCTGTGTGTCAACAACGTTGCGGTTTAATATGTACACGTACGTAAAACAGCTTGCCATATTTAACATAATCGATGGTGGCATGTCGGTTTATAAGAATCTTTTTGCCCAGAAGAAAAAAGAGCGACAACAGCTACCGATAACTATGTTCTTCTCTGGAAAAAACACACCTGCACCGCGGGCTTTAGAAGAGAAAAAAAAACGCTACAGAGCGGAGTCAGGATGCAGCGGCTCAGTCAGAAGAGCAGTGAAATACACGGGAGTCACTATTTGTCCTACTGTACTTTGTTTTTTTCATAATCATTTTTTATTTTCTCCCGTTCTAATCCAATAACTCAGGTCGCGGTGGGGCGGCGCTGATCTACGCAATTCGGGCACGGGAATCCGCTTTCAGTTCATATTAAAATTATTATTTTACAGTACAGTAGTTATTAATATTATTATTAATTATTATTATTATTATTAATATTTTTGCACATTTTTATACTTGGATTTATTTTCTGCTGCTTCTAAAAACAGCCAAATAACTTAACAAAAAACATTCATAAGTGTTTTTGGCAATAAGTGATCCATTTCAAAAACCTCCCAAATGTTGTTACAAATCAGCAGGCACTGCCCGTTACCTAGCAACGCCAGCCCATTACCTAGCAACGCCAGCCCGTTGCCTAGCAACCCAAGTGGAACTCCAGAACGTTTGGTTAGTTTTCCGTTCATCCGGCGGCTCATTATCGCCTCATTTCTAACTTTAACCTCCCGGTTTCTCGTTCACACCTGGCAGGTGAATCTGTTTCAGATTCGATTCTGGCATTTCTTTTAACATTTACATGATGCAAAAGGACCAATTATTAGTTTTCTGGGTATTATTTTAAAGTTCAGCTGTGAAATGAAAACATTTTGTTATGTTTTGTTCCTGCACTGCAAAAACACAAAAGTATTTTTGGTCTAGTGTACTTGAAATAAGACAAAGCGTATAAGTAACCTTACAGCAAAATATAGGAGTTTAAGTGAATAATTCCTTAATATTGATGAAAAATTACTAGTTTCGCTGGTAAATTATTTCAATTACATAACATTTTTCCCAGGTTTACGTGGGAATGTTAATATTAAGGAATTATTTGCCTAAAACAAGTTCTTATATCTTGCTGAAACGTTACTTTTGTTAGTTTTCTTATTTTCAAGTGTGCTAAAATGTTTCCACTAAACTAGACCAAAAAGATTTTGTTTTTGCAGTGGTTACAGTATTTTATCGTTGCATCCGTTTGTCTTTTTTTCCAATTGGACTTTTAAAGGTGAATCATGAACCAACAGCTGTGCAGGTGCTGGTCACTGAGAGCAGTCAGCTGATTTAGATGAAGATGCACTGATCTTTTCTCTCATTTTGTTCTTTAAAGCCATTTTTGGTCTGTAAACGCCTCAGTTAGATTGACCTATTTTTAGTTCATTAACAGTAATTAGACACAGTTTAGGAAGGTTTTGATACTTAACTTGGGGAAAATTCTTGTAATTTGTACTGTATAATTTGATTTTATGTTTTAAGTTGGTTAAAAAAGCACAATCAGGAACTCCTAAGTCTTGTTTTTGCTCTGATATATTTGTTGATATTAACCCGGGTCGTTAACTCTTTCCAAATGTGTATCAGATTCCTGCAGATACTGCAGTCTGGATGTTTTGATGGAATGTTGCCATATTTCTTAGTTGTTTTGTTTAAATGTTCAATAATGTTTATGTTATTATCCTGACTGTTCGATCAAATTCTCCTCATCACCTCACCTTGTTCGGCCATAATCGATTTTCCTGTGAAATGGGACCGCTCCGTCTGGACCGCTCCGTATGGAACGCTCCGTCTGTTGCATCTTTTATATTTTTTGTATTTTGCACTGATGATGTAAAAATTGAAAATAAATTGTACAAAAAAACTGTTTTTTAAACTTAAGTCTTATTTTTCATTTTAAATTCAGCATGTTGTGTAATTTTGTCTATTTTTGGAGGTATTCGAGTATTTGAGGTATTTTCCAAAAAAACATGAAAAATCAGAGATGAAATTCAGAAAGTCTGATTTGGGGATTTAATGTGACAAATTTCAAAAGTTTAAAGGATTGTTAATCCTTTTGTTTTCCTGGATTTATTTATCCAAACGGTGCGTTTATATTGTGTTTTTGGGTGCTTACACTGCAAAAACACAAAATCTTACAAAGTATTTTTGGTTTAGTTTCTAGTGCAAATATCTTAATACACCTAATCTTAAGAACTTTCTATAATTCCTTAATATTGGTGAAAAAGTTCCACTTATAATCTGTCGCTGGAACTAGATGTGCTTCTAATGCGGCACAAGTAAAAATATCTTATTCCATTGGTGGATTATTTAAGGTATAGGGAAAATGTTTTGTTAAAGTGAAAAGAAACTATTTATCTGGTACTTTTAAAAAAATCTATATTCAAGAATTACTTTTAAAAAGCTCCTATAACTTTTGAAAAGTTAGTTTTCTCTTATTTCAACTGCACTAAGATAATTGCAATAGAAACTAAACCAAAAATCCTTAGGTTTTGTTTTTGCAGTGTCTGATAACAGATGTTCCTGCACTGCAAAAACACAAAATCTTACTGGCATTTCTGTCTAGTTTTTAGTGCAAACATCTTGGTGCACTTGAAATAAGACAACACTAACTTACAAGTAAGTTTTTAAAAAGATGTTTAAAAAGCTTGTTTTGTCAATTCCTTTATATTGATTTTCAGATTTTTTTCACCTATCAGACATTTTTTCCTTGTTAAAGGTGAAATAATTTACCAGTGTAACTTGTACTTTTTAAAAAAAACAATATTAGGCAATTGTTGACTTAAAAGAAGCTCCTACAAGACATTTTATTTCAAATGCACTAGGTAAAGTAGAGACTAGACAAAAACCGTGGTAGGATTTTGTGTTTTTGCAGTGCAGGGTCACCTGGATTACAGGAGTTGAACTAGAGATTAAAAAAATTATCTGATCAGTTTATCTCATGACTTTCTTTGTGCTGTTTGGATCCTCCGGCTGTAGAACGGTGTGCTCTCTCTCTCTCTGTGGGTTTCGCCGGCCGTTCAGGCTGCAGACACACAGGGAGGGACTTCTCAGGAAACAGAAACTTTGAGTGACGGATCTGGTTTCCCAGCCCCCACACCTCCGCCCCCCTCCATCACCTCTCTCTGCTCGTCTTCTACCTCTGACACAACAACACGCTTCCCAGGCTGCTGCCAGCTTCAACCCTATGGGGGGACGATGGGGCTGTGGACGCTGCTTCTCCTGCTCCTACTCCTGGGTAAACTCACCTGCCTTCACTTCAAAACATCTCTGAACCTCTGTTGGACTTACTCGTTAAATTAACTCTGATTTGTTGATGCTCTTTAGCGTTTCTTATTTCCAGTAAATAGTTACATTTACTCACTTGAGTAACTTTAGAAAGATTTAGAAAATTATCATTTATAAGCAAATTCTAATATGTTAAGAAGCAAAATGAAAAAAATCATGTAAAATACGATGCAAAGTAACGGGTTCAGTAAAAATACACTTTTCCAATCAAACTTATACTAATGCTACAGAATATTAGGGCAGATTACAGGTTATTAAAAAACAGATTTTGTTCAAAACTAATTTCTTTATTGTCTGAAAAGTTGCTAAATATAGTATTACATACTAGTACTTCCTGTAATATTGTATATTACAGGAAGAATGCACCATAAACACCATAGGGTGTTAGGGTGTTCACTTGATCTTCAAATGGCAAAATGGGCTCAGCACACAGAAAAAAAAAACTAAAAACAAAGTTTATGCAACAGCAATTAGTCTCACTGCAACATAAACATACACAGCAGAGTGGCAAAGAGATTTACTTTTAAGAGTATTTTTACTGCGCTGTACTTTGAGTAAGTATTTCTACTCTTACTTGAGTAAAATTTCTGGATTTTCTACCCACTGAATAAAAAATAAACATGTTTTAACCAGAACTCCACCAGACACAGACACACACCTGCAGTTTTTAATGAAGTTTCATCAGTTTTTTTGCTGAAAAAACTGATTTGGAGACATTTTCTTTTGCCTTTTTGTTATTTATATGAATTATTGTCATTTTCATCTTTAAAATACCAAAATTTCCACTTTACTTTATATTCTTGGCCATCTGATAATGTAATTTTTAAATATTAAATGATTAATTTGATCAGTTAGTCAGCACTTGAGTAGACTTTCTACCAAATATGTTTTTACTCTTACTTGAGTAATTTCATGGGTGGCCACCTTTTACTTTCATTTCAGTAAAAATATGTTGAAGTAGTTCTACCTTTACTTGAGTACTGAATGAAAACCATGTTTTAACCAAACATTCACCAGACACAGAAACTCAGCTGGTGTTTTTGTCAGAGTTTCATAAACTTTACATTGAAATAAAATGATTTGGGATTTTGTTATTTTGTAATTATGTTATTTATATAAATTATCTTCACTTTTGTTCATAAAATACTCCAAATTTACACAAAACTTTACATTTTGGTCCATCTGATTATGCATTTTTAGATATTAAATGATAGATTTTTTGGTCAGACTTTCCACCAAATACTTTTCCACTCTTGAGTAACTTTTTGGGTGGATACTCTTTACTTTTATTTGAGCAAAAATATGTTGAAGTAGTCTACTTTTACTATTACTACAGTTTTTGGCTACTCTACTACCTCTGCTTATTGTTTTTTGATCAGAAGAAGTCTGTATTTTTGTTTTTGCGTGTTTTTTAAATGTTTCTCTGCATGTTTCTGCAGCAGTCTGCGTTTCCCTCCCAGCGCCGGCCAACGTTTCCATCACCTCCTACAACATGGAGCACATCCTGAGGTTCTGGCCGGACCTGCGGACCCCCCCAGACGCCCGCTTCACGGTCCAGATCCACAGAACCAGGTACGGCCCACAAACAAATTCACTGACCTTCTTCAGAAGTACAGCACAGAGTGACTCATTCTAATTTTAAAAGTAGGTTTAACGCCTAATTAGTGGATGTGTGAAGGTGTGACCATATTTGGAGTTTAACTTTCCTCCTTTGTTGTTGTTGCACCAACGGTTGCCAGGTAAAATAACCAGAGAAGGTTTTTTCCTGAGCGAATTTTCTGTTTCTTTTGGTTGAATTTCCAACACTTGGAGTATTTATGTCTAGTTTGTACCTTAAATATATTTTAGTTCAATTGAAATAAAGCAAAACTAACTTACAAGTAACTTTTTAGCAATACATGAGTTTGTTTTAAGTCAATAATTGCTTAATATTGAATAAAAAGTGCTGGTTATAAGTAACAAAATCTGCCAGTGGAGCAAAATATTATAATTTCTATTATGGGAAAAATGTCTAGTTCCTCTGGAAGATTATTTCACTTACAACCAGTATTTTTTAAATCAATAGTAGGGAATCAATTACTTAAAACAAGCTCCCAACTCTTGTTGAAAAGTTACCTGTAAGTTGTTTTTTTTTTTATTTAAAGTATACTAAAGTATTTCCTCAGGAAACTAGACCAACATACTTTTGTTCACTGGATTCAGATACGTCATGAAAAACCTTTGTGACGTATTTTTCACCACAAATTACAGCAGGAAGTGTAAATGTCAGTGTCGTTTTTCTGCTCCTTCCTGAAGAGTTTGAAAAAAAAAGTATACTTTTGCTGCTGATGGTACAAAGAATTACTAAAGGAATTTTGTCGAAAAAGAGGGAAAGCCCGGTCTTACTTCACAGCAGAAACTACATTCAGAGTTTGCATTTTGAAGGTTAGTTAAGAGTCTCTTTAGCTGATTTTGTCTCCTAGAGACATATAAAAATACCATTTTGCCACCAGAAGGTTCAATAATTACTTTAATGTGTTTGTTTGGGGTTCACATTTTCATCTGTTTTTGTTTGCATGTCTGATAAAAAGAGTGATGCTGTGGGCTCTCCATTAAATGGAGCCACAACTAGAAAGAATGTAATATACTTTATTGAGCAGGGGAAATTACGCATTTGTTCACAAGCTATTCAATCCAAAGTGTTGGATATTAGTCAATACAACATAACCAGAAGCAATATAAAATTTATATAAAAACAATAACAAGAAGTCATTTAAATATGACCAAAATATAAAATAAATAATCAGTAACATGGAAATATGTTACTCTATAAATGAGTCCAGGGATTGTGAAACATGTTGGCCTAAATATGTTTTCTGTTTATCTAAAAGTTGGTGTTTGTGATAAGTAAACTCTAAATTACTTACGAAATTGCATATTTTTACTAGATTTTTCGCCTACAGAGGTCGCCATTTTTTCACCGGCGAAATCCCTGGCCGATCACTGTAACCATTAGCAGGAGCTAAAGTAACTAGCTAGAGCTAGCGCGAAATCAAAACAAATTGAAAGATAACAAATAGATGTCTAAAAGTAAAGTTTTATAGCAAACCTAATATATCTGAGAAAATGTTTTGATCCTGATGCCTACCGTAAACAGCTTGAATTTCCTTTCCGGTTAGCATTTTCAACCTAGCAGCAGCACAAACATGACGGACTTTCGGCTCTCCCTCCGTCTGGTCCTCCTCATCTTCAATTCCCTTCTTCACATTTCTACATTTTCATCTGTTTCAACTCGCTTCGGTTGAAATTAAATGAGCTGAACGGAGTAAAAATGACTTTTCATGCTGGGCGGAGCTAGCGGTTTAGCGCCTAGAAGGCGTTCAGGATGCAAGGAGTTTCCATAGGAACCAGTCACTGAGCAGTTTTGTCTGGTTGTTATATTAATTAATGATCAGATTCTTCTTTTTAATATTAATCTACCAGGAAGTTGGTGAATGTTTGCGCTGAGACTTCATATGAGCTGTTTATGAATACTTCAGGTGCCTCAGAGTTTGTCAGGACACAGATCAAGACTTGCCTGTTAGGTGTGATTCTTTCACACAAACCAGATGATATCTTTCTGGATTTTTAAAATAATTTCCTCTATGTTTGTTTCCCTAAAATGAAACCAGTAAGCGGTAAACAATCCTATAATGTTTTTGACAAGGTTTAACTGGTTCCTGTTCAGAAAATGAGCTGAAACAATGTTATGACATCATTATTTAGGTCAAAGGTGAACATTTGAGTTGGGAATTTTTCCGTTGTGGGAATATTAATGTAAAATATCCATTATTTGAAAAATTAAATCTTATCATCTGATTAATACTGTTCACTTTAAGGCATTTTCTAGAGGAAGAAATTGTTGTAATCTGTTGTTTTCCCCAAATGAAGCCTTTATTTTTATAAATCTTAGACATTTTTGTAGGAATTTCTCACATAATTTCCAGGGATTTTTTCTTTTTAAAGTCCCAAACTGGTGAAATTCTGCACATGAACAGTCAAAAATAAGCATTACAAAGTGGGAATGATTTGTCTACACTGATGTGGAAGACTGAAATACTCCAGAAATGTGTATAACTGGTGCTTCTTTTCCAGATTTCTTTTTCATTTGAAATAATTATAGAAATGAACCTTTACCTAAATTGAGACAGCGTTTTTTAGAAGCTGACACTGAAAACTACACATGTAAGCAGGTGTTATGTTTGAGGTTTCTGAGCTTTGGTTTGGTTTTCGTTTCAACCAATCACCTTTCAGCAACATTTCAGGTGGTTTCGTCTCTCTGAGCCACCCAGTTTATCTAGATGGCAGTTTAATGAAAACAAATAATTTCAAGGAAATTTAGAATGTTTTCATTACAATCTGGCCCTATTTATACTAAATATAATGTTTAGAATAAGAAATGTTCTCCTAAATTTAGCTGAAGTCCTCATTCGAATTAACTTCTAATCACTAAGTCTGTTTTCTTTTTTAGGGCAGTTCAGGTCAATCCAACGTCAAAATGCGGATATTCCACAGTTAAGGAAAAAATTTCAAGCTTTAATTGAATCAATACATTATTTAGATCAACTTTTTTTGTAATTCTACAGCTAAAAATGTGATTTAAATAAAAAACGTTTTTTGTTTTAGACAAAATAAGAACCAGATTTGGATTCACAAACAGTTCTGTTGACCTGAAAAGCAACATAAAAGCAATCTGGTGATATCATTTTTACAAATTAAATTGTGTTTTGATCAGTTACTCGGTGCTTAATTCACCTTTATACCAAATATGTTTTTACTCTTACAGGAGTGATTTCTTGGATGGCTACTTTTGACTTTTAATTGAGCAAGAATATGTTTGTAGGTTTGTGTTTCTGTCTGGTGTATTTTTGTTTAAAATTTGTCAATTTTACTCAAGTCAGTGTAGCTATACTTCCAAATATTTTTAATCAAGTAGAAGTAAAAGTACATTTTTGCCAAAAAGTTACTTGAGGGGATGTAAATGAGTAAATGTAACTAGTTACTACCCACTGCTGAGAAACATACAGTATGCTTTTGTGTCAAAATTTTATTATTTTTTTTGTCTAAATATTTTTGTACATTTGAAATACGACAAATCTGACTTAAAAATAACTTTTCAGCAACATATACGAGCTTGTTTTACGTCAATAATTCCTTATTATTGATGAAAAAGTACATGTTCACTTTGAGTTTATTATATTCAGCTGGCACTGTGTTGTTACCTAGCAACCCAGGCCAAGCCCAGCCCGTTGCCTAGCGACTCAATCCTAGTTTCACAGGCAGATTATTTCACTTACATGTAAAAAAAAATGTCTCATTATGACTGAAATAATCTGCCAGTAGAACTAGTACTTTTTCATTATTATTAACATAAAACTTTTATGTCTTGCTGAAAAGCCACTTGTAAGTTAGTTTTGTTTTAATTCAGGTGTACAAAGATATTTACAATAGAAACTAGACAAAAATAAAACTTTAAGATTTTGTGATTTTGCAGGGGCGTGATCCAGAGAACAAATATGTAAATATGTCTCTTCCCAGAAAATAAAACTATATGATGCAACAAGTAGCTAAAACACATTTTCTATTTGTGAATGTGTTGTGGGATAATTCATACTCTGCTGCAGCCAATAAAACAATATGAAACAGTGAATGTGGAAATGAGTGGAGACACTCCATGTGAATTGGTAAAAGCTCAAGAGGTTTTTAAACATCCGCAGAAACATCAACATCCCTCGTTGCACTTTGATGTTTCCATTATTTCTCCACAGAGCCGCTCTTAAGTTTCATTTCTGTTTCTTGGAGCTCCTCTGACCGAGCGCTTTTCTTTCTGAGTGATTGTGAAAGTTTCATAAAAGCTGTGAGTTTCCTGCCTCGGCATTTAGGAAACATTAATATCTGTAGTGAGACACAGCAGCCCTCGCTCCGTTCTAACTGCCTGGTTGCTTTCTCTGTGTAGGAAGCAGCAATGGAAAACGGTGGCTGAGTGCGCCGAGCTGACGGCCGGACAGACTTGCAATCTAACCAGCAAACTAAAGGACACGTTTGGCTACTACGTGGCCCGAGTCCAAGCCTTCAGGACCAACCAGACCTCCAGCTGGACCACATCGAATCTGTTCCACCCTCTGGCAGACAGTGAGAGAACCGAACATCATCATACAGACCTGACATGTTTCAACAAAACACGTGATTATAGAAAACATCTGATTTATTGTTAGGATCATTTGTTTACCAATCATTTCGTAACATGATGGTACGATTTATCTGTTATTCCAACATAAATGACCATAAATTAATGCGTGATAGCAATTGCGAATATTATATACTGCAAAAACACAAAATCTTACCAAATAATTTGGCTTAGTTTCCAGTGCAAATATCTTAATGCAACCAAAATAAGACAAAACTAACTTATAACTGACTTTTCAGCAAGATATACTAGCTTGTTTTAAGTCAGCAATTCTTGAATCTTAATGAAAAGTATTACTTCCACTGGCAGATTAATTCACTTATAAAATGTGAAAATGTCTCGTTATAATTGAAAGAATCTGCCAATAGAACTAGTACTTTTTCATCATTAAGGAATTATTAAAACAATCTCCTGTGTTTTGATGGAAAGTTACTCATAAGTTAGTTTTGTCTTGTTTCACGTGTACAAAGATATTTACACTAGAAACTTGTCAAAAAAAAATACTTTATAAGATTTTGTGATTTTGCAGTGTAAACAGTAGAGTAGTTGGAAGTATAGGACTGTTACACCTTCATGACTTTACAGACTATAAAGCTAAAATTATAAGAAAACATCAACAACAGAGATATATTATTGAAAATATATGTTGGAACACATTCAGTTTCACAGATAGCGCTAATTAAATCTAACTATGTTTACATATTTGTTTACATATTTGTTTACCATCTGCTTTTGGTGTTTTTCCCATTACACATTAACATTTGTCCTTACTTTTAGTTTTTATTATGATTTCATCCCCGGTTTCTTTAATTTCTTCATCTACACATTTTGTATTTTAATCATATTATTTTGCATAATTTTTTTGTATCAAACCATTTTTTCAAACTTAACTCCCTTTTTTTACTGTAATCTGAACCCGGTTCAACCTTTATCATAGTAATATAGTATGGTGTCATCTGCATATAAAGTGACATTTAGAATGTTTGTAGCATTATGTATGTGATTTAACCACAATTTAAAAAGTTTTGAGCCAAGCAAAGAGCCTTGTGGTTCCTCTGACCTTAACAGTTTATTCTAAAATAAGGTGATAAAAATCTGCCAGTAAACGATTTAACTGTCCCTAATTTGACAATGTCAGCAGTTACACTATTAGTATTTCTCACATTTAAAGTGTAACTTGAGCTTTTCCTGAGTTTAAAGCCTTAAAGCAGATTTATGTCTTCTTCTCCGCAGCCGTTCTGGGACCTCCTGAGTTTTCCGTATCCGGCTGTGGGAACTGTTTGGTCCTGCAGGTCCGAGACGCCCCTGGGTCTCTGCTCTACCGTGAGGAGCTGAAGGACCTGCACACGGAAATGGAGCTGAACGTGAGGAGAACCAGAGACGGCGCCGAGGTGAGAGTTCCTGACAGAAATCCAGTTTATTTCCTCACTTTGGATGTGAATTTTCTTCAGGCGTCCCTCATTTGTGTTTCATCATCTTTGCTTTGAAAACTAATTTTTCTGGACAATCAAGTTAGTGCAATAAGTGATCATTTTGTTGTTTTGAACCCATTTTCAAGTTAAAAATGCAGGTAAGTTCACCCTCTCAACGATAAATACACTTTGATTTCTAATGAATATTTGATATTGGAACTGGACGACATTTTAAATGTCCAATATAAAGAACAAAACAACATATAAAATGAATACTGAAGTTTGTTTTATAAATCAGTCTGAATCCACTGTTTTTGCCTTTTTTTACATTTTAATCTCTAAAATTAATGAAAAAGGTTCAGCTAAAATAAACTGATACACCATGACTTAAGACAGACATTGTAATCTGTTGTTTGGTACGGAGGTACAGATTGGTGAATTTAACCGATGCTTTGGTGCATCTTTAGTTCTCTTCCTCTTTATTGTGATTGATTCAGGAATTGATCATTTTGCAACTTTACCTTTAATATTTTGTGTTTTTTTTATAATTTCACACCTTTTTCCTACCATTGTATTCAGTGTATTTCTCTATCAAAATAAAACATTTTGCATCATCCAAATGTTAATTGGTATTTGCTTTGATTAGAAGTAATTTAGATTCTCTCTAACTTGTTATCTGTGTTTACAGTGACGTCATGATAATCCACCAACGTTTGGGTTTTTATTATTGTTTTTTCTGTCTTACCAGACTGAATTGTGTCAAGTTTCTTTTCTTTCTATACATTCTGGTTTGGACTCTTGTGTTTTCCTCCTTGGTTTAGTTACTTTAGATTTGTGGTTCGGTTCCCTGTGTTTAGTTTTCTCCTTCTCTTTGCTTCCTGCTTCCTCTGTTTGGTCTCACTTGGTGTTGATGTTGCTCTCCTCTCCTCTTCAGTATTTCAGCTGCTTGGTTTTATTGTTTCTTGCTGTTTTGACACCATCTGAATTTGAACCACTTTTTCTGACAATGAGTTTTCTGGGCCATGTCTCTACCAGCTGAGTTTTCCTGCTTCGTTTTCTCCAGGATTGCCAAGAATGTATCTCTATCATGACTACAAATGCATGTGACTTTTTTCCTATTTTTTTTTTTCTTCCATTTAACAAATCCTGAAGGAAACAGAATGAAACCGGGTCGGATCAAATTGGCAACGCATAGTTACTTCTTGTTGATCTGTCACGTCTAATCCAGCTGAATATTTTATAATTTGGTGTCAAAATGTGAAAAAATGTGAAAATACTCCAAAGGTAAGAATATTCTTGCAATGTAGGAGATGTGACTCGATTCATAATCTGTCATATTTCTTATCAACTGCCCCAAACAAAACCCAATCAGTGGAAACCAGGTGTAATGTAAAACCTTTATGTAAAGTGGATGATATTTGAAATTCAGCATTTTTAAGCTATTTTGATAGAGAAATACACTGAAAGCAATGGTAGGAAACAGTTTGTTCATAGTTTCACAAGGAAAGCTGATGGGATCAAAATGGCAAAGCGTAGCTACTTCATGTAGCTAACATCTAATCCAGTTGAATACTTTGTAAGTTGTGGTTGTAATGATACAAAATGTGAAAATATTCAATTGGTGTGAATATTTCTTACAATTTACTGGCTGCGACTACAATCAGAAGTCATATCTCGTCATATTTCTTATCACCGGCCGAAAACAAACCCCAACCAGGTACAATGTAGAGCTAATATGTAGTTAAAACACACATAAAATTCAGCATTTTAAGCTATTTTAAAAGAGGGATACGCTGAACGCAGTGGTTAAATTGGTAAAAAAAAAAAAAATACAAAAAGAGGCTTTGTTTGTGGTTTCAGAGCAGGTTGGGATGAAATGGCAAAGTGTGGGTGTGAATACTTTAAACTGACTTTAAAGTGGAACCAGAGCCATTAATTTCTGCGTCTTTGCGGTTCTCTGACCTGTTTGTGATGAGCTGGGTTTGGTTTCTGGTTGTTTTCGTCCTCTCAGGGTATTTTACAGCCTTCATGTCATCATTCTGACGTTTCCCCTGTGGTTGTTTTCTCTCTTTATCATGTGATGTTTTTCAACTCATCTTAAGACCAGCTGATGATGTGTTGCTTTTTTTATTTTAGCAGAGCTCAAAGTTTGGTGATTTCACCAGCTTAAGAAATGTAAATAATAATAAAAATAATTTAAAACGGGCATGTTGATGATTTTGTTTAAATATTTTTGAGCTGATCAAACTGTGCTCTCAAACCAAACTGCAGTTTCTTTACTGAATAAACTGAAACTGAACTTCCAGTTTCAGTCTAACACCTCAGCAGTTGACTCCAGGTTATGCTTGACATTTCTGTGCACCAGGAAGTGATGCACTCCACCATTTCACAGAAGTTACAGGGAAAAAACTGGTTGCAAAAGACAATTAATTAATTAATTTTGGCGATGTCACCATATTTGAGACTTGCTGTGTACGTTTGAAGACGTCTTAACGTTTTTATTAAGGAATATGCATAATAAATTAATTGTTTTTTACCAAAATATTTGTGAAAATAATGTGTCAAAATGTGATTTTAGAGAAAGGAGGGAAAGAATTGCTTGCAGAAAGTTGGATTTTACCAAACTGAATTGTCATTTTCATACTTTTATTTTTACAGTTTAAATTTTATGATTATTTTGCAACTTTACCGAAATCGTGTTCTGCTTAGAGCAAAGTATTCCTCCAATAGTAACATTCGGTTGTTGTTCATGTGATTGGTGTGATGAGAAAAAAGTTTCCATTACAATTTTGTGAAAGAAACCAATTTCAATATGGCCAAAACTTTTTATTGAAAAATGTGTTTTTATTTTTAATTGGCACATTTCCCTTAAGCTAATTTATTTTTGAAATGTTAAATTGTGCAATTACATTGTTAATGGAAACATTTAATATTCTGATAAGGTAAAAAAAAAAAAACATCAAACACAATTTTGAAATGTTTCCATTACATAAGAAACCCAATTAAAATCACATGTGAATAAATTTGTTCATGCAATAAGTCGTCAAAATCATGCTGCGCCATCGTCTTCCAACTACTTCCTGTTCTCATTTTCATTGTTTCTGCCAGTAGTAACATCCTGTTGTGGATCATGTGATGCAAAAAATGTGTTTCCACTGTATTTTTGTGAAATAAACCAATTTTGATAAACCCTCGTCTTACCGGCAAAACTTTTTATTGAAAAACAAGGTTTTTTTTTTCAAAATTGCTGTTTTTCCATTAAGCTAATTTATTTTTGAAATGTCAAATTGCGCAATTACATGGTGAATGGAAACCCATTTAATATTCACAATAACTACAATTTTGCAATTGTGATGTTTTTGTTAAATAAGAAACCCAATACAAAATACGTTTGTTCAAGCGGTAAGTCATTAAAATCATGCTGTGTCATCATCCTCCAACTACTTCCTGTCGTCTTCCTCTTTGTAGTTTGCGTTAGTAGCAACATCCGGTTGTTGGTCACATGACTTCTGTGATGTGAATAAATTGTTTCCATTTTAATATTACAAAATAAACCAATTTCAATAAAGCAGTCAAAGCACCAAAACCTCCTATTGAAAAATGAGTTTTTCTAAATTATTGTGTTTCCATTAAGCAAATTTATTTTGAAAATGTCAAGCTGCGCAACTAATACAACTTTTGATCCTATTTCACTCCTCCTTTATGTTCTTCATCACAGTTTAGTTTTCTTTTCCAACCAGTCTTCCACATGACCATCTTCATCCTCTCTTTGGTGACATTTTGTCGTTTCCGTTCTGTGTTTCAGTTCAAACTGAAATCCCACCAGCAGGAGATCGTGATCTCGTACCTGCAGCCAGGTGTGGAGTACTGCGTCTCCATCACCTTCATGTCCTTCATAAACCGGAACAGCGTCCCCAGCGAATACCGCTGCGCCTTCACCAGTCCTCCTCCACCCCAACACACATGTACGCCTCTTCAAATGACGTTATTCCTGCATCTGAGTGTGAAACGTCTGATTAATTTGGCTGTTTTGATGTGAATATTTTGGGGTTCTGACTTGTCTCGTCCTGCCGTCCCTCAGTGTTCCTGGTCCTTGGCCTGTTGGGGGGGGTTACTCTTTTGTTGGTCATCGTCGTGGGCCGGTTCATCTTCAGCAGAAAGGTGAGCTTGGAATTACTGAGACGACACCTTAACAGGTCAGTTCACACGAAGAACACCCTGTTGGAATCAAAATGGCCGCTTTGGTTACTAAAGTAAGAATAACTCAGGAGGAGCTCAGAGGATCAGTCTCTGTTCGGCTGATTAAGATATTAGATCGCTTTATTTTTGTTTTAGTTCAGTAATGTAATGCTCAGAAATGCAGAACACAACATTTAGCATCTATTAGAAGTTGATGGAAATGTTTACATCAAAATTTCATTTAGTTTGTCTTGATTCAGTTTGTTGACTATCTGTAAACAAACTGATGTAAATTTATGTTCATTTTACCTGAATAAATATAAAAAATAGATAAAAAGTTGTTTTTGAATGATTACTCTATTTATTAAGGAAAAATAGCTTTCCAAGCCAACCGACTACTGACTGAATTTAATCAGATAACCTACAGTATATTTAATTGTATTTTATTTTGGAGAATTTAATTGGAAAGTGTTTTAATTTTACTGCTTTCTGCTGTAGTAAAATCCTGGATCATTTTTGACGTTAGTGATTTTTTTTTAAGTTTAGCATTGATAGAGAAGTGCAGTTAAACATCAATTTAGCCTTTTTTGTGCACCAGTTGGGAAAAATATGACTTTTAATCTGATCTCTTTGAGTTTAATGACGGATGTTGTGGTTAAACTTCGTTAAGTCAGCAACACAAACATCATTAAATGTGATATTTTTCTGTTTTTGTTGTTCTTTAGGTTAAAAATCTGCATCTGCCCTACATGAAGTTCAGTTCTCAGTCTTACACCTGCCTGAAGTCTTCTCTGACAGAGGAGGACGGCGTTACGACCTAAAGCATCCTGAGGAAACAGGAGTTCAGTTGCTTTGAGTTCCTCTACTGGAGGAAACCTTTTTTTTAACATTTACTTTTACAAGCGAGTTTTACTCAGGACTTCTAACCTCCTCACCTGCCAGAGGAGATTTTTATACAGTCACTGTAAAATAATCACTGTTAATCAGCTCAGAGGGTTTAATTTATCTTTTCTCACTGAGGTTTATTTTAATTTTCTTTGGTTAAAATATGTTTTTTTCCTTCTTCTTGAAGAAATTTCTGCCAGTGTGTTTTAACCCTTCAGTAACAGAATGTATGTTTAATGTGTAAAAATCTATATCTTATTATTTTGTTGGAAAAAAGTAAATGATTTATGGTTTTGCAAAAGGTACCTACACTTTTTTAAACCTGTGTTTTGGATTTCTGATACTAATGATGCACACCTGTAAAAGAATCTGCACAGATACAAACTGCTTTTGGGGATTATTAACAGGAAATGAGGTAAGAAGTCAATCATTTGGATCAATAATCCAATGATATTTAGACTCTGGTGAAAAATCTGAGCAGATTCTGATGAAAATGTGATTTGAGAAGATCCAAACTTTATATTCAGAAATATATTTTATTTGTTTATTAAGGCAATTCTTCTCGATGTCTGTACAGGAACACATTTCTGAGCCTTTTAATTGATTGTAAATGAAATAAAAATGTAATAAATTGTGAATTTTCCAAGTCTTTGTTTCATATATTTGTTTTTAAAATCATAACTTACTGTAAATAATTGGGGACACTTTATAATGTTGCAATAATGTATTAATTCATGTTACAGAACCCAAATGTTATTAGTAAGAACTTAGATATCTACTGAAGGAAGTTTACCTTGTAGCTAAACATTTAGCTTCAGACTAAATATTTATCTTGTTAACTAAATATTGAAGCTCAATATTTAGCTTGATAAGTAAATAAATATTGAGCTTCAAAATAAAGACTTGGCTTTCTAAAAATATATTTAATTCATAGCTAAATATCTTTAGAGGGTTAAATATTTAGTTTGAAAGTAAATATTCAGCATTTAATATTTAAATGGCAGCTAAATATTTGGCTACAAACTAATTGTTTTAGCAAACTAAATGTTTAATTTCATAATAAATAATAAATATTTAGCTTGATAACTAACTTATTTTAAAACTGGCATTAATAAATTAATACATAAATACTTTTAAAAACAAACCCACTTTTTAATATTTTTACAGGCTAAATAATCCAAATTATTGCTGTTAATTTTTGACTTTGCGACTTTATAGACACCTCTGTGTTTGACCTGAAATAAATTACGGTAACTTTTTGACGATATTCTACTAGGAAGCTTTTATTTCGAAAGGTTACCGTAAGGGTCCGTATAAGCGCGCAGCAGAAAGGAATCCGAGCTGCGAGCTGCCGTAACGTCGTGTTTCCTTGAAGTGAAAAGTGGCTGAGTTGACGTGAAACGTGACGTGTCCACGCTGAAATTATTAAACATTTGTTTCCGCGTACTTCCCCTCGCCTTTGTTGATGAATGCAAACGGGAACTTAATGAAACGGCGAGTTTTAAACGACCAACCCTGGGACGCTGCGCTGAAATCGGGACGCGCAGCGGCCGAACCGAACCTTCGGATCAACATGTCAGCCGCTGTTTTTGTTTTCATCCTGACACTTTCAACACTAAACGGAGGTAAAGTTCGGTTGTTTCTGTGGGTCAGTGAACGTATTACCGTAACTATAGACGAACAGTCGGATAATGGAGGACTTACTGTATGTTCTTCTGATTAACCTGTATGTGTTATTTTAGGGTTTTAATCGGTTTATTATTGATAGTTTTAAGGTGGACTGAGATATTGCAGTTTAATTCAGGTTTTTGTCCAAACGGATATAACACGTTCGGCCCGGACGGCCAGAAAAGTTCTTTATACATTTTTCTACTTAAGTCTGTTCTGGCTGCTAAGTCAACAGATTTGTTTATTTATTTTAAAAAACTATGAAAAATTACATCTATGTCACAAAAATTACACTAAAACCTATATAGATGGTCCAAAGTCCAAAGTGCGGCCCGGGGCCATATGTGAGTCATGGACTGATTTTTGTGGCCACTAACTTCAGTTCAAGAATAATATAAATTTGCTTCCTCAGCACAATGAAGATGAATCATTTTTATTTCTTATTTGGGGAAAATTATTACCAACAATTTTAGATTTTGCAATGGAAAATATTAGGTACAACTAAAAGTTTTCATGATGATTTTATAACCAAACTTGTAGCAACAACATATACCCAGTAACCTTTACTAAAAAGTTGACTTTAGTGCACCCAAATATTAATTATTATTTCAAATTGTTGCCACATTCCTTCTCTTTCTTTCTTTCTTTTTTTTTTGCCAGGGCAAATGTTTATCACCAAAGAAATATTCCTTTTATTTATTTTTTCATTTATTTTAATTTTTCTGTAACATGTAAAATGTTAGACAAAAACATCCAGAGTAAATATAAAGCTCTGGTTTTAAAAATCATTACATTAAAAGAAAAAGAAAAAGTCAGCCAACTTAGGCCCAATATTGGTTGTTCCACTTTTGGCAACATCAAGTGTTTTGTTGTTGACTTACCACCCAGAAACCACTTGCTGCAGCATTCTAGTTGATTGTGCAGCAGGTTCCACTTCTGCTTTTCAAAGATGTGTTGTTTCACAGTAGCACATTCCTTTTGCAGCCATTTTCATGTGTGAGTGTAAACGTTGAGTTATTTGTATTTAAAGTGACAAGACTCCCTAAAACAGCTCAAATAGGCAGAACTCTGCAGACTAAGATCTCATTATCTAACAATGATTTAATGCATAAAATATAATGAACATGCTTTGTATCTCATAGAAGTGTCCTAGCCTGTTCAAGGAAGCATAATAGAAAGTGGTAAATAATCAGATGTGAGCAGGAGAATCTGATGCCGTTCCTAACTTTGTTCTCGGGTCTGTGCAGTTGTATCAGGGGTCCTTAGGAGTCCCACCAATGTCCAGGTGACCTCCAGGGACCTGAACCTGATCCTGAGCTGGGATCCACCTGCAGAAGCACCCAGCGGATTGATCTACACCACCGAGTTAATGTACGTTTAACTACTATTCTCCTCTGAACGGAGCTTCCTCTGCAGGTGGCTGTTCTGGCTCAGCTCTCCTTGAAGGTTTTTCCAACTTGGAAGACTTGGCTTGACTTGGCTTTTTATCAAAAGCAAGGTTTTTCTCGAAACTGGCGTGGTTCCATTCAGTTAATTTATTTTCAAAATGTCAAATTACGCAATTATGTGGTCAATGAAAATGCAGCTACTGACTTGAACAGTCATCAAATGTCTGAGATGTAAAGTGGCTGGAATATTATTTTAAAAATCACATTTACCGTCATGGTGGAACTAAACAGGAAGAAAACGAAGAAAGCCTCTGTGCATGCAGATGTTTGTGTTGTTCTGCTTCTCTGCAGTGCTGCATCCTCTATTCTGATGTGCTGGTGTCAGTTTCCAGAAAAACTGCCTGCAGGGAGTTTCTGAATGTTTCTCTGCATCTTCCTTAAACAGAAAATGTGACAACTGAAAGTTGGAGTCGACTAGAAAATAAGTTTTTTGTCATGAATCAGGATTTTCTTCTGGGAAAGGAAGACGGCAGTCTCGTGTTATCGAGCAAACATGTTTACGACAATCAGCCAGAATAATACTTCCTTGTTTACAGCTAACGGTTCGCACGAGTCGGTGCGGATCACTTTGTGCATTTCCATTGTGAAATACAACTAACATGTTTCACACCATTGATTGAGTTGTATGTCCATGGGACATTGGTACAGTTTGGGTTGAACCTTGCCTGCCCCGTGAAAGTCCAACCTGTGAGAGTCCTGAATACGCCAGACCATAAAATGTTTTACCGCTCAGTGGAGAACGAGGCATGAGACCAACTGATATCAGGAAATCCCCCTTACTTTTCTCCTAATGATCTTCTCTGGATCACTGAAGTTTTCTGTGGGATCTGACTCCGATATATCAGGAGCGGATCTTGTCCAGTCCTGTAAGTTGGGAGGCGGAGTCTCCATGGATCTGACGCTTCTATCTAGAACATCGATTCGACTGAGATCTGAAGAATTTGGAAGCCAAGAGAATACCTCAAACTGGCTGTTGTCTTCTTCAGACCATTCAGGAAGCCTTAGCCCTCCACTTCTGACTTTATCAATTTCTTTAATCATTGAGGAAAACTTTTACCTACTCATCTCTCCAGTATCACTTCACCTCATTGAAGTTTTCGCAGCTCTCTAGAGGTTCCACCACAGCGTTTCAATCAGGCTGAGGTCTTGATGTTCACCAGGTCATTGCAGAACCTTTATTTATTTCTTGTTCAGCCATTCTGTTGTAGATCTGCTGTTGTCTGATCTACTGAGGAGATCAGAGTTGACTTAGTGAATGCAGACTGCCCTGGTTGTAAAACAGACCTAAATCTTCTTCAAACATGGTGATGTGTATTGTAGCCAAACATCTACTTTGGTTCCAGCTGTCCCAATAACATTGTTCATTCAGGTGCAGCTTTGCACAGAGTCGTATGACCGTAACCCTTAAATACAAACCGTCTATTTAAGATTCATCATTCTACAAGAAAGGCAGTCTTTTCAAGACTATTATCTCAGACTCTACTGGTCTTAGTTAGCAGAGGAGCAGCACTAGTTGCTCCTCTGAAGTCATTGTTAATGTCTTCTCTTATTGCCGTTGAATTTGCAGAACAGCAAAGTTCACCTTCTGCAGAGGCGATCAGTTAATCATCTGATCGGCCGCACATGGTTGCTACCTCAAATCTTAAATCCACTGAGAGTTGTGAGGATGGATTTAGCTTCTCCCAGAACTGTATTGGCAGCCGCTGTTGTCAAATTGGTTATTAAACCGGCTCCTTAGCTTTGACTAGTTGTCCATTATAAATGCTTGTTTTATGATTTGTTTGCTTTTTTCCTGTCATTATCAAACTGTGTGTCCTTTTTATCCCTTGTTTTGTCTCAGGAGTTCTATTGGAAAACACAATCCAGGCTGCGTGAACATCACAACCTTTCAATGTGAGCTCAGCAATTTTGGCATCAGTCCGTATGGGACATACATTGGGAAAGTCCGGGCTCTGCTGGGAGAAGAGGCCTCAGCCTGGGCAGAGAGTAAAACCATCACTTTGGATATAGATAGTAAGTCTTTAACACACATACCCCAAAAGTTCACCTAAGCATCGGTTTTAGATCTGGCAACAAAAGCGATTGGTGGTGCATGTTTCCAAGCAATCCAGAAATGAATTCTGATCTTTTTCTCTGCAGCCCTGATCAGTCCTCCCAGCGTGTCGCTCTTACCCATCGGTCAAACTCTGGAGATCAGCATTAAGGAACCAGAGTTTTATACATCTTCTCTGAGGAGTGTGTACAGCAAAGTCAGCTACAACATCACCTACTGGAAGGACGACCAGGAGATGATGCAGGTTAAATCGGTTCATGGAAAACCCGAATGTTGATCAGGTTACTGAGTGCATGTGAATTCAACACCAACAGGCTGAAGGTGCAGCTGTTTGTCTGGCTGATTAGACTGATAGAAATGGCCCTCTGGTGCCACCTGCTGGATTTTTAGAGAAACAACAGCAGTTGATCATCAGCATGTCCATCAATCCGTCTCATCATTGATTGATTGATTGAGCGATCAATCTGCCTTCATTGATCCATCCATTCATCTGCCTGTCTATCATCCATCCATCTCATTATCATTTCATTCAATTGTATCTTTATTAATGCATTTGTTCTTTCATTGATTGATCAATCAATCTGCCTAACTACTCGTCCATCCACCAATCCATCTATTCATTCATTCATTCATTCATTCATTCATTCATTCATCCATCTATCCACCATCTATCCAATTATATCTCCATTCATCATTTGGTCTGTTCATCCATCCATCTCTTTATCCATCCACCCATGGAAGATTGGTTTTATTGATCATTACCTGGTCTCCTCTACCAGTCTGAGGATGCTTCAAACTGACTGCCTCTCTGTCACCCCCTGCAGGAGAAAACCCTCAGCAACATCCGCCAGGACCGGGTCATTTTAGATGAACTGGATCCCTTGACCAAGTACTGCGTACAGGTCCGCATCATCACCCTCAGAAACAAGAACCCCAGCGAGCCCAGCGGCGTCCTGTGTGAGAGGACCGGCGACACTGGTACCCTCTTTGTGTTTGACAGTAATCAGTGAGGAAGTCCATAAGGACAGAACAGGGACGCAAGTTATCAATTAATGAGTTGATCTACAGTTGATTGATCTTATCAATTGATTGACTAATTGATAAGCAGCTATTTTCTTAACAACATGAGTTTTTTCTTATAAGAGGTATTCAACCCTCCTTCATAAGGGCTTAATTTTTCACTATATGCTGCATTTAAAACTAGGTGAAAGTGAAACTTAAGAAGCTTGTCGAGTGTTTATATTTCAAAACAGAAACGCATAAAGTACATTTTGCATCCCACACCACAGCGTTTCTCTTTCCAGTGCCAGCACTTCTATCTTTGTATATCAACTTAGTGGCGCCCTCTTCTGGGTGGAGGCCAAGCTACAACATTGAAAGAAGGTCTAAGAAGCAGACCTTGTTATTGATAGATTATTTGGTCTGATCCCCCAACAGGAAACAGATGGACATATCCAGTCAGCTTGGCGTACCTCAAGCACCACGCCTGATTGGATGAAACTAACATCTGTCATTCGATGTTTTCTTTTTGAAAGTATTGTTAGCTTACTTCTCTGACATCGAACTTTCCTGTATTATTATTTTTATTTAGTTTCAACAGCTTGCTGTTGTAATCCAGAGTATTAGAAGACTTGGGGTTGGTTACACTTTAGAAAACTGAATGACTGTGACTGTGTGTCACACCAAATATAGCCAAACAAACACACATAATGCTGTTGAGAAACATTCCTATTTGTAATATGCTTATTTAGGACACCAATCACAAAGATTGTGTGTGTACCGTGTGTGACTTGTATCAATAAACTTCACACTAACTTTATTTTATGACTGGTATTTATTGATGTTTTCACTGAACAAACAGTGGAGCAAATAGTAAAATTATGAATCCTGACAGTTATGACTCTATGGGCTCTTTGCACCTCAACTTCCGCGTTCGGGGAAAAGCGGCTCAATCTTTTCCGATCTATTGAAAAAGGCTCTTTACACTGAGTGTTTGCAGGGCTTGTCCAAGGTAACAATTAATGATGTACATCGATCCGAAGCCCCTACAATAAGCTGGAGAAAGGTTTTAACATGTTCGCCTCGTTATACACAGATACGAAGGTGACTTTTACTTTCTTTAAACTTTGTGGCTAACATTAGCTTTAGCTTATGCTAGTAGCCAATATTCTAGGACATTTTTCTTGTAAAAATGTGCTATTTTTTCATCATTCTAATGGACAATGTTTTTACCTTGTTTTCAAGTATATTACCTGCGTTTATTGTCGTTAGTGTCAGAGACCAAGTAACGGGGATTTTACGGTTCAGGCTTTTTGCTTTTGAAGCTTGAGGAACAACGAGCCCATAGCTTAACAGTAGAGCAGCTCTGGTGTCGGAGTTCTAGTTCAGCTGATGGTTCAGGTTCAGAGTTGTTGCTTTTAGAAAAATATGGCCGTGTTCCTTAAGGTCTCTGTGTTATTTCACTTTATTAGTTTTGCATGTTTCTTGTGAAGCAGGACGGTGTTTACAGCAGTGTGTACAGGCGGATCAGTAGCTCGGCTGTCTGGCTCTGGTCTGCTCTCTCGTTCCCGTACACTCGCTCTTTCAGGCTGAATAGAGAAGTGATTCCATGGAAATAACACAGGAGGCTCCTTTACCTTCTTCTTTAGGCTGAAGAAGTTGATCCGGAGTGAAGTGACGGCTGTAAACTTTGCTGTGCGGCGTTAGCTTTAACTGGTAGCCACGAATATTCACAAGCCACCGTCTTCTTAATTCAGGGTCGTTTGGAAATCCATGAAAACTTAAAAGCCCATTATATTAGGAAGACAGCAATGTTCATAGTATTGTTTTATTTGCGTGTGAAATACGACTTTGTCTTTTGTAGCTGTCATGGTAACTCAAAGCGGAAAAAAGAGCCGCATTTGCGCATGCGGTTGTGACGTCAGCGCGGCAGGTGCAAAGAGCCCATTGGGGGGAGGTTAAACGTTAGAATGATTAATGACAACAAAAAATCTAAGCTTTCATCATAAGAAATTTATCACAATGCATGATAAACCATATGATGAATCCCTACCCCTAAACCTGAGTAAAGTGGAGTTTGTTCTAATTTCATGTTCAGAGGTGGAAAAGTTCTCCAGACCAATCACAGTCTCTGTTTCAGACAACTCTCCGATGGTTGCAGCTGTGATCGTATGTGTCGTCATCGCAGTGGCTGTGGTTATGACAGTGTTGGCCGTAGTGAAATGGAAAAGTATTTCCCATTTCTTATGGCCAAAGGTTTCTCTTCCACGGCACTTTGAAAAGGTGCGACTGCTTTCAGAATTTCTGCCTTGGATTTAAGATTGATGTAATCTAACATCGCGCTTCTTTCTGCTTCCCTAGTCTCTGCTGGACACACCAGAGTCCTCTGTTTATTTAATCACGCAGCCCACGGAGGAGATCGCCCTGGTGAGCGTCGTTACAGTCGAGGAAGGCAGCCCTGAAAGGACAAAAGAGAGCAGCTACAACAAACAACTAAATGGCACAGTAGGGGATAGCTGTCTACCCGGAGATTAGGTCTACATCAGCGGTTGATGTGACCGCAGACGACCACAAAGACTCCATAAAACGGAAGATTTTGATTTTCACAAAGACCCCTAAACAATGTGATTGTAGACGGATATATGCCGTCATCCTACAAACTGTTTGTTTACTGTACCTATATTATAACTAGCTGTGTTATGGTGACATAAAATGTCACATGCTGCATGGTGTTTTTGGAAGACGTGAAAGTAGTTTTCTGGGAAAATTATTTATAAACATGTAAAACTGAAGAAGTTTTCACAACCAAACATTACTAATTTAACTTTTGGTACTTTTACCAGCCCAGAGATGTTCAAAACCAAAGCTGAACTGGTTGGTTGATCTGGTTTTATGGTGTACTACTGAACTACAGAGTCTGTTTACTACGGTGGCCCTGAGGTACAAACCACTTAAACAAATTCAAAAACACAACAACATTAATGGAGCACAAATACAACTTACAAAAATACTACATTAACAAAACGGAACAGGTATGTCTCAGCGTGAGACCTGAGAAGTCGCTGATTGGACAATAGGCATGAATACGAGTCCTCCTTCCGTCGTCGCCATCTTGAAAGTGGCGGTGGAGTTTCAACCGTTTTACAGTACAAAGTGGACCCACTGCCTTTACCTTTCACGGGTAAGAATTAAAGATAATAATGTAAATTTACGAGCAGAATTTCCTGACTTTGTGGCCAGTACTGTGCATTTCCGTGGTGAAACAAACTTCTAAACAACAGAGAAATATTTCCTTTGTAACTAAATTGCCCCAGTTAACTACTCTGATTATTGTATTAGCTTAGCAAGCTTTTTTTTTTATACTGTGTTGTTTTTCTCTGAGAAAACCTGTAACTGGCGCTTTTGCCGTTTGTTTATTGTTGCCATGGTTACCTAGAAGCGCGCAAGACAAGTCGCTGTTTGTGGTCAAACATGGTTACTTTAAGGTAGTTGTCTGCAAGATGTTTGTTATAATTTATGTCGATTAAAATAATTTGTTTGATATACCCAGGGGCGCAACTACATATTTTTGAGGTGGATGCGAACATCATCATTGTAGGCTAGCTTAAGCTAACCTGAATATTTACAACTCTCTTGTTGATACACTGACATTTCTTACCTTCTGTCTTTCAACCACTTTGAAAAGCTTTTCTTCGTCTCTCCAACATCTTTATCCTTCCCCCTCTTCCGTTCACCTGCAAGTTGCCGGGAGGTTCGGCGTGCAAGCCAGCATGTGGAGGGGTTTAAATAAATTAGAAGATTGTCTAAAAGTTTTATTTGAATACTTGAGTTAGAAAAAGTAAACTCATTTATATATTTGATTTATGTAATACGTTATTTTTATTATCTTGACAAAATGTTGAAGGGTACGCCACAAAGCTCTATATGCAAGCGTGTTAATGGAAAGTTGAGTGGAAGAAAGAAAGTGTGGTAGGACAATGTGCACAACTGTCTAGGACAATTTTGTCAGGATTGTGAAACGAAGCCCAGTAAAGAATTTGGGAGAGATTCAGAAGGTGTTGACAACCACTGGAGTCTCAAGAGACATACAAAGTTAAATTCAATTTGAATTCAAGAATACATTATTGATCCTAAAATTAAGTAAAATATGGTTAAATATCATGTTATTCAAGGTTCTTCAAGTGGTTGTTAGGAAGGATCTCTTGTAGCAGTCTGCATTACAGCAAACTTGATGAAGCCTCTGACTGAAGACTCTTAGTCGTAAAGTAATCTGACAACATCATGAGCGTCACACTTGGGATATAAAGTTGCCCAGTTGTCTTTATAGATGAAAATACATTTTGACTTTAATTTGGGAATTAAGGTCCCAGAACCTAAAGGAAAAGTGTGGAGGCACAGAATCGACCGTGCTTGAAGTCCAGTGTGAAGTTTATTCCACAGTCAGAGAGGATTTGGACAGCAACGCCATCCGCTGTTCATGTCCACTTTGTTTTTATCAAATATAAAGTCAGAAAAGCCATCTACCAGGGAATTTACTGCACTGCTGTCAGCTTAGTCCACTTTATAATTCAACCAGGTCAAATTCATCCAAACCAGTTTTTGTCTGGTTTGGTCTAAATTCAGTTTAAATCAATTCAATTCATTTGAACAAAAAAATACTTAGATTAAGATCCAGTCACAATTTTAGTTCATCACTGTTATAAACTGATTAGTGGATATAAATGAAGCCCATCTGATTGTTGATTTACCAACAATTTCTACATCTAAAGCACGGGGCGACTGTGGTGGAGAACAACTCCCTTTCAACAGGAAGGAACAGCAGTATGAGCGTTGTGACTGTACTGTGATCGGCTGAGGGTTGAGAGGACAGAGCAGACAGAAGCACAGGTCCAGGATTACAGTCAGAGCCGTAGGCGTAGGAACCGGGGAGAACTGGAGGGGACATTATAGTACCCTAGACCGTTACTTGGTCTCTGACACTAACGACAATAAACGCAGGTAATATACTTGAAAACAAGGTAAAAACATTGTCCGTTAGAATGGATGAAAAATGTTTAGATACTTAAATAGCACATTTTTACAAGACAAATGTCTAGCATAAGCTAAAGCTAATGTTAGCCACAAAGTTTAAAGAAAGTAAAACTCACCTTCGTATCTGTGTATAACGAGGCGAACATCTTGAAACCTTTCTCCAGCTTATTGTTGGGGCTTCAGATCGATGTTCATCATTAATTGTTACCTTGGACAAGCCCTGCAGACGCCCAGTGTAAAGAGCCTTTTTCAATAGATCGGAAAAGATTGAGCCGCTTTGCCCCGAACGCGGAAGCTGAGGTGCAAAGAGCCCAACAGTTCAGAGTTTCTCATAAATCCTTTATTGTCACTATTTAAATATCATATTCATTGTTCCAGGTAGGGGAAGTCATGCTTTGCTGCATTTTACAATGAACTTAAGTTTTATATCCAGACTATCAAAGACAGAAAATAGCTATTAAAACAATTGAACTCTGTACTGCTTTGAATGAACAGTTGGGAACCGAAGCCCCGTAGCTTTTTCTTCATCTTGAATATATTTATCTGTATTTGTTTTTTTCTGGAGGCAGAACAAATGTTTCACTCTGTCGTTGTACAGTGTGTCTGTGAATAAAGTTTTAAAAAAAAACACCCCCCCCCCCGCCTCCCCCACACCCAACAGACTTCTTGTGGCTTTGATGTCACAGTGATGTCACTCATCCTGTCTATGACATCACTGGCGGCTGCCTTTGTATTGCCAGATTCCACAGAGAAATTCATTTGCAGTTTGAACCAGAGAGCAAAGATGGAAGAAGATAATTTTTTGTTGACAAAAATAAACAATTTACAGAAGAACCGCAGCAAGCTGCAGGAGGAGAACCAAGAGCTTCAGAAAACTGTGGAAAGTCTGAAGATTAAAATAGAGAGACTAAACAGAACGGACAAGACACACAACTGGCATGAGGAAAATAGCTTACTTCTAAAATCAAATGCATTTTACAAAAAACAAATCAGAAAAATTAATCTGGACCTGGAGGAAGAAAATGCAACTATATGCCAACTAAGATGTGATAATGAAGCCAAATTAAGAATAACACTTAAACTGGAAGAGGACCGGAAAAAACAGAGAAACACTGCAGCGGACAAATTAAGAGAAACAACAGAAAAACTCGAGTGGCTAGAGAGAGAAAATGAAGAGTTAAATAAAGAGATTGTATCTCTGAAGATCAAAAATGACAGGATCAAATCCAGGCTGGTGGAAAAAAGCAAAGATGTCCAGCAAAGGGAAGAACCAGTTAGGGTAAATATACAGGAAGAGGAACTATCAGTATGTCAAAAAGTAGGGAGAATTTTGATGCATATGTACGATTCAAGAACGTTGGCGTATTGGGTGCCACCTTGGGGGTTTTTTTAACAGTAAAGGATATTTTGGGTTGCTGGAAACAGGATGTTTGTGGGATAGTGATGCGTTTAAATTAATTACAAATATAAATACTCTTGTTTGCTTTTGGAATTTGTGCCTAGTGAGAGATGCTTGCAGGAAGACATCTAAACGGGTCAAACTGGAAGCTGACACCAGATGGTCTGCAGCAAGAGTGATGACTGACGGATAATTAAGGGTCGAAGTTTATGAACCAGAAACAGAGGAACTGTACATGAGACAGGGATGCACAAGACAACTCCTTGTTCTGTGGGTTCATCAGTTCCTGCATCGTTTCTACAGAAGGAAATAAACAAGAACTCTGAATTTTGCATTCTACATTACGGCAGCTTGCAGGTGCAACACACCTGTGACTCAAGAGAACAGAAGAAGCAGCTGCTATGTGATTAACTCAAGATAACCAAATCCAGGGGTCTCAAACTCCAGGCCTCGAGGGCCGCAGTCCTGCAGTTTTTAGATGTGCCACAGGTACAAAACACTGGATTGAAATGACTTAATGGCCTCCTCCTTGTGTAGATCAGTTTTCCAGAGCCTTAATGACCTAATTATTCTGTTCAGGTGTGGTGCAGCAGAGGCACATCTAAAAGTTGCAGGACTGCGGCCCTCGAGAACTGGAGTTTGAGACCCCTGAATAGGCTCTGTAACTAGGACCGCCCTAAGGAAATAAACAGAAAGTCTCTGGGAGGAGCTGTTTTAGAGCGGGTAGATTGTAACTAAAGCACGCTGCTGTCCGTTCTCCTTGCAAGTAAATCTAAAACTCACTTGTCTCTCTCTTCTTTTTCAGTTTGAGAATGCTTAGGTAGATGAACCTGACATTAATTTGGTCCTTCCAAGCCGGATCCCAAGATACTGAAGGAATCCAGCGGGTGAGACCGAATCCAGAAGGACCGTGCGCACGGCTAAACTCTTCAGAATGAGTTTAGATCCTTTTCCGGGACTGGTATTTGGTTTACCAGCTGGAATCTGACGCTTGACGGGACTCCGTGGAAGGGGAGAGACAACTGAGAGTAAATTCTCTTTTAAAAGAAAAGCGTGAATGAGTTGATGGCGTTCGCGTTAAAAGAAATCCTGTGTAAGAAACGCTGTGAATCCTGGGCTCTAACAGCGGAAACTAAACGGCTTTAACTTTATGCTGTTGTGGTGATAATTGGATGGCGGAGTCCAGCGAGCAGCCGCTTAAATCCGTCTTAAAAGTTTCATTCCGTAAAAAAACAGGGCGGCGGAGTCCTGCGTGAAGACGCTTCAGCTCCGGAACTGAAGTGTGATTGGAGGTATAAACACCTTTAGGTATTTTATCTCATTTAAAGTAGCGGGTTTGGAAGGAGCAAACCAATTGTGGATGCAGAAGCAAGAATCCTCCACTCGTAAGAGTCCAAGAAAGGATTACCACAATTGGTATTTTTAATTGTTACCCACTATAAAAAAAGAAACCAGTTTTTAGAACAGCCTAGGTGTTGACAAACTGGTCTAAATTGTTTAAAATGGGTAGAAATAGCAGGAAGTGGAGAGAAGTGTTTCAATATGTGTTCGTTTAATTTCTTTTATAAATGAATTCATTTAAATTGTCCGGAATGGTAGAAAAATAACTGCAGTACTGGAGAATACACAGCAGATGGCGGCATAGCAACCATTGAACGAATTACTGCTTTATATTTCAACAGTAAATGTAAATCAAAAGATTAACAGCAGTGAAAATATTGGGAGTGTGTTGAAGGGCAGGTCCCTGATAAAATAGAAAATATCTGAATAAATGGATAGTAAAGTACAAGTTAAAAGGTTAATTAAATACTAAAATAGAACTAGAACTATAGGATAAAATAAAAAACTAAAGAAAGAGCCAAGAAATTAAGGAAACAGAAGATTGTGATAACAGTGTGTTGGCAAATAAATAGATGACTAAATGAAACACTAACTAAATAAATAAATACAGGAATAAGTAGATGAATATAATTAATAAAAAAATATCTGAAAACTGGAACAAAAGTCATAAAGGAAAACAAGTAACAGACAGGAATGTGAAACACAAGAAAGGGGAATATGAAAGTTTTTTTAAGAAGGAAAAGGATGAGGAAACTTTAAACAGTTAAAGTTTCGTAGAAAGAAAAATAATGATGAAAACTACTAGCTCATGGTTTGCAGGAATTAACAAACTGAGTAGTTTGGTAAGTAGGCATATGTGGTAATTTAGAAATAAGGAGAAAGGCAAGGTGCAAGTGAGTCAAAGTAAGAGAATGGAAAGATGATTTAACAAATATCAAATTAAAATGATCGTTGTGTTCAAAGTTGCTCCCATAGCAGTTTGGAAGAACTTAATAACTGGAAATAGAAAATAGATCTTATAGAGAAACAGCTAAAATGCTTTGCATGGTCCAAAGGATGTTTATAAAAATCTGAGTAATAATTATGTAGAATTATAAGAATTAAAATATTAGATAAGAATGTTAATTATTCTTTGCGCAGATTAAAAAAAAACAAGCTGCAGCTGATTCTGGACATCTTAACATTCTTTTAATAATGAACAAAACTTTATTAAGATAGAGAAATATTAAATCTACAGGACTTACTTTTAATTGATTCAGTGAAACTAAAACTAACTTTCTTATTAAATAGTAATTGATCAAACAGAGGAACACATAGCCTTCATAGATTTCAAATGCACCATTAGCTCTGCTCCTAAAACCTTTATTTTTATTGCCAATATAAAACAAAAACAAATGTTTGCAGTCCAGTTTAAAGAATCCAAAACAGATTACAGTTTCTCTGGCTACAAGATCAATGTACCAATGGGCTCTTTGCACCTGCTGCGCTGACGTCACGTGCTCATTCATCCGACACATTATGAGAGTCAAACTGTGTTTGCTGCAGCCAGGGCCGCAACTACATATTTTTGAGGTGGATGCGAACATCATCATTGTAGGCTAGCTTAAGCTAACCTGAATATTTACAACTCTCTTGTTGATACACGGACATTTCTTACCTTCTGTCTTTCAACCACCTTGAAAAGCTTTTCTTCGTCTCTCCAACATCTTTATCCTTCCCCCTCTTCCGTTTTCTGTTTTGGGCCCCGGAGTTTTTTCTGCGCCCCATCTTTAGCTCCCTGTTGTTGAGGCATTACTACAAATTTAAAAGAAAACAAAACGCGCCTCAGCCGCTGCCCAAGCTGCCTGTATGGGAGGGGGGCGCCTAATCAGTGCTGTTCCTCTGTTATTGATCATTTCATACACAAACAGCTGTTAAGTACATAAAATGCTGACTATATAAAAAAAATTCCCCACATCGTTTTTGCGCCCCCTCTACTGCAGCGCCCCTATGCGTTGCATACACTGCATAGCCACCTTTTGCGCCACTGGATATACCAGCGAACCTGAAGTGGACTGAAAGTACATTAACCCAGAGAGCAGCGCGGAGACCCGGGGATTTCATCAGGACGGGTCCATAAAGATCAGAGCTGGAGATGTTTTTCTTCAGACTCCTGTTTCACAGCTCATCTCCACAATGTCTGTGTTTAGATGCTAAGTCAATGCCCCCATATGGTATATTGTATATTCCTTTATTTAATCAGGTAAACCCCGTTGAGATCTAGATCTCATTTTCAAGAGGGACCTGAGCAAAAATTTGCAATACATAGCAATCATGGTGATGATATATTTCTTTTTCCTGAATGTGAGTGAATCGGGGATGTATTTTCTATTACACTGTTACCTAATTTTTATCATTCGCTTTAATCTGTGGCTAGCCACAGGGCCGGCCCAAGGCATGAGCAAACTAAGCAGCCACTTAGGGCCACTAAGGGGCCCCCTCAGTGGAGCTGATTTATTTATTTTTTGTAATAATTTCTGTGTCATTATAATATCAAAAACACACAATTTACTATGAACTGATTTGTTTTTACAATAACATATATTTGATAATGTATGTAGAAATTGGTGGCCGCGGTAGGTACCGCACGCTTCGCCAGTAACATGAGCTGCCGCGCAATGTGCAGAGCACATGTCCAAAGCTCTGGTCAGAAATTAAGTAAGCAAAACAATGTCTCAAAAAGGACTTATCCTACAGGGAGGGAGAAAAGAAAGAGGAAGAATAGAAAATAGCCAAGATAAAGGTTTGTTTTCATGTGCCTTGGTAATGTAAAAGATTTGTAAAGCTGCTAGCTTGAAAGCGACCTGGGTAAATGTTATAATTTAGTTTGGTTAAGAATAATTATTACACTTTTAATAAATGACTTCTAATTGATGTTCTATATAGTTTCCAGAGAAACACAATAACCATTTTCATAACCATAAAATTTTTATAACCATAACCATTTTCATGAGCTCAGAAGTTCAACTTGATAAAAAAGGAGGGTGGATGGTATCTACTAAAATATTCTTTGCCATCTTCCAGCTCATGTGACTAAACCAGCTGAGGAGATGAAAAGTTAGAACACTCAACATTGTCTTGTACACAAGCTCTAGTTGGATAACCCCAAGATCGCAAGGTCTTTTAAAAGATAGAGTCTCTGAAAACATTTCTTAAAAATATAGTCAGTGCTTTCAGCAAAGTTGAGCTGACTGTCCAGGAATGACCCAAGGTATTTAATATTTGCCTCCGTTTCAACAGGTCTGAAACCATTTTCAGGTCTTCTTTATGTCATTTAATCATTTCTACTTCCTTAAGAAAATAAAAAATTAATAAATAATAAAGACTTTGTGCTATTCTGATGTAGTAATGTAATTATATTAGTTGTGCTACCACCCTCACGCCACTAGACGCAGTAGCAGGCCCGAAAAGATGCGACTAAGGAGCAGATTTAGAAGTACACAGAAAGCTACAGAATTTGTAAAAACTGTGAACTGCGCTGAAGTAAATAAAAGAGAGAAGTTCAAATACATGCCGAGAGTACAACTCCTCCCTAAAGGTGAAGATATATCACATATTTCAAAAGAAAATAAAAACTGGGAGATCGCGGATAATATAGGAAATGGCGCCCCCTTCACTTCCGGAGTGCAATGGTACCATTTCCAAATAAGGTATGAGACTGACAGTGGTCCGTCCCCGATCTTTCTGTTTGCTGCAACGAAGTCCTTTTCAACTTCTCCGTCACTCCTCTTCTTCTTTTTCCTTTTCTTCTTCTTTTATCAAAGTTAGCAAGTGGTGTTTTGGTGTACCTTACTGCCACTTACTGGAATGGAGTTTGAATCGGGATGCTAAAGTATTACACAGAATTGTAAACTACATAAAAATAAAAGAAAGAAAAGTAAAAGAAATGTAGATATGCTTCAAAACATCCGTCAGCTCCGGTGTGTGTCGGTTCCTACTTCTATAGCTTGAACAGGCAGCCATGTTGATTAATTTGAAAACTGCTGCCCCCTAGTGACTGGAGGCTTGATTATCAGTCAAGAATGAATAACTGAAGTTCAGCTTAACAACACAGTGTCTTCAGTAGGAGGCTTTTTTCAGAGCCACTGAATTGCAGATTGCTACAAGAGATCCTTTCTGCCCATTAGCATCTATAACAACTTATAATATGAGTTGCAACATCAATTTCCCTGTGGCATCAATAAAGCATTAATAATTGGAATTTTAATTTAAATAATTATCAAAAAATTTATGAAATACGTGTAGTTACAAATTTATTTCATCATTATATAAATAATTAATTAAAAACTGATTTATTTGTTTTTTGTAGTACTTTTCTCTAAGTGATATAGATCAATGCATTAGCCTTTTCTTGTGGCTGAGATGTGCTGTCTGGAAGGTTGTATCTACAATTTCATAAGAGGTAGCTGCAGCAATTTCAAGTTGCATCACATTAATATTTCAAAAACAACATTCTGTTTCAATCCCAATTGATGAACAAGGTGTCTATGAAAAATGTAATAATTATTGATAGTTTTTTACATCCCAAATGGGACTGGATCAGCTTTGTTCAATGTCTTTGCGTCGTGATTAGAGTTTTATTCTTTATAAAATTAAACAGGGTGAATGCTCTCTTGGTGGTAATGCAAGTAACAACCAGTAGGGGGCGAAAGATGCAACCAAACACCAGAGCATCTACTGCGAAACTTAAAACAGGAAACGCGGCTAGAGTCAGGAAGCTCGGCGTCACTTCGAGCAGGACTGATCAGAGTCGACAACATCCGAGCCAGCACAATGAAGACCTGATCGGAATTAAAAATAAAAGGTTTATATGGTCAAATATCAACCATGTTGGCCTTGGTTCGCCTCTGCCTTCTGTTTGTGTGCCTTAAGGGCAGCGCAGGTGAGTCTGTTTTTATGCTAACATTTGTCTGCTAACCTCATTCGGACCGATTGCAAGTTTCTTAATAACTATTTTTAATCATCTGTATATGTTTATCGTGATCATTTTAGCAAGCCGAATGATTGGTAGCTGCTTTATTTTGAATTTGCTTTATTAAATTCTGCTATTGTTTGCACGCAGGTGATTTGATTGTTTGCTAAAGGTTAAAATTGATCTGGTTAAAACGGAGTCTGGCATGTAAAGTTAAAGGAAAGAGAAAGTGTTTTTGTTCAATGACGCTGCTGAATTCCTTCAATGTAATTACATTAAATGGAGCTGTTTTGCTTTGTATGTTCATACTCTAACATCACACACATATCCAAGTATTATTAGCAAAAAACGAATTATTTGGGCTAAACCCAAATGCAAAAGCTCGATTGTAAATGCGCATTCCTTGCGTATTATATAATTCAAATTATGTTGTAAACTTACAGTGGATACACCCATAGTCAATAATGGTCAAATTTATGGCCTGGTAAATTTGAAGTAGAAAGGAAGTTTCTGAACTGATCTGAGAGTTTTTCTCGAACCATCTCAGGTCAGATAAGGTCATGGTTCTGATTCTTCTTTCTCTGAATTTCTTTCTCAAATGAAAACAACTGGAGTTTGAACCACATGGATATTTTTGTGGTTAATAATAAGAAAACAAAGCAGCTGATGGCTGATCTTTTTTAATATATACATCTCCCCTGCTTTTAAAGAAAACATTTTCTTCTTGTGGTGCAGATCTTGAAGGTGGCTCCACGTGGCTTCACCTTTAATGTCTCCATCCCCCCTCTGGCTTCTTGATTGACTGTACTGTCACATGCCACACATATACTGTCTGCACATTAACTGGAAATGTAACAACATGAAAGTTTAATATCATAACTGGCTGATGAATACATTGAAAGGAACATTATTTACACAATTTTGGTTAAATGAAGCATAGAAACAACATTTTTAGATGGAAATAAATATTAAACGTAATTATATGTGGAATTTGGGGTATTTTCTGTGTCTGTTTTGAGACCTGGTGTGTATGTATAAGAACTGCTTATTTTGGCAGAAATTGGCATATTATTTTACTATTTTGATAGTAATCAATCAATCAGCTTTATTGTCAATTCCTCTTACATGTCCAGACATACAAGGGAATCGAAATGACGTTTCTCACTATCCCACAGTGATACAAGACAGGGCATTACTAACATTGAGTAACAATAAAAGACACAGTCTAACTAAAATTATCCTAAACAATTAATAAATAGATGTACAATAACTAGACATATAGCGTAAAAAGTTTTACAACTGAGAATGTATATGTATATATATATAAGTATATGGAGATATACAGATGAAAAAAAGTGGCAGAAGTGCAGAGTTTAAATGCCGAATTTGCCCTCTATGTTAGGAGGAAGGGCAGTTCTGCAAGGTTCTGGGTTTTCTTCTTCTTCAGAACCTTGCACAACTGCCCTTCCTCCTAACATAGAGGGCAAATTCGGCATTTAAAATTCTAGTGAAATAAGTATAAGACTCTTATTTATGCAACGCATTTAAGCATAAAATTATGTTTCAACTGTTAAGATTTTAAGAAATAGTCTAAAAACTGTGTCGCAGCATTAATTTTGTTTTTAGGGTTTTTCCAAGCAGTGATAAACAAATCTGGCTTATAATAAAACATTGTTTGCAAACTGAGGGCACATTTTTCCCAACAGCCACGCCGTTGTTTTCTAGCAAAAGAGAGGATACTGTAAGCTCTGTTAACCAACTTTTAAATAGGTCATGTAAAGTTCAGAATGCTTCATATTTTCCTGGAGGATTTTATCTTCTTCCTCAGTTTATCTGATGCATTGAAGCGTTTAATAAAGTGGCTGCTTGTTAAAGTGGTTTCAACTCTTTACTGAAATAGAAACATGAAAATCTCATAACAACAACCTGTGGGAAAGTTTTAATTTTGAACAGTTTCAAAACATGCGAAACATCACAGTTGCTCCTGTGTCTCATAGAAAGTATCGGGCTGACTGGGGCTTTCATTTGGTTTTAGAGAGAACAGAGTCAGATACGATGGCACCCACCAACCTATCTGCTGCTACACACTGCCAATCATCTGGCTGAAAAAAGACTTCTGCATCTTTTTCATGTTTGTAGAAATTATCTGGTCAATAAAACTCCTAAAAATCAATGTATTAGAACTAAAGGAGCGCTCTTATTAAGTGAATGCTCATGTCAAACTACGGTTGTTTAGTTGTTTTTGAATAAAAGCAGTTACATTATGCGATACAATTTAGTTTTAAATCTGTGTGTGAATATCCTAAGAAACAAGAGCATTTGTTAAAAACAAACCTGTTCTTTCTGTAGAATACTACTATGGACAAAAAAGTCCTCAAATAGTTCAAAACATTGCATTGAATTTGTTTTGTTGTCTTAAGGCTGCAACGTTTGCTGAAAAATCAAAATTCAGCTCCAGAATACTTTATTTATCCGAAAATTAAATGTTGTTGGCACAGATTTTTATTTCTTTATTTTTTATGCATTCATGTTTTGCAGACATTGTTCTTTATGTAAGATTTTTATGGATATAAACAATACTCAAGTATTTGAAAATGATAGAGATATAGTAATTTCTTGTTTGCGGGACTGGGGAGGAAATATTTGCTTCCTTGTCAGGTCCTCTTGGGACTCCATGTTGCCATGGTTACGCTCTTTAATAACCAAAACTGAAAGAGTAAGAGCAGAAAAAGACAAATTTCATGGTGATTCCTGTTAGAGCGATGCTGGAGTAGGGGTTACGATCCTTTAACATCATGGTCAAAGGAACAGATGGTTTTAACTTCATCTCCTCCATGTTGCCATGGTTACACACCTTAATAACTGCCTGTCAATTAAAAAGCAGCAGAAAAAGACCCAATGATTATTGTGACTATGGTTAGGGAGATGCTAGAGTAAGGGGCCTGTGATTTTTGAAAATTGTGGTCAATGAAAGAAATGGTTTTAACTTTTCCTGCTAATTCTTTCCGAATCGTTTTGAAACACTGTTGCCATCGGTTACGCACTTTAACAAACAAACAAAAAAATTAAGAGCAGAAGAAGACCCAATTATCATGATTAGGGAGACGATGGAGACGGGGATAAGGTTCTTGAACATTTGGACCAATAGAGGAGATGGTTTGAACTTGTTCTTTTCAACTCCTCTTGGAACTCCTTGTTGCTATGGTTACGCACCGAAAGTAAAACGTTATGAGCAGAAAATGCCCCAATTATCACGGTGATTATTACAATCGCTCATCACTGTTATTATCATTCCTCATTGGTTATTAGCCTAAACTGTTTAGTTGGAAGATGGTTGCTCATAATTTTTGTATCGTCCTGATTCGTTGACTGCCTGATAAACGAGCCAAGATTTCGTTGGAATGACTCTGAATGTTCCTGCGACTGAGTTGCAGCTCATTGAACGCCCTGAAAATGGAATATTTTCCCAGAAACAATGACTAAAGGAAAACCCCCAGTCGCTTCAAATCCGAGAACAACAGCAGGTTTTCCTCACAATGGTTCTCCTGGACGAGGAACTCACACCACTGAGAAACTCCTACAAGCTTAGAGAGGCGGGAGCCACCAAACTCAAATTCAACAAAAAATATAATAGAAGCATGAAACTGAATAAAGGAAGTGAGGGTTTTTTTTTCTTGTCATCCATCTTCTCTCGAATCTTTGGATGTTATTGAAGAAAGAGGAACAAGTTCATCCACAGATTAGTTGCTCGGATGGTTTTACAGCTGGTAAGAAATAAAACCACTAGACTGGGAAAACTGGTGAGCTTAAGAAAAAATCAGAACCACATGTGGGTTTTGCAAATTAGGGAAACAGATGAAATAAAGTGCGACATGGTTGTGTCAGGTCCTCGGCGAGACAGAACAAAAACAGGAAGTGCTTTTATAGTACGAATCTCTGCTTGTTGTCGTGCCGACGGACTCCTTCGGGGTTTGGTTGGTACGTGAGATTGCACAATGTCTTTCAAAATGAGTCAATTCCTCACATGACTGCTGCTGAGGTTTCGGCTTGTAAATCATAGAAAGGCGTTCATCCTTTCAGGGATGTCAGACTTCTTTTATGACTAAAAAAAAAAAAACATCCCAGAATAATTTTACACAGAACAAGAGTCCAGAACGGTTTGTCATCAACATCTGGGTGAACGCACAACGTCTCGTGCTGCTCAGCTCTACCAGTAACAACACGGTGGGGAAGCAACATGATAGAACTGAGGTTTTAATGCATCCGGTCCCGTTTTGTGACCTTTAGATCAGATTATTTGCAGAACCCAGAGAGTCTGAATCACTTTAACAAACATTTAAACAATCTTCAAGTGTTCAGATGTTTAAGTCATGACACATAACTTTCCCTGCAGGGTAATAAGTGTTTGTGGCGAGCATGGTTATTGATTTCATGATGGAGGATAATTGTGCATAAACAACATAGGGGTGGGAGATAAGTAATAAAAATTTAATTTTTATTACATATCTTATTTTTCAGATTTTAATCTCTTTTTTTCTGGCTTTTTCTTTTTTTAAAAAGTAATTACAAATGAAAGAAAACAGTTTCAAATAGTGACTTTAATTTCAATCATCCCTTTTCTGTAACTGTACAACAAAGGATGTGATAATTCTTGTTTAGTTATGAGAATGTAGTCATAATAGTAGCAGAATCAAGACGCAATTTTAACAGAAGAACGCCTTTTAAAAATCACATTTTGGACGTTTTTGTACTTCCAGTTGGTTTTCTACTGCTTCTTAAAACAGCAGAAACACTTAAAAAAAACATACAGCCGTTTTCTGACAATAAATTAATGTTTTTAAAACCTTCCAAATGTAATGTCACAAATCAGCAGGCACTGCCCGTTACCTAGAAACCCCACCCGTTACCTAGAAACCTCACCCGTTACCTAGCAACCTCAGGCAAGCCCAGCTTATCACCTAGCAACCCAAGCAGAGCTTCAGTATGTTTGATCAACTGGTTCTACCGCTTAATTCATCAAGGTGTTTATTGCTTAGCGTGACATGCTTACTTTGCACTTAAGCATAGAAGTTTCTTATTTCCACTTTTCTGGGTTCAGACAATCAGCAGAAACGAAAGTAAATGCAGCTGCTTCATTGGCTGCTTTGCTAACGTCGGCCAATAGCGTGTAAAGTAGCAATGCATCTTATTTCAGCTTCCTAAGCTGCATTTTCCCCCAGTTATTTCAAATATACTATATGGGAAAAAAAGAAAATAATTTAGAGTAACGTTCCACAAAAAATTGACAAATACTGAAGAGTAAATAGTCGGGGTTTGTAGTATTTTAGTGTTTTTGGAGTTGCTTAAGTCCAGCAAATGTTCTCATTTAATTTAATTACTTTTTTTTTCATTCACAGAATATTTCATGTAACATCTAAAAGAAATCATGAATGGAAAGGAGCAAAAAGAAGCATAAACTTACATATTAACACTTATTCCCATTGAAAACAAAATGTAAAATTAAAATTCAACTTAGAAAATTGTTTCAAACATTTCAAATACACAATAACACATCAGCTTATTCAGATTAATATGTTTCTGTTGCAGCTGAAGCAGAGCTGACCCCTCCTGATGACCTCTTCATGTTGAGCTTAAACACCAACTACACTCTGGCCTGGGACTGGGACCAGAGCGCTGCCGGATCCGACTCCGCCACCTTCACTGTGCAATACGCCGGGTAAATCATTTACATCTCCACTGAAACTATAAACCTGATATATCTGATGAAGGGAAAAACGAAACGTTGTAAACACTTCACTCCTTTAGAAGATGCTTCACCTTTGATAAATTAACTTTTTTTCCAAGTATTAATGATTCATAGAGTTCAAATCTGCTCTAAAATCTAACTTTGTCTTTCTGAGGACTTCTGCTGCTAGCTAGTGCTTTAAAATGTTCAGCAATTTAATCCAAACCCACCTGACAAGTTAAATTAACTCATCGCATTTCTTCTTCCTCAAAGTTCTGCATAAGAGACAAACAGCAGAAATTATGGAAGATCGGTGCTGCCATAATTTAGAATAAATAAATGACTCATTAAAAAATTACAGGATCGAAAAGCAGATTATGATTTTATTTCTGTGCTTTTATGCATATTTTTTTAATTTAATCTGATAGTTTTCAGTCATCCTTTTTTTTTCTCTTTTGTTTATTACAAACTTTTTTTTCTTCCATTTTTATTACCACCCAAATACGACTTTTGATTTTTTTTTTTGGCTTTAGCCATTATTTTAGGAAGGCGATGATATATTTGAAATTTGTTTACAAATGATTTTACTGCTTTTATTTTATAAACTCTGATATATTTTCTACTGTTATATTTATGTATTTATTTATTTATTTTTAACCAAACAGATTTGTCTGAGCCTGTTTTTTTCAAATTATTTCAATCTTCCACCAGCCAAAATATGGGAAAAATCACAACTTAAAGTCTGGAAAATACTTTACTAAATAAATCTCTTCGTTTTATTATTTTATTGCGTTTAAAGACACTAATTTATTTAGTCAAGCTGCTATCTGGAAATATAATTTTTAATGAGTCATTTATTTATTTCTACATTTATTTTTTACTATGACAGGATTGGTCCTCCATAAGAGGCTTTTTCTTTTTTTGGTAAATAATTTTTAAGTAAAAAGCGTGTTTTCTGAGCTGTTCATTAACATAACCTTCTGTAGGGCAAAACAAACCTACCAATAATCAATAAGTGTTTATGGTGGAAATCAGCTTTAGGATGAAGGGAGTATTTTATGGGGGTTTTTTCTAATTTTTTCAGGAATCACCAGCTGAAGAAGAGGAACCCAAAGTGGACCACGGTGTGTGCAGAGACCTCTGGGAGGTCATGTGACCTCACGAGGTCAGGACTGAACTACCTGGGCGTTTATGTGGTCCGCGTTCAGACCAACCTGAACGGACGTCACTCAGTGTGGAAATCGCTACAGTTCTCTCCCGATAAAGACGGTAAGTAAAAAAGTTCAAATCATCACTCCTCCACCAGAACTTGAACCGGGTGAAGCTAAAGTTGCCACTTTAGGAGTTCTGGGTCAACATATTTGCAGACAATGAAGGGTTTTTTTGTCTTAAATGCAAAATATTTATATTCTTTGTTTAGTTTTGGCCTAAATACTGAATGTATTGTTCTTTCAGGACATGGCCTTTTGAGTCTGTATACTGCAGTTAATGGTTCATCAATTATGAAATTTGTGAAAGTTATTCTAATAGTCGATTAATCACGATTAATTGTTTCGGTCCTTGTATTCAGACACACTCGTCTCTGCTCCAGAAAGTCAGGATTTTGTTCTCTTTTAACTCTTCATCTTGTGTTTGTCTTTCCTCCTCCAGCTGTTCTTGGACCTCCGTCTAAAGTTCGGCTTAGTGTGTCTGGAAGAACTCTGGATATTTTCATCACCGACCCCCAGAACAGCTCCAACAGCTCCATGAAGGATCTCCTTAATAAGCTGTCCTATGATATTGTTTACTGGGAACAGCCTGAAGATGGGAAGGTAGGTTAACTTAATGTTTTTCTAAACCCCCCCCCCCCCCCCCACTTTTTCTCTCTGTTCTCTGAATTTATCAGAGAACAAACCAGAAACTTCAGCCGCCGTCTAAAAACAGTCACTCAAAACCCACACAACTGAGCTTTGTTTCTGCACAATGTTGGTTTTTTTCACTCGTGCTGCGGAAACTTTGCACAGGTGCTTCCTGCATCATATGAAAGACGACAGGCACCAAGTGGGGCAATCACTTCCTGTAGGCATGTAGGTTATTTACTGAAGCTGCAGGACGATTTGCATCGTTTCCTTGTATGCAAACTTGAAACGTCTGGGTGGCACAGCACGTCGAAAAACAAGTTCAGACCCGCATATAAGTAATATTACCTGATGATACTGGCCTTTACGAGCTCTCCTGCCGCACTGCAGAGGCTAGAAACGATTAGTCGGAATAATTGTGATTAATCGATTATTGAAATAATTTAATTTAGCTAATTCAGCTAATTTAGCAACTGATTAATAGTTAACTGTCGTATTCAGACTCTGAAAGGCAATTTGTTGAAAAGAAAATAACATATCCTGTGCAGTAATTTAGTCAAACCTGTACAAAAAATACAAACATGTTGCATTTAGGATGAAAACACCTTTATCTGTAAATATGTTTTAGCCAAAACTTGTCAGGTTGTGCAGTTTTGGCTTCACCTGGTTCAGATTTACTAAAGGAATATTTCTACAAATGATCAATGTTCATTTAAAAACAACAACAACTATTAATTCAATTATTTACTTGCATTTTTAATGTATTTCTAATATTACATGAAAACGGCTTAAGTAGTTAAGTTTCCTCTTTGTAGTTGAATTCCAAAAAAATAAGCTTTTGTTAATATTCTCATTTATTGAGATATTTCTTCTCTCCTTTATGTTCATCATTGTCTTCAGAAAAAAATGTCTCCAGATTCTGTTTTAAATGTGATTGTTTTACGTTTTGCCGCGTTTTGCCGTTATTAATTAATTCTCCGTGTGATTTTCAGGGTTCGATGCCGGAGACGACATCCATCGTGGGCAACTTGGTGACCCTGTCCAGCATCAAACCCTGGACCCGGTACTGCATGCAGATCCGATCCCGTGACGACTTCTACAACAAAACCAGCACATTCACGGCGCCTCTCTGTGCCCAGACCGAAGGTAACCGAATTAAACGTGCTATTTTCTCTTTAATCTTTTATTTAATCTTTTCTCGCTTTCTGTGAAGAAATTGGAAATTAGTGAAAATATTATCAAAAAGTGGCTTCGGTGAGTTGCACGACGGCTATAAAAAGATTTTAACTGCGACAATATAGTCATAATATTAGCAGAGTAAAAACGCAACAACTTTGCCACAGAAACATCTTAAAGTTACGAGGAGAAAAGGTTTTGTTTCAAATGTTACAAATGTTGTGTGTGATTTTTCCTTTATTTTTGTCAAAAAATGGTCTTAGAAGAAAGTTGAAATTGTCTCTGTAAGACAATTTTTAAAAAATCTGATTAATCGTCAAAATAATAAATGACTAAAATAACCATCATAGAAAGATAAATGAGGTCTGGATGAATCGTAGAAGGAAGTACACAGCAAAAACACGAAATCTTGCAAATATTTTTGGTCTAGTTTTTAGTGGAAATATTTTAGTACACTCAAAATAAAAAAAACTAACTTACAAGTAACTTTTCAACAAGATAAAGGAGCTTGTTTTAAGTCAATAATTCCTTAATATTGATGAAAAAGTAATAGTTCCACTGGCAGATTATTTCACTTCTAACAAGACATTTTACCGTGTTTGTAAGCGAAATAATCTGCCAGTGAAATTAGTGTTTTTTTTATTGAGGAATTATTAAAACAAGCTCATATATGTTGCTGAAAAGCTGCTTGTAAGTTAGTTTTGTCTTATTTGAAGTTTACTAAGATATTTGAGCTAACTAGACAGGTCAGAGCATAAAGAGCGATTGCTTTAAGTTGTTTGTGTTTGTTGCATCAGGAGTTGTTCCTTGGTGGAAGATCTTCATGTACTTCCTGCTGTCGCTGGTGAGCTGCTTCCTGATGGTGCTGCTCTTCCTCTACGGAGGCCATCACTGTTTCCAGATATGCAAAGCAACTTTCCTTCCTAATGAGAAGATGCCCTCCTACATTAAACAGGTACTGCCTTCGTTTCCCACAGCAGGACATGTTTTACTGTCTTCCTAAAACGGCAGATTTATGTATTTCTCCTCTTCCTGAATCTTCTTCCTCCAGCATGAGGGTGACTACCCATGCCTCATCGTCTCTGACTACGAGTCGGACCTGTGCGATCCTGTGATCGTCTGCCCAGAGTCAGCCATCCTGGTGATTAATCCAGCTGTGGACTCTGCAGCGCCCCCAGCTGGCCTGGACCAGGACAGAAGGTCATTTGGTGTTCATTTAGCTAATTTTCTCTTGAGTTCTTCAGGGGGAATTAAAAATATCCACATTAAAATCGGGGCTGAAACGATTAATCGTGATTAATTGATTATTTAAATAAATGTCAACTATTAAGTAGTTGATTAATCGTTAATTGGAGTTCACAGATTCAAAAAAGGCAACACATTCAGAGGAGCAATTAACCCAAAACTTTACAAAAATGTGAACATTTTGCATTTAAGATAAAAAAACAACTTTTCTTTGTTTGTAAATCTGTTCTACCTAGAACTCCTCAAGTGACATTTTGGCTTCTTCAGCCTTTAAGCAACTTTTGCTGTCCAGTTATTAATCTCAAATTTAATCAACATATTAGTAGACAGTATGTTTTTTTAGCTGCAGTTTCATTCTTTGCTACAAATGATCAAATGTTTAAGGGACTAAAGGATATTTGTTATCGCATTTCAGAAACTAACATTTTATTTTCTTATTTTAAAAAAACAATTAGAATTAGATGCTTATTTGCATCATTTAACATATTTCTAATATTGTGTAAAAAAAAACAAAAAAGGCTTAAGTGGCTAATTAAAAAATCTGCAGAACGTGATGATTTTTAAACGATTAATCTATTGAATAATTGATTACTAAAATAATTGTTAGATGCAATTAAAATATCGGGGATTTTTTGTGGTGTCACATAAATAATTTCACATTTTCCACCTGCAATGTGACCTTTGACTTACTCATGAGACATAATAAAATACCTTTATGTCTATTTTACCAAAAAATTATACCAAAAAAATAAAATACCTTTATTTTCTCCCTAAAAATGTAAAGTTTTTCATGACATTAGTGAACATTATGTCACTATAAAGTTTCAAAAAGCTCTTAAATCATTTTGTTTTTCTCTGTAACTGGTTGTGTGTCGACTTTTCTGTTTTAACTGAATATGTCTCTGTGCGCAGCAGCAGGCACAGCCGCCAGAACAGCAGCAGCAGCGGAGATTCTGGAGTTTATTCTGCAGGAGGAAACTCCGGTGGCCTGCAGCCCAAGGTCGCCTCGACCTTCACAGACGTGAATCCCGGTTTCGACTCCGAGAAGCTGAACATGCTGAGCATGAACTCAGAGTTTAAAGTTTTTCCCGCCGTCCCAGACGAGGGAGTCGTAGACATGGAGGTCTGAAGAACGAGAGGCTCGTTTTCCACCTGTAGGGGGAGCTGTTCGCTCAGAAACTGAAAAAACCTGATGGTGACACATGCTGGTTCTGGTTCTGGTTCCACAGGAAGGACTGTTGATGTTGCTGTTTTAATCGTCATCTGTTGTAAATCATGTTGAACTGAAGCGATCTGCCATCTTTTTTTTTTTTACTTTGTGTCATCTTGTTGTTGTTAACTGTCATTGTTGGCGTGCTGCAGCATTTATTAATAAGCATTAATTTTGAATATTGATTGATTAATGAAACAGGATATAATGAATTTAGTGCTTCAAACTGGCTTACGGCAAACATTTTATGAAGTTGTGTTAGATTGTCCATGTGTGAGCTGCTTCTGTACTTTCTAATAAACCTATTACGGTCCATGTGTTTGACTCGGCCACCCGTTGTATGGTGGCCTTTCAGGGTCATCATAGATAGGAAAAAAAATAAATAAAATTATGGCAAAAAACAAGGAAAGTTTTAGATTAATCTCATCAATTTCCAGGAAAAAAAGCATGAAAAGTAAAAAAAATAATTTTAGAAAAAAACTCAAATTCTGTGATTAATCCAAGACATTTTCTTTAAAAAAAAACTGAATATTTCTAAGTTTGAACAATCTTAAAATTTGCTTAAAAAAAACAAAACAGCAACTTAGAAATTTGAGTTTGAAAAGTCAAACATTTGTGACAAAAATTTCCAATTTCTTTTAGGAAAATTTCTAAGATGTCAAAATTAAGCAAATGTTTGACTTTTCAAACTGAGAAATTTCTTTTTCTGTAGAAAGTTTCTGAAATTAATCTCATAATCAGATTTTTTTTCTTGCAAATTTTTGACTTTTCAAGCTTTTTTATATATATAAAATCTAATGAATTTTGCCAGAATTTTAAAATGATCTACAATGGACGTATTACATCCTGGTACTGGTGGGTTTCATGGTTTAGTTTCCAGTTTTATTCAAAATAAAGACTTTATATTGTGACATAGCAGAGTGATTGGTTACATTAAAATATAAAATGCATCAGGAGGCCAAGAGGAAAACCAAACAGGAGAATTATTGAAGTTCTGAAAGAGGACAGGAAGCAAGAGGTTGCAGAGAATTGGACTAAATGGAGACGTGGTTCGCCATGGCGATACCTTGAGGAGAAGGAAAAAAAATCTGTTTTTAAATAAATTTAAAATTGTACAGGTGAAACATGGTATTTTATTAAATTTAAGATAATTTTAGAACACTCTAGTCCAGGTATTAGTTGTCCAAGCAGTGTTGTGGAAGAAATGGACCCAAACATCAATCAATTTTAGACATAAAACTTTGGGTCTTCATTGCAGAACGATTCAGTCCAGCTTTGATCTTTTAAATTTATTCATGTTTTAAACATAAATAAACGATCAAAGGAGGCTGTACTCAAGTAAGAGTAGCTCTACTTCAACATATTAATGCTAAAATAAAAGTAAAAAAATAGTAATAAAAAATATTTGGTATTGATCAAAACATCAATCATATAATATTTAAAAATTATATCATAACAGAGACTAAAATATAAAGTTATGTGAACATTTTTGTACTTTAGATTTATATAAATAACATAATTGCAAAATAAAAAAAAATAAGGCAAAATAAACTTTTGATTAAAACTAGCTTGTTCATTCTTGATAAAGTCAAAGTAAGAAGTACAGCGTCGTAAAAAGAAAATACTCCTAAAAGCTCCTAAAAGGAAATGTAACTTAATACTAGAAAATTTCTGAAGAAATTTAGCCAGGGCCTGCCAAGGCGTGCTCGTCGGTTTGGGCCCGGCGTTGTCATGCTACAAATTAGCATCGATGCTAAAGAACGCTGCAACGTAATCAATAGCATGTGGAGAATCACAAGAACGTTAAGTAAGGTGGACGTGCACCATTCAGTATGATTTAAAATTTTGTCAAGGCTTTTATTTTGGAAGTTTGGTTAAACTTCATTTCAAAGGGCCAAACTAATCCCATGCGTAATAGTCCTTGGGTTAAAATAGTTATATAATGCTCAAAACACAAGTAGTTGATGTAAAAATATTAAAGGCTTTCATTTTGAAATGTTTGTTAAGCTTCATTTTAAAGCGCCAAACTAATCCTATGTTTATCAGTGCTTTGGATAAAAAAATCACATAATGCCCAAAAGAGCAAATACCTGATGTAAAATTGTCAAGGCTTTTAATTTGAAATTTTCAGTATGCTTCATTTCAAAGGGCCAAACTAATTCCATGTGTAACAGTCATTGGGTTAAATCAGTTATATAATGCTGAAAACGCAAGTAGTTGATGTAAAAATATTAAAGGCTTTTATTTTGGAATTTTTGTTAAGCTTCATTTCAAAGGGCCAAACTAATACCATGTGTAACAGTGCTTTGGATGAAAAAGTCAAATAAAGCCAAAAAGAGCAATTACGTCATGTAAAAATATTCAAGGCTTTTATTTTGAAATTTTCAGTATGCTTCATTTTAAAGTTCCGAACTAATACCATGTGTAACAGTGCTTTGGATGAAAAAGTCAAAGAAAGCCAAAAAGAGCAATTACGTCATGTAAAAATATTCAAGGCTTTTATTTTGGAATTTTTGTTAAACTTCATTTCAAAGGTCCAAACTAATCCCATGTATAACAGTCATTGGGTTAAATCAGTTATATAATGCTCAACAGAGCAAATATCTGATTTAAAAATATTCAAGGCTTTTATTTTGAAATTATTATTATGCTTCATTTTAAAGTTCAAAACTAATCCCATGTGTAACAGTTACTGAGTTAAATCAGTTATATACAGCCCATAGCAGCAAGTAGTTCTAAAGGCCAGTTCAGTCCTGATCTGTTTCAACTGAGGGTTACACTATAGATAGAACTACAATGATGCGTATTTGTAGTCCAAATCAGCAGCCAATAGCCTCTTGAGTTCCGTTGCTATGGTAAATAAGTTTCTCACCAAGGTGTGAACTGTTAGTGACAGAGCCTGAGAGCCTCAGAAAATCCTGTCGCATGACTTTGCTCTGAAGCACCGTGACAGAAAACCGTACGGTCTAGATAAATTTCGAAAACATTTTACCGGAGCAGACATGCGTATCAATGTCAGGACCGATTTTGATACCAATCGTGCGATATTTGTGGGCGTGATGGCGATTTGAAAATTATCTTGGGCTCAAAAAATCTCTTCATTTCTCACTCTAGCAGAGGGGCACTCAGACAGAGAGACACTCTAATTTTAGGAAAAATGAGAAACTTTGGGTCGCTTAGAGACAAATTGTGGACAAACCGTAATTGGTATCGACGAGCCGTCTTCACTTTCGAAGAGATCACAGACGTATCTACAAAATGAAATTTGAATGGCATTTCTACGTGAATTTGTGACGACACAGAAAATCCTCAAAAATAGGGTGTTTGAAGGATTTTTCCCATTGACTTATAATGGGGTTTTTTCGTAGTTTTTTGCGAATTATGTCGCCATGTTAACCCCGAATCCCACCAAAAGTAATAGCTCCAATGGCGTGAATTTTCTGCACGTTTTGATACCTCATTTGTAGGTGTGCACGCAGCGGTATGAGCCGCATTAACGGTTACGGATGAAAAATAAAGAATTGGGAGAATAGCAATAGGTTCCTGCCATTGCTTTGCATGGCAGGCCCCAACTAGAAAATTTCGGAAGAAATTTAGCCGGGGCCTGCCAAGGCGTGCCCGTCGGTTTGGGCCCGGCGTTGTCATGCTAGAAATTAGCATCGATGCTAAAGAACAATGCAACGTAATCAATAGCATGTGGAGAATCACAAGAACGTTAAGTAAGGTGGACGTGCACCATTCAGTATGATTTAAAATTTTGTCAAGGCTTTTATTTTGGAAGTTTTGTTAAACTTCATTTCAAAGGGCCAAACTAATCCCATGCGTAATAGTCATTGGGTTAAAATAGTTATATAATGCTCAAAACACAAGTAGTTGATGTAAAAATATTAAAGGCTTTTATTTTGAAATGTTTGTTAAGCTTCATTTCAAAGCGCCAAACTAATCCTATGTTTATCAGTGCTTTGGATAAAAAAATCACATAATGCCCAAAAGAGCAAATACCTGATGTAAAATTGTCAAGGCTTTTAATTTGAAATTTTCAGTATGCTTCATTTCAAAGGGCCAAACTAATACCATGTGTAACAGTGCTTTGGATGAAAAAGTCAAATAAAGCCAAAAAGAGCAATTACATGATGTAAAAATATTCAAGGCTTTTATTTTGGAATTTTTGTTAAACTTCATTTCAAAGGGCCAACGTAATCCCATGAATAACAGTCATTGGATAAAATCAGTTATATAATGCTCAAAACAGAAGTAGTTGATGTAAAAATATTAAAGGCTTTTATTTAGGAATTTTTGTTAAACTTCATTTCAAAGGGCCAAACTAATCCCATGTGTAATAGTCATTGGGTTAAATCAGTTATATAATGCTGAAAACGCAAGTAGTTGATGTAAAAATATTAAAGGCTTTTATTTTGGAATTTTTGTTATATTCAAGGCTTTTATTTTGAAATTATTATTATGCTTAATTTTAAAGTTCCAAACTAATCCCATGTGTAACAGTTACTGAGTTAAATCAGTTATATACAGCCCATAGCAGCAAGTCGTTCTAAAGGCCAGTTCAGTCCTGATCTGTTTCAACTGAGGATAGATAGAACTACAGCGATGCGTATTTGTAGTCCTGACCACCAGCCAATAGCCTCTTGAGTTCCGTTGCTATGTTAAATAAGTTTCACACCAAGGTGTGAAGTGTTAGTGACAGAGCCTGAGACAGCCTAGAAAATCCTGTCGCATGACTTTGCTCTGAAGCACCGTGACAGAAAACCGTACGGTCTAGATAAATTTCGAAAACATTTTACCGGAGCAGACAGGCGTATCAATGTCAGGACCGATTTTGATACCAATCGTGCGATATTTGTGGGCGTGATGGCGATTTCAAAATTATTTTGGGGTGAAAAAGTTCTCTTGATTTCTCACTCTAATCAGTGAGAGACGCACTCTAATTTTAGGAAAAATGAGAAACTTTGGGTCGCTTAGAGACAAATTGTGGACAAACCGTAATTGGTATCGACGAGCCGTCTTCACTTTCGAAGAGATCACAGACGTATCTACAAAATGAAATTTGAATGGCATTTCGTGACGACACAGAAAATCCTCAAAAATAGGGTATTTCTAGGATTTTTCCCATTGACTTATAATGGGGTTTTTTTCGTAGTTTTTTGCGAATTATGTCGCCACGTTAACCCCAAATCCCACCAAAAGTAATAGCTCCAATGGCGTGAATTTTCTGCACGTTTTGATACCTCATTTGTAGGTGTGCACACAGCGGTACGAGCCGCATTAACGGTTACGGATGAAAAATAAAGAATTGGGAGAATAGCAATAGGTTCCTGCCATTGCTTTGCATGGCAGGCCCCAATTACCGAACTCTGGTCACGATTCTTTAGAAAAACTGTGAAATATAATATCGTAACGTTTTGGAAGCGGAAGTTACGCAAGTGAGAAGAGGTCTTCTTGATATTTTTTTTTCTTTATTGAAATACCTTAAGAAGGCGAAATTTATAGAAAGATATATAGATATATATTTTTTTTATTTTTTTTATTTTTGTTTGTTCGTTTTGGGTGTGTGTGGTACACTGTACATTTAGCATCCCGGTCCACACTGCGCTCCAGTAGATGGCGGTAATGCGCATCATTAAAAGAGGCAGAAGAAGAAACTCGCCGACGATTCTTATATTATGGTTAATAAGCTTAGCAATTCATCTAAGAAGGTTTTATTGGAATTCTATAATAAGATATGGGAAGTGGGTATTTTACCTCTGGCATGGAAAGAAGCAATCATAGTTCCAATCTTAAAGCCAGGGAAATATCAGTCAAATCCAGCAAGTTACAGACCCATTGCTTTAACTTCTCATATTTGTAAAATAATGGAGAGAATGGTAAATGAAAGATTGAGCTACTTTGTTGAAAAGAGGGGATATTTATCAAAATGTCAAAGTGGATTTAGAAAAGGGAGAAGCACTATGGATCCTTTATTATGTTTAGAATATGAAATCAGAAAAGGGCAAGTTAACGAGGAGAGTGTAGTGGCTGTTTTCTTTGATATAGAGAAAGCTTATGATATGATGTGGAAAGATGGATTTTTAATTAAATTGAAAAAAATGGGAATTAATGGATCAATGTTTTATTGGATAAAAGATTTTTTACAAGATAGATCTATACAAGTAAGAATAGGACAACAATTGTCAGAAAAGTTTTTTGTTGAGAATGGTACACCTCAGGGTAGTATAGTGAGTCCTTTGTTTTTTTCTATTATGATTAATGATATGTTTGACAATTTGGAAAGTGGAATGGGGTGTTCTTTATTTGCTGATGATGGAGCAATATGGAAGAGAGGGAAAAATTTAAAGTTTATTGTTAAAAAGATACAAGAAGCAATTAGTATTATAGAAGACTGGTCATTTAAATGGGGATTTAAGATTTCTATAGACAAAACAAAGACTTTATTTTTTACAAGGAAGAAAGCATCTGAAAATTTAAAACTGCAAATATATAATCGTGAATTAGAAAGGGTAAGGGAATTTAAGTTTTTGGGTTTATGGTTGGATGAAAAACTTACTTGGAAAAATCATATTCAAAAAGTAGTGAATAAATGTAAGAGAGTTTTAAATGTAATGAGGTGTTTGGTGGGAAGTGAATGGGGTGCTGAGAGGAAGGCATTGAAATCAATATATACTGGGTTAATAAGGTCTGTATTTGATTATGGAAGTATTGTATTTGGGTCAGCATCAGAAACACTATTAAAAAAATTAGATAGTATTCAGTATCAAGCCTTGAGGTTATGTACAGGAGCAGTTAGAACAACTCCAACATCAGCTTTGCTAATAGAAATGGGAGAGATGCCACTTAATCTCAGAAGATTACAGTTAAAGTCCAATTATTGGTGTAATTTAAAGGGCCATGATGGACATCATCCATGTCAAGACATTTTAAAATCTAGTTGGGAAAAAGAAAAGAAGAAATTAAATTCTTTTGGATGGGAGATAGAAAATGTTGTAAAAGATTTTGGTTTATCTGATATAAACATTAGTCAAACAGTTCCTCTTTCACCAGTTTATCCGTCTCTATTTCATAATAATGTTGTTGATTTAACTTTGTTGGAGAAAAGGAAAGGAGAAAACGTTTCAGATCCATATTTGGTTCAATCATATTTAGATAGTAAGTACTATGGATATGTCCAAGTTTTTACAGATGCGTCTAAAAACTCAAATAGCAGTAATGGGGTATCTTTCATTGTTCCAGAATTCAAAGTTAAAAAATGTAAAAGAATTACTGATGGAGTATCAGTTTATACTGGAGAGATGATGGGAATTATTTTAGCTTTAGGATGGATTGAGGAAGTCCGTCCATTAAGAAGCATAGTATGCTCTGATTCAAGTTCTTCATTATATTCATTAAAAAATAATCATGCTATTAGTAGACCGGATCTTTTATTAGAAATTCAGTTAATAACATATAGAATTCAAGCAATGGGGTTATTAGTTATATTTACATGGATACCTTCACATATAGGAATAAGAGGGAATGAGTTGGCTGATAAATATGCGAAACTAGCTTCAAAATATAGTGATATTGATATATTAGTTCCATTTAGTAGAGAAGAAATCAAATCTATTATTAAACAAAAGGTTAAGGAAAGATGGCAGAGACAGTGGGAGGAAGATAGAACTGGTAGATGGCTGTACAGTATTCAAAGAAAAGTTGGTGCAATGAGGAGAACGGGACGAAATAGAAAAGAGGAAACAGTTATATCTAGGTTGCGTTTTGGACATACAAGGTTAAATAGTAATTTATTTAAAATAGGAAAACATCAAACTGGAAGTTGTGATTTTTGTGGTCAAGAAGAGACAGTAAAACATGTTTTGTTGTTCTGTACCAAATATTCTGTTGAGAGAAGGAAATTAGTTTGCCGGTTACAAGAAAATAAATTACAGTTAAATTTACAAGATATTTTGGGAAAAATGTCTACTTCTAAAGATATAAGTTATTTAATTAATTATCTTAAGAAAACAAAATTGATAGAAAAGATTTAAGTGTTGTTATTTTATTATTATTATTATTATTATTATTATTATTATTTTTTGTTTTGTTTGTTTTTTTTTTGTTTTGAGGGGGGTGTATATAGTTAGCGTCCCGATCCACACTCCATTCCAGTAGATGGCGGTAATGCACATCTAAAAGTTGCTTGCCAACCGCCATAAAAAAGGAAAAGAAGAAGAAGAAGAAGAAACTCGCCGACGAGGTCATGTGACTGCATTTCCCGTATTGCCGTGTAAACCGTGGTGGAGAAATGTTTCATGGAAATGTTGGTAAATATGGACCATTGGAGACGGTTATGTCCTTCGACTGATCTTTTTCATCCGAACTTCTTTATCCTGGTTCTGTTCTGCGTAGTTCGGCCCGCAGCAGGTGAGTTTAACGGAAAGCCCCGAATGTTTCGTTTTCTCGGACCTCCTTCTATCCTGGGTCAACACTTTGGTTCGGCCTGATTCTGTCGGTTCGGGTTCAGTTAATTAACTCAGACTTGAAACATTTCCTCTACATGGTCCGGATATTCGTGTTGAGTCAGTAGAACTGTTCGGATTCGGGAGGGAAGTTTCTCAACGAGGCCGCTGAAAAAAAGGGAAGAGGCCTCCGAGTATTTCTACTGGTTTACCTTTTATTAAAGCTTTTCTGGGTCCGAACCTGCTGTCAGAACTTTAGCTGTGGTGTTGACTTTTATCTAAAACACGAAACAAACTCTACTTTTGTTGTTGATTCCGGAATAAATTGGAGAAGTGAAACAAAAGACGAAGTCCAGTTTTCATCTTAAAAAGGTTTTCCTTTCGGCGTATCAAACAGTTTGGAAGTGTTTTAAAGTAAAAGTAATAATAAAACCAAAGACGGCATAAAATCCAGAAAAAATATAAATTAAGAATAAATATCAGGAAAGAATAAAATATACGTTATTGGTGCCCAAAGGGAAATACCAGGATTAAGGTATAATCCAGGTAAATCCAGGATTAAATAACAACAAAAAGTCCACGTGAAGCAAAGATTAAGTCAGAATTACGTTCCAGGATACATTTAAAGTAAAAATCCAGATATAAGAAAAGATAAAATCATAAAAATTTCTGTAAAAGGCAGAATTAAAATCAAGATACTGTCAGAATAAAATAGAAATAAAATCCAGGTAAAATCATGATGTAATTAGAAAAAAAGACAAGATTAAAATCTGGATAACAGTCATGATATAAACAGGAGACATTTAAGAAATAATTCAGGTAAAGAAAGGATAAAAATCCTGAACCAAACCAGGAACAGAAGAATTAAATCAAAGTAAAAGCAGAACAAAACAGAGATAATTTCAGGATTAAGTCGTTGCCAGATCAAAGCTGGACAAAATCTGAATGAAGCTGCGATAATTTCTGAATATAATCAGGATGCATAAAAGATATATTCCAGGTAAAGCCAAGATGAAATGACAACAAATCCAGAATGAGGTAAGGCAATAAACAGCATTAAAATCCAGGTTAAATCAGGATAAAATCTTAATATGATAGAGTAAAATGAAGGATTAAGAAAAGCCAGAATAAGATCCATAAAAGTCAGGAGAAACATGGGCTAAAATCTGGATATTTTATTCATGGTTTTGATTCAAGTTTTGACAATTAGATGTTTATTTTCTTCAGATGCGTTCAAGACGCCATCGCCGATCGACGTTGTGATCGACCAATCAAGGCTGAACTGGAACTCAACAGCGAGTGACGTGACGTTTACTGCCGAGTTTCACGAGTGAGTTCTGCTAATGTCGGGTGACGCCAATTAAAATCAGGAACAAAGTCTGGATAAGAATCCAGAAAACATTTTCTGTAAAATCAGGACAAAATGGAGCTGAAATCTGGATAAAATCCAGATTTGTTTTTCCATTTTGACAATGGAAAGATTTATTTCAATTAAAGTTGTCAGTTTATGGAATAATTTTGACAGTGAGATTAAAAAAGGTAAATCTCTTTTTGTTTTTAAAAGAAAATTATTATGATGAAGCAAAATGGCATTGAATAAGCTGATGTTTTGATGTGTATTTTTTATTTCTTGTGTATTAGAAATAGGTTTTTAGCTGTCTTCTGAGTTGAATAACTAGTTTTATTTTATGTGAACATTATACATTTATACTTTCGGCTCCTTTTCATTCATGATTTCTTTTAGTTGTTACATGAACTGTTCATATTATTGAATGAATTAAATAAATTAATTAATTATTTAATTAATTCTATGAATTAAATAAAACTCAGAGAAACAGGAATAGATCAATTATGAAATCAATTGACTAATTGAGACAAAATCAGAGGGAAAATAAAGATTACCTTTCAGGAAAAATAAGGATAAAATAAAGTACAAGTTTTAAATCAATAGAGAACTAAAGGAAATGAGAAGTAGTTGTATATTTTAGAATCTCAATTATTAGATTTAGATTAAAAAAAAAGTATTTCATAGATGCATCCCAGGTGTATTTCATAACATTTTAGATAATTTGGTCTTTTTTTGTCCTCAGCTTTGAGTCTGATTGGACGCCCATAAAGACGTGCATAGAGACGCGCTTCACTTCCTGTGATTTGAGTTCGGAGGAAAGTGACAGATGCATTCGGCGTCGTGTTGCAGCTTGGAGAAACGGGGTTGAGTCTGAGCCTGTGGAGGCCTGCAGCAGAGACGGTAATAACCCAGATGTTTGCATCTGTTCGCTTAAACGTTGATCACCTGGAATTTTCCAGTCATTCTTTAAAACTATTCTTTCTGCATGGAGTAAATATGCAACATAAATCTACTGTAGTTTTTTCCTTCTTGTCATACTTAAATGTTTCAGATCATTAAACATAACCTAAGTAGATAAAAAATTGTTTTCAAGGGATGTTTTTATTTGACAGTGAAGAAATGTATCCACACCAACATGGCTGCGAGCATTTAGTATAACTGGTAATAGCATGAGTCTTTCTCATCACCGATGAGGAATTTTCTTTGCAGATTTGTTTTAATTCTGCCAAATCAGAGGGTTTTTCAAGCATAACCAGCATTTAAAAAAAATCAAATTTAAAGCTACAATATGTAACTTTTATTAAACTGTTTTTTTTTTACATATTTATTAAAATGACCGCAGAATATGAGACAGATAATCTGTGAAAAGATTGATCCAGTTCCCCTTTTAGCTACTACTGCCATCTGAATGATGCACCCTGACCAAAAACAACCAATCAGAGCCAAGAGGAGAGTCCTAACGCTGTCAATAAACCTCATGTGCTTGCTTCTAAATATGCTAATGGTGGAGAAACGACTTACCATTAAGGAAAAACCGTTTATCCACGTAATCGGTGGCTATGCTAACCAGCCATAGAGTTTACAACAAGCTCTCAGGAAGAAACTTTAGGGATGAGCAACACCACATGGCGGGTGATTGACAGCACTCAGACCCTCCTCCTGGCTCTGATTGGTTGTTTTTAGTTAGCCCTGGGAAAGTCAGATGAGCTCAATTCTTTTCACAGATTGTCTCTCATTCCACTGTCATGACATAGTGACCGTTTCAATATATATAAAAAATATTGTTTGTAAAAGTTACAATCTGCAGCTTTAAGCCACAACTTTAAGGAGTAGATGATGGATGGTAGATTTTGGCCTTATTTTATTAGGATCAAATGCACAAAATGGCAAAGAAAAAAAAGTCTGAAGACTCAACCCTGAGGTACACCACAACTCAGCCGAAGAAATAATGTGAAATAGTACATAAACACTGGTTGGAGAGATACGAGTAATAAACTCTTTTATTACTGTTCAGAACTGGAAGAAATTCAGAAGGATACCAAGAGGGTCAACGACCTGACGCACATCTAAAAAAAAGAAAAACTAGTTTCTCTGCTTTAAGCTGTGGTTAACCTCCCGACCAGCTTGGTTCGCACTTTGTGAGAGGTGTGAAAATCTTCAAAACACTCAAAGTGATGGATCTATTTCGTAACTGAGCTGTTATAACTGAGTTAAGGTTCAGTGTGGGGCCAAACCAGCTAGAAGATCCATGAGTCTAGAGAATGTCACGATAACTTTATAACTTCTGTTGAACATTTAATCTGAAGTTTAGCCCTGAAGATTGATTGACCTTAACGGACTGAATCCAACCATTATTCCCGTCTCTTCCAGGCCATGCGTGCTCTCCGAACTTCACTCTGACCGCAGCGCCCGAATCCCTCACAGTCAATCTGAAGAGAAACCACAATCTGCATGAGGAGCATGCAGACAACCTGAAATATTGGATCTACTTTTGGAAAAAAGGAGCGCAACTGGAGGTGAAGAGTGAAATGTTTATTTGTTTAATTTGCCAGATGTTCTCATTAACTCAACTATTAACTCTGCTTTTCTTTTCTTTCTTTTTTTTCCCAGAATCACAGAGTCACCTTGTCCTCAGAGTTAATCGATGGTTTGGAAGTGGGTGAGACGTACTGTGTGATGGTGCAGTTTGCTCTTCATTGGAAGGCATACGGTCCACCCAGCTGTATGCAGTGTGAAACCATCCCTAGCTCCAGTAAGCCTCCAGATGTTTTCTGCCCCATTTTAACTTCTCACTAAGTGAAATTAACTGGATAAAGTTATGTATTTCCTGTAGGATGCAACCCAGGGTAATTGAAGATGATTATGGAGGACCACAAGGGTCGGTGTTGTCCTATTTATTAAAAAGGGCCTGTTTTCTCCTCAGGTGGATCAAAACGGGCACAGATCATCGTCATCTGCTCCATCGTTTTGACGATCGTTTTTGTAGTTGTGTTCGCCTACGTCCGCCTCTTCAAATCCAAGAAAATCAAAGAGATCCTCCGACCTCCGTACACGATCCCAACGGTGAGAACCCGCTTCGTTTTTCCAACATTAAGTTAGACATCAGTTTGTTTTCTTCATATGATCCAGATTTGTGGTCTTTATATCTATTTTTCTTTTTCACTCGTAATAACAGGACAGAAACAGTAAATTAGAAGCATTTTAATGTCGGACTGAACTGCCGAGTCACTGGTTGCTATGGTGATTCCCTCCTTTTCTGAGGAGGTTAAGCCTCGAACAAACGGTCACTTTGTGAAAACTTTTGGTTTCCTTGGGTTCTTGAACCAGAAATGGTAGAACCCTCTCATGGCCTGACATGTGAATTTTTATGTGTCTGCACAGTGTGTGACGTTGTAGGTATGAGAGGTCGAAAAGACACTTTACCCAACAGGAAGTTGGGTAAAGTGTCTGTTGGGTAACTTCCTTTACCCAACAGGAAGTTGGGTAAAGTGTCTGTTGGGTAACTTCCTTTACCCAACAGGAAGTTGGGTAAAGTGTCTGTTGGGTAACTTCCTTTACCCAACAGGAAGTTGGGTAAAGTGTCGTTGTTTTTTACCTTTGTATGATCCAGATTTGTGGTCTCGCTTTTTTTTTCTTTTTCACTCATAAAAATGTATGTAATTTTTTGTCCCGCAGAAAACAGATCCATTGTCTTTTTGCAAAATTTCATATTTATCTTTATTTTACTATTTTAGAGTAGAAATAAAATGACAATTCTTTAAAAATGACGAAAAATGTTTTATTGTTGGTATTTATATAAAATTATAAGTTGTCTTTTTCCACTCTGACTGATCCATCATCTTCTGTCCTCCAGACTTTCAGAGAGCCGCTTCCGGGGCGCAACTGCCCGTTCGTGGCCGTGAGTCTCTCTGAGGAACATTACGACGTTGTTTCCGGTTTAACTCCAAATCAGCCCAGAGGAGTCTGACCTTCACTTCCTGCCGAGACTGAAAACTTTACAAATCTTCTTCTTTCATGGAGGAGCGCTCCTAACTAGGTCCTGGCAGGTGAAACTGTTCTGGTCCGGAAAATGGAGGAGGTTCTGTTAAAAACAGGCCTCAACCAGCAGCTGTTTTCACTTTTTAATGTTCATATTTCTGTTAAATACTGAAGATTAGCTGGACTGCAGCTTCCCCAGGTTCATCAGCAGATGGATCAAAGGTGGGTACAGGAGCCAGAAACTGTACCAAAGTAAGAGTAGCACTGCTTAAAAATATTTTTACTCAAGTAAAAGTAAAAAGTAGCCATCAAAGAAATGACTCAAGTAAGAGTAAATCAGTATTTAATAAAAAGGCTACTAAGTAACTGATCAGAATATCTGATTTAATATTTGGAAATGGAGGAATCAGTTAAAACGTATAAAAACTACATTCTAATTCTGAAATTTTAAGGACTTAGATAAAAAGATTAAGTAAAAAATAAATTTAAGCAGATGAAACATTTTACAAAATATATTTTTCTGTTTAAAACTACTTCTAAAAGTACATTTTTTCTAGTTACTACCCACCTGTGATCCCGACAGAAATCCTCACCAGTTAAAGTCCAGTCAACCCAGTAAGAATCTAATCAACTCCCTGATTTTTATATTTATAAAATTAAGTAGCTTTTTCCCTCTGAATGTGAGTCGGACCGGACCGTTAACGGTTCTTTGTTTTTACTCTGTGGTTTTAATGTTTTTGGATAATAGCTGTGCATGCTAACAGTTTTATTAGCCACAGAGAAATCACTGATCAAAAGGATCCACGAATCTCGCCACTTTCACCCATTTTCCTGCTCATTTTCCTGTTACGGAGTTAATAGCTGCATGCTTTTAGTTTGAAAGGCAGCGACCCGGAAGTAGGGCGCTCTCGGGACGTTTGACCTTCTTTTGTGTCTTTATTTTACCAGAACAGTTCCTACAATCAAAACAAAAAGGAAATAATCTTTGTCCCAGTAATATCTGTGGGGGGTCGCTTATTTTTTGTTTTTCGGAGTCCTGGCTGCCTGATGACTTCCTCTTCCAGTGGACTAAGATGGAGGTTACTGGGATGAGGAGGATTAGATCCTCACGTGCCATCAAATCCGCCAAAGTTGGATTCAACAATGGAAAACCTGGATTTATATTCAGCAGCCAGAATGGGTTGAACTGTCTTCTCCACTGGATCAATAACGTTTGTACAAATCTGTGTTTATCTTTGTGATTTTATTTTATTTTTTGCACAGGACTTTATTCTTCTGCTCATCGTGGTGCCTAACAAACTGAAAGGAGACAATTAATTCTGTATTCTTGTCTGCAACTGGACCCAGGATCATTATGGTTCACTTGCAGATTTCTTTTTGTTTATATTTTTCATTAAAAAAAAATGAAATGTGGTGAAAAAAATCAACAGTTTTCTGATGTTTTTGTTGTAGTTGGAAAGATAAGTCAAATGTTTTTTATTGAAAACAATCAAAATCTGAACTGGAAATATTCCAGTGTAAGAATTGATTTTTATTTACATTAAGTCCCATTTTATATACATCCACCAAACTATTCAGCAAAAGGGAGTTTTATCTAAACTGGATGAAAACATTAAAATTAATCCTGAAGTTTAATCTCCTTAAGTGGTTCTTTTTTATTTTGAACATATTCATGCCTATGCAAATTTGAGGGTTTCCATCCAGCTGCATTCCATTGTCAAAAGTTAGCAGACATGAATCCTAAAAAGCTCATTCACCAGATGAAACTTTCTAATTTTCAGTTTTAAAAATTACTTGGAGAAAAAGTTTAAATCCTAAAAGTTTACAGTTTAAAAAAATCGACAGAGATTAAGGAGCCGCTTCAGTCTGACAGCTCAAGTCGGCAGCAGTAAAGGACTGGTTGGGATTGATTTACAGTTTTTGCTTATTAATTTGTTTTGTAAGTATGTTTACATGTAATATTTTTTTATCAACAATATCCATATGATTTTCTTCTAACTTTTTATTAATTTATTTTTAAGATTGAAATGTCATTTATTTGAATTGTTTATCTTTTTAAATTCTTTCACTTCTATTTATTACAACTTTTTCATTTATTTTATATGTGTTTAGTTATTACATATTTAAGTTGCTTTTTCTTAGATTTGTATAATGTGTTTTAATTGCGGTATATTTTATTTTATCTTTTAGCAGTATATTTCTTAATAGTAGTACTTAGCTTTTTGTTTTAACGTAATTTATTAGATTTTATTTTTGTCTAGATTAAACGATAGTTATTTTTATTTCATAGGCAGGACAGTTTAGATCAATCTCATTTTCCTGTTTAAAGCCCTTGTAGTTACACTATCGACCAGCAGGGGGCGGAAGCGCCGCTTGCGGCTGTTTCACCAACCATAAACAAACCGAAAGGAAGATGACTCGGAGAAGCAGGAACACCCGTATTTGATTTGAAGTAATCAGAGTATATTTCAGGGTAATCGGGGTAAATAAAGGTGAGTAGTAGTTTATTAAGCTGCATGTTGACATTATGAAGCAGATTGTCTCTCCGACATACCAAACGTTTGATTTTAAAACCAATTAAAAAGCTCTAATAATGGATTTAAGTGTGTCAATATTCTTTTTTTTTTTAAATGAGTAGCGCTTTCTATTGCTGAAATGTAAAGAAGGATTTTTGTAAACTGAAACTAAACCCTGACTGAGAGCCGCTTCATTTAGGCTGAAATCTGATTTTAGTCATTTACTGTAAAATAATAAATTCATTATTTTATTATTACTTTTATTATTTATTGTAGCTCCTCTTCAATTTCAGAGACAGAATAATAGAAATTAAGAAGGTAAATTAAACCGCTCAGTGTCTTCATGCATATGTTCAGAGCCTCGGTTTCCTGGAGGAGCTGCAGGAAGAAAACTCGGACCGAGCCAAAGAGACGGATCGATCGGTGGGAGGAAAACCCTGCGGATGATGGCGGGCTTCCTGGATAACTTCCGCTGGCCGGAGTGTGACCGGTTTGACTGGGCAGAGCGGAGGAACGCTGTGGCCTCGGTGGTGGCTGGATTCCTGGTTAGTGGCACCCGGATGGGTTTTAAACTGGACAACAGTTTATTGGTTTCATGGCTTCCTGCTTCTGAGCGGAGTTTCTGTTTTTCTGCAGTTCTTCACCGGCTGGTGGATCATGATCGATGCTGCAGTCATGTACCCATCTCAGGAAATGATGAACCATTCATTCCACACATGTGGAGTCTTTTCCACCATCGCTTTCTTCATGTGAGGAACAAAATAACTGTTGGATGGATGGATGGATGGATGGATGAAACCATGAGTGGATGGATGGGTGGATGAGTGGATGGATGGATTCTTTTAAAAAACATTAATTAGTAATTACACAGAAATCTGTTTCTTTATTAGTTTTCTGTCTGAATAAGAAGAATAAAAACAAACAGACATGGTTTGTTCATCCATGATTGGATGAAACCATGATTGGATGGATGAGTGAATGGATGGATGGTTGGATGACCTCACTAGTAGCATAAACCCATTGCCACTGTTGTCCCAGTAAAACCAGTATCAGAGCGTTCTGTCGTGTTTAGTAATGGCCGCCGCTGTTCCTGTCTGTTCCAGGATCAACGCCGTTTCCAACGGCCAGGTGAGAGGAGACGCGTACGGTGAGGGCTGCTTTGGGCGGACAGGTGAGCTGTTTGAGCCTTAGTTCTGGTCGGTTCTGGTTCTGATCACTGGGCAAGGTAAAGCTGCCAACAGTTTTTGGTCGCGTCCCTCTAAACCTGATGTGTTTCTGGAACTCCAGGCGCTCGTCTCTGGCTCTTCATCGGCTTCATGATGATGTTTGGGTCGTTCATCGGCTCCATCTGGATCCTGTTCGGAGCGTACGTCATGCCAAGTAAGTTTCCTTCCATCTCTTCCATGTTTGTTTGTTTGTTGTTATTTTTCTTATTCAGACAGAAAACTAATAAAGAAACGGGTTTCTGTGTAAATTACCAATTAATGTTTAAAAAAAAAACGGTTCAAACCATGTTTAAGAGTTGAAGAGAAAAAAACATCACAACATAAATTTAACTCACTGTGTGAGAGCAGTTTTTTCTAAACCTTAACATTAGGGTATCCAGTATACAAGAATCTTTCAACAATAATATGTCTGAAAATAATAAAAAACTTTGTAACGTTCCCTTTTTCTCAGAGAAAGATGTTGCTCCGGGTCTGGCCGTGTTCTTTCAGAACACCTTCATCTTCTTCAGGTGAGTAAAACCTGGAACTAAAATGTAAAGTCAAGCGGCTCCTGGTTTTTGTTGCATCATTAAGCAGCTTAATGACCTGAAGCTAGAAATAGTTACTGTTTGAACTGTTGCGGATGAGAAAACACAGAGATAGAAATAAGGTGCAGGAAGTTGAGGTGGCCTAGAGAGGTCAACAAAATTAAAAGCTGCAACACAGCAAAAAGTTTAAACTACAGCAAAAGCCACAGCAGAAGTTAAGCATAACTTGCTATGTTATGCTAACAAGTTTGTAAGCTTTCCTTTTAGCATGACTTTAATTTAGAATAACTTCAGTTTAAGCAGAACTTTGGTTTTAACATAATTTCTGCTTTAGCATAGAATTCTGATTTAGCATAAATTCCATTTTAGGATAAACTCCATTTTAAAAAACTGGAATAATGTTTTAGCATTATTCCAGTTTTTGCATAACTTTTTGTTTTAGCATAAATTCAGTATTTTTGCCTATTGTTGACCCTTCTGGGCCACCGTACTGAGATGCCTGAATAACCAATAACAGTGTTTCTCTGCAGCTCTCTGATCTACAAGTTCGGCCGCACAGAAAACCTTTGGGGTTAACCGGCGAGCCGTCCGGCTGTCTTCACCTTTTACTTTTTTCATCTGACTTTGTCACCGCTGCGTCTTTATATATGTCCCCGCTCCTGAAATACAAGCATGTTTTTAATAGTTTTTTAAAATGAGAATTAGATTTTAATGCCTCACATGTTGACATTAGATATCAAAAGGGATAATTTTAGTGTTTTACAAAGTTTTAAGGAGCGACTTTCAGGCTGATTTTTCTATATTTTAAAGGGAAACAGAAGGAGAACAGAGGAGTTCAGAATTATTTCTGTGGTTCTCCTGAGGAAATCTGGAAGCTGCTCTTTATCGTCACTTTGGGGGTAATTTATTAACTTTGAAGCCACTGGAACATTTTAAATTGTAGCTGTAATTAAAGTATTACATTTATTTTTTCAGTTTCTGTTGTTTTATTTATGTTAATTTTATTTAACATGTAAATATTTAGATTTTTGTACTCATAAAGCATCTGCCTGCTGCTGTAGAGACTTTAGTTTTTATTTTTATTTAAATGAATGGGTTCAGTGAATGCTAAGGTAACAGCATTTATCTCTGTTCTCTTCCGATATTACAATAGAAATGTGTTTTTGTTGTTTTTAATGATCTTGTATCTTCCTGTATTGTTTTTTTAAGCTGGATATGCTTGTTTTTATTAATCCTGTTGCTTAAAGAAGCAGATGAGTCAGTGTTCATAAGAAGAGGTTGGTCATTAAAGGGTTATTCTGGAAAATTAACAGCTTGTTCTGTCTTTTTCAAATAAATATGGAACATTTTTTATTTATCTTTGTTTAAATGTTTTACCAAATACATCCCACTGATTTACAATCCAAAGATGCAGACGTGAACACAAAGTAAAAATAAAAACAGATTAATGTAAAAAAAGGTAAAAGGATGAAATAAAGACTAATTTCCATCTGATTGCCGTGATTAGAAAACATCAGCTGTGTGTTCTTGCGCTTCTCTTCCACTGGGGGCAGCATGGAGCTCCAGCTCCACGACAATAACTGGAAGTCCTGCACCAAAGCAGGAAATCAGCTGATTACCTGTAAAGCTACAGTAAGCGAAGGTGAGGTCACTTCCTGTCAGGAAAGTCAGGTTTTCATTTACACGTTTTTAATTTAACTACTTTTATTTTACGCAGTAAAAACCATATGAAAAACAAAGCAGCAAATGTTTGTTTCAACAACCAGCCAAGTGCTTTTTGTTGTGATTTTCTGATGACGATTTACTTGAAATAATAAAAAAATGTACATGTTGATAAATAAATCTAATACTTTTACCTTGAAATAAACAGTTTCTTTGCCTTTTTTAAAGAAAATGTTGGAAGCTAGACCATTACAGATAAAAACAATGTTTTGGAAGTAAATCTGAATTAATTTAAAGCTAATTCAATTATGTGGGTCCATTATGCAACTTTCTGACGGTTCTGAACAAAATTAGTAGCCGGGGTGTTTACAGTGCGTTGCAGGGGCCATTTACAGCCAATCAGAATACATTTATACAGCCCTCAACCATGATTCATGAGTGGCATAAAATATGAATTGTTCAGTTTAAAAACGAAAATAAGTTAAAGTAGTTTTTTCAATTTGAATAAAAATAATAAAAAATTTGTGTTTAAATGTAATTCTGATTTTTGATGGTACGGTTTGGCCCCAACGTTTGTTGTTTTTCAGTTGAACTGAGATTTCGGTTATTAAATCGTCCTTTTCTTCGGGGCTTTTATTTTGAAGTCTTTTCAACCGGATGTAGCCGTCTGTGTCGCTGCCTTTACCTTGTTGTCTTTCCGAACATCTGGAGCAGAAATTTCTCCGGAAATAAAATTGTCTGAACTCTTTCGTCAAGTCAGGTAAATAACTCAACCCAAAGACTCATTCTCTGAGCTTTAATGTTAGCTAAGATTAAATAAATGTGTTTTAATTGTTTATGTCGCAGTGGGAAACTTTAGATCGTCCTACTTTAAGATTAAAAACTATCTGGCATTTTATCAATAAGCTGCAGAAATAGCGAAGAAAATCGGTTTTTATTTCCGTGATTTCACCTCATTCTTGTTTTCAGATTCAGGTGTTTTGCAGGAGAGATTCCGTTCGGTGTTGCAGCTTCACTCCCGTGTTTGTTAACAACACGAGGAGTTGATAAATAATTAGTTTATTAAAGATTAGATTTTATCTGCTGTTTATTTATTATGACCCTTAAATGTTTAGTTTAACGCTAGTTAAGCTGTTTTGTTTCTCTAAAAGGTTGAACTGTCTTCTGGTGTTCATCATGCACCAATAAAAACACAATTATTTTTGAATCAATTGCTTTTCAAGAGTTTAGTGAAGGGGTGTCCAAAGTGAGTTTAACTATTGTTTGTTTTTTTCTTCTCTTTGGGCAGTATGGGTGTGTTTGACAACTGTTCAGTTCTTCTGGAGCTCAAAAACTTGCCTTTCAAGGAGAAGAAGAAGCTGAAATCAATAGTGACATTGAATGGAGGCAGCATTTCTTTCATAGTCAACAAACAGGTGGGAAAATCCATTTTTACCTGAGCGTTTTGGTAAACCTTTGTTGACAATCTTTAACAGTGTTAATAAACCAGATAATACAAGATTTATAGGTAATAAACCAGACTCTGAAAAGTGGTTAGCTTCAGTTGCTCAAATATCTAAAGCTTTAGTAACTGCTAGCTTATGTTATCTTGACTTTAAATTGCACACTCTGCTTAGCTATTAGCTTTAAATTTAGTAGCTAATAGGATAACAATGTCTGGATTGATGGCTGTTACTAGTAGCTATTATCTTTACATTTAGTAGCTTTTAGCTTTACTCTTGGTAAACCAACAATATCTGGTTATTTATTATAGCTGTCAGCTTTACATTTTGTGCTTAGCTTCACCTTTAACAGGTTTACACTTAATGGCTGTTAGCTTTATGCTTAGTATCTGTTAGCTTTGCTCTTAGTATTTGTGAGTTTTACTCTTAATGCATCTCTTAAACATCTAGTAGCTTTAAGGTTTACACTTACTAGCTGTTAGCTTCACATTTAGAAGCTGTAGCTGTACACTTGGTAGCGTTTGACTGTACACTTAGTAGCTGGTTTCTTGACCCGTTTCACAGCCTTTACTTTGGCTTAGTTGTGATTTGCAAAAATATGGAGTAAAATTAGAATATTAACTTATTTATTATTTAAAATTTACACTGCAGCTTGGCATGCTGAGATAAAAATGTTCTGTATTTATGATATCCATTTCAATACTTATTGAGAGCTTTGTACCAAAATGGATTTATTAACCAATTACTTTAAATTTAGAAATTCAGTGTCACATTTTTGCCTACATTTCCCACAGTGCTCTCTGGTGGTGACCTCCGACTTGTCCAACCTGAGCTCCAACAGGCTGCGCAGCATCCAGAAGAACCAGACGCCGGTGGTCGGCTTTGATTATCTGTATAAATGTGTGGAGAGAGGCGTTCTTCTGTCTTTGGACGAGTACAAGATGGACACTTCATCATCTCTAGATCCTCCTCCTCCCTGGAAGTCACCGCAGAGAGCTCCACTAACTTATAAAGGTCTCAAAACATGTACAAAGATATTGTAGAAGGGCTACAAGTAGTACAATCATTTGTGAAGGTTTAGAGACTGACAGGAATTTAATTTTCTGATATTTTTCCTTCCTCAGTCTAAGAGAAAGATGTTGTGTTTTGGACCTGACCATAGCATTTTTATTGAACAATCTTTGTCTAAAAACCTGCAGATTGTAGTTAAGACTTGGAATAATAATGTGTTTCTGTGTCTATTGTTGTTTCTGAAGGTCCGACCTCATCAGAGGGACCAGCTGTTGAAAAAAACAATCAGAAGTTCAGGTGGGATCATCATCATCATCCAAACTTCTGACTTAATCTGAATTTAAGTCTTTTTATCTGACTTTCACAGGGGAGATTTAGGTTGAAAGCTACAATAAAGGCTATAGACGTCCTGGGTTAAAGGAGATTTGGAGAGTGAAACTATGATAATTAAATAACTAATAAAATTATTATTTTAATGCATCGTTATTTTTTTAAACTGGAAATAAATGATTAAATATAGAATTAATTATATGTCCCTTAAATAAGTGTTTTAATAGTTGTTTTATTATTTAATAATTTTTTAATGTTTAAATTAAACTGTCAACCTGCGCCATCTTACTCACTTAGCGGAAGTGAAGCGATTTAAATAGAAACCCTGAAGTCTGATTGGCTGCTTGAAACAGCAAGAAAATAGAAATTATTCAGAGTTAGCTATGATTCTAAAGTCAACATTTTCGCCGGAAAGTGCAAAAAATAACTTCAATAGTATAATTAAATTGTTTCAGTTTATTTACCACAAACTCTAGGTGAGGAAAATGACTTCTATATCTCTAGTTTGGTCTGAAATATCTAATTTAACGAGCGTTAGCCGTCGTTAGCTAGTGGGCGGAGCTAACGTTGATCCTGTCTTCTGCGGTAGTTTCCTCCACACAGGGCGACGGTGAGCTCTCTTGTTAACTTATTAGATACTGCAGATCAAACTACCGATATTGAGGCTGGAACTGGTCACCCAGAGTTTCTAGTAAATAATTAGCAAGAAATTAAAACTGTCATTTAACCCTCAACTCATTATTTTACCTAGAATCTACAAAGAGTCGGATTCTGCTCTCCCAGCATTCCCCGATGATTTCCAGGTGGCGAAGTACTCCGTTTTCGGACAGGTGAAGGAGAAGTTTTATCCTCCATTTCTGTTTTGAAGCTGGGATTCGTACTGATGGAGGTTTGTCTGCAGGAGAACGGCAGCAGGTTTTGCGTGTTGGAGCTGCAGAGCGCCAAAGGTGAGCAGGGACGGCGCTATCGTGTGGCCAGATACCTGAAGGACGACGTGGTGTCGAAGGTATGAAACCATTAAGACATATTTAAAGATTATACATTATATTATGTTTATGTATGAAACCATTAAGACATATTTAAAGATTATACATTATATTATGTTTATGTATGAAACCATTAAGACATATTTAAAGATTATACATTATATTATGTTTATGTATGAAACCATTAAGACATATTTAAAGATTATACATTATATTATGTTTATGTATGAAACAATTAAGACATATTTAAAGATTATACATTATATTATGTTTATGTATGAAACCATTAAGTCGTCAGATGAGCTCTGCTCAGTCAGTACGACGGAGGATTTGGGCTGTGCTAAGAAAGTAAAGAATAAATAAAATAAAAGAATAAAGTCATAAAATTACCACCACACAGTGATAATACTATGACTTTATTCTTGGAATACTACAACTTTATTCTAAAAATATAACTTTATTCTGGTATTACTATGAATTATTCTTGAACTATTTTGACTTTCTTCTTGTATTACTCTATTTTCTTATTATTTTGACTTTATTCTTGTTATTCTATGGCTTTATTCTCAATATCGTATTGTTTTATTTGTTCTCATGATCCTAATTCTCCATCATACTGTCAGGGCTCATGTGTGCAAAATTAATATTTTCAATAGGATTTTAAAACAAAGAAATTTGACATTTGGATAAGGTAATGGCTGTTTTAATCCTGCATATGTAGTAAAATGATCAATTTTTCTCCTCATTTCAGTGTTCCAGTACAACAGATGCATAATGATCCAAATATTTGGTGTCTTTGAAACAGTTTTTTAGCAAAAGCTGAATCAGATCAGAAGTTCCTGACTTATTTCTTAAATGTTTCTGCTTTTTGTCTCCTGGATTTTCCTTAAAATCATTTTGGAACAAAACAGTCTTAAATGGTTTTTCCAACAGAAGACAGCTGTGATGGATCGGCTGGTGTTCCTGTCCACTTCAGAAGAAGCTCTGGACGTTTACAAGGTGCTGAGTGAAGAACTGGATCGCTCTGAGCTGCAGAGGATGAGCAGCTTACCTGCTGAGGCGCCACACCTGGGCTCTGCTCCCCTGCAGCAGGTCTGATACACGCTGCACCACATGTGGCATTGTGCAGGGGCAGTCCTAGCCTGTTAGGTGCCCTGGGTGAACAACATTCAGTTCCTCCTCTCCCTGCTTTTTCAAACAACCATGACACATAATTTAAATCAGTTACCAGCCATATCGGCAGTATTAGCCTAAATGTACAACATTGTGCAAATCACATTTTGCAAATTTTTGCTCTTGCACTTGGGTCTAAACTGCTTCTAAGTGTTACAAAAATCAGTTTTTTGGCAATGAGTTAATGTTTTTTGGTGTCTTGAAAATGAGGCATTTCAAAAAGCTTCTGACTATATAGTCACAAATCAGCAGGTGCTGCTCATTACCTAGCAACCCCATCAGAGTTCCTCCTGTCACCTAGCCACCCAAGAGAACCTCCAGCACATTTGGTCAGCTGGTTTCATTGCTGTGTGCTCTGTACAATGGCTGATGAAAAAGACAAGAATTTTGTTGTTGACCAAAAACTATTGCTGCATTCCTGTTGGTTGTGTAGGAGGCTCCACTTTTGCTTTTCAAAGATGTATGGTTGAATAATTGTGCATCTGTTTGCAGCCAATTTCCTGTTTGAGTGTAAATGTTGAGTTGGGGGATGTGGTCAGCAGCAGATTTTTTGGATTTAAAGTGACAGGAGGCCCTAAGACAACTAAAATCTCATTTTCACAGAACGATTTTGCGCATTAAAGTGTAATGCACATGTTTTGTATGATCCTAACCTGTTCCAGGAAGCATAATAGGTCACCTTTAATCACCTGCTGACCTTGATGTTTCTGATCTTCTCTCTGAATGACCTTCAGCTGCTGCTGGAGGAGAAACTGAACTCCGATGAGTTGTCCCCAGACGTGGCGGCGTTTGTGGAGCTGCTGTGGACTGAAGCTCTCGGTTGCCTTGGAAACATCCTCAGAGTCCCCATCTCCAGACTCAGCCTGAACGATGTGGGTTTGCACTGATCTGCAGGCAAATCAGGGTCAGATTCGAGGCTCCGTCCTGATGAAGCTGTTGCTATTTCAGGTGAGCAGAGCTGAAGGCCTTCTGCTTCAGGCGCAGAGGAAACTGAAGGAGGGAAACAAGGAAGAGGCGTCATCCCTCCTGGACGAGGTTTTCACCCTGCTGCCTCACCGGGAACCCAGACCTCAGTCACCTACAGCCAGGTTTCTGTCTCAGAAGCTGGATCTCTGTCAGGTACCGCTAACGCACAGCTTTATGGTGGGATTTTTACACCAGAGATTCCCAAACACTTTGATTAGCATTAGCTTCTGCCTGAATATGCTACAAAATACGTAAAGACACATCAACATTAGAAAGTATTTTTCTTTCTGTTTAATAACTTTTACATTTGTTTAATCTAAATGCTGCCTCATGTCCTTTGATTTCAGTTGGCCATGAGTTGTGTAGTGGACAGTTTTATTATCAGATAATATTCTATGACATTATTAATATGATGTCTGTGTCATACATTACCTGATAAAAAGCCATTTATAAAGCACTTTGCAAGGCACTCAAAGATGCTGAATCAGTGGCAAAGAGCAACTATGGTGGAGTAAAAAATAAAATTGTTTACCACAATCCCCTCTTTTTATTATAAGAAAATAATTAATATTTAATATCAAGCCTGTCATGATAACAAATCTTGTTGGACGATAAACTGTCCAACAGATTTTGCAGTGACTGGAGGCCCTAAGACAACTAAAATCTCATTTTTGTAACCCAGATTTTGGTTGAATGAGAGAAAAATAATAAATTATGCAAATATAAATTATTGGGCTTATTTTAATTTGTCAGTCAATTAATTTATTTATTTATTACTGTGACTTATTTAATATTTATCGTAGCAAATTGTTTTTCTCCTTTTCCCTCCATCTTTCTAGCTAGCGCCCCCTGCAGGCCCCCAATGCTTGGCTAACTTGATTGATTGATTTTCCTGCAGTTAATCCGGGATGTTCTGAATGTGAGCGAGATGACCTTGAACGACCCGAAGCCGTCCTCCGTGGGGAAGTACCGCGCTCTTCGCTGCCACATCGAAGCCATTCCCCGCAGCAGCTCAGTGTTTCAGAACGTCGCCGCCCTGCTGGCTGACGGGTAATTTATTTCAGACAAATATTCCACCAACAAAACACAATAATAATAATAAAAACTTTCATGTTTCTAAGTGTAAATACAATACCTTACTATCAAATTTACATACTCAAATACATGTAAATACTCCACTTATTCAGTGACTGAGTCTGAAAAGGAGTATGATAAAGTTTAACTTATGTAATGATACCCCTTTTCCATTCATTAATTCATAGCATACATAGTCTTCCTCTTTCCAGTGTCCTTTCAAAAAAACAACAATAATAATAATAGTTATAATAATATTTCCTGAACCAGATGAAAGTAATACATACACACACATATATACATACGCATCTACCTGCATATATACATAAATAATATATACCTATTTACACACCTACATATATTTACACACACATACATAAACCTGCAGCCAAGTTATCAAATTAATAATAAATAAAGGTACAGATCCTCAACATAAACCTTTTTGGAAACAAGACAACAAACATCTCTGTGTGTCTTCAGGTCGGTGCAGATCCAGCAGATCATGCGGGTCAACAGAGCGGTGGAGCTTCAAACGTTTCAGAGCGAGATCGGGAACGTTAAACCCCTCCTCCATTCATCCAGCCCCAGCAACTTTGTAGGAATCATGTCCAGGTGAGCAGTGGGCAGAGCTAAAAAAATATTAAACTATATTATTTTATTTATTTATTTAAAATAAATAAACATACGTTTATGTTTTGACATTAGTTTCCACCAAATATGAGATTGGTGTAGCGCTTTAACATTAGCTTCCACTAAATGCACTGTTGGTTTAGGGCTTTAACAGAACTTATGCTTAGTTAGTTAACGATGCTACAGTTAACTTTGGCATCGTTTGTTTCATGTATGTGTGAAAACACGAGTTTGACCCTCTATCTGGTTCCTCAGAGGTCTGCTGCTTCCCCATGTGGGAGTGGAGCATCATGGGATTACGAGAACGGACGTCGGGAACCTTGGCAGCGGGATTTACTTCGGTGATGCTTTGAGGTTGGTTTGTAAACAAACTTCATCCATCTTGCATGTTTATTGGTGTGAAAACAACGACGTTAGAACAGTTTCAGATGTTCTGGTTAGTCCTCTGTGCTCTAGGCTCTCTCTGTTTTCTCAGCACCAGTCTGAAGTACGCCAAACCCAGTGAAACAGACGGATCGCGCCTCCTGCTGGTCTGCGATGTGGCTCTGGGGGTTAGTAAGGATCTCTATAAGAGAGACCAGACTCTGACCGAGGCTCCTGAAGGCTACCACAGCGTTCACGGAGTCAGACGAACCAACAAAACTACATCTGATTTTGAGGTGGGAACAGAAGAGCTGCATATCCATCACATGTTCAGCATGTTAAAGTTCTGCTGCACCTTGAGGAAACTGATTGCTGTTTTCTGACTGCGCTGCAGGATGACGAGTATGTGGTTTACTCTATTGACCAAGTGAAGATAAAATATGTAGTTCAGTTCAGAAAGGAAGGAGACAAGCAGAAGACTTTCAGTCCGGACATCAACCTGACTGCAGAACCCATTGAGTCTGCCAAGAACCCAGGTGAGCTGCAGATACTGGCAATATGTCGCCATGATAGCATATTTTTGTTGCTACTCTACAAGAATTTTGATAGAGGAGCCACTCAAAACCATTCAGAGAGCCACAAAAGGCACCTGCGCCGCACTTTGGACACCCCTGATTTAAATGAATGTTGCAGTAACCATGTATCTATAAAGAATTTAGTAATTAAGACGCCTTAGTGTATTTCTGCTGTGGGTTAATAGCAAGCATTGACCTGAGATAATTAGTAATCCATCCAGCTTCTGGAAAAAAATGTAATTAAAAATTAAATCTAGTGATTTCATCAACTACGTTTTAATAAAAATAAAATTAAAAGCTTCTGTGTGGTTTCTGCTTTCAAACACATTCCCATCTGACAAGCCACTCTGTCTCAGGTCTCACTTCAGAACATGTAGAAGAAGATCTAGAAAATGTGAAGAACCCTCTGGAGGACGTTAAAGCTGGACTGTTGGACAGTTCAGGCCAGCAGCTCCCCCTGCAGGCCGTCCATGTAAAGTGCAAACTGATGGATCTGCTCTCCCAGGTCGGAAAGAGAAGCACCTGGATCAGCTTGGTGACGCGTTAATCCTGGTTCTGGATCTGATTCAGATTTTTTCCTCTGTCAGGTCATCATCTTCCAGAAATACACCAATCAGAGCTCAGTGCCCATTGAGGCGAAGTACGTCTTCCCGCTGGACGACTCAGCTGCCGTGTGCGGATTTGAAGCTTTCATCAATGGGAAGCACGTGGTGGGAGAGGTAATCTGAAGCGAAATATTTAGATAAATATTTCACAAAACAAAATGCAACCTAATTTAGAAAGCAACTGGACAGCGCTGACAATGGATCAATTTGGTCTTATGTTAATCAATTGATTCATTTCAGACTGAAAAACATTTTATTACAAGTTATTTCATAAGTTTTTTTGACATGCATAGCTAATCCATCTCATTTGCTTTTGCTGCTCCTCTTTAAATCTTTTTCTGGCCATATTGTTAAAAAGATGTTGGAGTAGGAGATATGATAACAAGATGCATTATTTGCTACAAATGATCAAATCTTCACTAAAATAATGCTGTTACTGCATTTTGGGACAGAAAGTAAAAGAATTTAATTATTTTGTATTTTTAATGTATTTCATATTTTGTACAATTTGTAGAATTTATGTAATGATCATCAGAATGCAAAAATATTTGTTAGTAGAAGTCCTAATTGAAACTCCTTCTCAAAAAAAGTTTTTTTTAAAGAAAATAATATTATGAAACCAATCACCAATGTCTGCCTACAAAAAATAATGTGCAACTTTTAGAGGATGTGAACTCAGCATTTGGTTCTTGCTCACTTTGGTTTGGCCTCTTTTGTATCACTTACTGCATCCATGTGGTGTAGAATGGAGGTCCAATGGCAGCCCATGTTGCTTTTTAATTTGACCGTTCTGCTGCTGTTTTCAGGTGAAGGAGAAGGAGACGGCTCGTAAGGAGTACAAACAGGCGATAGCCAAAGGCCACGGAGCGTACCTCATGGACCAGGACGCTCCTGTATGTCCAGGAACATGTGATGTTTTCAGGAACGTATCCCAGTCTTTCTGATTGGTTCTTCTCTGCAGGATGTGTTCACCATCAGCGTGGGCAACCTGCCGCCCGGTGCCACTGTCCTCATTAAGGTGACCTTTGTGTCAGAGCTGGTGGTCAGAGACGGGAGCATCCTGTTCTCCCTGCCGGGTAGCGTGGCTCCATGGCAGGAAAGCGCCGCGCTCAACCAGACCACACAAGTAAGGGGCGGAGCCTGTACTCAGAGGCGGGGCTAATATTTGATGGGCTTTTAGAAAAGTTTGAGGAAAATTCTTTCAAAATAGTTGCCATTGTGTGGCAGCAAAGCACAAAACTTAATAGAATGATGTGTTGTTGCACTTATCTAGAATACATCGTTCCCACAAGTCTGAACTGGAAGTGATCCTGCCCCTAAACCGCCATCTTGGTAGGCAAGAGTAGCGCGAAGCATAGCGAACCCGTGGCTTTGAGATCAACAAAAAGAAAATATATTGACACTCTTGACCAAAGTGCAAGAGAAACTTATATCTACAAAATGGCTGCTGTCATAGATCACTGAACACGATCAATGTTTAAACAGCTTTGTAAAGGACGTATAGGAACATTTTCTCTTCATGTGAATAACAAGGTTCTGGTGACTGGCAGAGTAAGTACATGTAGGAACATACATGTAGGCCACATGTTCGTCTTAGCTAGCAGATAAAAGCTACATTAGCTAAGTTAATTTTTCTAGTTCAGCAGTAAGTACTACAGTAAATACTGCTGAAATTTATCTTAGTATCACACAGAGGTGGGTAGAGTACTCACAAATAGAGTAATAGTTGCAATGTACTTATATTGTTTATAAGTTAGATAGGAACGAGTCAAGAGCTAATTCTTAGCTTGTGGCTTTTTTGTTGTTGTCATAGCAACTTTATAACAACCATCATGACAGTTAGTTACGGATACCTACCAAGATGGCTGCCAGTTACAAAGTTCCGGAAGTGTGACGTCACACGAGACCTATATCCGTCGAACGTGAAGTTGTCAATGATTAGTCAAGTCTCACTATGTAGTACGCTGTAAAACAGAAATCCCAGGGCAGCAACATGATTTATGCATCATTGTGTTACAAAAAGTCTAATCACCTCCTGTTTTCTTTTTTTGAGTAATTTCCAGTGGGGCGGTTTGAACTAACCTACATTGTTTTGACTAGATTTGATCTCTTCTCAGAAACTCAACTCTTTTTCCTTGAAGTTTTGAGAAACTTGAGGACATAAATTCAGTTACACAACAGTAAAGAATAAGCAAATGACATGAAAATGCCTTGTAATTTGTTTTTTATTCTCCTGGGTCGTAAAAATTTTAAGTGTAAATGTGATTTATTTATAAAAGGAATGGATATTACTATCATTTTATTTAGTCAATTTAGGAATAATTTTACATTAAAACCTTGATATTGTTAATCGGAGTTCGTTTTATGTGCTCTCTGACCCACCAGGTCTCTGTGGAAAAGGTTTGTGTGGCCAACGAATCAGCGAGGTGAGAATAATTGAATTTAGTTTTTTTTAAACTCATGATGTCGCTGATCTGTTTTCTTATTGGATTTGGATTATTTAACCTTCAACCTTTTTGTTTGGTTAAGTAAATGTGAAGAAATGGACTGTTGCTCTGTTTGGTCTTCAGAGAGTTTACGTTGGACATGTCGGTGGAGATGCCCTTTGAGATCTCTAGCCTGACCTGCATCACCCATCAAGTCAAAATTAAGGTGCCGTTTTTAATAAAAACAATCATATCATCTGCATATTGTTACATAATTTGCAAGTTAATCTGTTTTTATGGGTTCATGCTTAGTATTTTTATAGTTTAGGATCTAAAACTTGTTATTTGGAGGTGAATCTTTACTGTTTATCTGTTTCTTATTTTTAGGTAATTCATTTTGTTTGTATTTTGTTTTCCAGAGGACTGACTGTAAGGCAGTGATCAGTGTTCTGCCGGGTCAGGTCATGGGGTCAGATGGTTTCCAGATGTCTGTCACTCTCTCTGAGGTTCATCTTCCCAGAATGTGGGTGGAGAAACACCCAGACAAGGACAGCCAGGTCTGTTTGTCGTTCCCTCTTCCACACCAATCTGTTTTCAGAGAGTCCCGGTACTGAACCCTGTGACACTCCACACTAAGTGAATTAACCCTCTACTTTGCTGCAGGCCTGCATGCTGGTTTTCTACCCAAACTTTGAGTTTGACTCCAGCTCTGAAGGCAGTGAAGTTGTTCTCTTGCTGGACACGTCTGAGTCCATGAAGGGGGAATCGTTCCAGCTGGCCCAGAAAATTGCCCTGCAGGTTTTAAAGAACCTGAAGAACGACATCAAAATCAACATCGTTTTGTTTGGAACAGGTTGGTATAAGAGCAGAGAACTGATTAGAATACAATAACTCATTGTTTTATTTTGGATATTATTTAAAACAACCAAATCAAATCCTCAAACTGCTGTACGTTTCACAGATTTTTCCCAAACTTGCACTCTGATTTCCAGAAACACACCAGTTACTTTCCATCATACAAGTTACTTTTCTTGAACTTGCAGGGCACTTTCCAAGAAATTACATGTTACTCTCTTTCACCTGAGACTTCTTTCCTAAGACTTCTAGATTTCTATTCTCGAACTTGCAGGTTACTTTCCATGAACTTGGAGGTTACTTTCCGTGAAGTTAAGGGTCACTTTTTTCAAGAATTTCTGGGAGAATTTCATGTAAACTTTAACATACAAAGTGCACTTTCTAAAAGTCTCCTGTAAATAATTTAAAAGTTGCAAAAAGGACCCTGTTGGGTCCTTGAAATTGTCCTCTAAGCTGCTAAAATGACTCGGTAGGAAAGTACAGACTATATTTGATAATAGTACTGAAATATCTTAATTCCCTCCAGTTAATTTCTGCGTCTGACTTTTCACCTCCTGATTTAAAACTTGTGTTGCTTTATTTGGTTACTATATTCAGGAGCATCCACCATCTTCTCTCCGTCAGCCTGGCTTTGTTCTTTGATTTGTCTTGTTTTTGGTTTTCAGATCACACAGAAGCTTTCCTGACGACCCAGAAACTCAACGAGGTTCAAGCTGAAGCCAAGAAGTTCATCAAGGTGAGTTCAGACTCATTAGCAATGTTTTTATTTGGAGAAAATGCTAAAAATGTTACAAATTCATGCCTTATATTTAAAGGTGTTTTATTTTTAGCATCTTTATTTTTTTAAAAAAATGCACTGGTTTTATTTGCAATGATTAGCTATATTTCAAACTAACGTTGAAACCAGATATTTATATCAATTGCATAAAAATCAAAATTTTTATAGCCCGTCATTAAATCAGACACAAATATTTATATTTTAGGTTACTTTGTATTATTATTTTCAGATTGTTTGGATTGTAAATTATTTTAAAAATCTAAAACTTGAGCATTTAGATGATGATGTCATGGCTTTGCAAGGTTCTGACAGTTCAAAATATTTGAGTTAAATGGAGGGATATTCATAAATATTAATAATTTTGGTAAACCTAACTGAACTAAAACAAGAAATATTCAGTCTGAATATGGGAATGTGTTTTTATTTTATTATTTTTTTCCTTTTACTTATAATTTCTGGTTTTGGAATTGAAGCTGAACGACTAATTGTATTGATTGTGATTAATCGATTATTGAAATAATTGTTAACTAATTTCAGTCATTGTTTAATCATAAACTAGAGTACACAAACTGTAAAAAAGACAATTTGCTGAAAGAGAAACATATTAATGGTAGAAATTAAACAAAAATATATTCTTTGCTATAAATAACCAAGCGTACACTAAAGGAATGCTGTATTATCGCATTTTAGGCAATAAAATGTTTGTTTTTTTATTTAAAAAAAGAATTTAATTATTTCTTTATTTCCAACTTTTATTGTATTTCCAATATTGTATAAAGAAACTAAAGTGGTTAAATGAAATAAATGATTAATGTAAAAGAATAAAAAATGATTACTAAAATAATAATTAGTTGTAGTTCTACTTGGAATTAAAATATATTTCCAAACTTTACCAGTAATCTTTTCTGTCTGCTGTTAGAGCTGCTCCTCAGTAGGGGGCAGCACTGAGCTGTGGCTGCCTCTCCGGGCTCTTAGCCTGCTGCCGCCGTCCGACGGCGTGCGAAACCTGCTGCTGCTGTCGGACGGCCACATCCAGAACGCGGCGGCCACGCTGCAGCTGCTCAGAGATAACGTCCAGCACAGTCGCCTCTTCACCTGCGGCTTCAGGTGAGGAAGGTCTTCATCCCTCGCTTCTTTTTCATGTTTAGTTTCTGTTCAAACTAGATGAAGTGGCTGTGTTTGTCATTTCAGCTCCACAGCCAATCGCCACATGTTGAGAGCCCTGGCTCAGGCAGGGGGCGGAGCTTATGAGTTTTTTGACTCTAAAGCGAAGTACACTTGGGCTGAGAAGGTGAGACTTTCTAATTCACATGACAAACTCACATCCAACTTTTCTGTTGGGCAAAAGTTTGAGTCGTAATCACAGTGTGACTGTGGGCAGTTGAGGCCCCACTTAAGATACCGCCCTGGGTGGTTGCCCATGTTGCATTCAACATTCATGATCTTTATATGACCCAAAATAAAAGTGAGTTTAATTCATCCATAGAGTTCTCCACATGTTGCATTTTGCATGGAAAACATTCATCATGAAGATTAATTTGAGTGTTTATCAGTTGAACTGGAGACGTTCTGATACCTGAACATGTGGCTGCAGGTGGAGCGCCAGGTGAAGCGCATGTCGTCTCCCGGCTGCAGCTCCGTCTCTGTGAAATGGCAGCAGTTCAACCCCAGAGCTCCTCCGGTTCAAGCCCCGAAACAGCTGAACGCTCTGTTCAACGACTGCCACACGCTGGTTTACGGCTTTGTGCCCCACTGCACTCAGGTATTCAACCGGTTCTTCTTCTCTGCTTTACCTGCTGGGCCAGGTTGATCAATGATCAGAGAAATTACAAAGGAGAGTTGAGTTGATCATGAACTGACTGCAACGAACGATTAAAGAAAAAATGAATCAGATTTGTGATTTTTCATGCAGGCGACTCTTCTTGGAGATTTGCGTGGTCAGGAGCTTCAAACCATGGTGTCAACAACAGAGCTGCAGAAGACCAGAGGAACGGTAAGGCTCTGTTTATTATCTGTATAAACACATTGAAATATGAAAAACATTCAACCTCAGCTACTGATTTGTTGTTTTAGTTTCTTCATAAGCTCACAGCAAGAGCCCTGATCAGAGACTACGAGGATGGAAACCTTGATATCACCGAAGCTGAGCACGAGGTCAGCATGCGTGTCACCTTTGACCTCAAATCAGAGCTAAACTATATTGAAACTCCTGTTTTTGTGTTTTCAGGGTAAAAAAGCAGAGCTGAAGTCCTTCATCATCGATCTGAGCAAAGAGTTCTCCATACTGTCTCAGTTCACTAGCTTCGTGGCCATCGAAGAGAGGGTCTGTTTGTTTTCATGCCATGTTCAGAGTTGTTTATGAATCAAACCAAAGTAATTTTTCCTGTTTTAGGATTCTGAGAAGGCAGATGATGGCGTCACAGACATCCCAAAGCTGGTCGCAGAGGAGGATGTGGACTTCTTGCCATACATCAACTGGAGTCTTCCTGAGGACAAAGAAAAAGTGAAAATATTTCTGTTAAAATTATCAAAAATGTATGAGTACATTGCGCTGAGGTTTAATCTGTGTGCTTATTTTTAAAATACTTGTTTTACAGCTGCACCAGCCTCCATTTTAACTTAACTCAGTGTACATTTGATCTGCGGGTGGGAATAGAAAACAAAGGGTCCAAGAGTTGATCCGTGAGACGCCCCATGTTTTCAGTGCAGCTATAGCCAAACTGGAGAAATGTTTCTGGACACTTGGCAATTTATTGCTAAAGGAAACATGATCAGATTTAGGTCAGCTCTTTAAGATTTTTGATTGTCTTTGCTACAGTAAAATGCAAATTTAAAAGCTTTGAAATCTGAAGAGATTATTGGAAGGTTCAAGGATTTTAAAGTAATGGTTAATTCTTCTTTTCATAATACCCTAACCTCAGGTTTGTGGCAGGAACCGGATAATATTTGTGAGAAATAGTTAATTATTGTCCTTGTAACTGATTTTCTTCTATCTGCTCTCTTCTTTTCAGGTTGTGGTTTGTGATGCAGAGGTAATGATTATTTTTTAACTTAAATGTTAAGTAAGAGTTACAGCTGGAATAAATATATCTTACTGTTTGGTATTTTAGATGAAGAGTGATTTCTTCCAATAAATTTGAAGCAACTGAAGTGATCAGATGCAGATCATACCTTTCTAATGAACTTTCTGTTCCTGCTTCTGTTTCTTTTACAGTTATCTGAAGAAAGCGATCGCGACGTACGAACCTTTACACGTAAATCTAGTATTCTAGAGGGTAGCCTCCCTCCGCCTACGGGTGGGGGGACGGGTCCTGACTGTCGTTTGTGCTTACGGGCCGAACAACAGTTCAGATTACCCACCCTTCTTGGAGTCCTTAGAGGGGGTACTGGAGAGTGCTCCTCCTGGGGACTCCCTTGTTCTGCTGGGGGACTTCAACGCTCAAGTGGGCAATGACAGTGAGACGTGGAGGGGTGTTGTTGGGAGGAACGGCCCCCTGATCTGAACTTGAGCGGTGTTCTGTTGTTGGACTTCTGTGCTCATCACGGATTGTCCATAACGAACACCATGTTCATATGTCCATATGTGCACTTGGCACCAGGACACCCTAGGCCGCGGTTCGATGATCGACTTTGTCATCGTTTCATCGGATCTGCGGCCGCATGTCTTGGACACTCGGGTGAAGAGAGGTGCGGAGCTGTCCACTGACCACTACCTGGTGGCGAGTTGACTCCGGCTTTGGGGGAGGAAGCCGGTCAGACCTGGCAGGCCCAAACGTGTTGTGAGGGTCTGCTGGGAACGTCTGGCGGAATCCCCTGTGAGACGGAGCTTTAACTCTCATCTCCGGCAGAACTTCGATCAAAACTGTATTTAGAGGAGCTCCAATCCCAGAAATGAAAATTAATAAAATGATAACCAATAACCCCCGAACGTCATAGCAGTTACTCTTTGAAACCTATGTAGAGTCACTCCAAACCTTAGGAAGAGGCGTGACTTAAAATTCAGTTCACTGATGCAGATTTCTGTTTTTACTCACTGTTGAGATGAAAGGACTGGTTCTGATTTATTGGTTTATCACCAATAAAGTCCTATGATCCACTCATTCCAACATGGAGCTCTTAATCTTTTTGCAACATTATCAGCACCTTTGCCTTTTTCTGGTTTACCTCATATTTTATTTAATTCAATGAAATGATGGATAAAAATGACTGGAACTTGAATGTTATGTTTCTGTTACAGATGATGCCCGCAGAACTTTGCTCCACTGAAGAGGTAACAGAGTTTCCACCACCAATGTTTTTTTTAGCTACTCTTTTGCAATTTGTTACTTTAGGCCCTTATTTATGACACATTTTCCCAAAAAAATGTTAAGAGTTACAGCTAGAAGAAATGTATCTTAATGTTATTCATTTTACATAACAGTAATTTTAGCTAATAAACTTTAAAAGATAACATAAGTGATCAAGTGCAGATCATGCCATTCTAATTCACTTTTCTGCTTTCACTTTGTTTCTTTTACAGATATATGACGACCTCTATGTAAGACCCTTTACACACAAAAATAGTATTTGTATCATATGGCTAAGATGTTTTTAATTGATATGAGTTTCACTTTACAATTTGATCAATGTTTTAATACCTAACAAGAACCAGTAGTTATCGGGTACCTACAGCTCTGGAAAAAATGAGACCATTTCACTGAACCCCATTGAAAACCTCCCAGTTATTCCACCAAATATTGATTTCTGAACTTTTCCTGAGTTAAAACATCAGTATTGTTGTTTCTAAATGAATATGAACATGTTTTCTTTGCGTCTGATCATTTTGCAGTGATCTCTTAATGTTTTCCAGAGATGTATAAGAATCGCTAATTGGCAGGTTTTGCCCATGTGACCCTTACGGCTTTTTCTGGAATATTTCACTTCCAAAGAATACAAATCTATGAAAAATGTCAAAAAATGTAAACAAATACCCACCCCTGAACTTTATTTTATTTTTAAATCTAAATGAAAAATAAAATTCTCATTTCACCAAACTATTATGTAATTTGGTCTTTTGTGGAAATGACAGGTAATGACAGATTTACACCTGGCAGAAAGGGATTGTAATGTTTGGTATTTTACTTGAACAGTGATTTCAATTAATAAAACTTTAAGCAACATAAGTGATCAAGTGTAGATCATTCCTTTCTAATTCACTTTCCTGCTTTCTGCTTGTTTCTTTACAGGCACCTGATATGAGCTTGTGCGATGTAAGAACCTTCACACACAGATCTAGTATCTGACTCTGATGTTTTTTTATCGATGTTTTCACTACAGGATATTTATCAATCAATCAAATTTTATTTGTATAGCACATTTCAGCAGCAAGGCATTTCAAAGTGCTTTACATCATTACAAACACAGAAACACAATGCAACATAGAATCAATAATCAAAACAAAGCATTAAGTCAAGTTCCATCAATAAATTTGTAATTGATTACATTTCAAATACAATTCTAAACAGGTGGGTTTTTAGTTGAGATTTAAAAGAAGTCAGTGTTTCAGCTGTTTTACAGTTTTCTGGAAGTTTGTTCCAAATTTGTGGTGCATAGATGCTGAAAGCTGCTTCTCCTCGTTTGGTTCTGGTTCTGGGGATGCAGAACAGACCAGAACCGGAAGACCTGAGAGGTCTGGAAGTTTGATACAATAAAAGCAGATTTTTAATGTGTTGTGGTGCTAAGCCGTTCAGTGATTTATAAACTAACAACAGCATTTTAAAGTCTATTATTTGAGCTACAAGGAGCCAGTGGAGGGACTTTAAAACTGGTGTTATGGAGCTCTTAATCTCTTTGCAACATTATCAGCACCTTTGACTTTTTCTGGTTTACCTCATATTTTATTTAAATCAACGAAATGATGGATAAAAATGACTGGAACTTGATTGTTATGTTTCTGTTACAGATGCTGTCCGCAGAACTTTGCTCCACTGTTGAGGTAACAAAGAATTTCCACCACCAACGTTTTTTTAGCTACTCCTTTGCAATTTGTTACTTTAGGCCCTTATTTATGACACATTTTCCCAAAAAATGTTGAGAGTTACAGCTAGAAGAAATGTATCTTAATGTTTTTCATTTTACATTACAGTAATTTTAGCTAATAAACTTTAAAAAATAACATAAGTGATCAAGTGCAGATCATGCCATTCTAATTCACTTTTCTGCTTTCACTTTGTTTCTTTTACAGATATATGACGACCTCTATGTAAGACCCTTTACACACAAAAATAGTATTTGTATCATATGGCTAAGATGTTTTTAAATGATATGAGTTTCACTTTACAATTTGATCAATGTTTTAATACCTAACAAGAACCAGTAGTTATCGGGTACCTACAGCTCTGGAAAAAATGAGACCATTTCACTGAACCCCATTGAAAACCTCCTGGTTATTCCACCAAATATTGATTTCTGAACTTTTCCTGAGTAAAAACATCAGTATTGTTGTTTCTAAATGAATATGAACATGTTTTCTTTGCATTTTTTTCTTATTTTGACCATTTTCTGCAAATAAATACTAAACTTTTGCTTTGAATTTCGGAGACATGTTGTCAGTAGTTCATAGAATAAAAGAACAATGTTCATTTTACTTAAACATATACCTATAAAAAGTGAAATCAAGCTAACTGATCATTTTGCAGTGATCTCTTAATGTTTTCCAGAGATGCATAAGAATCGCTAAGTGGCAGATTTTGCCTATGTGACCCTTACGGTTTTTTCTGGAATATTTCACTTAACTTTTCTCGTTAGTTGACTGCATTTTCTCTGTGGGATCCAAAATCAGGTCTGTTAACATAAATAGGTTTGGTGCTTTAGAATTAGCGATCCAAGGAAAACAAAACTAAGAAAAATGTCAAAAAGTGTAAACAGTTACTCACGCCTAAACTTTGTTTTATTTATTTTTTTATTTTTTTACCCCTCCAGGGGGTCTTTTGTGGGCTCTAGTGTACCTTATATGACAGTGGGCTGACAGGAAACGGGGAAGGAGAGAGGGGAAGACATGCGGCAAATGTCGTCGGGTCCGGGAGTCGAACCCGCGTCGGCCGCGTCGAGGACTCAAGGCCTCCAAATACGGGTCGCGCTAACTGCTACGCCACCACGGCACGCCCCAACTTTGTTTTATTTTTAAATCTAAATGAAAAATGAGATTCACATTACACCAAACTATTGTTATGTAATTTGGTCCTTTATGGATATGACAGACAGGTAATTGTAGGCTGACTACAGGATATTTACAGATGATTCAGAGATTTTATGGAGAAGCACAAAAGGGCATTTTTTTAAAACAAATTTTAAGACAGATTTACACCTGGGAGAAATGGATTGTAATGTTTGGTATTTTACTTGAACAGTGATTTCAATTGATAAAACTTTAAGCAACATAAGTGAACAAGTATAAATCATTCCTTTCTAATTCACTTTCCTGCTTTCTGCTTGTTTCTCTTACAGGCACCTGATATGGGCTTGTGCGATGTAAGAACCTTCACACACAGATCTAGTTTCTGGCTCTGATGTTTCTATTTATATGACTTTCACTTTACATCTGGGTTTTATTTAATGGTGATACTTAACAAGAACCAGTACTCATGGAGTATCTATGACCCCTTACAATTTTTTCTGGGACTTTTACTTCACCTTTCCAACTAGTTGGTTGCATTTCCTCTGTGGGGTCCAAAACCAGGCCTGCTTAGATAACTGTAACATCGGCAATCCAGTTAATGCAGGTCTAAGGACAGTCAAACCAATGGAGCCTTGACATCAGATGGGATTGATGGATGTTAAATGAACTGTGACAATCATGGCTCCTTTCCTCTCTCCTCCACAGAGAAGGGAGCTCCAATCCCAGAAATGAAAATGAATAAAATTATAACTTATAACCTCCAAAAAAGATTTCATGGAGAAGCACAAAAGGGTACCAGTACAGTTATACTGGTACTATGACTCCCAAAAGTCACAGCAGTTACTCTCCAAAACTTACATTAACAATCTAATTTCAGCTGATTGGACTTTAATTATAAAGACGTTTGTCTATTTAATGTCAAAAACCAACCATGAAATCCAGGGAACCGTCTGCTGACCTCAGAGACAGGATTGTCTTGAGGCACAACTCTGGAAAAGATACAGAAACATTTCTGCCTGCAACATTTCTCAATATCTTTGGATCTTTCTGGTTTATCTGTTTTTCACATTGATGGAAAAAATACTGCAACTTGATTATGTTTCTCTTTTACAGAGGGTCTATGGTGAAGATTTGTGCAACAGATTACCTCCTAAGGTAACATGGAGTTTTCACCGCTTGTTTTTTTTAGCTGCGTCTTTACAGTTTGCTACTTTAGATCCGTATTTCTCAACCCCTTTCAGGGCACATGCAGCAAACCAACAGTTTGTTGTTTACACACTATCTGTGGTTCACTTGTGACGTACTCTCAGGGTACCGATGTGAAAATATTGGAAACTAGACAAGTACATACATATTACTTGCATCTAGAAGCACCTTTGTGTAAATGACAAGTAATTGTAGGCTGGCTGCTGGATATTTACAGATGATTCAAAGATTTTATGGAGAAGCACTAAAGGGTACCAGTACAGTAATACTGGTACCTATAACTGTCCTTACAGGGTTTTTATGGTGACATTATTATGTATTTTCTCTAAGTGGCAGCTAGGTATTGATTATTTATTTATTTTTGACATTTTATATATATATATTTTTTAGTTTTTCAGAATATAACATACATAAATTATACATGAGAGTATGAAGCATATATATATACATATACACATATTCATGGAGACTTACATACACACGCATGTATGCAATAAAATGCTGTATGAAAGCAATACACTCTTATCAGTCCAGTAATAAAAATAAAGACGTACAATAACCCCCCAAAAAAAGAAAGAAATAAAAATTTATAATAACAAGTCAGGAAAATTATCCAAAGAGTTGATTACACTGCATTGAGTACAATTTCTGCTTAAGGATGGTATTATCTGTCCGTAAGGGCATAGGTGGCATACTATGAAACTGAGCGAGTGTCAGGGTCGACCTTGGATCGAGAAAAATAGTCCAAAACCGGCTGCCAGATACTACAGAACTTATTAGAGAAACCCACAACATCATATCGTAGCTTCTCCAAATGGAGAATCTCAGTAAAGTCGCTCAACCACATTTTAAACTGAGGATCCTTTTCATTTTTCCAAAGTCTCAATATTACTTTTTTGGCTATTACCATTCCATATACCACCATCATTTGCATAGAAATGCTGCAGTTCCTCAAAGAAGGAGAGTGTCCAAACAATGCAATCTGGGGGTCAGGAACCAACGCGCATCCATAAGCCTTAGAAAACAAGTTGAAAATCTCACACCAATAATGAAAGAGCTTGGGGCATGTCCAGAACAAATGAGATAGGGAGCCATCCGCAGACTTACATTTATCACATTTTGAAGATGTCGAAGGAAATATTCTGTGCAGTTCAATTTTAGAATAGTGAAGTCTATGAAACACCTTGAACTGAATTAACTGGTGTCTTACATTGATAGAGCACGTCCGAATCCTCCCAAGACCCTCCTCCCAGACCTCACTCCCAATCCGCAAACCCAGCTCCTCCTCCCATGCAGCTCTCAAGGAGTCTGTGGTGAAGTTAATTTGCTCTGCAAAGACGTCAACAAAACTCATGATTAACTTTTTCGATCCTGGAGAGCCCAGCAGAATTTTGCATAGTTTATTTTCTTCCGGGAGAGATATGAAATTCGGAATATTAGTTCGAACATAGTTTCTAACTTGCAAATATCTGAAGAAATCCATATCCGGAAGAGAAAAATAGCTCTTCAGCATAGCAAATGAAGCAAACTTTTTGTCAATGTACAAGTTTTTCAAAGTATTAAGGCCTTTCAATCTCCAATTTTTAAAGGACGTATCCGATAGTGATGGGGGAAAAGCATGGTTACAGCAAACTGGGGCATGAACTGAGGTCTCCGGTAACTTATAGTGCAACTTAATTTGTTTCCATATTTTCAAAGAATTTAAAATGATCAAATTATTTACCCCACTAATTGCGGGAGATATCGGTGCTGCGAAGAGTAGAGCCGGAAGAGAGCTGTCAGTAACACCACTTCTTTCAATGGCCACCCATGTGGGGGGAATTTGCAGACAATTCTTGAGCATCACCTTCCTACCAGTATACCAGGGCTCTTGCATTCACTGCCCAATAATAATGCTGAAAACAGGGTAATCCCGATCCTCCCATCTCTGTATTTTTGACATTTTAGATAAATAAAGACTTCAACTAATAAAACCTGATCAGGTTTTATTAATCAATATAAGTGATCAGGTGCTGATCATACTATTTACTATTTTAACTCACTTTCTGTCCCTGCTTTTTTCTTGTGTTTCTTTTCTAGAAAAAGAAACTTCTGCTCCAGGTAGAAGTACAAACCTTCACACACATTTATATGATATGACATTTTATTTAATATGGCTTTCACTTTACAGCATGGTCAGAGTTTCATCTGGGTCATTTTTGGTGGTAATACTTGACAAGAACCAGTACCTATTGGGAAACATTAAGCTAGCCATAGGCAGGTTTCCAGTATGTGACCCTTGTAGTTTTTTCTGGTCAGCTGAGTCTAATTTACTTGGGTCTTGAAGTAACTCTAGGTGTTTTCCACTGGGAAGTCGTGCTCTAACCTGTTAATGTGCGGTTTGGCTCTGCTCCTCGTTATTGTGGACGAGTCGTGAGCGCAGCAGCTGTGATCAACTCTCCACTGATGTTCAACTCGAGGTTCTGGTTCTGATGGACTCACATAGTCCCAGATATTTCATTTGGTTTCATAGAAATTCCTTTCTGAAACAAACATAATGATAAACACTCAGATCAGCTGATTATTTTGGCATATATATGAATATAATTACATTGTGGCACTTTATTTTTTTTAATCTGCAACATTCTGGATTCAGATAATGGAGTCAAAAAATGTAAACAAATTCCCACACCTGAACTTTTTTATTTTTAAATCTAAATGAAAAATGTATTTCACATTACACCAAACTAATGTTATGTAATTTGGTCTTTCACTTTTGCACAAACTGCAGCTCGGACAGAAGCTGATCACAGCTTCACCGTTTCTCTCTTCTTTATTGCTGCCCGTTTTTCAGAGACAAGCTGCTAAATCAAGATCATACAGCAAATGTTACCGCATTTTTTTAAAACAAATTTTAAGACAGATTTACATCTGGCAGAAAGGGATTGTAATGTTTGGTATTTTACTTGAACAGTGATTTCAATTAATAAAACTTTAAGCAACATAAGTGATCAAGTGTAGATCATTCCTTTCTAATTCATTTTCTTGCTTTCTGCTTGTTTCTTTTAAAGGCACCTGAAGAGAGCGAGCGCGAAGTAAGAACCTTCACACACAGATCTAGTATCTGGTTCTGATGTTTTTATTGATGTTATCACTACAGGATATTTACAGATGATTCAAAGATTTTATGGAGAAGCACAAAAGGGTACCAGTACAGTTATACTGGTACCTATAACTGTCCTTACAGGGTTTTTATGGTGTCATTATTATGTATTTTCTCTAAGTGGCAGCTAGGTATTGATTATTTATTTATTTTTGGCATTTTAGATAAAGAATAACTTCAACTAATAAAACCTGATCAGCACTGATCAGGTGAAATTAACTCACTTTCTGCTTGTGTTTCTTTTACAGAGACGTGAGATCCCCCAGGTAGAAGTACAAACCTTCACACACATTTATTGATATGACTTTTTATTTAATATGGCTTTCACTTTACAGCATGGTCAGAGTTTCATCTGGGTCTTATTTAGTGATAATGCTCAACAAGAACCAGTACTCATGGAGTATCTATAAAGGCTTCAACTTTGACCCCTTGCAGTTTTTTCTGGGACTTTTACTTCAACTTTCCCATTAGTTGGATGCATTTCCTCTGTGGGATAACTAGGTTATCTAAACAGGTTTGATGCTTTATCTTCAACAATCCAGTTAATGCAGGTCTAAGGACAGTCAAACCAATGGAGCCTTGACATCAGATGGGATTGATGAATGTTAAATGAACTGTGGTAATCATGGCTCCTTTCCTCTCTCCTCCACAGAGAAGGGAGCTCCAATCCCAGAAATGAAAATGAATATATTATAACTCATAACTGCCAAACGTCACAGCAGTTACTCTCCAAAACTTACATAAACAATCTAATTTCAGCTGATTGGACTTTAATTATAAAGACGTTTGTCTATTTAATGTCAAAAACCAACCATGAAATCCAGGGAACCGTCTGCTGACCTCAGAGACAGGATTGTCTTGGGTCACAACTCTGGAAAAGATACAGAAACATTTCTGCTTGCAACATTTCTCAATATCTTTGGATCTTTCTGGTTTATCTGTTTTTCACATTGAAGGAATGATGGATAAAAATACTGCAACTTGATTGTTATGTTTCTCTGTTACAGAGGAACCTTCGTGTATGTTCCATTGCATCATATCTTGAGGTAACATGGAGTTTTCACCTCTTGTTTTTTTTAGCTGCGTCTTTACAGTTTGTTACTTTAGATCCGTATTTCTCAACTCCTTTCAGGGCACATGCAGCAAACCAACAGTTTGTTGTTTACACACTATCTGTGGTTCACTTGTGACGTACTCTCAGGGTACCGATGTGAAAATATTGGAAACTAGACAAGTACATACATATTACTTACATCTAGAAGCACCTTTGTGTAAATGACAAGTAATTGTAGGCTGGCTGCTGGATATTTACAGATGATTCAAAGATTTTATGGAGAGGCACAAAAGCATACCAGTACAGTTATACTGGTACCTATAACTGTCCTTACAGGGTTTTTATGGCGTCATTATTATGTATTTTCTCTAAGTAGCAGCTAGGTATTGATTATTTATTCTATTAAAGTTAAGGAAGAGTTACAGCCAGAAGGAATGAATCCTTAGTATTTTACTTGAACAGTGATTTCAATTAATAAAACTTTAAAAACATAAGTGATCAAGTGTAGATCCTTACTTTCTAATTCACTTTCTTGCTTTCTGCTTGTTTCTTTTAAAGGCACCTGAAGAGAGCGAGGACGAAGTAAGAACCTTCACACACAGATCTAGTATCTGGCTCTGATGTTTTTATTGATGTTTTCACTACAAGATATTTACAGATGATTCAAAGATTTTATGGAGAAGCACTAAAGCGTACCAGTACAGTTATACTGGTACCTATAACTGTCCTTACAGGGTTTTTATGGTGTCATTATTACGTATTTTCTCTAAATAGCAGTTAGGTATTGATTATTTATTTTTGACATTTTAGATAAACAATGACTTCAACTAATAATACCTGATCAGCATTGATCAGATTTTATCAATCAATATAAGTGATCAGGTGCTGATCATACCATTTATTATTCTAACTCACTTTCTGTCCCTGCTTTCTGTTTGTGTTTCTTTTACAGAGATCTAGGGAACTCCAGGAAGAAGTACAAACCTTCACACACATTTATGATATGACTTTTTATTTAATATGGCTTTCACTGTACAGCATGGTCAGAGTTTCATCTGGGTCTTATTTAGTTATAATGCTAAATCAAGATCATTCTGCAGCAAATGTTACCGCATTTTTTTAAAACAAATTTTAAGACAGATTTACACCTGGCAGAAAGGGATTGTAATGTTTGTTTTTTACTTGAACAGTGATTTCAATTAATACAACTTTAAGCAACATAAGTGATCAAGTATAGATCATTCCTTTCTAATTCACTTTCTTGCTTTCTGCTTGTTTCTTTTAAAGGCACCTGAAGAGAGCTTGCGCGAAGTAAGAACCTTCACACACAGATCTAGTATCTGGCTCTGATGTTTTTATTGATGTTTTCACTACAGGATATTTACAGATGATTCAAAGATTTTATGGAGAAGCACAAAAGGGTACCAGTACAGTTATACTGGTACCTATAACTGTCCTTACAGGGTTTTTATGGTGTCATTATTATGTATTTTCTCTAAGTAGCAGTTAGGTATTGATTATTTATTCATTTTTGGCATTTTAGATAAAGAATGACATCAACTAATAAAACCTGATCAGCACTGATCAGGTTTTATTAATCAATATAAGTGATCAGGTGCTGATCATACCATTTATTATTCTAACTCACTTTCTGTCCCTGCCTTCTGTTTGTGTTTCTTTTACAGAGATGTAGGAAACTCCGGGAAGAAGTACAAACCTTCACACACATTTATTGATATGACTTTTTATTGAATATGGCTTTCACTGTACAGCATGGTCAGAGTTTCATCTGGGTCTTATTTAGTGATAATGCTTAACAAGAACCAGTACTCATGGAGTATCTATAAAGGCTTCAACTTTGACCCCTTACAGTTTTTTCTGGGACTTTTACTTCACCTTTCCAACTAGTTGGTTGCATTTCCTCTGTGGGGTCCAAAACCAGGCCTGCTTAGATAACTGTAACATCGGCAATCCAGTTAACGCAGGTCTAAGGACAGTCAAACCAATGGAGCCTTGACATCAGATGGGATTGATGGATGTTAAATGAACTGTGGTAATCATGGCTCCTTTCCTCTCTCCTCCACAGAGAAGGGAGCTCCAATCCCAGAAATGAAAATGAATATATTATAACTCAAACCTGCCAATAGTCACAGCAGTTACTCTCCAAAACTTACATAAACAATCTAATTTCAGCTGATTGGACTTTAATTATAAAGACGTTTGTCTATTTAATGTCAAAAACCAACCATGAAATCCAGGGAACCGTCTGCTGACCTCAGAGACAGGATTGTCTTGAGACACAACTCTGGAAAAGATACAGAAACATTTCTGCCTGCAACATTTCTCAATATCTTTGGATCTTTCTGGTTTATCTGTTTTTGACATTGAAGGAATGATGGATAAAAATAGTGCAACTTGATTGTTATGTTTCTCTGTTACAGAGGAACCTTGGTTTATGTTCCATTGCATCATATCTTGAGGTAACAAGTAGTTTTCACCTCTTGTTTTTTTTAGCTGCGTCTTTACAGTTTGTTACTTTAGATCCGTATTTCTCAACCCCTTTCAGGGCACATGCAGCAAACCAACAGTTTGTTGTTTACACACTATCTGTGGTTCACTTGTGACGTACTCTCAGGGTACCGATGTGAAAATATTGGAAACTAGACAAGTACATACATATTACTTACATCTAGAATCACCTTTGTGTAAATGACAAGTAATTGTAGGCTGGCTGCTGGATATTTACAGATGATTCAAAGATTTTATGGAGAGGCACAAAAGCATACCAGTACAGTTATACTGGTACCTATAACTGTCCTTACAGGGTTTTTATGGTGTCATTATTATGTATTTTCTCTAAGTAGCAGCTAGGTATTGATTATTTATTCTATTAAAGTTAAGGAAGAGTTACAGCCAGAAGGAATGAATCCTTAGTATTTTACTTGAACAGTGATTTCAATTAATAAAACTTTAAACAACATAAGTGATCAAGTGTAGATCCTTACTTTCTAATTCACTTTCTTGCTTTCTGCTTGTTTCTTTTACAGAAATCTGAAGAGTTAAATGACGAAGTAAGAACCTTCACACACAGATCTAGTTTCTGGCTCTGATGTTTTTATTGATATGACTTTCACTTTACATCTGGGTCTTATTTAATTTTGATACTTAACAAAAACCAGTACTCATGGAGTATCTGTAAAGGCTTCAACTATGACCCCTTACAGTTTTTCTGGGACTTTTACTTCACCTTTCCCATTAGTTGGATGCATTTCCTCTGTGGGATAACTAGGTTATCTAAACAGGTTTGATGCTTTAGCTTCGGCGATCCAGTTAATGCAGGTCTAAGGACAGTCAAACCAATGGAGCCTTGACATCAGATGGGATTGATGGATGTTAAATGAACTGTTGCTATCATGACTCCTTTCCTCTCTCCTCCACAGAGAAGGGAGCTCCAATCCCAGAAATGAAAATGAATAAAATTATAACTTATAACCTTCAAAAAAGATTTCATGGAGAAGCACTAAAGCGTACCAGTACAGTTATACTGGTTCCTATAACTGTCCTTACAGGGTTTTTATGGTGTCATTATTATGTATTTTCTCTAAGTAGCAGCTAGGTATTACATACATATGAATATAATTACATTGTGGCACTTTATTTTTTTTAATCTGCAACATTCTGGATTCAGATAATGGAGTCAAAAAATGTAAACAAATTCCCACACCTGAACTTTTTTATTTTTAAATCTAAATGAAAAATGTATTTCACATTACACCAAACTAATGTTATGTAATTTGGTCTTTCACTTTTGCACAGACTGCAGCTCAGACAGAAGCTGATCACAGCTTCACCGTTTCTCTCTTCTTTATTGCTGCCCGTTTTTCAGAGACAAGCTGCTAAATCAAGATCATACAGCAAATGTTACCGCATTTTTTTAAAACAAATTTTAAGACAGATTTACATCTGGCAGAAAGGGATTGTAATGTTTGGTATTTTACATGAACAGTGATTTCAATTAATAAAACTTTAAACAACATAAGTGATCAAGTGTAGATCATTCCTTTCTAATTCATTTTCTTGCTTTCTGCTTGTTTCTTTTAAAGGCACCTGAAGAGAGCTTGCGCCGTGTAAGAACCTTCACACACAGATCTAGTTTCTGGTTCTGATGTTTTTATTGATGTTTTCTCTACAGGATATTTACAGATGATTCAAAGATTTTATGGAGAAGCACAGAAGGGCACCAGTACAGTTATACTGGTACCTATAACTGTCCTTACAGGGTTTTTATGGTGTCATTATTATGTATTTTCTCTAAGTGGCAGCTAGGTATTGATTATTTATTTATTTTTGGCATTTTAGATAAACAAACACTTCAACTAATAAAACCTGATCAGCACTGATCAGGTGAAATTAACTCACTTTCTGCTTGTGTTTCTTTTACAGAGACGTGAGATCCCCCAGGTAGAAGTACAAACCTTCACACACATTTATTGATATGACTTTTTATTTAATATGGCTTTCACTGTAGAGCATGATCAAAGTTTCATCTGGGTCTTATTTAGTGATAATGCTCAACAAAAACCAGTACTCGTGGAGTATCTATAAAGGCTTCAACTTTGACCCCTTGCAGTTTTTTCTGGGACTTTTACTTCACCTTTCCCATTAGTTGGATGCATTTCCTCTGTGGGATAACTAGGTTATCTAAACAGGTTTGATGCTTTAGCTTCAACAATCCAGTTAATGCAGGTCTAAGGACAGTCAAACCAATGGAGCCTTGACATCAGATGGGATTGATGGATGTTAAATGAACTGTTGCTATCATGACTCCTTTCCTCTCTCCTCCACAGAGAAGGGAGCTCCAATCCCAGAAAAGAAAATGAATATATTATATCTCATAACTGCCAAACGTCACAGCAGTTACTCTTCAAAAGTTACATTAACAATCTAATTTCAGCTGATTGGACTTTAATTATAAAGACGTTTGTCTATTTAATGTCAAAAACCAACCATGAAATCCAGGGAACCGTCTGCTGACCTCAGAGACAGGATTGTCTTGGGTCACAACTCTGGAAAAGATACAGAAACATTTCTGCCTGCAACATTTCTCAATGTCTTTGGATCTTTCTGGTTTATCTGTTTTTCACATTGAAGGAATGATGGATAAAAATACTGCAACTTGATTGTTATGTTTCTCTGTTACAGAGGAACCTTGGTGTATGTTACATTGAACCACATTGTGAGGTAACAAGTAGTTTTTACCGCTAGTTTTTTTTAGCTGCGTCTTTACAGTTTGTTACTTTAGATCCGTATTTCTCAACTCCTTTCAGGGCACATGCAGCAAACCAACAGTTTGTTGTTTACACACTATCTGTGGTTCACTTGTGACGTATTCTCAGGGTACCGATGTGAAAATATTGGAAACTAGACAAGTACATACATATTACTTGCATCTAGAAGCACCTTTGTGTAAATGACAAGTAATTGTAGGCTGGCTGCTGGATATTTACAGATGATTCAAAGATTTTATGGAGAAGCACAGAAGGATACCAGTACAGTTATACTGGTACCTATAACTGTCCTTACAGGGTTTTTATGGTGTCATTATTATGTATTTTCTCTAAGTGGCAGCTAGGTATTGATTATTTATTCTATTAAAGTTAAGGAAGAGTTACAGCCAGAAGGAATGAATCCTTAGTATTTTACTTGAACAGTGATTTCAATTAATAAAACTTTAAACAACATAAGTGATCAAGTGTAGATCATTCCTTTCTAATTCACTTTCCTGCTTTCTGCTTGTTTCTTTTACAGAAATCTGAAGAGTTAAATGACGAAGTAAGAACCTTCACACACAGATCTAGTTTCTGGCTCTAATGTTTTTATTGATATGACTTTCACTTTACATCTGGGTCTTATTTAATTTTGATACTTAACAAAAACCAGTACTCATGGAGTATCTGTAAAGGCTTCAACTATGACCCCTTACAGTTTTTCTGGGACTTTTACTTCACCTTTCCCATTAGTTGGATGCATTTCCTCTGTGGGATAACTAGGTTATCTAAACAGGTTTGATGCTTTAGCTTCGGCGATCCAGTTAATGCAGGTCTAAGGACAGTCAAACCAATGGAGCCTTGACATCAGATGGGATTGATGGATGTTAAATGAACTGTTGCTATCATGACTCCTTTCCTCTCTCCTCCACAGAGAAGGGAGCTCCAATCCCAGAAATGAAAATGAATAAAATTATAACTTATAACCTTCAAAAAAGATTTCATGGAGAAGCACTAAAGCGTACCAGTACAGTTATACTGGTTCCTATAACTGTCCTTACAGGGTTTTTATGGTGTCATTATTATGTATTTTCTCTAAGTAGCAGCTAGGTATTACATACATATGAATATAATTACATTGTGGCACTTTATTTTTTTTAATCTGCAACATTCTGGATTCAGATAATGGAGTCAAAAAATGTAAACAAATTCCCACACCTGAACTTTTTTATTTTTAAATCTAAATGAAAAATGTATTTCACATTACACCAAACTAATGTTATGTAATTTGGTCTTTCACTTTTGCACAGACTGCAGCTCAGACAGAAGCTGATCACAGCTTCACCGTTTCTCTCTTCTTTATTGCTGCCCGTTTTTCAGAGACAAGCTGCTAAATCAAGATCATACAGCAAATGTTACCGCATTTTTTTAAAACAAATTTTAAGACAGATTTACATCTGGCAGAAAGGGATTGTAATGTTTGGTATTTTACATGAACAGTGATTTCAATTAATAAAACTTTAAACAACATAAGTGATCAAGTGCAGATCATTCCTTTCTAATTCATTTTCTTGCTTTCTGCTTGTTTCTTTTAAAGGCACCTGAAGAGAGCTTGCGCCGTGTAAGAACCTTCACACACAGATCTAGTATCTGGTTCTGATGTTTTTATTGATATGACTTTCACTTTACATCTGGGTCTTATTTAGTGATAATGCTTAACAAGAACCAGTACTCATGGAGTATCTAAAAGGCTTCAATTATGACCCCTTACAGTTTTTTCTGGGACTTTTACTTCACCTTTCCAACTAGTTGGTTGCATTTCCTCTGTGGGGTCCAAAACCAGGCCTGCTTAGATAACTGTAACATCGGCGATCCAGTTAATGCAGGTCTAAGGACAGTCAAACCAATGGAGCCTTGACATCAGATGGGATTGATGGATGTTAAATGAACTGTTGCTATCATGACTCCTTTTCCTTTCTCTCCTGATTATTTATTTATTTTTGGCATTTTAGATAAACAATGACTTCAACTAATAAAATCTGATCAGCACTGATCAGGTTTTATTAATCAATATAAGTGATCAGGTGCTGATCATACTATTTACTCTTTTAACTCACTTTCTGTCCCTGCTTTCTGTTTGTGTTTCTTTTACAGAGATCTAGGGAACTCAAGGTAGAAGTACAAACCTTCACACACATTTATTGATATGACATTTTATTTAATATGGCTTTCACTTTACAGAATGGTCAGAGTTTCATCTGGGTCATTTTTGGTGGTAATGCTTGACAAGAACCAGTACCTATTGGGAAACGTTAAGCTAGCCATAGGCAGGTTTCCAGTATGTGACCCTTGTAGTTTTTTCTGGTCAGCTGAGTCTAATTTATTTGGGTCTTGAAGTAACTCTAGGTGTTTTCCACTGGGAAGTCGCGCTCTAACCTGTTAATGTGCGGTTTGGCTCTGCTCCTCGTTATTGTGGACGAGTCGTGAGCGCAGCAGCTGTGATCAACTCTCCACTGATGTTCACCTCGAGGTTCTGGTTCTGATGGGCTCAAATAGTCCCAGATATTTCATTTGGTTTCATAGAAATTACTTTCTGACCCAAACATAATGATAAACACTCAGATCAGCTGATTATTTTGGCATACATATGAATATAATTACATTGTGGCACTTTATTTTTTTTAATCTGCAACATTCTGGATTCAGATAATGGAGTCAAAAAATGTAAACAAATTCCCACACCTGAACTTTTTTATTTTTAAATCTAAATGAAAAATGTATTTCACATTACACCAAACTAATGTTATGTAATTTGGTCTTTCACTTTTGCACAGACTGCAGCTCAGACAGAAGCTGATCACAGCTTGACCGTTTCTCTCTTCTTTATTGCTGCCCGTTTTTCAGAGACAAGCTGCTAAATCAAGATCATGCAGCAAATGTTACCGCATTTTTTTAAAACAAATTTTAAGACAGATTTACATCTGGCAGAAAGGGATTGTAATGTTTGGTATTTTACATGAACAGTGATTTCAATTAATAAAACTTTAAACAACATAAGTGATCAAGTGTAGATCATTCCTTTCTAATTCATTTTCTTGCTTTCTGCTTGTTAATTTTACAGAAATCTGATTTTAGCTTGCGCCGTGTAAGAACCTTCACACACAGATCTAGTATCTGGTTCTGATGTTTTTATTGATGTTTTCACTACAGGATATTTACAGATGATTCAAAGATTTTATGGAGAAGCACAGAAGGGTACCAGTACAGTTATACTGGTACCTATAACTGTCCTTACAGGGTTTTTATGGTGTCATTATTATGTATTTTCTCTAAGTGGCAGCTAGGTATTGATTATTTATTTATTTTTGGCATTTTAGATAAACAAACACTTCAACTAATAAAACCTGATCAGCACTGATCAGGTTTTATTAATCAATATAAGTGATCAGGTGCTGATCATACCATTTACTCTTTTAACTCACTTTCTGTCCCTGCTTTCTGTTTGTGTTTCTTTTACAGAGATCTAGGAAACTCAAGGTCAAAGTACAAGGCATCACAAATTTTTTGGTATGACTTTTTATTTAATATGGCTTTCACTTTACAGCATGGTCAGAGTTTCATCTGGGTCTTATTTAGTGATAATGCTTAATAAACACCAGTACTCATGGCGTATCTATAAAGGCTTCAATTATGACCCCTTACAATTTTTTTCAGGGACTTTTACTTCATCTTTCCAGCTAGTTGGTTGCATTTCCTCTGTGGGGTCCAAAACCAGGCCTGCTTAGATAACTGTAACATCGGCAATCCAGTTAATGCTGGTCTAAGGACAGTCAAACCAATGGAGCCTTGACATCAGATGGGATTGATGGATGTTAAATGAACTGTTGCTATCATGACTCCTTTCCTCTCTCCTCCACAGAGAAGGGAGCTCCAATCCCAGAAATGAAAATTAATAAAATTATAACTTATAACCTTCAAAAAAGATTTCATGGAGAAGCACAAAAGCGTACCAGTACAGTTATACTGGTACCTATAACTGTCCTTACAGGGTTTTTATGGTGTCATTATTATGTATTTTCTCTAAGTGGCAGCTAGGTATTGATTATTTATTCTATTAAAGTTAAGGAAGAGTTACAGCCAGAAGGAATGAATCCTTAGTATTTTACTTGAACAGTGATTTCAATTAATAAAACTTTAAACAACATAAGTGATCAAGTGTAGATCATTCCTTTCTAATTCACTTTCCTGCTTTCTGCTTGTTTCTTTTACAGTCATCTGAAGAGATGGATGTTGATGTAAGAACTTTCAGACACAGATCTAGTTTCTGGCTCTGATGTTTTTATTGATATGACTTTCACTTTACATCTGGGTCTTATTTAGTGATAATGCTTAACAAGAACCAGCACTCATGGAGTATCTAAAAGGCTTCACTTATGACCCTTTACAGTTTTTCTGGGACTTTTACTTCACCTTTCCAACTAGTTGGTTGCATTTCCTCTGTGGGGTCCAAAACCAGGCCTGCTTAGATAACTGTAACATCGGCAATCCAGTTAATGCAGGTCTAAGGACAGTCAAACCAATGGAGCCTTGACATAAGATGGGATTGATGGATGTTAAATGAACTGTTGCTATCATGACTCCTTTCCTCTCTCCTGATTATATATTTATTTTTGGCATTGTAGATAAATAAAGACTTCAACTAATTTAACCTGATCAGCATTAATCAGGTTTTATTAATCAATATAAGTGATAAGGTGCTGATCATACTATTTGCTATTTTAACTCACTTTCTGTCCCTGCTTTCTGTTTGTGTTTCTTTTACAGAGATCTAGGAAACTCCAGGTAGAAGTACAAACCTTCACACACATTTATTGATATGACTTTTTATTTAATATGGCTTTCACTTTACAGCATGGTCAGAGTTTCATCTGGGTCTTATTTAGTGATAATGCTTAACAAAAACCAGTACTCATGGAGTATCTATAAAGGCTTCAACTTTGACCCCTTGCAGTTTTTTCTGGGACTTTTACTTCATCTTTCCCATTAGTTGGATGCATTTCCTCTGTGGGATAACTAGGTTATCTAAACAGGTTTGATGCTTTAGCTTCAGCGATTAAGTTAATGCAGGTCTAAGGACAGTCAAACCAATGGAGCCTTGACATCAGATGGGATTGATGGATGTTAAATGAACTGTTGCTATCATGACTCCTTTCCTCTCTCCTGATTATTTATTTATTTTTGGCATTTTCGATAAATAAAGACTTGAAGTAATTTAACCTGATCAGCACTGATCAGGTTAAATTATCTCACTTTCTGTCCCTGCTTTCTGCTTGTGTTTCTTTTACAGAGACGTGCGATCCCCCAGGTAGAAGTACAAACCTTCACACACATTTATTGATATGACTTTTTATTTAATATGGCTTTCACTGTACAGCATGGTCAGAGTTTCATCTGGGTCATTTTTGGTGGTAATGCTAAATCAAGATCATTCTGCAGCAAATGTTACCGCATTTTTTTAAAACAAATTTTAAGACAGATTTACATCTGGCAGAAAGGGATTGTAATGTTTGTTTTTTACTTGAACAGTGATTTCAATTAATACAACTTTAAACAACATAAGTGATCAAGTGTAGATCATTCCTTTCTAATTCACTTTCTTGCTTTCTGCTTGTTTCTTTTACAGAAATTTGAAGAGATAAATGACGAAGTAAGAACCTTCACACACAGATCTAGTTTCTGGCTCTGATGTTTTTATTGATGTTTTCACAACAGGATATTTACAGATGATTCAAAGATTTTATGGAGAAGCTCAAAAGGGCACCAGTACAGTTATACTGGTACCTATAACTGTCCTTACAGGGTTTTTATGGTGTCATTATTATGTATTTTCTCTAAGTGGCAGCTAGGTATTGATTATTTATTCATTTATTTATTTATTTGCTTTTTAGATAAACAATGACTTCAACTAATAAAACCTGATCAGCACTGATCAGGTTTTATTAATCAATATAAGTGATAAGGTGCTGATCATACCATTTAGTATTCTAACTCACTTTCTGTCCCTGCTTTCTGTTTGTGTTTCTTTTACAGAGATCTAGGGAACTCCTGGAAGAAGTACAAACCTTCACACATTTATCGGTATGACTTTTTATTGAATATGGCTTTCACTTTACAGCATGGTCAGAGTTTCATCTGGGTCTTATTTAGTGATAATGCTTAACAAGAACCAGTACTCATGGAGTATCTATAAAGGCTTCACTTATGACCCCTTACAGTTTTTTCTGGGACTTTTACTTCATCTTTCCCACTAGTTGGTTGCATTTCCTCTGTGGGATCCAAAACCAGGCCTGCTTAGATAACTGTAACATCGGCAATCCAGTTAACGCAGGTCTAAGGACAGTCAAACCAATGGAGCCTTGACATCAGATGGGATTGATGGATGTTAAATGAACTGTGGTAATCATGGCTCCTTTCCTCTCTCCTCCACAGAGAAGGGAGCTCCAATGCCAGAAATGAAAATTAATAAAATTATATAACCGCCAAAAAAGATTTTATGGAGAAGCACAAAAGTGTACCAGTACAGTTATACTGGTTCCTATAACTGTCCTTGCAGGGTTTTTATGGTGTCATTATTATGTATTTTGTCTAGATGACTTCAACTAAATAAGCCAGGTGCTGATCATACCATTTAGTATTTTAACTCACTTTCTGTCTCTGATTTCTGCTTGTTTTTTTTACAGACATCTGAAGAGAGCGAGGACGATGTAAGAACCTTCACACACAGATCTAGTATCTGGCTCTGATGTTTTTATTGATGTTTTCACTACAGGATATTTACAGATGATTCAAAGATTTTATGGAGAAGCACAGAAGGGTACCAGTACAGTTATACTGGTACCTATAACTGTCCTTACAGGGTTTTTATGGTGTCATTATTATGTATTTTCTCTAAGTGGCAGCTAGGTATTGATTATTTATTCTATTAAAGTTAAGGAAGAGTTACAGCCAGAAGGAATGAATCCTTAGTATTTTACTTGAACAGTGATTTCAATTAATAAAACTTTAAACAACATAAGTGATCAAGTGTAGATCATTCCTTTCTAATTCACTTTCCTGCTTTCTGCTTGTTTCTTTTACAGTCATCTGAAGAGATGGATGACGAAGTAAGAACTTTCAGACACAGATCTAGTTTCTGGCTCTGATGTTTTTATTGATATGACTTTCACTTTACATCTGGGTCTTATTTAGTGATAATGCTTAACAAGAACCAGTACTCATGGAGTATCTAAAAGGCTTCAATTATGACCCTTTACAGTTTTTCTGGGACTTTTACTTCATCTTTCCCACTAGTTGGTTGCATTTCCTCTGTGGGATCCAAAACCAGGCCTGCTTAGATAACTGTAACATCGGCAATCCAGTTAATGCAGGTCTAAGGACAGTCAAACCAATGGAGCCTTGACATCAGATGGGATTGATGGATGTTAAATGAACTGTTGCTATCATGGCTCCTTTCCTCTCTCCTCCACAGAGAAGGGAGCTCCAATCCCAGAAATAAAAATTAATAAAATTATAACTCATAACCGCCAAAAAAGATTTCATGGAGAAGCACAAAAGGTTACCAGTACAGTTATTCTGATACTATGACTCCCAAAAGTTACAGCAGTTACTCTTTAAAACTTACATAATCAACTTAAATTCAGTCAATTGGACTTGATTTGGAAAGACACATGAAATCAAGGAAACTGACATTAAGCAATTTTTTTATTGTTTTTTATTGTAGTCCTGAAATTAAAATTAATTTTAATTTCTGGCATTTTAATATGAAGTACAACTAATAAACTTTAAGCAATAAGTGATCAGGTGCAGATTATACCTTTCTGCTTGTGTTTCTTTTACAGAGATCTGAAGAGACTGAGGTAGAAGTACATAGTTATACTGGTACCTATAACTGTCCTTACAGGGATTTTATGGTGTCATTATTATGTATTTTCTCTAAGTGGCAGCTAGGTATTGATTATTTATTTATTTTTTGGCATTTTAGATAAACAAACACTTCAACTAATAAAACCTGATCAGCACTGATCAGGTTTTATTAATCAATTTAAGTGATCAGGTGCTGATCATACTATTTATTATTTTAACTCACTTTCTGTCCCCTCTGTCTGTTTATGTTTCGTTTACAGAGATCTTGGAAACTCCAGGTAGAAGTACAAACCTTCACACATTTATTGACATGACTTTTTATTTAATATGGCTTTCACTTTACAGCATGGTCAGAGTTTCATCTGGGTCTTATTTAGTGATAATGCTTAACAAAAAACAGTACTTATAGAGTACCTATATTGAAACTTTAAGCTGCTTATAGGCAGTGGTGTCAACTTGCAATTTTTTCTGGAGCATTTTAATTCACCTTTCTCATTAGTTGAATGTATTATTAACGTCAGAACCAAAACCAGGCCTGTTTACATAAATAGGTTCGGTGCTTTAGCATTAGCGATCCAGTGAACATAGATCTAAAGACAGTGAAAAGAATGGAGCCTTGATATGAGATGGGATTGATGGACATTAAATGAACTGTGGTAATAAGGACTCATTTCCTCTTTCTTGCACATAGGAGAAACCTCTAGAGTTAATAAAGAAAGCTTGTAAGTACCACAGGAGCACAGAGACACAGGCCCCGATCCCACTGGTGAGGCTGCAATCACAGGTTTCAGTCCCCATCTGTTGTCTTCTTCTTCTCTCACAACTTACTTTTATGTCATTCACTGTCAAATAAAGGCCAGGGGCTCTACTGGCAAAAAAAATGTAAAAAAAAAAAAAAATAACCCAAAGAGAAAATAAATAAAATGAAACCAGTATCCTCCAAAGTTACAGCAATTACTCTCCACCTATGCAGAGTCAGTTAAAACTTTAAGGAGAGGTGTGTCTTACAGTTATTTTCACTGATGTAGATATCTGTATTTACTGAGGTGAAAATCTCACTGACATTTGGATTTTCTGATTTATTACCAAATGAAGTCCAATGATGACCTTCTGTGCTATTGACTGGTTACTGTCAAGTACAGACCACATGCTTGCAGAGGATACAAAGTACACACACTGTTCTGAGAAGACATGTTGAATGTCAGGATACCAATGGAAACTAGACGAGTACTTACAGATTACAGAGTATTTGCTTTCATAACTACCTTTAGGGATTTGGTACAGACAAGATATTCTGATAGGGTGACCACATGTAACAGGTCACATAAAGCAGGAGTACTTACCGGATACGTGGATTGTACTTCCAGACTTCCTACATAGCGCCTATGGGACCAAAAAGTCCCAGAAGTTTCTAAAAGGGTAAATGTGAGATTTTACTGGGTACGTATCTAAAGGGGGTTTACAGGATACTGAATGGATAAGATTGCTATTAGTAGTAACATAAGGCATCAGTTTAGTCTTGTTTACCTCAGATTTCCTAATGTTTAGATCAGTCTGACTCGTGTAAAGGTAGATACTATTAAGAAAGAAAAAAAAGTCTATAGTTGTGTTATTATGAAGTGGGGATAATGACAGCTCATTCTGAAAGGAGCTCAGAACTGACCAGATTCATATCTCATTATCTAAGAATGATTTTGTGCAAAAAATGTAATGAAGATGATTTGTATCACCCATAGTCCTGTCTTAACCTGTTCAGGAGAGCATAAAAGGTCGCCTTTAAGCAAAATAAGCACCAAGTAATGAATAAAATTGTCCATCCAGGCAATGTCCTGCACAGATTTTTAGTTTCTGTTTATGGTCCACATAAATATTTAACTTAAACTGAAGAAATGGCATCCAGCAATCAGAGTTATTTAAGATATTTATGTTTAAGGTTCTTGTGTCTGAATTTCTCTGCTGCAGATGGGTATGTCTGTTGCTCCCGGGTCCTCCATACTTTGGCCTCCATCTGCAAGGGTCAGTGAAGCTCCACTACGTCGTCGTCGTGCATTACTTTCAAATCTAATGGATGGTCTGGTTTGTCAAGCATATGATATACAGCCACATCATCCATCCTTTGAGTGAGTTCTTGAACACACAAACCATTCTATCTTTATAAGCACTGAGCTGATATTTTCCATCTTATTACCTGGAATTGAGTCTTTTGTGTTGTGTGTTGTTGGTGCAGAGCTCCAGACCCAGAAGAGCAGAAGCTGAAGTGGATTAAGATCTTCCAACTGCAGCAGGCGGTAAGATGTTTTACTCTGTTGTTTAAATTGGTCCAACGCTCAGAGAAGAAACTTGTATCATGAATCATACATATAAAAAGATCTCCATTTATATTTTATTTTATTAAGTAATAAAAACTTCTGCTCAATTCCAGTATGTTTGTCTAGAAAGTCCTGTTTGTTTTTGTAAGTGTGAATAATCAAACTCTGATGCGAACCAAAAACCTGAACTCTGGTCCATCTACAAACTTCTGTCTCAGTTCGGTTGAAGTGACTTCTGGTGTGGTTTGAATGCGAACGCCACGCGAACCAGAGACCGCTCCAAAAGCAGGAAGCGGACGATAGTGCAGGGCATTCGGGGTAAATACGACTAAAACAAATGCGTGTCTGGAGCTAGTAGGAGAAATGACTCGTGGTCTTTTATCAACGACAGAAGAGAAATCCTACAACCGCTAAAATCTGACTCTACTCCATTTTTATTTACATTTTCTGAAGAAGGAAGATGCACTCAGCTTCTTTTTCAGAAGTTTTTGTGTCATTTCCTTCAGCGGTTCTTGGTGCAGCACCACCACAGACGAAGAGGGGAACAGGTTTTTCTATTAGTTTCGATCGTATGATAGTGCAGAGCGAAAGCAAACTGCACCGTAAGAAAATGTAACAAGCGTTACAATTTGCTACTGTTTGGACTAATATTTAGCTGTTGGACAGATGGACTCGTATCTAACTCTACATTACTGGAGTCAGGTAGTTGTTGCTATGAGGTCCAAACAATGTTATTATTATAGAGGTCTTTGTTATTTTAAAGAATATCAGTTTCTTCAAATGTTCCAGGCAAACGTAAAACATGCTGTAAGATCTGCAGTGAATTGATCTGAATTGATCAGTCTCAATATGCTTCAACATTACCTGTGGTGTCCCATAAGCCTCAATACTTTGTATAAGATTGTTTATTATGTATGTTAATGAGATATGTCCTGCTTTTGTCACAACTGCACTTTTCTCTCTAAATGTCATGGATGCAGAAACAAATGATTAAGTTTTTGTTGATTTTATTGAGCAAAAATATTTAGCTTCAACCTTTCTGAGTTGTAACTTGTGTTAATCTTCTGTGTGCTGCAGGACGGATACTGGGAGTTAACTGTTGAGCTGGGAAAACTGGTCAATGTCAACGTGGATGCGTTTGCTAACGTGTTCCTGAAGAACAAAGGCATTCATTCTCTGGGTGAGCGTTCATATTAAGCTCTGTGTGGAAGAGCTGTTAGCGTTAAGATGTTCATTGATCTAATTTTTTTTACTATTAATCTTCTAGAGCAGTGGTTCTCAAAGTGTGGGGCGCGCCCCCTAGGGGGGCACTGTGCCATTGCAGGGGGGGCGCGAGAAGCGGTATAGATGAATGAAAAGAAAAAACAGTTACGCAAAAGTGTTTCACTGTAAAGATGGTTTGTAGTTTGTTTTGTTGCAACCTGAAGTGTGAAATAAACTTCAGTGGAGTTTGAAAACAAAATATGCTTAGAGGTTTATGTCTGGTTGAACAATGTTTGTGTCCAGTTGATTCTTTTTTTTTCTTTTTGGGGGGGTGAGGGGACTTTATTGTAATCCATAAGGGGGCCCAGAAGAAAATCTTTGGGAACCACTGTTCTAGAGAAAGATTAAAATAAACTTGGTGGTTTTAAATCTCAGTCTACTTTTGTTTTACTCCAGTGTTGTAACTGAACCGTGTGGATGTTTATGTTAAAGGTGCGAAGGCCAATGCAGGCATCCGGAGGCTGGTGGCGACTCTGTTGGTTCTGCAGCTGATGAGGGAGGAGGAGCTGGAGGAAGGAAAACTCCTGCAGAGTTTGTTTAACCTGAAGGAGCCGACTGGGTCCAGGTCAGAACCGCAACAGAATACAAAGACACATGAGGAGAACCCGGTCACACAGACATGAACATGGAAATTTAATTCAGTTGGTCATAAAAGTGATTTTTAAAATGACTAATCTGAGTAGTGGAGTGCTCTTAGCTTAGCAGAACATTGAATGAAAACAGACCAAAACAGAACCAGACCTGGTCCAGGTGGAAAGTAAATAGCTTCTACAGACCCAGAGGTCCATCTGTAAGGAGCATCAGGAACATTGATCCAAACACTCAAGTTCTGGAACATGTTAGCTAAACTTCATATTTCTACCATCCAGGAAACGATTAATCAGATTAATCGTGACGAATCAATTATTGAAATAATCGTCAATCTGATAATCAATTAATCATAAAATGAAGTACACCGACTCTAAACTGTCCAACAACTATTTGTATTGAAATAATCAATACAAATAGTAAACTATTTGTATTGATTATTTCAGTAATTTATTATTTTAATAATTAATCAGATAAGAATTATGTACAAAATGACATGTTAATCAAAATAAATAATCACAAACTTAACATACAATACTAAAGCAAATATATATTAATTTTTTAGATGTACAATGGACCAGTACTTGACTAAATGTATAACGGAGGACATGACCCACCTGTGAAAATAGAAATCAGGTTTTAAGTAGTTTATCAGGTATATGTTGCAACATATATTGTTATTGGTTTACATATTATATTATATTATATTATATTATATTATATTATATTATATTATATTATATTATATTATATTATATTATATAATATTATATTATATTATATATTGTGGTCATTTTAACCTTTCCTCACAAAAATTAAAACAGAAAAAAAACATACAATACTGAAAAAAAAAAAGAGACAAAATAAGTACAGAAATAGATAAACAATATTTAAATTTCTATCAATGGCAGGAACATAAAGTGTAGACTGGAGAAAGTCCAGATAAAACCCTTTATTACACCTTCTCTTTGTTATATGTAAAGCTGAAATTTTCCTCTATATTTTCTAAAACATATCTCCAAGTAATTCCTGCTAAGTCTGTATACAAAATGATTTAAGAAAACATAATCAGCCCTTATGTACTAAACTTTGTTTAGTAAATTATGTATGTATATTTTTTGTACATTTTTGGCTTAATTACTTGCATGAGCAGAGATGTGAGTGTTTGCTTCCAGGTCAGTGTTTCTGAATGTTTTCCCCCTGCAGGTCTGAGCGCTGGCAGCAGGTGAAGAAGGCAGTGGACTGGGTGCGTTGGGCCGACCGGGAGTATCCGTGCGCCTGCAGCCGGCTGGAGTTCGGCTGGAGCTGGGAGTCTTCCACCCGCCAGCTGCTGGGCTTCGAACGCTTCCCCCCGTTCTCACCGCTCATCAGCCTGGAGCTGCAGAAGACCGCAGCGCCGCTGGCCATCCACTGAGGAAATGATGCAACATTTTCTGAAAGTCATATATCAATTTGTATTTTGTTTTGCTTTTTTATCTGCTTTGGTTTGTGTTTATGTGCAAAGAGGTAAAGATCTTCAAAAATTACATGACAAAATATTAAAATATTTTATAATTTTAAAACATGAGAGGAAGGAAGAGAAAGATTTATGTTTCATCCACTTAAATGATACAAATGGATAAATAGAATTAGAAACAAAACTGTTATTAATCACAAACTGGAGAACATAATTGATGCCACAATGTAAACATCTTCCTCCCTAATAAATTCAGAAATGGTGGATTGCTTTTATCTTAAAAACTAACAAGAATAGATTAAAATGTGTTTGATACTTTTGGAATTTAATTCTTGTTGTGTTTTAAAACTAATTTTTTGGGAGAAATTAGCAAATTTTTGAACTCACTTTCAGATTTTACTTTTATCTAAAGATGGCTTAGATCTCAAATATATATATATTTTCTTTATCTTTTGTTGTTTTTTAAGGCGGTTTAAGGCGCCTTTGGTTTTACAAACTGCTTTACATATAAAATCAGTATTCACATGGAAATGGTTGCATGCATTAGAAAAACAAACAGCAAAAATAATCTGAACCTATTTTCAGTATCAGTTAATCTAAAGCCACATTATTTTTCACTATCTATGACAGTAACCTGTTAAAATAAAATTTCAACGGCTCTTTAAGTACTTTATTCAGTTATTATGTCAACAAAATCATCCAAAGAATGCTAAGGTGGCTTGTTTTTATACCCGTGTTTATTGAATCTGTAATCATTTTTATTCGACAGATTAAAGTAATCTGAAAATGTTTTTTTAAATCTAATTCTTTTATGGCATTTGGGTAATGGTCAGAAAATTAAATGAACAAAGCCAAAGTTCTGACCATGAATTTGTTTCAATCATCTCATCTTGTGATTCTCTTATTGAAACTTTGACATTTCCGATGAATGAATTTATACAAATCAACTGTTTGAATGTATTTTTAATCAACATACTGTCTTTGTTGACCTATTCATAGCAAAATTCGAATAAATTACTAATGTAGCAATTGTAACTTTCAATTTATCTAGACCTAAAATATAATTAGTTTCTGGGCAGTAGTTGGTGCAATGTGTTTATGAATGAAGTGAGCCTCTGGGGATGTTGGTGCACGGATATGTTTCTAAATAAATTAAAGATGCCAACCTATGATTGTTTTGTATAGGCAATGTTTGCTTTTATATCTTGTTTTTGAGTTTTTGTCAAACCAGGTAAATTGCTAAACTCAGACTAATTCTCTCCGCTTTAGCATTTTCCAGATTTAAAGAAATGCTTCATAAAATAATTTTTTAAATCCCATGTTATTTCAAAAGAAATCTCGCGATATCTTTTCTGACCCCACCTCCACTCTCGAAGGTTCTATTTCGCGCTGTTGGACAGTTGAGGGGGGGAATGGACAGTTGAGAGCTTTCGACTTTTGGAAAAAGTTGAGTTTTTCCTGAAAAGGTATTAACATTTGGACTTGATTTGAATCTCGAGGTATACCGAAAATGTTTACACAGTTATATAATGGGGCAAAGCATCGTGTATTGATAGCGAAGTCCCAGTGGCCTTTTCCTTAGTATCGAAGTTATGCTAAGCTAGTAGAAATGTTGGACAGAAGGGTGTTTTTGTTTTTTTCCAAAACTTACTTAAGCAAATGTAACAGACGGAGGGCACAGATGCAGTGCGGTAGCCCCTGTTTTATCAAGTCGAGATAAGAATAAAAGAAAGTTGGCCACTCTGAGGTATAAAAAATAAACCAAAAAACATTCTGGGAAAATGCAACCAAAGCAAAGACGCAAGTCTGCACTACAGGGAGAAATGTCAAATGGTCTTTTACTAACGATAAAAGAGAAATCCTACCACCACTAAAATCTGACCCTACTCCATCTTCTTCAGAGTTTATTGTGTCGTTTCCTTCAGTAGTTCTTGGTGCAGCGCCACCACAGGAGAGGAGGTGAACAGGGTTTTCAACTAGTTTGGTTTTTTGACTCAGTGCAGTGCAAAAGTGAACCACACCAGCTGAAAGTGTAATAAATGAAATTTTGTTCATTTGGACTGTCAAATGAACCAAAACCTTTGAGCAACCTCTTATCCAACCTTTTCTCTGGCGTCAAATTTTAACGGTTGTATGATTTCTCTTTTGTCTCTGGTAAAAGACCACAAACCATTTCTCCCTGTTACCATTGTCCCTTGCTCATTTGTTCTGATTTTATTTACCCAGAATGCCCTGCACTATAGTTCAGTTCCTGCTTTGGGGTGGTCTCTGGTCCGCTTGGCATTCACATATGCATTCAAATAGTGCAAGAGTTCACTTCAACCGAATCAAGACCGAGAGTTTTTGGGCAGACCAGAGTTTGCTCTTTTGGTTTGCTTCAGAGTTTAATTATGCATTCACACCTCCCCAAACCAACTGGACTTTCTAGGCAAATGTGCTAGAGTTTGTTTAAAGTGGACTAAACAGGACTGGTGTGAATGCCTTTTTACAGTTTATTCCACTATTTGTAGTTTCTTTGATTTGTTTTGTTGCAGCCATTTACTTTACTAATGTGTTTTTATTTTTGGTTTGATTTCTAACCTGCTTGATAATTGCATGTTTTGTGGAATAACTGAAACGTTTGTCTTTACTTCACACATCCCTGAAGTTATATCCCTGAAGCCCAGTTTTAATTAGGATTTTCTGTTTAAGCTAAATTATTAACATGTATTTTTGCAAAACTCAGTCTGCTGTGCAAGAGCACTTTTGAACTTGGGCTCCTGCACTGCATCTGTGCCCTTTTGAACTTTTAAACTTTTGAGCTTGTTGGGTTATAACATCTCCCAACTGACACCATTGAGTTTGAACAAAGCTTATAAAATTTCTCCTCCTTCTGGCCATACAATTATAATTAATTCTGTATTTAGTACTTTATTTCTGTATTTATTTAGAGTTTTAAGAAATTAATAACACTTTCAAATATTTTGAGTTATTTGGATATAAAATATTCTGAAAGTAGCAAGAAATTAAAACTGTCATTTAACCCTCAACTCATTAATTTACCCAGAATCTACAAAGAATCGGATTTTGCTCTCCCAGCATTCCCCGACGATTTCCAGGTGGCGAAGTACTCCGTTTTCGGACAGATGAAGTTTTATCCTCCATTTCTGTCTTGATGCTATGAATCATTCTGACGCAAGTTTTCTGCAGGAGAACGGCAGCAAGTTTTGCGTGCTGGAGCTGCAGAGCGCCAAAGGCGAGCAGGGACGGCGCCATCGTGTGGCCAGATACTGGAAGGAGGACGTGGTGTCGAAGGTATGAAACCATTGAGACGTCAGACAGACAGGACAACATGAGCTTCTGCTCCGTCTGTACGACGGAGGATTAGGGCCGTAAAGAAATGTTGCAATAATAAAGTCCTAAATTACAACTAATCTTGTATTATTACAACTTTGTTGTATTATTACAAGAATAATATGTAATATAATGACTTAATTCTCGTAATGCTATGAATTTGTTCTTGTTTGACTTTATTCTTGTTCAAGTTTATTCTTGTAATTTAATTTTTTATTAGTATTGTCCTAATTGTCCATCATACTGTCAGGGTTTATGTCTGAAAATTGATACATAGACCTGTTATGATAACAAATTTTGCTGGGTGCTTAATTGTCCCAGAAATTATTGCGATAAACGATAATATTGTTTATCGCGACAATCCTATGGATACGGTAACATTTTCAGAAGGATTTAAAAACAGGTAAAGGAATTGGAGAAGATAATAGCTATTTTAATCCAGCATATATAATAAAACTGCATTTTTCTCCTCATTTCAACATTGTTATGTAACATGTAACATATGTACATGTTCCAGTACAACAGTTGCACAACAATCAAAATATTTGGTATCATTAAAAGTGTTTAACAAAAATTTAATCAGATCAGAAGTCCCTGACTTATTCCTTTAATCCATCCATCCATCCATTATCTTACACACTTACCCTAGTGAAGTCTCTGTCCAGTGGTCAACAGGTGAGAGGCGGGGTACAACCTGGACAGGTCGCCAGGCCTTATTCCTTTAATGTTTCTGCTTTTTGTCTCCCAAATTCTTCTTAAAATCATGTTGGAACAAAACAAATCTACAACAAAACAAATCTGTAGGTTTTTCCTACAGAAGACAGCTGTGATGGATCAGCTGGTGTTCCTGTCCACTTCAGAAGAAGCTCTGGACGTTTACAAGGCGCCGAGTGAAGAACTGGAGCGCTCTGAGCTGCAGAAGATGAGCAGCTTACCTGCTGAGGCCCCACACCTGGGCTCTGCCCCTCTGGAGCAGGTCTGATACACGCTGCACCACATGTGGCATTGTGTGACTGTTTGTGTGTGGAAAATTAATCATGCATCAGTCAAAGGTCTCGACATTTCTGGAGGATTAATTGTTTACGTTTAAGTAAACGTTTTAAGTATTCATACCCTTTGAAATCATTTCTTCTGGTGTTTTTATGACTGATTAATACAAAGTGGTGCACAGTTGTAAACAAGAAAGAATATAAAACGTGGTGTTAATTCTTTTTACAAATAAAAATATAAGAAAACGTAGACTGCATTTGTGTTTGACTGGAAACTATCTAAAATCTGGTTCTTTAATGTCATAAGTTTTCATATTGCATATTGGTACAAGTTTATGAGGCAATGTTTGTAATTGGTCAAATGAATTTTCCAGCAAATTGAGGGGAAATGGTAACGGCTAAATAAGTTCCTTACATGTAGAAGAGATTAACAGCTTGTTCTGTCTTTTTCAAATAAATATGGAACATTTTTAATTTATCTTTGTTTAAATGTTTTACCAAATACATCCCACTGATTTACAATCCAAAGATGCAGACGTGAACACAACAGATCAATGTTAAAAAAAGTAAAAGGATGAAATAAAGACTAATTTCCATCTGATTGCCGTGATTAGAAAACAGCTGTGTGTTCTTGCGCTTCTCTTCCACTGGGGGCAGCATGGAGCTCCAGCTCCACGCCAATAACTGGAAGTCCTGCACCAAAGCAGGAAATCAGCTGATTACCTGTAACGCTACAGTAAGCGAAGGTGAGGTCACTTCCTGTCAGGAAAGTCAGGTTTTCATTTACACGTTTTTAAGTTAACTACTTTTATTTTACGCAGTAAAAACAAAACCATATGAAAAACAAAGCAGCAAATGTTTGTTTCAACAACCAGCCAAGTGCTTTTTGTTGTGATTTTCTGATGACGATTTACTTGAAATAATAAAAAAATTTACATGTTGATAAATAAATCTAATACTTTTACCTTGAAATAAACAGTTTCTTTGCCTTTTTTAAAGAAAATGTTGGAAGCTAGACCATTACAGATAAAAACAATGTTTTGTAAGTAAATCTGAATTAATTTAAAGCTAATTCAATTATGTGGGTCCATTATGCAACTTTCTGACGGTTCTGAACAAAATTAGTAGCCGGGGTGTTTACAGTGCGTTGCAGGGGCCATTTACAGCCCTCAACCATGATTCATGAGTGGCATAAAATATGAATTGTTCAATTTAAAAACGAAAATAAGTTAAAGTAGTTTTTTTCAATTTGAATAAAAATAATAAAAATTTTGTGTTTAAATGTACTTCTGATTTTTGATGGTACGGTTTGGCCCCAACTTTTGTTTATTAATGTTTTTCAGTTGAACTGAGATTTCGGTTATTAAATCGTCCCTTTCTTCGGGGCTTTTATTTTGAAGTCTTTTCAACCGGATGTAGCCGTCTGTGTCGCTGCCTTTACCTTGTTGTCTTTCCGAACAACCGGAGCAGAAATTTCTCCGGAAATAAAATTGTCTGAACTCTTTCGTCAAGTCAGGTAAATAACTCAACCCAAAGACTCATTCTCTGAGCTTTAATGTTAGCTAAAATTAAATAAATGTGTTTTAATTGTTTATGTCGCAGTGGGAAACTTTAGATCGTCCTACTTTAAGATTAAAAACTATCTGGCATTTTATCAATAAGCTGCAGAAATAGCGAAGAAAATCGTTTTTTATTTCCGTGATTTCACCTGATTCTTGTTTTCAGATTCAGGTGTTTTGCAGGAGAGATTCCGTTCGGTGTTGCAGCTTCACTCCCGTGTTTGTTAACAACACGAGGAGTTAATAAAGAATTAGTTTATTAAAGATTAGATTTTATCTGCTGTTTATTTATTATGACCCTTAAATGTTTAGTTTAACGCTAGTTAAGTTGTTTTGTTTCTCTAAAAGGTTAAACTGTCTTCTGGTGTTCATCATGCACCAATAAAAACACAATTATTTTTGAATCAATTGCTTTTCAAGAGTTTAGTGAAGGGGTTTCCAAAGTGCGGCCCGCGGGTCATTGGTGGCTTTTGGACTGTTTTTTTGCGGCCCCCAACTGCAATTCAAAGACAATACAAATTTATCTCATACAGCACAGTTGCTTCATGCAGATATAGCATATAAATGGGCAATTTGGCATTTAAAAAATAGATTAACTTAATGAAAACTTGTCAATTTTGGACAAAAAAAAAGTTTTTTGATAGGTTTTGGCACGAGGATGAGGTCGTTTTTTAGCCTTATCAAAATTGGTTTATTTCTCATTCACACTTTTTTGCATCACATAAGTGACATTATCAACAATCAGATGTTGCTACTGGGAGAAATCACAAAGAAGACAATGACAGAAAGTGGTAGGAGGATTATGGAGCGCCATGTTTTTTAATTACTTTTAGCGTGAATAAATTTATTCAGATGGGATTTTAGTTGCGTTTATTTAATGGAGACACCGCAATTACAAAATTGCAAAATTGTGTTGTTGGTTTTTTTTTCAACATTAGCAGAACAGCAACAAAGTTTTGCGCACATTTGTAAAGAAAACGCAGGTACTCCAGAAATAAACGGAAACAAGGTGGAAATAAATTTTGGTTGTTCATATCAGCCCAGTTTTATTTATCTGACCGATACTGATATGTTAACAAGTTACTAATATCGGCAGTTACCAATGTTAGTGCTGATATGTCCCTAATTAATTTATTACAATTTGTAATAATTCTGTAGCATAAAATGTGGATAAAGTGAAGCGCTGTGAAAACTTTTCAGATGCATAGTTTGTTTCTAAAAGATGCTGTGGGATATTGATTATAGTTTTATTATTTTTCCTGTTTGGGATTTATTGTATCTTTTATCTTTATGAATTTCTTATCCTGACAAGAATTTTGGTCATGTTAACATCATTCTTGTTTTAATGATGTTTTATAAAAAAGCAGTCCACATTTTTGGGATTTAGTTTAATTAATTAATAGATCTTATTGTTACTTTTGTCGTTTTCACAATACCACAAAATATAATAAACTTTCAGTCCATATTGCCCACTCTTATTTTGATGTTCTTATTTCTATATCAAGTTTTCTATTGAGGATTTACAGGCCTTGTCTTCTAGTTTTACTATTTAGAAAGTTCTTTGTGATTTTTACTGGCGGGTGACATCTAACGTTAAGATGTATTATTGCCATCTACTATGCTGGAGTGTGGACCAGAGTATCTCCCTTTAATCTAAATTCTTATATATAATCCTGTTTTCTTCAAAAAATTAACAACTGCTTTATTTATTTTATGTTTAATTTATATCTTATTAAGTTTTAATGTCTCTATATCATATTTTCTAATTTCTTGTTTTATCTTCTCTCTACTTACTGTATATTTTTCACAATGAATTATTACATGTTCTACTGTTTCCATATCCATACCACACTCACAACTACCTGTTGGATGTTTACCTATTAAATGCAAAGTTTTATTTAATCCAGTATGTCGAAGCCGCAATCTTGTCATTACTACTTGTTCTTTTCGATTTTCTCCTATTATTTCCGTATTCCCTACTTTCTTTTGTATATGAAATAAATGACGACCTTTAGTTCCTTCCTCCCACAATTGTTGCCATTCGGATTTAATTTTGAGCTCAATAATTGATTTTATTTCAGATTTACAATAGGCTATTTCCATAATTCTACTTTGTTTTAAAGACACCTTAGCTAAATGATCTGCCATTTCATTCCCTTCTATATCTTTATGAGCTGGTATCCACATAAACCTAATCTTTATTTGAGTTTGTGTCATTCTAAATATAACTTCATAAATTTTGTATACCAACTCCATACCACTTTCAGATGAGACATTTAAAATAGACATTAGTGATGATAATGAATATGAACATATAAGAATTTTTCAATTTTATTTTGCTCTACCCACTGTAAGGCCATCAGTATCGCTAAATGGTCAAATGTTCTTTGTTTCATAAATATACCTAGTTCAGGAATAGCATAAGCAAATCCTGTTTTATTTGAAACTAAATCTTTTGAACCATCTGTATATATAATTATAAAAGATTTATACATATTCTTAATTCTGTCATTTACAAAACTTACCCAGTTACTATCTTTATTAACCTGCATTTCTTTATAAACTTCTAGATCAACATTTGCATATGGAAATAACCAGAAAGGTGTACTTGGATAAGGCACAGTAGCACCGTATCTCTTTCCCTGTATACCTTTTTCCCTAATACTTTTATCTGCTGCCCATGCAAAACAGTCTATTTTAGCTTTTCCGCTCTCCCAGCAAGGTCTCAGGTTTCTTACTGCTGGATTATTCTCCTCTTTATGTCCCTGCAAACTCACCCAATAATTCAGCATAATTTGCTTTTGTCTTAAATATAAAGGAATCTCCCGCATTTCAACTTGCACTGCCAAAGATGGAGATGTCTTCAAAGCTCCACAGCATAATCTCAAAGCTTGATTCTGAATTACTTCTAATTTACTAATCACTGTTTTTGCAGCCTGCCTATAAACTACACATCCGTAATCCAACACTGATGTGATCAAGGCAACATAAATCTTTTTTAATTTTATTTTATTTGCGCCCCAATCTAATCCTGTTAAACACCTCATTATATTTATAACTTTTTTACATTTCCCTTCAATATACTTTACATGATCACCCCATAAAAGCTTGGAGTCAAACATGATTCCTAAAAAACCAAGTTTACTCACTTTTTCTATTTTTTCTCCATACATTTTTAAATCAATTTCCTGAATTTTCTTCCTACTGAATACGACAGTCTTTGTTTTACCTACTGAGAATTTAACTCCCCAGTTATAAGCCCAATTTTCAACAGACTTAATAGCATTCTGTATTTTCTCATACACTAATCTTACATTTTTCACCTTTCTCCACAAAGCTCTGTCATCAGCAAATAACTGCATGACATCCTGATCTACTTTTGTAAAAACATCATTAATCATTATTGAAAATAATAAAGGACTAATAATACTTACCTGTAGAGTTCATTTGGAAAGTTGACACCTGATATAGTTTGTGAAGGGCAGGTGAGTCTGGATTCCTGACTGTATGATTAGAGGACTGGAAAAGTTGGAGATCTGTTTCTTGTTTGAGTTTAACTATTGTTTGTTTTTTTCTTCTCTTTGGGCAGTATGGGTGTGTTTGACAACTGTTCAGTTCTTCTGGAGCTCAAAAACTTGCCTTTCAAGGAGAAGAAGAAGCTGAAATCAATAGTGACATTGAATGGAGGCAGCATTTCTTTCATAGTCAACAAACAGGTGGGAAAATCCATTTTTACCTGAGCGTTTTGGTAAACCTTTGTTGACAATCTTTAACAGTGTTAATAAACCAGATAATACAAGATTTATAGGTAATAAACCAGACTCTGAAAAGTGGTTAGCTTCAGTTGTTCAAATATCTAAAGCTTTAGTAACTGCTAGCTTATGTTATCTTGACTTTAAATTGCACACTCTGCTTAGCTATTAGCTTTAAATTTAGTAGCTAATAGGATAACAATGTCTGGATTGATGGCTGTTACTAGTAGCTATTATCTTTACATTTAGTAGCTTTTAGCTTTACTCTTGGTAAACCTACAATATCTGGTTATTTATTATAGCTGTCAGCTTTACATTTTGTGCTTAGCTTCACCTTTAACGGGTTTACACTTAATGACTGTTAGCTTTATGCTTAGTAACTGTTAGCTTTGCTCTTAGTATTTGTGAGTCTTACTCTTAATGCATCTCTTAAACATCTAGTAGCTTTAAGGTTTACACTTACTAGCTGTTAGCTTCACATTTAGAAGCTGTAGCTGTACACTTGGTAGCGTTTGACTGTACGCTTAGTAGCTGGTTTCTTGACCCGTTTCACAGCCTTTAGTTTGGCTCTTAGTTGTGGTTTGCAAAAATATGAAGTAAAATTAGAATATTAACTTATTTATTATTTAAAATTTACACTGCAGCTTAGCATGCTGAGATAAAAATGTTCTGTATTTATGATATCCATTTCAATACTTATTGAGAGCTTTGTACCAAAATGGATTTATTAACCAATTACTTTAAATTTAGAAATTCAGTGTCACATTTTTGCCTACATTTCCCACAGTGCTCTCTGGTGGTGACCTCCGACTTGTCCAACCTGAGCTCCAACAGGCTGCGCAGCATCCAGAAGAACCAGACGCCGGTGGTCGGCTTTGATTATCTGTATAAATGTGTGGAGAGAGGCGTTCTTCTGTCTTTGGACGAGTACAAGATGGACACTTCATCATCTCTAGATCCTCCTCCTCCCTGGAAGTCACCGCAGAGAGCTCCACTAACTTATAAAGGTCTCAAAACATGTACAAAGATATTGTAGAAGGGCTACAAGTAGTACAATCATTTGTGAAGGTTTAGAGACGGACAGGAATTTAATTTTCTGATATTTTTCCTTCCTCAGTCTAAGAGAAAGATGTTGTGTTTTGGACCTGACCATAGCATTTTTATTGAACAATCTTTGTCTAAAAACCTGCAGATTGTAGTTAAGACTTGGAATAATAATGTGTTTCTGTGTCTATTGTTGTTTCTGAAGGTCCGACCTCATCAGAGGGACCAGCTGTTGAAAAAAACAATCAGAAGTTCAGGTGGGATCATCATCATCATCATCATCATCATCATCCAAACTTCTGACTTAATCTGAATTTAAGTCTTTTTATCTGACTTTCACAGGGGAGATTTAGGTTGAAAGCTACAATAAAGGCTATAGACGTCCTGGGTTAAAGGAGATTTGGAGAGTGAAATAATAATAATTAAATAACTAATAAAATTATTATTTTAATGCATCGTTATTTTTTTAAACTGGAAATAAATGATTAAATATAGAATTAATTATATGTCCCTTAAATAAGTGTTTTAATAGTTGTTTTATTATTTAATAATTTTTTAATGTTTAAATTAAACTGTCAACCTGCGCCATCTTACTCACTTAGCGGAAGTGAAGCGATTTAAATAGAAACCCTGAAGTCTGATTGGCTGCTTGAAACAGCAAGAAAATAGAAATTATTCAGAGTTAGCTATGATTCTAAAGTCAACATTTTCGCCGGAAAGTGCAAAAAATAACTTCAATAGTATAATTAAATTGTTTCAGTTTATTTACCACAAACTCTAGGTGAGGAAAATGACTTCTATATCTCTAGTTTGGTCTGAAATCTCTCTAATTTAACGAGCGTTAGCCGTCGTTAGCTAGTGGGCGGAGCTAACGTTGATCCTGTCTTCTGCGGTAGTTTCCTCCACACAGGGCGACGGTGAGCTCTCTTGTTAACTTATTAGACACTGCAGATCAAACTACCGATATTGAGGCTGGAATTGGTCACCCAGAGTTTCTAGTAAATAATTAGCAAGAAATGAAAACTGTCATTTAACCCTCAACTCATTATTTTACCCAGAATCTACAAAGAGTCGGATTCTGCTCTCCCAGCATTCCCCGATGATTTCCAGGTGGCGAAGTACTCCGTTTTCGGACAGGTGAGGGAGACGTTTTATCCTCCATTTCTGTTTTGAAGCTGGGATTCGTACTGATGGAGGTTTGTCTGCAGGAGAACGGCAGCAGGTTTTGCGTGTTGGAGCTGCAGAGCGCCAAAGGTGAGCAGGGACGGCGCTATCGTGTGGCCAGATACCTGAAGGACGACGTGGTGTCGAAGGTATGAAACCATTAAGACATATTTAAAGATTATACATTATATTATGTTTATGTATGAAACCATTAAGACATATTTAAAGATTATACATTATATTATGTTTATGTATGAAACCATTAAGACATATTTAAAGATTATACATTATATTATGTTTATATATGAAACCATTAAGTCGTCAGATGAGCTCTGCTCAGTCAGTACGACGGAGGATTTGGGCCGTGCTAAGAAAGTAAAGAATAAATAAAAATAAAAGAATAAAGTCATAAAATTACCACCACACAGTGATAATACTATGACTTTATTCTTGTAATACTACAACTTTATTCTAAAAATATGACTTTATTCTGGTATTACTATGAATTATTCTTGAACTATTTTGACTTTCTTCTTGTATTACTCTATTTTCTTATTATTTTGACTTTATTCTTGTTATTCTATGGCTTTATTCTCAATATCGTATTGTTTTATTTGTTCTCATGATCCTAATTCTCCATCATACTGTCAGGGCTCATGTGTGCAAAATTAATATTTGCAATAGGATTTTAAAACAAAGAAATTTGACATTTGGATAAGGTAATGGCTGTTTTAATCCTGCATATGTAATAAAATGATACATTTTTCTCCTCATTTCAGTGTTCCAGTACAACAGATGCATAATGATCCAAATATTTGGTGTCTTTGAAACAGTTTTTTAGTAAAAGCTGACTCAGATCAGAAGTTCCTGACTTATTTCTTAAATGTTTCTGCTTTTTGTCTCCTGGATTTTCCTTAAAATCATTTTGGAACAAAACAGTCTTAAATGGTTTTTCCAACAGAAGACAGCTGTGATGGATCGGCTGGTGTTCCTGTCCACTTCAGAAGAAGCTCTGGACGTTTACAAGGCGCTGAGTGAAGAACTGGATCGCTCTGAGCTGCAGAGGATGAGCAGCTTACCTGCTGAGGCGCCACACCTGGGCTCTGCTCCCCTGCAGCAGGTCTGATACACGCTGCATCACATGTGGCATTGTGCAGGGGGAGTCCTAGCCTGTTAGGTGCCCTGGGTGAACAACATTCAGTTCCTCCTCTCCCTGCTTTTTCAAACAACCATGACACATAATTTAAATCGGTTATCAGCCATATCGGCAGTATTAGCCTAAATGTACAACATTGTGCAAATCACATTTTGCACATTTTTGCTCTTGCACTTGGGTCTAAACTGCTTCTAAGTGTTACAAAAATCAGTTTTTTGGCAATGAGTTAATGTTTTTTGGTGTCTTGAAAATGAGGCATTTCAAAAAGCTTCTGACTATATAGTCACAAATCAGCAGGTGCTGCTCATTACCTAGCAACCCCATCAGAGTTCCTCCTGTCACCTAGCAACCCAAGAGAACCTCCAGCACATTTGGTCAGCTGGTTTCATTGCTGTGTGTTCTGTACAATGGCTGATGAAAAAGACAAGAATTTGCTGTTGACCAGAAACTATTGCCGCATTCCTGTTGGTTGTGTAGGAGGCTCCACTTCTGCTTTTCAAAGATGTATGGTTGAATAATTGTGCATCTGTTTGCAGCCAATTTCCTGTTTGAGTGTAAATGTTGAGTTGGGGGATGTGGTCAGCAGCAGATTCTTTGGATTTAAAGTGACAGGAGGCCCTAAGACAACTAAAATCTCATTTTCACAGAACGATTTTGCGCATTAAAGTGTAATGAACATGTTTTGTATGATCCTAACCTGTTCCAGGAAGCATAATAGGTCACCTTTAATCACCTGCTGACCTTGATGTTTCTGATCTTCTCTCTGAATGACCTTCAGCTGCTGCTGGAGGAGAAACTGAACTCCGATGAGTTGTCCCCAGACGTGGCGGCGTTTGTGGAGCTGCTGTGGACTGAAGCTCTCGGTTGCCTTGGAAACATCCTCAGAGTCCCCATCTCCAGACTCAGCCTGAACGATGTGGGTTTGCACTGATCTGCAGGCAAATCAGGGTCAGATTCGAGGCTCCGTCCTGATGAAGCTGTTGCTATTTCAGGTGAGCAGAGCTGAAGGCCTTCTGCTTCAGGCTCAGAGGAAACTGAAGGAGGGAAACGAGGAAGAGGCGTCGTCCCTCCTGGACGAGGTTTTCACCCTGCTGCCTCACCGGGAGCCCAGACCTCAGTCACCTACAGCCAGGTTTCTGTCTCAGAAGCTGGATCTCTGTCAGGTACCGCTAACGCACAGCTTTATGGGGGGATTTTTACACCAGAGATTCCCAAACACTTTGATTAGCATTAGCTTCTGGCTGAATATGCTACAAAATACGTAAAGACACATCAACATTAGAAAGTATTTTTCTTTCTATTTAATAACTTTTACATTTGTTTAATCTAAATGCTGCCTCATGTCCTTGGATTTTAGTTGGCCACGAGTTGTGTAGTGGACAGTTTTATTATCAGATAATATTCTATAACATTATTAATATGATGTCTGTGTCATACATTACCTGATAAAAAGCCATTTATAAAGCACTTTGCAAGGCATTCAAAGATGCTGAATCAGTGACAAAGGGCAACTATGGTGGAGTAAAAAATAAAATTGTTTACCACAATCCCCTCTTTTTATTATAAGAAAATAATTAATATTTAATATCAAGCCTGTCATGATAACAAATCTTGTTGGACGATAAACTGTCCAACAGATTTTGCAGTGACTGGAGGCCCTAAGACAACTAAAATCTCATTTTTGTCACCCAGATTTTGGTTGAATGAGAGAAAAATAATAATTTATGCAAATAGAAATTATTGGGCTTATTTCAATTTGTCAGTCAATTAATTAATTAATTTATTTATTACTGTGACTTATTTAATATTTATCGCAGCAAATTGTTTTTCTCCTCTTCCCTCCATCTTTCTAGCTAGCGCCCCCTGCAGGCCCCCAATGCTTGGCTAACTTGATTGATTGATTTTCCTGCAGTTAATCCGGGATGTTCTGAATGTGAGCGAGATGACCTTGAACGACCCGAAGCCGTCCTCCGTGGGGAAGTACCGCGCTCTTCGCTGCCACATCGAAGCCATTCCCCGCAGCAGCTCAGTGTTTCAGAACGTCGCCGCCCTGCTGGCTGACAGGTAATTTATTTCAGACAAATATTCCACCAAGAAAACATAATAATAATAATAAAAACTTTCATATTTCTAAGTGTAAATACAATACCTTACTATCAAATTTACATACTCAAGTACATGTAAATACTCCACTTATTCAGTGACTGAGTCTGAAAAGGAGTATGATAAAGTTTAACTTATCTAATGATACCCCTTTTCCATTCATTAATTCATAGCATACATAGTCTTCCTCTTTCCAGTGTCCTTTCCAAAAAAAAACCCAATAATAATAATAGTTGTAATAATATTTCCTGAACCAGATGAAAGTAATACATACACACACACACATATATACATACGCATCTACCTGCATATATACATAAATAATATATACCTATTTACACACATACACAAACCTGCAGCCAAGTTATCAAATTAATAATAAATAAAGGTACAGATCCTCAACATAAACCTTTTTGGAAACAAGACAACAAACATCTCTGTGTGTCTTCAGGTCGGTGCAGATCCAGCAGATCATGCGGGTCAACAGAGCGGTGGAGCTTCAAACGTTTCAGAGCGAGATCGGGAACGTTAAACCCCTCCTCCATTCATCCAGCCCCAGCAACTTTGTAGGAATCATGTCCAGGTGAGCAGTGGGCAGAGCTAAAAAAATATTAAACTATATCATTTTATTTATTTATTTATAAGGTTTTACGTTTATGTTTTGACATTAGTTTCCACCAAATATGAGATTGGTGTAGCGCTTTAACATTAGCTTCCACTAAATGCAGTGTTGGTTTAGAGCTTTAACAGAACTAACGCTTATGCTTAGTTAGTTAACGATGCTACAGTTAATTTTGGCATCGTTTGTTTCATGTATGTGTGAAAACACGAGTTTGACCCTCTATCTGGTTCCTCAGAGGTCTGCTGCTTCCCCATGTGGGAGTGGAGCATCATGGGATTACGAGAACGGACGTCGGGAACCTTGGCAGCGGGATTTACTTTGGTGATGCTTTGAGGTTGGTTTGTAAACAAACTTCATCCATCTTGCATGTTTATTGGTGTGAAAACAACGACGTTAGAACAGTTTCAGATGTTCTGGTTTGCCTGCTGTGCTCTAGGCTCTCTCTGTTTTCTCAGCACCAGTCTGAAGTACGCCAAACCCAGTGAAACAGACGGATCGCGCCTCCTGCTGGTCTGCGATGTGGCTCTGGGAGTTAGTAAGGATCTCTATAAGAGAGACCAGACTCTTACCAAGGCTCCTGAAGGCTACCACAGCGTTCATGGAGTCAGACGAACCAAGAAAACTACATCTGATTTTGAGGTGGGAACAGAAGAGCTGCATATCCATCGCATGTTCAGCATGTTAAAGTTCTGCTGCACCTTGAGGAAACTGATTGCTGTTTTCTGACTGCGCTGCAGGATGACGAGTATGTGGTTTACTCTATTGACCAAGTGAAGATAAAATATGTAGTTCAGTTCAGAAAGGAAGGAGACGAGCAGAAGACTTTCAGTCCGGACATCAACCTGACTGCAGAACCCATTGAGTCTGCCAAGAACCCAGGTGAGCTGCAGATACTGGCAATATGTCGCCATGATAGCATATTTTTGTTGCTACTCTACAAGAATTTTGATAGAGGAGCCACTCAAAACCATTCAGAGAGCCACAAAAGGCACCTGCGCCGCACTTTGGACACCCCTGATTTAAGTGAATGTTGCAGTAACCATGTATCTATAAAGAATTTAGTAATTAAGACGCCTTAGTGTATTTCTGCTGTGGGTTAATAGCAAGCATTGACCTGAGATAATTAGTAATCCATCCAGCTTCTGGAAAAATAATGTAATTAAAAATTAAATCTAGTGATTTCATAAACTAAGTTTTAATAAAAATAAAATAAAAAGCTTCTGTGTGGTTTCTGCTTTCAAACACATTCCCATCTGACAAGCCACTCTGTCTCAGGTCTCACTTCAGAACATGTAGAAGAAGATCTAGAAAATGTGAAGAACCCTCTGGAGGACGTTAAAGCTGGACTGTTGGACAGTTCAGGCCAGCAGCTCCCCCTGCAGGCCGTCCATGTAAAGTGCAAACTGATGGATCTGCTCTCCCAGGTCGGAAAGAGAAGCACCTGGATCAGCTTGGTGACGCGTTAATCCTGGTTCTGGATCTGATTCAGATTTTTTCCTCTGTCAGGTCATCATCTTCCAGAAATACACCAATCAGAGCTCAGTGCCCATTGAGGCGAAGTACGTCTTCCCGCTGGACGACTCAGCTGCCGTGTGCGGATTTGAAGCTTTCATCAATGGGAAGCACGTGGTGGGAGAGGTAATCTGAAGCGAAATATTTAGATAAATATTTCACAAAACAAAATGCAACCTAATTTAGAAAGCAACTGGACAGCACTGACAATGGATCAATTTGGTCTTATGTCAATCAATTGATTCATTTCAGACTGAAAAACATTTTATTACAAGTTATTTCATAAGTTTTTTTGACATGCATAGCTAATCCATCTCATTTGGTTTTGCTGCTCCTCTTTAAATCTTTTTCTGGCCATATTGTTAAAAAGATGTTGGTGTAGGAGATATGATAACAAGATGCATTATTTGCTACAAATGATCAAATCTTCACTAAAATAATGCTGTTACTGCATTTTGGGACAGAAAGTAAAATAATTTAATTATTTGTATTTTTAATGTATTTCAGATTTTGTACAATTTGCAGAATTTATGTAATGATCATCAGAATGCAAAAATATTTGTTAGTAGAAGTCCTAATTGAAACTCCTTCTCAAAAAAAGTTTTTTTTTAAAAGAAAATAATATTATGAAACCAATCACCAATGTCTGCCTACAAAAAATAATGTGCAACTTTTAGAGTATATGAACTCAGCATTTGGTTCTTGCTCACTTTGGTTTGGCCTCTTTTGTATCACTTACTGCATCCATGTGGTGTAGAATGGAGGTCCAATGGCAGCCCAGGTTGCTTTTTAATTTGACTGTTCTGCTACTGTTTTCAGGTGAAGGAGAAGGAGACGGCTCGTAAGGAGTACAAACAGGCGATAGCCAAAGGCCACGGAGCGTACCTCATGGACCAGGACGCTCCTGTATGTCCAAGAACATCTGATGTTTTCAGGAACGTATCCCAGTCTTTCTGATTGGTTCTTCTCTGCAGGATGTGTTCACCATCAGCGTGGGCAACCTGCCGCCTGGTGCCACTGTCCTCATTAAGGTGACCTTTGTGTCAGAGCTGGTGGTCAGAGACGGGAGCATCCTGTTCTCCCTGCCGGGTAGCGTGGCTCCATGGCAGGAAAGCGCTGCGCTCAACCAGACCACACAAGTAAGGGGCGGAGCCTGTACTCAGAGACGGGGCTAATATTTGATGGGCTTTTAGAAAAGTTTGAGGAAAATTCTTTCAAAATAGTTGCCATTGTGTGGCAGCAAAGCACAAAACTTAATAGAATGATGTGTTGTTGCACTTATCTAGAATACATCGTTCCCACAAGTCTGAACTGGAAGTGATCCTGCCCCTCAACCGCCATCTTGGTAGGCAAGCGTAGTGCGAAAAATAGAGTACATTGCAACTATTACTCAAAAATAGAGTAATAGTTGCAATGTACTTATATTGTTTATAAGTTAGATAGGAACGAGTCAAGAGCTAATTCTTAGCTTGTGGCTTTTTTGTTGTTGTCATAGCAACTTTATAACAACTATCATGACAGTTAGTTACGGATACCTACCAAGATGGCTGCCAGTTACAAAGTTCCGGAAGTGTGACGTCACACGAGACCTATATCCGTCGAACGTGAAGTTGTCAATGATTAGTCAAGTCTCACTATGTAGTACGCTGTAAAACAGAAATCCCAGGGCAGCAACATGATTTATGCATCATTGTGTTACAAAGAGTCTAATCACCTCCTGTTTTCTTTTTTGAGCAATTTCCAGTGGGGCGGTTTGAACTAACCTACATTGTTTTGACTAGATTTGATCTCTTCTCAGAAACTCAACTCTTTTTCCTTGAAGTTTTGAGAAACTTGAGGACATAAATTCAGTTACACAACAGTAAAGAATAAGCAAAGGACATGAAAATGCCTTGTAATTTGTTTTTTATTCTCCTGGGTCTTAAAAATTTTAAGTGTAAATGTGATTTATTTCTAAAAAGGAATGGATATTACTATCATTTTATTTAGTCAATTTAGGAATAATTTTACATTAAAACCTTGATATTGTTAATCGGAGATCGTTTTATGTGCTCTCTGACCCACCAGGTCTCTGTGGAGAAGGTTTGTGTGGCCAACGAATCAGCGAGGTGAGAATAATTGAATTTAGTTTTTTTTAAACTCATGATGTTGCTGATCTGTTTTCTTATTGGATTTGGATTATTTAACCTTCAACCTTTTTGTTTGGTTAAGTAAATGTGAAGAAATGGACTGTTGCTCTTTTTGGTCTTCAGAGAGTTTACGTTGGACATGTCGGTGGAGATGCCCTTTGAGATCTCTAGCCTGACCTGCATCACCCATCAAGTCAAAATTAAGGTGCCGTTTTTAATAAAAACAATCATATCGTCTGCATATTGTTACATAATTTGCAAGTTAATCTGTTTTTCTGGGTTCATGTTTAGTATTTTTATAGTTTAGGATCTAAAACTTGTTATTTGGAGGTGAAACTTTACTGTTTACCTGTTTCTTATTTTTAGGTAATTCATTTTGTTTGTATTTTGTTTTCCAGAGGACTGACTGTAAGGCAGTGATCAGTGTTCTGCCGGGTCAGGTCATGGGGTCAGATGGTTTCCAGATGTCTGTCACTCTCTCTGAGGTTCATCTTCCCAGAATGTGGGTGGAGAAACACCCAGACAAGAACAGCCAGGTCTGTTTGTCGTTCCCTCTTCCACACCAATCTGTTTTCAGAGAGTCCCGGTACTGAACCCTGTGGCACTCCACACTAAGTGAATTAACCCTCTACTTTGCTGCAGGCCTGCATGCTGGTTTTCTACCCAAACTTTGAGTTTGACTCCAGCTCTGAAGGCAGTGAAGTTGTTCTTTTGCTGGACACGTCTGAGTCCATGAAGGGGGAATCGTTCCAGCTGGCCCAGAAAATCGCCTTGCAGGTTTTAAAGAACCTGAAGAACGACGTCAAAATCAACATCGTTTTGTTTGGAACAGGTTGGTATAAGAGCAGAGAACTGATTAGAATACAATAACTCATTGTTTTATTTTGGATATTATTTAAAACAACCAAATCAAATCCTCAAACAGCTGTACGTTTCACAGATTTTTCCCAAACTTGCACTCTGATTTCCAGAAACACACCAGTTACTTTCCATCATACAAGTTACTTTTCTTGAACTTGCAGGGCACTTTCCAAGAAATTACATGTTACTCTCTTTCACCTGAGACTTCTTTCCTAAGACTTCTAGATTTCTATTCTCGAACTTGCAGGTTACTTTCCATGAACTTGGAGGTTACTTTCCGTGAAGTTAAGGGTCACTTTTTTCAAGAATCTCTGGGAGAATTTCATGTAAACTTTAACATACAAAGTGCACTTTCTAAAAGTCTCCTGTAAATAATTTAAAAGTTGCAAAAAGGACCCTGTTGGGTCCTTGAAATTGTCCTGTAAGCTGCTAAAATGACTCGGTAGGAAAGTACAGACTATATTTGATAATAGTACTGAAATATCTTAATTCCCTCCAGTTAATTTCTGCGTCTTACTTTTCACCTCTTGATTTAAAACTTGTGTTGCTTTATTTGGTTACTATATTCAGGAGCATCCACCATCTTCTCTCCATCAGCCTGGCTTTGTTCTTTGATTTGTCTTGTTTTTGGTTTTCAGATCACACAGAAGCTTTCCTGACGACCCAGAAACTCAACAAGGTTCAAGCTGAAGCCAAGAAGTTCATCAAGGTGAGTTCAGACTCATTAGCAATGTTTTTATTTGGAGAAAATGCTAAAAGTTTTACAAATTCATGCCTTATTTTTAAAGGTTTTTATTTTTAGCATCTTTATTTCTTTTTTAAAAAATGCACTGGTTTTATTTGCAATGATTAGCTATATTTCAAACTAACGTTGAAACCAAATATTTATATGAATTGCATAAAAATCAAAATTTTATAGCCCGTCATTAAATCAGACACAAATATTTATATTTTAGGTTACTTTGTATTATTATTTTCAGATTATTTGGTTTGTAAATTATTTTAAAAATCTAAAACTTGAGCATTTAGATGATGATGTCATGGCTTTGCAAGTTCAAAGTTCAAAATATTTGAGTTAAATGGAGGGATATTCATAAATATTAATAATTTTGGTAAACCTAACTGACCTAAAACAAGAAATATTCAGTCTGAATATGGGAATGTGTTTTTATTTTATTATTTTTTTCCTTTTACTTATAATTTCTGGTTTTGGAATTGAAGCTGAACGACTAATTGTATTGATCGTGATTAATCGATTATTGAAATAATTGTTAACTAATTTCAGTCATTGTTTAATCATAAACTAGAGTACACAAACTGTAAAAAAGACAATTTGCTGAAAGAGAAACATATTAATGGTAGTAATTAAACAAAAATATATTCTTTGCTATAAATAACCAAGCGTACACTAAAAAAAGAATTGAATTATTTCTTTATTTCCAACTTTTATTGTATTTCCAATATTGTATATCGAAACTAAAGTGGTTAAATGAAATAAATGATTAATGTAAAAGAATAAAAAATGATTACTAAAATAATAATTAGTTGTAGTTCTACTTGGAATTAAAATATATTTCCAAACTTTACCAGTAATTCTCTTCTGTCTGCTGTTAGAGCTGCTCCTCAGTAGGGGGCAGCACTGAGCTGTGGCGGCCTCTCCGGGCTCTCAGTCTGCTGCTGCCGTCCGACGGCGTGCGAAACTTGCTGCTGCTGTCGGACGGCCACATCCAGAACGCTGCGGCCACGCTGCAGCTGCTCAGAGATAACGTCCAGCACAGTCGCCTTTTCACCTGCGGCTTCAGGTGAGGAAGGTCTTCATCCCTCGCTTCTTTTTCATGTTTAGTTTCTGTTCAAACTAGATGAAGTGGCTGTGTTTGTCATTTCAGCTCCACAGCCAATCGCCACATGTTGAGAGCCCTGGCTCAGGCAGGGGGCGGAGCTTATGAGTTTTTTGACTCTAAAGCGAAGTACACCTGGGCTGAGAAGGTGAGACTTTCTAATTCACATGACAAACTCGCATCCAACTTTTCTGTTGGGCAAAAGTTTGAGTTGTAATCACAGTGTGACTGTGGGCAGTTGAGGCCCCCCTTAAGATACTGCCCTGGGTGGTTGCCCATGTTGCCACTGATTATAAGTTTATTAAAAATTCTCTGCAGGACTGGTGAAAAATGTTGGGTGATGTAAACTCTCACCTGCAGGTGGCAGTATTTCTTAATTTGACCACACTTCTGCCTCACTGAAATTATAGACCATGGTCAATACGGCGAGTCACAAAATGTCACTTTTAATGTCCTACATTATAAATCAACACAAAATCAATGATTTTGATTGCAAAAAATCACAGAAACAATCACGAGATTCTGGATGAACTGATCAATAAAATGAAGTACCTGTGGAATTTACAGACGGCTATTTATCAATATTTTAACAACTGAATGGGTTTTATCAATACACAACTGGCCCTTGACAACATTCATGATCTTTATATGACCCAAAATGAAAGTGAGTTTAATTCATCCGTAGAGTTCTCCACATGTTGCATTTTGCATGGAAAACATTCATCATGAAGATTAATTTGAGTGTTTATCAGTTGAACTGGAGACGTTCTGATACCTGAACATGTGGCTGCAGGTGGAGCGCCAGGTGAAGCGCATGTCGTCTCCCGGCTGCAGCTCCGTCTCTGTGAAGTGGCAGCAGTTCAACCCCAGAGCTCCTCCGGTTCAAGCCCCGAAGCAGCTGAACGCTCTGTTCAACGACTGCCACACGCTGGTTTACGGCTTTGTGCCCCACTGCACTCAGGTATTCAACCGGTTCTTCTTCTCTGCTTTACCTGCTGGGCCAGGCTGATCAATGATCAGAGAAATTACAAAGGAGAGTTGAGTTGATCATGAACTGATTGCAACTAACGATTAAAGAAAAAATTGATCAGATTTGTGATTTTTCATGCAGGCGACTCTTCTTGGAGATTTGCGTGGTCAGGAGCTTCAAACCATGGTGTCAACAACAGAGCTGCAGAAGACCAGAGGAACGGTAAGGCTCTGTTTATTATCTGTATAAACACATTGAAATATGAAAAACATTCAACCTCAGCTACTGATTTGTTGTTTTAGTTTCTTCATAAGCTCACAGCAAGAGCCCTGATCAGAGACTACGAGGATGGAAACCTTGATATCACCGAAGCTGAACACGAGGTCAGCATGCGTGTCACCTTTGACCTCAAATCAGAGCTAAACTATATTGAAACTCCTGTTTTTGTGTTTTCAGGGTAAAAAAGCAGAGCTGAAGTCCTTCATCATCGATCTGAGCAAAGAGTTCTCCATACTGTCTCAGTTCACTAGCTTCGTGGCCATCGAAGAGAGGGTCTGTTTGCTTTCATGCCATGTTCAGAGTTGTTTATGAATCAAACCAAAGTAATTTTTCCTGTTTTAGGATTCTGAGAAGGCAGATGATGGCGTCACAGACATCCCAAAGCTGGTCGCAGAGGAGGATGTGGACTTCTTGCCATACATCAACTGGAGTCTTCCTGAGGACAAAGAAAAAGTGAAAATATTTCTGTTAAAATTATCAAAACTATGAGTACATTGCGCTGAGGTTTAATCTGTGTGCTTATTTTTAAAATACTTGTTTTACAGCTGCAGCAGCCTCCATTTTAACTTAACTAAGTGTACATTTGTTCTGCCGGTGGGAATAGAAAACAAAGGGTCCAAGAGTTGATCCGTGAGACGCCCCATGTTTTCAGTGCAGCTATAGCCAAACTGGAGAAATGTTTCTGGACACTTGGCAATTTATTGCTAAAGGAAACATGATCAGATTTAGGTCAGCTCTTTAAGATTTTTGATTGTCTTTGCTACAGTAAAATACAAATTTAAAAGCTTTGAAATCTGAGGAGATTATTGGAAGGTTCAAGGACTTTAAAGTAATGGTTAATTCTTCTTTTCATAATACCCTAACCTCAGGTTTGTGGCAGGAACCGGATAATATTTGTGAGAAATAGTTAATTATTGTCCTTGTAACTGATTTTCTTCTATCTGCTCTCTTCTTTTCAGGTTGTGGTTTGTGATGCAGAGGTATTGATTATTTTTTAACTTAAATGTTAAGTAAGAGTTACAGCTGGAATAAATATATCTTACTGTTTGGTATTTTAGATGAAGAGTGATTTCTACCAATAAATTTGAAGCAACTGAAGTGATCAGATGCAGATCATACCTTTCTAATGAACTTTCTGTTCCTGCTTCTGTTTCTTTTACAGTTATCTGAAGAATTGGATCGCGACGTACGAACCTTTACACGTAAATCTAGTATTCTAGAGGGTAGCCTCCCTCCGCCTACGGGTGGGGGGACAGGTCCTGACTGTCGTTTGTGCTTACGGGCCGAACAACAGTTCAGATTACCCACCCTTCTTGGAGTCCTTAGAGGGGGTACTGGAGAGTGCTCCTCCTGGGGACTCCCTTGTTCTGCTGGGGGACTTCAACGCTCAAGTGGGCAATGACAGTGAGACGTGGAGGGGTGTGGTTGGGAGGAACGGCCCCTCCGATCTGAACTTGAGCGGTGTTCTGTTGTTGGACTTCTGTGCTCGTCACGGATTGTCCATAACGAACACCATGTTCATATGTCCATATGTGCACTTGGCACCAGGACACCCTAGGCCGCGGTTCGATGATCGACTTTGTCATCGTTTCATCGGATCTGCGGCCATATGTCTTGGACACTCGGGTGAAGAGAGGTGCGGAGCTGTCCACTGACCACTACCTGGTGGCGAGTTGACTCCGGCTTTGGGGGAGGAAGCCGGTCAGACCTGGCAGGCCCAAACGTGTTGTGAGGGTCTGCTGGGAACGTCTGGCGGAATCCCCTGTGAGACGGAGCTTTAACTCTCATCTCCGGCAGAACTTCGATCAAAACTGTATTTAGAGGAGCTCCAATCCCAGAAATGAAAATTAATAAAATGATAACCAATAACTCCCGAACGTCATAGCAGTTACTCTTCGAAACCTATGTAGAGTCACTCCAAACTTTAGGAAGAGGTGTGACTTAAAATTCATTTCACTGATGCAGATTTCTGTTTTTACTCACCGTTGAGATGAAAGGACTGGTTTCTGATTTATTAGTTTATCACCAATAAAGTCCTATGATCCACTCATTCCAACATGGAGCTCTTAATCTTTTTGCAACATTATCAGCACCTTTGACTTTTCTGGTTTACCTCATATTTTATTTAATTCAATGAAATGATGGATAAAAATGACTGGAACTTGAATGTTATGTTTCTGTTACAGATGATGCCCGCAGAACTTTGCTCCACTGAAGAGGTAACAGAGTTTCCACCACCAATGGGTCTGGGTCTTATTTAGTGATAATACTTAACAAAATCCAGTACTTATGGAGTACCTATATTGAAACTTCAAGCTGCTTATAGGCAGTGGTATCAACTTGCAATTTTTTCTGGAGCATTTTAATTCACCTTTCTCATTAGTTCAATGTATTGATGTTTTCACTACAGGATATTTACAGATGATTCAAAGATTTTATGGAGAAGCACAGAAAGGTACCAGTACAGTTATACTGGTTCCTATAACTGTCCTTACAGGGTTTTTATGGTGTCATTATTATGTATTTTCTCTAGATGACTTCAGCTAAATAAGCCAGGTGCTGATCATACCATTTATTATTCTAACTCACTTTCTGTTTGTGTTTCTTTTACAGAGATCTAGGGAACTCAAGGTAGAAGTACAAACCTTCACACATTTATTGATATGATTTTTTATTTAATATGGCTTTCACTGTACAGCATGGTCAGAGTTTCATCTGGGTCTTATTTAGTGATAATACTTAACAAAATCCAGTACTTATAGAGTACCTATATTGAAACTTCAAGCTGCTTATAGGCAGTGGTGTCAACTTGCAATTTTTTCTGGAGCATTTTAATTCACCTTTCTCATTAGTTGAATGTATTGATGTTTTCACTACAGGATATTTACAGATGATTCAAAGATTTTATGGAGAAGCACAAAAGTGTACCAGTACAGTTATACTGGTACCTATAACTTTCCTTACAGGGTTTTTATGGTGTCATTATTATGTATTTTCTCTAAGTGGCAGCTAGGTATTGATTATTTATTCATTTATTTATTTATTTGCTTTTTAGATAAACAATGACTTAAACTAATAAAACCTGATCAGCACTGATCAGGTTTTATAAATCAATATAAGTGAACAGGTGCTGATCATACCATTTATTATTTTAACTCACTTTCTGTCCCTGCTTTCTGTCTGTGTTTCTTTTACAGGCATCTGCAGATATCGACGATGTAAGAACCTTCACACACAGATCTAGTTTCTGGCTCTGATGTTTTTATTTATATGACTTTCACTTTACATCTGGGTCTTATTTAGTGATAATGCTTAACAAGAACCAGTACTCATGGAGCATCTATAAAGGCTTCAATTATGACCCTTTACAGTTTTTCTGGGACTTTTACTTCACCTTTCCAACTAGTTGGTTGCATTTCCTCTGTGGGATCCAAAACCAGGCTTTCTTAGATAACTGTAACATCGGCAATCCAGTTAATGCAGGTCTAAGGACAGTCAAACCAATGGAGCCTTGACATCAGATGGGATTGATGGATGTTATTTTATTTTATTTTATTGTTATTATTTTTTTTACCCCTCCCTGGGATCTTTTGTGGGCTCTAGTGTCCCTTATATGAAAGTAGGCTGACAGGAAAGGGGGATGGAGAGAGGGGAAGACATGCAGCAAATATCGTCGGGTCCGGGAGTCGAACCCACGACTGCTGCGTTAAGGACTCAAGGTCTCCAAAAATGGGCCACCCTATCCCCTACGCCACCCGGCTTCCCGGGATTGATGGATGTTAAATGAACTGTGGTAATCATGGCTCCTTTCCTCTCCCCTCCACAGAGAAGGGAGCTCCAATCCCAGAAATGAAAATGAATATATTATAACTCATAACTGCCAAACGTCACAGCAGTTACTCTCCAAAACTTACATAAACAATCTAATTTCAGCTGATTGGACTTTAATTATAAAGACGTTTGTCTATTTAATGTCAAAAACCAACCATGAAATCCAGGGAACCGTCTGCTGACCTCAGAGACAGGATTGTCTTGAGGCACAACTCTGGAAAAGATACAGAAACATTTCTGCCTGCAACATTTCTCAATATCTTTGGATCTTTCTGGTTTATCTGTTTTTCACATTGAAGGAATGATGGATAAAAATACTGCAACTTGATTGTTATGTTTCTCTGTTACAGATGACCTCTTTATCTCTTCAGAGGATATTATCTCTTGTGGTAACATGGAGTTTTCATGTTTTTTTAGCTGCGTCTTTACAGTTTGCTACTTTAGATCCGTATTTCTCAACTCCTTTCAGGGCACATGCAGCAAACCAACAGTTTGTTGTTTACACACTATCTGTGGTTCACTTGTGACGTACTCTCAGGGTACCGATGTGAAAATATTGGAAACTAGACAAGTACATACATATTACTTACATCTAGAATCACCTTTGTATAAATGACAAGTAATTGTAGGCTGGCTGCTGGATATTTACAGATGATTCAAAGATTTTATGGAGAAGCATAAAAGTGTACCAGTACAGTTATACTGGTACCTATAACTGTCCTTACAGGGTTTTTATGGTGACATTATTATGTATTTTCTCTAAGTAGCAGCTAGGTATTGATTATTTATTCTATTAAAGTTAAGGAAGAGTTACAGCCAGAAGGAATGAATCCTTAGTATTTTACTTGAACAGTGATTTCAATTAATAAAACTTTAAACAACATAAGTGATCAAGTGTAGATCCTTACTTTCTAATTCACTTTCCTGCTTTCTGCTTGTTTCTTTTACAGAAATCTACAGAGAGAGATGACGATGTAAGAACCTTCACACACAGATCTAGTTTCTTGCTCTGATGTTTTTACTGATGTTTTCACTACAGAATATTTACAGATGATTCAAAGATTTTATGGAGAAGCACTAAAGGGTACCAGTACAGTTATACTGGTACCTATAACTGTCCTTACAGGGTTTTTATGGTGACATTATTATGTATTTTCTCTAAGTGGCAGCTAGGTATTGATTATTTATTTTTGACATTTTAGATAAACAATGACTTCAACTAATAATACCTGATCAGCATTGAGCAGATTTTATCAATCAATATAAGTGATCAGGTGCTGATCATACCATTTATTATTCTAACTCACTTTCTGTCCCCTCTGTCTGTTTGTGTTTCTTTTACAGAGATTTAGGGAACTCCTGGAAGAAGTACAAACCTTCACACACATTTATTGATATGACTTTTTATTGAATATGGCTTTCACTTTACAGCATGGCCAGAGTTTCATCTGGGTCTTATTTAGTGATAATGCTCAACAAAAACCAGTACTCATGGAGTATCTATAAAGGCTTCAACTTTGACCCGTTGCAGTTTTTTCTGGGACTTTTACTTCACCTTTCCCATTAGTTGGATGCATTTCCTCTGTGGGATAACTAGGTTACCTAAACAGGTTTGATGCTTTAGCTTCAGCGATTAAGTTAATGCAGGTCTAAGGACAGTCAAACCAATGGAGCCTTGACATCAGATGGGATTGATGGATGTTAAATGAACTGTTGCTATCATGACTCCTTTCCTCTCTCCTCCACAGAGAAGGGAGCTTCAATCCCAGAAATAAAAATGAATATATTATAACTCCTAACTGCCAAAAGTCACAGCAGTTACTCTCCAAAACTTACATAAACAATCTAATTTCAGCTGATTGGACTTTAATTATAAAGACGTTTGTCTATTTAATGTCAAAAACCAACCATGAAATCCAGGGAACCGTCTGCTGACCTCAGAGACAGGATTGTCTTGAGGCACAACTCTGGAAAAGATACAGAAATATTTCTGCCTGCAACATTTCTCAATATCTTTGGATCTTTCTGGTTTATCTGTTTTTCACATTGAAGGAATGATGGATAAAAATACTGCAACTTGATTGTTATGTTTCTCTGTTACAGGGGTGCCGTCTAAGGCAGATATCATGTCATGAGGTAACATGGAGTTTTCACCACACGTTATATGGTGTCAACTACAGGATATTTACAGATGATTCAAAGATTTTATGGAGAAGCACAAAAGGGTACCAGTACAGTTATACTGGTACCTATAACTGTCCTTACAGGGTTTTTATGGTGTCATTATTATGTATTTTCTCTAAGTGGCAGCTAGGTATTGATTATTTGTTCTATTAAAGTTAAGGAAGAGTTACAGCCAGAAGGAATGAATCCTTAGTATTTTACTTGAACAGTGATTTCAATTAATAAAACTTTAAACAACATAAGTGATCAAGTGTAGATCATTCCTTTCTAATTCACTTTCCTGCTTTCTGCTTGTTTCTTTTACAGAAATCTGAAGAGTTAAATGACGAAGTAAGAACCTTCACACACAGATCTATTTTCTGGCTCTGATGTTTTTATTGATATGACTTTCACTTTACATCTGGATCTTATTTAGTGATAATGCTCAACAAAAACCAGTACTCATGGAGTATCTATAAAGTCTTCAACTATGACCCCTTACAGTTTTTCTGGGACTTTTACTTCACCTTTCCCATTAGTTGTATGCATTTCCTCTGTGGGATAACTAGGTTATCTAAACAGGTTTGATGCTTTAGCTTCAACGATCCAGTTAATGCTGGTCTAAGGACAGTCAAACCAATGGAGCCTTGACATCAGATGGGATTGATGGATGTTAAATGAACTGTGGCAATCATGACTCCTTTCCTCTCTCCTGATTATTTATTTATTTTTGGCATTTTAGATAAATAAAGACTTCAACTAATTTAACCTGATCAGCATTAATCAGGTTTTATTAGTCAATATAAGTGATCAGGTGCTGATCACTTATATTGACTAATAAAACCTGATTAATGCTGATCATACCATTTATTATTCTAACTCACTTTCTGTCCCTGCTTTCTGTTTGTGTTTCTTTTACAGAGATCTAGGGAACTCAAGGTAGAAATACAAACCTTCACACACATTTATTGATATGACTTCTTATTTAATATGGCTTTCACTTTACAGCATGGTCAGAGTTTCATCTGGGTCTTATTTAGTGATAATGCTTAACAAAAACCAGTACTCATGGAGTATCTATAAAGGCTTCAACTTTGACCCCTTACAGTTTTTCTGGGACTTTTACTTCATCTTTCCCATTTGTCGTATGCATTTTATCTGTAGGATAACTAGGTTATCTAAACAGGTTTGATGCTTTAGCTTCAACGATCCAGTTAATGCAGGTCTAAGGACAGTCAAACCAATGGAGCCTTGACATCAGATGGGATTGATGAATGTTAAATGAACTGTGGCAATCATGGCTCCTTTCCTCTCCCCTCCACAGAGAAGGGAGCTCCAATCCCAGAAATGAAAATTAATAAAATTATATAACCACCAAAAAAGATTTTATGGAGAAGCACAAAAGTGTACCAGTACAGTTATACTGGTTCCTATAACTGTCCTTGCAGGGTTTTTATGGTGTCATTATTATGTATTTTCTCTAGATGACTTCAACTAAATAAGCCAGGTGCTGATCATACCATTTAGTATTTTAACTCACTTTCTGTCTCTGATTTCTGCTTGTTTTTTTTACAGACATCTGAAGAGAGCGAGGACGAAGTAAGAACCTTCACACACAGATCTAGTATCTGGCTCTGATGTTTTTATTGATGTTTTCACTACAGGATATTTACAGATGATTCAAAGATTTTATGGAGAAGCACAGAAGGGCACCAGTACAGTTATACTGGTACCTATAACTGTCCTTACAGGGTTTTTATGGTGTCATTATTATGTATTTTCTCTAAGTGGCAGCTAGGTATTGATTATTTATTCTATTAAAGTTAAGGAAGAGTTACAGCCAGAAGGAATGAATCCTTAGTATTTTACTTGAACAGTGATTTCAATTAATAAAACTTTAAAAACATAAGTGATCAAGTGTAGATCATGCCTTTCTAATTCACTTTCCTGCTTTCTGCTTGTTTCTTTTACAGTCATCTGAAGAGATGGATGTTGAAGTAAGAACTTTCAGACACAGATCTAGTTTCTGGCTCTGATGTTTTTATTGATATGAGTTTCACTTTACATCTGGGTCTTATTTAGTGATAATGCTTAACAAAAACCAGTACTCATGGAGTATCTAAAAGGCTTCAATTATGACCCTTTACAGTTTTTCTGGGACTTTTACTTCACCTTTCCAACTAGTTGGTTGCATTTCCTCTGTGGGGTCCAAAACCAGGCCTGCTTAGATAACTGTAACATCGGCAATCCAGTTAATGCAGGTCTAAGGACAGTCAAACCAATGGAGCCTTGACATCAGATGGGATTGATGGATGTTAAATGATCTGTGGTAATCATGGCTCCTTTCCTCTTTCCTCCACAGAGAAGGGAGCTGCAATCCCAGAAATAAAAATTAATAAAATTATAACTCATAACCGCCAAAAAAGATTTCATGGAGAAGCACAAAAGGTTACCAGTACAGTTATTCTGATACTATGACTCCCAAAAGTTACAGCAGTTACTCTTTAAAACTTACACAATCAACTTAAATTCAGTCAATTGGACTTGATTTGGAAAGACACATGAAATCAAGGAAACTGACATTAAGGAATTTTTTTATTGTAATTCCAACCTGCGTAGTTTTATGGAAAATGGAAATGCAGCTCCTGACCCTGAATGTTATGTTTCTGTTACAGATGATGTATGATGCCCTGCCTGTTCATCATGAGGTAACAAGGAGCTTCCATCACCGTTGTTATTTTAGCTACTTCTTTACAGTTTGTTACTTTAGGCCGTTATTTCTCAGTCTCTTGAAGGGCACATAGAGCAAACCAACAGATGTTTACACTTTATCTGGAGTTCATTTGTGACATACTCTCAGAATACCTCTGTGAAAGATATTTAAACTAGAAGCATACACATGCCGTGCTTGCGTTCTTAACTACCTACAGACAGGGCACTTACAGGCTAACTATAGGTTAGCTTTCACTTTACAATATTGTCAATGTTACAGCTGGGTCTGAGTGGGAGGTTATACTGAAGAACCAGTACTTGTGGGGAAACTTTAAACTACCTCTAACCAGGTTTTTAAGCTCCTTAGAATATTTTTATGGGATCTTTTATTTCATCTTTCCCGTTAGTTAAATGCATCTTCACAATGAGGTTCAAAACCAGGCCTGTTTGCATAAACTAGGTGTGGTGCTTTAGCGATCCAGAGAAGCTAGCTTCTAGCTTCACTGTCCTTAGTGAATAATAGAGATAATAGAGATTGACGTCAGATGGGATTGGTGTTTGTTAAATACTGTAACCATTGTGAATCCTTATTCCCACTGTTGTATTTAGCTTCTTCTTGACAGTTTGTTGGCTGTTAAATGAACTTTGGCAATCATGACTCCTTTCCTCTCTCCTCCACAGAGAAGGGAGCTCCCTTCTCTGTGGAGGAGAGAGGGGAGGAGTCCTGGCATTTTAATATGAAGTACAACTAATAAACTTTAAGCAATAAGTGATCAGGTGCAGATTATACCTTTCTGCTTGTGTTTCTTTTACAGAGATCTGAAGAGACTGAGGTAGAATCACAAACCTTCACACACGAATCTAGTATTTGTATCAAATGGCTCAGATGTTTTTAACTGATATAACTTTCACTTTGGAGAACAATCAATGTTTCAGATGGGTCTTATTTAATGGTAATACTTAAAAATAACAGTACCTATATTGAAACTTCAAGCTGCTTATAGGCAGTGGTATCAACTTACTTGCCATTTTTTCTGGAGCATTTTAATTCACCTTTCTCATTAGTTGAATGTATTATTAATGTCAGAACCAAAACCAGGCCTGTTTACATAAATATTTCCTAATGTTTAGATCAGTCTGACTCGTGTAAAGGTAGATACTATTAGGATAAAAAAAAGTCTATAGTTGTGTTATTATGAAGTAGGGATAATGACAGCTCATTCTGAAAGGAGCTCAAAACGGACAGAACTGACCAGATTCATATCTCATTATCTAAGAATGATTTTGTGCAAAAAATGTAATGAAGATGATTTGTATCACCCATAGTCCTGTCTTAACCTGTTCAGGAGAGCATAAAAGGTCGCCTTTAAGCAAAATAAGCACCAAGTAATGAATAAAATTGTCCATCCAGGCAATGTCCTGCACAGATTTTTAGTTTCTGTTTATGGTCCACATAAATATTTAACTTAAACTGAAGAAATGGCATCCAACAATCAGAGTTATTTAAGATATTTATGTTTAAGGTTCTTGTGTCTGAATTTCTCTGCTGCAGATGGGTATGTCTGTTGCTCCCGGGTCCTCCAGGAGAGGATATGCCCTTTTTTCTGCCACACCACTACCGCAAGGACAGTTATTCGCTGGTTCTGCAACCACAACTGCTTTTTTTGGAGCCTCACCTGCTGGTTCTGCCCCCTCATCTACTGGTTTTGGACCCCCACTTGCTGGTACCGGAGGCTTATTTGGTTGTTCTGGAGCCCCACCTGCTGGTTCTGCACCCCGAACTGCTTTTTTTGGAACCTCAACTGCTTGTTTTGGAACCTCACCTGCTGGTTCTGCCCCCTCATCTACTGGTTTTGGACCCCCACTTGCTGGTACCGGAGGCTTATTTGGTTGTTCTGGAGCCTCACCTGCTGGTTCTGCACCCCCAACTGCTTTTTTTGGAGCCTCACCTGCTGGTTCTGCCCCCTCATCTACTGGTTTTGGACCCCCACTTGCTGGTACCGGAGGCTTATTTGGTTGTTCTGGAGCCCCACCTGCTGGTTCTGCACCCCGAACTGCTTTTTTTGGAACCTCAACTGCTTGTTTTGGAACCTCACCTGCTGGTTCTGCCCCCTCATCTACTGGTTTTGGACCCCCACTTGCTGGTACCGGAGGCTTATTTGGTTGTTCTGGAGCCTCACCTGCTGGTTCTGCACCCCCAACTGCTTTTTTTGGAGCCTCACCTGCTGGTTCTGCCCCCTCATCTACTGGTTTTGGACCCCCACTTGCTGGTACCGGAGGCTTATTTGGTTGTTCTGGAGCCCCACCTGCTGGTTCTGCACCCCCAACTGCTTTTTTTGGAACCTCACCTGCTTGTTTTGGAACCTCACCTGCTGGTTCTGCCCCCTCATCTACTGGTTTAGGAACCACATATGGTGGTTTTGGACTCCCACTTGCTGGTACTGGAGGCTCATCATTTGCGTTTGGCTCTACATCAACAGCTTCTTTGAAATCATCTTCGCTATTTTCATCATCAGTTCAGCCATTATCAGGGGATTGGTCCAAAACAAGCTCTCTTGCCAAAATAAGTCCAGGATTATTTGGGAAACCTCTCTCATTATCTGAATCTCCAAGTACAGGCTCCATTTTTTCCAGGGTGTCACTTACAGAACGTAGTGCTGTACAGCAGAAAGCCACACCTGATTCTGCAGGCGAAGCTCCTTTGACACGTTTAGAATCTGAATGTTTTGCAAACCAAGAAGAGGAACTCTCAGCATTCCAATGCAATGGAGGACGCACAATGTTGTATCAGGTTCCAGAATCTGATCCAAAACCTCCCCATCGTCTTAGTTTTCTTAGAGATTTAAGTCGAGTGCGCAATGGCGCTCCAACACCTCTCTCTGAAGTGGGCTCCATCCAACTGGACCGCAGAGTAGCTTCACCACTATCTCTTCAAGTATTTAGTGAAGCTTCACTACCTCCCCTTCAAGTAACTAGAGGAGGTCGTCCACCTCCACCTCCAATGCGCAAAGGGGCTCCTCTAGCTCCAGGACCCAGTGGAGCTCCTCCTCCTCCAGTTGCAGTGCAAAATGGAACTCCACCTCCACCTCCAGGACCCAGTGGAGCTCCTCCTCCTCCAGTTGCAGTGCAAAATGGAACTCCACCTCCACCTCCAGGACCCAGTGGAGCTCCTCCACCTCCAGGGCCCAGTGGAGCTCCTCCTCCACCTCCAGTGGCCAGTGAAGCTCCACTACCTCCCCCTAGTCTTCTTCACAGGCCCTTCTGTGCATTAAGTTCAAATCTAACGGATGGTCTGGTTTGTCAAGCATATGATGTACAGCCACATCATCCATCCTTTGAGTGAGTTCTTGAACACACAAACCATTCTATCTTTATAAGCACTGAGCTGATATTTTCCATCTTATTACCTGTAATTGAGTCTTTTGTGCTGTGTGTTGTTGGTGCAGAGCTCCAGACCCAGAAGAGCAGAAGCTGAAGTGGATTAAGATCTTCCAACTGCAGCAGGCGGTAGGGGTTGAACGACTACATATTTTTTAAGGTCGACTACATCATGATAATAGTCGAGTCGATGTCGACTAGTCGCGGTGACGTCGTAGTGACGTAAGCGCAAAAACCCTTCACAACTACTTGGAGGCTTTATTAGCTATTTTCACGGCAAATATTGACCCCCCCCCCCCCCACACACACACACACACACACACACACACACTCTCTCTCTCTCCCCTTCTCCTGCTTTTACTAAGTCTAGAGATTCTTCGTGAGCAGCGGGGAAAAGTTTGTTGCACAAAGTCGGGTCTGACTTTTTTTTTCTAAACACCGGCTGATGCTGATGATCTCTGGATAGTTACTATAGGAGTCAAATTATCACACTGACTACATGGTGCTTTTGGAACATCACAAGCCGAACTTGTTATGAACGGATCCCGTTTGGTTACAGCTGAATTCAACGAAACCACCTGCTTCTCCTCCGCCCGATGCGCGGCAGGAAGCTCTGCTGACTCAGCAGATTGAACGATTTAAGATATTTTCTAGTCAACGTCAACATGATAAAAGTTGAGTCGATGTCGAGTTGACTAGTCGTTGTGACGTCATAGCAACGCAAGACGCAAAGCTTTGGAGTAACGTACAGGCTTTATTACCCGTTTTCACGGAAAAATACGGCATTTACACAGAACAGCAACAAGTGAAACAACAAAACATCGGGATAGTTTATGATAAATAATAAGTTTCTGGGAAACCAACATTCAAAAGGAAACGCACATCTTTTAGATGGCATGTAAAAACAATAAAAAGAGGTGGCACGGGGGCAGGGGGGGACGGGGGGTAAATAAAGTTCACTCGCTGTCAGTATTCTCTTCGCTAAGAGTTCGCTAAGAGCACATTGTCATACAAGGACCCAGTAATTTCTACCTGTTTGACAAGATGTGGGCTTGTCCTCGATCTGTTTTGAAGACGCCATTTTGTAGCCAGTGTTCTGTCAGATCTGCTGTCAGAGTGTCATACACTTCTGACACTTCTAAGCACGAAGTGTCATTCTTAGCACGAACTCACGGCTATATATATGTCAAACAAGTATACACTGTCATTACCAACTACAGGCTTTTATTTAATCAGCAGCTGTCATTACCACAGATCTTTATTTAATCAGCAACATAACATCATAATGTATTAGTTAAATCGTTGCGACAAAGACACTCGCGAGCCGGCTAAGTGACATCCTTAGCGGGAAGGGGGCGAGTTTTAGACGGCTCGTGTTTTGTAGTGGACTGCAGCTGCAACTCCATCTCCTTTTAAAAACACTGTAAAACCACAAATATGCATCCATCTACATATCATTTAAACTAATGTATTAACTTATTTTTCTTGTGTCTTGTGACGTATACTGTGCTGTCAGATCAGCACAGGCTGTCACCACCGGCAATCACATGACTGCGACTAGTTGACATGAAATGTAAAAACTCGCGAGACGTCCTTGAGTCGACTAGTCGACTAATTGGTTCAACCCCTAGCAGGCGGTAAGATGTTTTACTCCGTTGTTTAAATTGGTCCAAAGCTCAGAGAAGAAACTTGTATCATGAATCAAACATAAAAAAAGATCTCCATCTATATTTTATTTTATTAAGTAATAAAAACTTCTGCTCAATTCCAGTATGTTTGTCTAGAAAGTCCTGTTTGTTTGTGTAAGTGTGAATAATCAAACTCTGATGTGAACCAAAAACCTGAACTCTGGTCCATCTACAAACTTCTGTCTCAGTTCGGTTGAAGTGACTTCTGGTGTGGTTTGAATGCGAACGCCACGCGAACCAGAGACCGCTCCAAAAGCAGGAAGCGGACGATAGTGCAGGGCATTCGGGGTAAATACAACTAAAACAAATGCGTGTCTGGAGGTAGTAGGAGAAATGACTCGTGGTCTTTTATCAACGACAGAAGAGAAATCCTACAACCGCTAAAATCTGATTCTACTCCATTTTTATTTACATTTTCTGAAGAAGGAAGATGCACTCAGCTTCTTTTTCAGAAGTTTTTGTGTCATTTCCTTCAGCGGTTCTTGGTGCAGCACCACCACAGACGAAGAGGGGAACAGGTTTTTCTATTAGTTTCGATCGTATGATGGTGCAGAGCGAAAGCAAACTGCACCGTAAGAAAATGTAACAAGCGTTACAATTTGCTACTGTTTGGACTAATATTTAGCTGTTGGACAGATGGACTCGTATCTAACTCTACATTACTGGAGTCAGGTAGTTGTTGCTATGAGGTCCAAACAATGTTATTATTATAGAGGTCTTTGTTATTTTAAAGAATATCAGTTTCTTCAAATGTTCCAAGCAAACGTAAAACATGCTGTAAGATCTGCAGTGAATTGATCTGAATTGATCAGTCTCAATATGCTTCAACATTACCTGTAGTGTCCCATAAGCCTCAATACTTTGTATAAGATTGTTTATTATGTATGTTAATGAGATATTTCCTGCTTTTGTCACAACTGCACTTTTCTCTCTAAATGTCATGGATGCAGAAACAAATGATTAAGTTTTTGTTGATTTTATTGAGCAAAAATATTTAGTTTCAACCTTTCTGAGTTGTAACTTGTGTTAATCTTCTGTGTGCTGCAGGACGGATACTGGGAGTTAACTGTTGAGCTGGGAAAACTGGTCAATGTCAACGTGGATGCGTTTGCTAACGTGTTCCTGAAGAACAAAGGCATTCATTCTCTGGGTGAGCGTTCACATTAAGCTCTGTGTGGAAGAGCTGTTAGCGTTAAGATGTTCATTGATCTAATTTTTTTTACTATTTATCTTCTAGAGCAGTGGTTCTCAAAGTGTGGGGCGCGCCCCCTAGGGGGGCACTGTGCCATTGCAGGGGGGGCGCGAGAAGCGGTATAGATGAATGAAAAGAAAAAACAGTTACGCAAAAGTGTTTCACTGTAAAGATGTTTGTAGTTTGTTTTGTTGCATCCTGAAGTGTGAAATAAACTTCAGTGGAGTTTGAAAACAAAATATGCTTAGAGGTTTATGTCTGGTTGAACGATGTGTGTGTCCAGTTGATTCTTTTTTTTTCTTTTTTGGGGGGTGAGGGGATTTTATTGTAATCCATAAGGGGGCCCAGAAGAAAATCTTTGGGAACCACTGTTCTAGAGAAAGATTAAAATAAACTTGGTGGTTTTAAATCTCAGTCTACTTTTGTTTTACTCCAGTGTTGTAACTGAACCGTGTGGATGTTTATGTTAAAGGTGCGAAGGCCAACACAGGCATCCGGAGGCTGGTGGCGACTCTGTTGGTTCTGCAGCTGATGAGGGAGGAGGAGCTGGAGGAAGGAAAACTGCTGCAGAGTTTGTTTAACCTGAAGGAGCCGACTGGGTCCAGGTCAGAACCGCAACAGAATACATAGACACATGAGGAGAACCCGGTCACACAGACATGAACTCTCACATGGAAATTTAATTGAGTTGGTCATAAAAGTGATTTTTAAAATGACTAATCTGAGTAGTGGATTGCTCTTAGCTTAGCAGAACATTGAATGAAAACGGACCAAAACAGAACCAGACCTGGTCCAGGTGGAAAGTAAATAGCTTCTACAGACCCAGAGGTCCATCTGTAAGGAGCATCAGGAACATTGATCCAAACACTCAAGTTCTGGAACATGTTAGCTAAACTTCATATTTCTACCATCCAGGAAACGATTAATCAGATTAATCGTGACGAATCAATTATTGAAATAATCGTTAACTAATCTGATAATCAATTAATCATAAAATGAGGTACACCGACTCAAAAAAGGAGCTTTGCTGAAGAAACAACACACTCAACAATAAGTAAGCCACAATTTAACCAAAACAATCCTTTGCTACAAATGATCAAGCGAACATTAAAGAAATGCTGTTATTACATTTTACACAATAAAATGTTTATTTTCTTATTTTAAAAAGGAATTACATTTTTGTTTATTTGCATCATTTAATGTATTTCTAATATTGTATAAAAACAGTCTTATTAGACAAAAATCAGCAGAATGTGCCAATTTTTCTTATCCAATTAATTAAAATCAAAATAATAATTGATGGAATAATAAATTACTGACATAATCGTTAGCTGCAGTCCTAATACCATCACAGCTGCGTACAGTTTTCAATGAGTTCTCAGGGCTTTCCACCTGCTGTAATAGGAGTAAACTATTTTTATTGATTATTTCAGTAATTTATTATTTTAATGATTAATCAGATAAGAATTATGTACAAAATGACACATTAATCAAAATAAATAATCACAAACTTAACATACAGTACTAAAGCAAATGTATATTAATTTTTTATATGTACAATGGACCAGTACTTGACTAAATGTATAATGTAAGATAAAGTGTAGCTGCCCGCTGGCCTGAAATAAGGGGAAAATAACCTTAAAACTGCACAACGTCTTCAGCCAACATGCTAACGGTTTCTAACAATTAGCCTAATGGCAGCCAGCATTTTATATTTACGCATTAATATCTCAAAATAGAATATCAACAAAATAATGTTTTAAACTTAGAAAAAAATCCCTAAAAATTACTTAAGGACATGACCCACCTGTGACAATAGAAATCAGGTTTTTAGTAGTTTATCAGGTATATATCGCAACATACATATTGTTATTGGTTTACATATTATATTATACAATGCCTGGCCAAAAAAAAGTCGCCTCCTGGATTTAACTAAGCAAATAGGTACAAGCCTCCTATTGGATAAGTACTGCATAGGCGATTATCTTTCAGCTGGCAACAAGTTATTTAACCCCAGCTGATGCAATGAGTAACTCCTCATTTCTTAAACAACCATGGCAAAAGATACATCCTGTGGTCGTGGAAAAGACGTTAGTCTGTTTAAGAAGGGTCAAATCATTGGCATGCATCAAGCAGAGAAAACATCTAAGGAGATTGCAGAAACTACTAGAATTGGGTTAAGAACTGTCCAACGCATCATTAAAAACTGGAAGGATGGTGGGGAACCATCGTCTTCCAGGAAGAAATGTGGTCGGAGAAAAATCCTGAATGATCGCGATCGGCGATTACTTAAACGTTTGGTCAAATCAAATCGAAGAAAAACAACAGCAGAACTCAGGAGTATGTTTAATTGTGAACGCAAAAGCATTTCCACACGCACAATGCGAAGGGAACTCAAGGGGTTGGGATTGAACAGCTGTGTAGCCGTAAGAAAACCTCTAATCAGTAAGGCTAACCAGAAAAAAAGGCTTCAGTTTGCTAGGGAGCATAAAGATTGGACTCTGGAGGAATGGAAGAGGGTCATGTGGTCTGATGAGTCCAGATTTACCCTGTTCCAGAGTGATGGGCGCATCAGGGTAAGAAGAGAGGCAAGTGAAGTGATGCACCCATCATGCCTAGTGCCTACTGTACAAGCCTGTGGGGGCAGTGCTATGATCTGGGGTTGCTGCAGTTGGTCAGGTCTAGGTTCAGCAACATTGTGTGTCCAAAGAATGAGGTCAGCTGACTACCTGAATATACTGAATGACCAGGTTATTCCATCAAGGGATTTTGTCTTCCCAAATGGAACGGGCATATTCCAAGATGACAATGCCAGGATTCATGGGGCTCACATTGTGAAAGAGTGGTTCAGGGAGCATGAGACATCTTTTTCACACATGGATTGGCCACCACAGAGTCCAGACCTTAACCCCATTGAGAATCTTTGGGATGTGCTGGAGAAGGCTTTGTGCAGTGGTCAGATTCTCCCATCATCAATACAAGATCTTGGTGAAAGATTAATGCAACACTGGATGGAAATAAATCTTGTGACACTGCAGAAGCTTATTGAAACAATGCCACAGCGAATGCGGGCTGTGATCAAAGCTAAAGGCAGTCCAACAAAATATTAGAGAGTGTGACCATTTTTTGGTGGCAACTTTTTTTTTGGCCAGGCAGTTTATTATATTATATATTGTGGTCATTTTAACCTTTCCTCACAAAAATTAAAACAGAAAAAAAGCATACAATACTAAAAAAAAACGAGACAAAATAAGTACAGAAATAGATAAACAATATTTAAATTTCTATCAATGGCAGGAGCATAAAGTGTAGACTGGAGAAAGTCCAGATAAAACCCTTTATTACACCTTCTCTTTGTTATATGTAAAGCTGAAATTTTCCTCTATATTTTCTAAAACATATCTCCAAGTAATTCCTGCTAAGTCTGTAGACAAAATGATTTAAGAAAACATAATCAGCCCTTATGTACTAAACTTTGTTTAGTAAATTATGTATGTATATTTTTTGTACATTTTTGGCTTAATTACTTGCATGAGCAGAGATGTGAGTGTTTGCTTCCAGGTCAGTGTTTCTGAATGTTTTCCCCCTGCAGGTCTGAGCGCTGGCAGCAGGTGAAGAAGGCAGTGGACTGGGTGCGTTGGGCCGACCGGGAGTATCCGTGCGCCTGCAGCCGGCTGGAGTTCGGCTGGAGCTGGGAGTCTTCCACCCGCCAGCTGCTGGGCTTCGAACGCTTCCCCCCGTTCTCACCGCTCATCAGCCTGGAGCTGCAGAAGACCGCAGCGCCGCTGGCCATCCACTGAGGAAATGATGCAACATTTTCTGAATGTCATATATCAATTTGTATTTTGTTTTGCTTTTTTATCTGCTTTGGTTTGTGTTTATGTGCAAAGAGGTGAAGATAATCAAAAATTACATGACAAAATATTTAAATATTTTATCATTTTAAAACATGAGAGGAAGGAAGAGAAAGATTTATGTTTCATCCACTTAAATGATACAAATGGATAAATAGAATTAGAAACAAAACCGTTATTAATCACAAACTGGAGAACATAATTGATGCCACAATGTGAACATCTTCCTCCCTAATAAATTCAGAAATGGTGGATTGCTTTTATCTTAAAAACTAACAAGAATAGATTAAAATGTGTTTGATACTTTTGGAGTTTAATTCTTGTTGTGTTTTAAAACTAATTTTTTGGGAGAAATTAGCTAATTTTTGAACTCACTTTCAGATTTTACTTTTATCTGAAGATGGCTTAGATCTCAAATATATATATATTTTCTTTATCTTTTGTTGTTTTTTAAGGCGGTTTAAGGCGCCTTTGGTTTTACAAACTGCTTTACATATAAAATCAGTATTCACATGGAAATGGTTGCATGCATTGGAAAAACAAACAGCAAAAATAATCTGAACCTATTTTCAGTATCAGTTAATCTAAAGCAACATTATTTTTCACTATCTATGACAGTAACCTGTTAAAATAAAATTTCAACGGCTCTTTAAGTACTTTATTCAGTTATTATGTCCACAAAATCATCCAAAGAATTCTACGGTGGCTTGTTTTTATACCCGTGTTTATTGAATCTGTAATCATTTTTATTTGACTGATTAAAGTAATCTGAAAATGTTTTTTTTATTTAATTCTTTTATGGCATTTGGGTAATGGTCAGAAAATTAAATGAACAAAGCCAAAGTTCTGACCATGAATTTGTTTCAATCATCTCATCTTGTGATTCTCTTATTGAAACTTTGACATTTTTGATGAATGAATTTATACAAATTAACTGTTTTGAATGTATTTTTAATCAACTTACTGTCTTTGTTGACCTATTCATAGCAAAATTCGAATAAATTACTAATATAGCAATTGTAACTTTCAAATTATTTCATTTCCTGGGTATCGGTGTCTGTTTTGTTCAATGTGAAATTTAGATCTAAAATACAATTATTTTCTGGGCAGTAGTTGGTGCAATGTAAATAAAAAATAAAGTTGCCTTGCCAATGTGTTCATGAGTGAAGTGAGCCTCTAGGGATGTTGGTGCACGGATATGTTGGTAAGTAAATTAAAGATGCCAACCATTGTTTTGTATAGGCAATGTTTGCTTTTATATCTTGTTTCTGAGTTTGACCCGCTTTTGCGTCAACCCAGGTAAATACCTCAACGACTAATTCTCTGAGCTTTAGCATTTTCCCGACTTAAAGAAATGCTTCATAAAATGAATATAAAATAATGGGGATAAAGCTGATTTAGAGATATCGCTAAATTTTTAATCCCATGTTATTTCAAAAGAAATCTCGCGATATCTTTTCTAATCTCTTCCCACTCTAGAAGGTTCGCGCTGTTGGACAGTTGACAGTTGAAGGGGGTAAAAAGACGGTTGAGAGCTTTCGATTTTTGGAGAAAGTTGACAGAGTTGTTCCTGAAAAGGTATTAACATTTGGACGTGATTTGAGTCTCCAGGTATACCGAAAATGTTTACACAGTTATATAATGGGGCAAAGCATCGTGTATTGATAGCGAAGCCCCAGAGGCCTTTTCCTTAGTATCGAAGTTATGCTAAGCTAGTAGAAATGTTGGGCAGAATGTTGGCCAATGTTACAGTTTGAAGGAATTATCTTGAGTACAAATAAACATGGTGGTTTTAAATCTCAGTCTACTTTTGTTTTACTCCAGTGTTGTAACTGAACCGTGTGGATGTTTATGTTAAAGGTGCGAAGGCCAACGCAGGCATCCGGAGGCTGGTGGCGACTCTGTTGGTTCTGCAGCTGATGAGGGAGGAGGAGCTGGAGGAAGGAAAACTGCTGCAGAGTTTGTTTGACCTGAAGGAGCCGACTGGGTCCAGGTCAGAACCGCAACAGAATACAAAGACACATGAGGAGAACCCGGTCACACAGACATGAACATGGAAATTTAATTCAGTTGGTCATAAAAGTGATTTTTAAAATGACTAATATAATCTGAACCGTCCCAGTAGTGGAGTGCTGTCAGCTTAGCAGAACATGAATCAAAATGGACCAAAACAGAACCAGACCTGGTCCAGGTGGAAAGTAAATCTTCTCTGCAGACCCAGAGGTCCATTTATTAGCAGCATCAGGAACATTGGTGTTATAAATGTTAATATTTTAACACAGACCACAGATATAGAAATTTAAGACTTGTTTATTCATAATGACAATGCTGTTAATTTGATTTAATGGTTTTAGGAAAGATAAATAAAAAAATTAAGATTTTAAGGAGATGGCAAGTTTAATTTGTAAAAGTTTAAAAAAAAATCTTCATAGTTAGATTGTTTTGTAATCATAGCAACAGTCTGATGCTATGAGATTAATTCTTTGAGTTGGAGCTCTGTTTGTTCATAAATATATTTCAGTAATTTATAGTTTTCATTGATTGCTTTTAAAGTTGGCCAATTAAACTACCCCCCCCCCCCCCCATTTTTTCCCCTAAATCTGTGTTGAAATGCTGTTAGTGGTGCTGATGTTCTTAGAAGGAAGAGGGCCCCATAAATCTAATTCTCCTTAAGGCCACATACAGTTTTGGACCGGCCCTGCATGATGAGCTTAATCCACTGCTCTGCACATCTCTGTTGGACACAGAGGAACAAAATGGAGATTTAATTTATGTGGCTGTAGTAGCTCTTCCATTTCATGTCTATCAAGTTTTTAATAAGGGCCACAGAGACTGTTTTGGTTTGCTGAGCTTTATGGGACCAGTATTTGATATAGCACAGTTTGAAGCATCATGTCGCCATAAAAATAAATAAAATCCGTATTTTTTTGTACTCTGTACTTTTCAAAATTTGTCCCTATGCCAATTTTTAGTGTGAAAGCCGTGTACTCTTTTATACCTGAGGTCCCTGGTGAATGAGTCAGTGCCACACAGCAAAACACAAGCAATTAAAGAAAGAAATTTTGAGGGGATGTTTTCTCATATTTAAATAGTTTTTGGTGGCACACCAACTGTTAGAGGTTGATCGCCTGCATATGGATAGAGCATATTTACAGACGGTATTATTTTAACTTAAATGCAAAATGGATATACTTTTGTACATTTTTGGCTTAATTACTAATTTGAGCAGAGATGAGAATGTTTCTTCCAGGTCAGTATTCCTGACTGATTAACCCGAATGTTTTCTCCTTAAAGGTCTGAGCGTTGGCATCAGGTGAAGAAGGCAGTGGACTGGGTGCGCTGGGCCGACCGGCGGTATCCGTACGCCTGCCGCCTGCTGGAGATCAGTCAAAGCTGGGAGCCTGCAATTTGCCAGCTGTTGTATTCAGCGCGCTGACCGCACCAATCTTCTGCACTGACCGGTTGATGCAACACTTTCTGAGAAAAGTATCTGTCATCATGTTTTTTGTTTTGCTCTTTATCTGCTTCGGTTTGTGTGCAAAAAGCTAAAGATCCTCCACTGAATATTTTTTTTAAATGACATGAAAACCATTAAAACAGGAGAGAAAGGAAGAGAAATCTTCACATTTCACCCACTTAAATGATACAAAATTAATAAAATTACAAACAAAACTTTTAACAACCAGATCCTTTATTTGCACTTTTTTGTTAAAAACTAACAAGAATAGATAAAAATTTGTTTGGGATACTTTTGGAGTTCAATTCTTGTGTTTTAAAGCTAATCAGTTTTTTGGGAGAAATTAGCTGATATTTGAACTCACTTTCAGGTTGTACATTCATTTTAAGATGGTTTAAAACTAAGATATTAGGTTTTTTTTAGCAGTTTAAGAGCTTTGGGTTAAACCCGCTTTAATACTTTGCTTTACATATAAAATCTGCTTTCACCTGATAATGGTAACAGGGATAAAAATATAAAATGGTAAAAATAGTCCTTATATATTTGCAGTAACATTTAATCTAAAGCAACATTTTTCACTATCTTTGGCAATAACCTTTATCCATATATTATGTCAAAAAAATCGTTCAAAGAATCTTACTAAGATGGTTTGTCTTTGTATCTGTGTTTCTCATGCTGGTGATGGGTTTTTCAGTTTTTCTTTTAAATTTGGGTGATGACGTCAATGACAATTGGAGAATTAAATGAACAAACCCAACGTTCTGATCCTGTATTTGTTTTAATCACCTCACCTTGTGAGTCTTTGTTGAAACTTGTCATTTTTGATAAACTTTTGCAAACTGTTTAGATTAAAGAAAACAGATATTAAAGCAACCAGTGCTGAAATAAAACAGACATCTTTAATTAACTTACCAACATATTTGCGCACCAACGTCCCTACAGGTTCACTTCATCTAAACAAGCTCAAATTTCCCAAGAAGTGAGCGGCTGGATCCAAATACTGCCCTGAAATTATTTTTATTTTAGATTTAGATCAATTTCAGTTTCAACAGAAACAGAAAACAGAAATGATAAAAATCTTGAGCATTGATGCTCAAGATTTGCTACTTCAGGCAATTATTCACAATTTGCCACTATTTATTCACTTTTTAAACGTTGAATCATGGTGAAAAAAGCAGAGGAAACAAAGCAGGAAGTTGATTAAAACTAAATTGAATTTTGTATGTTGTAAACAGCCTAAGTAAAAATATCAGGCAACATAGCTTATTATTCACAAATAGTCTTTTACCATAGTTCATTGTATAGTTTGTATTTTTACTAAGAAAAACTTGTAAAGTATCTGACTATTATTGGTGAACTTACATGTACCAAAAAACATGTAAGTGCATAAGCATGCTAAGGAACACGTTAATGATACTATGGCCTTGTTTTTACCTTCCAGCATTGTGAGACTGTAAACTGTCATGGTTAAAAAAGTCGTAATATTATGGTTCATGGTAGAAAGACAGAAAGTACAGTATGTCTTATGTTACATATTAAAAAACGGTCTATACTATGAATGGTGGTGAAAAATATCATACTATGCTATGTCATGGTAAAAAGAATCCAGCCTATCAGACTATACTAGGAATTATGGTGAAAAGGCATCATTCTACATTGAATCATGGTAAAAACAAAAAGTAAAAAAATCATACTACATACTATGGGTCATGGTAAATAAAGTTTATAATCTGTTCACTCTGCTGCCTTCGTGTCCCTAAAAAGTCCTGGAGGAAAACCAAACAAATGCTTTCAAATTATGTAGTTTTACTTGTTAGCTCTTATTTATCACATACGTCTAACATAGTAATTAATTAATTGTATTTTTATGTCTTTTATTTACTTTCCCCTCACATTTTATTGCCTTTTATGTTATTAATGCTGCAGCAGAGAACAATGCAGGACCAAAGAATCAGACAGAGACATCCTGTAGTGCTGATGATCATGCTTTATTAAATCAATAATTGCAGAAAAACTCAAGGAGGCTGCAAAAACACTGAAAGCTACAACTAACTTCAATCCAACAAAGTGCAGGATGACACCAAAGGACACGGCGTGCATTAGCTGTTGTTTGTGGCTGCTGGTCGTCTCATTGGCGCCACCCTGTGGACCGACGGGTGAACCTCTGCAAACTAACACACAAGCACACTGCAGACCTCCGAGAGGCAGCTCTGCTTCTGAAAACGAGCGCCGGCAGGACTCTGGCCAGGTTGATGGAACGACGGAAGAGTCTGAGTCGACAGTCGTTTTCCAGAAGCAGAGCACAAAACAAAACAAAAAAGAAACACTTTGGGCTCAAGCAGTGCAGGCCGCTCGCACTGTGAGCCTGTCATAGAAATGGCAGTATGACATAATCAGTCGGCGCACGAGGTCCAGTCATCCTGCTTGCATGAGGGTAGATGCAAACAGCACTCAGGATCTCGTGCTCCTGTTACAAACTAAAGCGCCACTCCCTTCGCAGCGGCGCGCTCAAAAGTTTTGTCTCCGGTTCATAACATCAACAGGGAGCCTCTCTACCTGTTGAGGCAAACTTAAAGACTTCAACTTATCGTTGAGGCACAGAGTTTAGTTTCCCAGTTTAGCAGGGTATTCGTTCCAACGGAAACTTTCTCCTGTTAAACTATATTTAGTTTCTTTAAGTTTCAGTTAATATTATTGTCATAAATAACAATGCATACATTTCCCATAACCGGTAAACTCGGCTATATACATTATGTACATGTCAAAGAAAAATGGATCAAACATCCTAAGTCATAGTTATCCAATATGGCACATTTTACAACTTTAGACTTTAGTCTAGTTTGGCATAAATTAACGTCAGGTTTGGTACAAAAATAGTTCCTATTTACAAGAATATTCCAGATCCTTATCAAGTAGACTACTGTTTCTCATAAATAAATAAAAAGTCATGAAAGAAGGGAAAAGGGGACATTTGAAATATCAGATTATTTGTTTTTACACCGATCGAATCCTGATGTGAACGGTTGCTGAGTCCGATCCGAGCTCATTGGACAGTCTGAGGGTGTAGGCACCGGCGTCCTCCTCCTTCACCCCTGTGATGATGAGGGTGGTCAGGTCCTCCGTGGTCTCGATGTGGAATCGTCCACCCGTGGACAAGTCGATCGTCTTGCCTGAGCGGGACCACTCTATGTGCTTGGTGTCGCCGGAGAACGCACAAGCGACCGTCAGGACTTTGCCAGGTTCGATGCTGATGTCCTCTGGCAAAGCTTCGATTCTCGGAGCAGAACCTGAAAGTAGCAGAGTAATTTAAACTTAATAAGAGAGTTACATGAAGGTGAAATAAATAATAATAAAAATAAAACATATTCAGATATTTGCATACTTTTAAATGAGACATATACTTTATTGAACAAGTTAGGAACAAGTTAAGATGTTCATTACATCTTTTGCATAAAAATCATTCTTAGATCATGAGATTTTTTAAGGCGACTTGTTATTGTAAATCCAAATAAACTGCAGCTGGTCACGACCCCCAAACTCAACGTTTACACTTGCATGTATGGCTGCAAACAGATGTTAAATTATTCAACCCTGCATCTTTGAAAAGCAGAAGGGGAGCCTCCTGCACAACCAACAAGAATCCAGCAAGTGGTTTCTGGATGGTAAGTCAACAACAAAAGTCTTCTCTTTTCCAGCAGCCATTGTACAGCACATTAGAACAGCCAAATAATATGCTGGAGCCCGGCAGAGATTGCTAGTTGTAACTGTTTGGGCTTGGCTGTGGCTGCTGATTACCTAGCAATGGTCAACAAAAATTCAACAAAGGTTGAAGTCTCATACCGATTGCTCTCATTGAGGTTCCCTCCATGTGGGATGTCATTTCTGTGAGACTGCTGGAGCTCATGGCGTACGTCTCAGATGTCATGGAGGACATGCTGGACATTGACATGGTCTCAAACTTCATCTCAGCTGCCATGCTGCTGAAGGAGCTGGACTCCATCATGGATGACATCATTGTCTGGTGGGCAGAGGAGGAAAAGGCCGAAGACTCCTCCATCGTGTGAATTTCTTTCTTTGTCATCATGGACGAGGCCTTTGATGACTCCTGGTGACTCACCATCATTGACCCTGTTGAAAATTAGTTGGAAAATGAAATATAGAAACTTCATCAATCATCTCTAAATTAACATTCTAAACAAAAAAAATCTTTCGCTGGAGGAAGATCTCACCTTTAAGCGCCACTTGCTGCTCTTGGTAAGCTGTGACTTTCTTGTATATGGACTGAAACACCTGACCACTGAAGGAGAAGGAGGATTTGGACACTCCTCCATCTGAAATCATCTCACAGGTGTACTCTCCCTGGTCACTCTCTGCCAGCTCATGAATCAGAAGATTGCAGGATCCTTCAGAGTAGTGCATCTCAAAGCGGCTGCTCTGTGAAAGCCTCCTGCCACTAACGTACCACACCACCTCCTTGACGCTGCTTTCACAGACGCAGGACATCTTGACTGAACCCTCGCAGGCCTCAGCTGTTAGCTGGCTGAGGACTTTGGGAGGTTTAGGGGTCGGGGATTTCACAGTGGGAGGAGACACGACCCTCTTGGGGGACATAATTGGAGGAGGTGATTTTACTCTTGGAGGTGATTTGATTCCCTCAGGCTCAGGTGACTTCAATCCCCTTGGTGATTTGATACCTGGAGGTTCTGGAGACTTGATGCCTCTTGGTGTTTTGATTCCTGCGGGTTCTGGTGACTTGAGACCTCTTGGTGTTTTGATACCTGCAGGTTCTGGTGATTTAACACCACGGGGAGATTTTGCCTCTTCAGGTTCTGGTGACTTCACACCTCCAGGAGTTTTGACTGGTGGTGGTGACTTTAGTCTGGGTTCTGGAGATTTTAGCCCACGTGGTGACTTGATTCCTTCCGGTTCAGGAGATTTTACACCAGGAGTTGGTGATTTTAAGCTGCGTGCTGGAGAGGGTGCTGATGGCTCCGGAGATTTGATGCTCTTAACAGATTTTGCTTCCTCTGGTTCAGGAGACTTTACACTTGGTGTGGGTGACTTAACTTCGGGTGCAGGAGATGCTACAGCTGGTGACTTTACACTTGGTTCTGGTGACTTTATACTAGGTGCTGAGGAAGGAGCAGGGGATGCAGCTGAGGGCTCAGGTGACTTAACACTGGGTGCTGGTGACTTCACAGGTGGCTCAGTAGTTTTGACAGCTTTGGTTTCCTCCTTTGGAGGTGGCCTGCGGATTGTCAGAGTGAAATGAGCCTCCTGTCTACCTGCTGAGTTCTCGACGACCACAGTGTAACTGCCCTCATCAGATATGGTCACAGATGAAATCTCTAGGCTGGACTTGTACTGAGTTGTGGTGACATGGATACGAAGAGATGATACAATTGTTTTGTTGTCGTGTATCCATGTCACAGTTGGTGCAGGTTCCCCATCGATGTCACAAGAGAACCGGGCTGTCTCTCCCTCTGCAACAGTCACAGACTGTGGCTTGGTGAGGATTTTGGCAGGAAGAGAAGATTTCTCCTTGGGCAATGAAAGTTGCTCAAGAGCAGAAGCAGTAGAGGATGTTTTCAGTTTATCTTCAGATGTTGCATGCTTTCCAGTTAAAGAAAACTTCTCTGAAGAATATGAGGAACTAGAAGAAAGATATTCAGTGGAGGCATACTTGATAGATGAGTCATACCTCTCAGCAGAAGAGAATCGCTCACCAGAAGAGAATCTCTCGGCCGAGGCACCAATTCTTTCCCGTGTGACAACCTCACGTGTTTCTGTTAGCTTTGACTTGCTCTCTTCCACCTCCAGGTAGGTTTGAGAGGTATAGCCAGATTTAAAGTGCGTAGTGTGATAGTGATCAATGCGTGTGACTTCAGGGACAAATGCTTTAGGAGCTTCCTCATCCTTGCGGCGGGAGGAGAATGTAGTGTATCCGCCTCCTGACACCTCCAGGGTGGCGTAGTCAGATGCCTCACCCTTTGAATTGGAGCACACACAGCGGTATGTTCCGCTGTCTTCTTCTTGGCAGTCCAGGATAGTGATGGTCAGAACGCCACTCATGTTTGTAAAGATGTATTTCTCACCATGTTCAGAGATTTCCGCTCCATTGTGGAACCATGCAACTTCAGCGTCTGGTTTTGCTTGGATGTTCAGGGTGAATTTTGTGTCCTGACCAGTTGGGATGCGATGAGAGCGCATCCTGACAGTTACACGAGGAGCATGATCAAGGCTGAAAGGTGCTTGACTCACAACCTGGTATTTCCTCTCAGACTTCAGAGCAGCTTTCCTGGCTTCATAACGGGACATGATGTCAAAGCGTGCCGACCGCTCAAACCTAGAGGAGGAGCGGGAAGACCTCTCCACTGACCTAATAGGACTGGGAGAACGAGGACGGGTCCTCTCTGGAGTAGGGGATCTCCTCCCCACAATCTCTCCCTCTGTTTCCACAGGTCTAGCATGTGGTGGTCGGATTAGCTCTGAGACTGGTCGCATCAGCTCAATGTAGGTAGGAGACAGTGACCTTCTCCTTCTTGTGTACTGAGAAATAGTACGTTTCTTCTTTGTCTCTACAACCTCAGCGGCCTCATGTCTGACTCCCTGCCTCCTTTCCTCATGTTCAACGACACGTCGTTGAACTCGAATGGGGCTACCAGGAGGAGAGGCAGAAAAACCGAGCTCAAGTTCATCTTCCAGCATCATTGTTTCCTCCTCAACTCTCTTCCTTGTCAGGTAGTCATCCACAGGCATCAGCAGCTCTTCATCACTGAGATCTCCCAGAGACCTCCTTCTGGATCTAAAGGAGACTTCAGACTCAGGAGATGGTGAACGTCGGGCAGGTCTAACAGTCTCCAAATCATCCATTGTCAATTTGGGAATGCGCCATCTTGGTCTGTATTGGTCAGTGATTCTGGGGAGAGGCATCACGTAGAACTGCTCCCACCTGGACAGACGAATACGTCTCTGCCTCTTTTGCACAATCCTTTCTGTTCTCTCTGATACCTCATACTGATCTCGTATCTTGCGATACCACTTCATGTCAGACAGAGGTACAAACTGCTTAATGGCTTTGTCTTCATCCAGAGCTTTAGGATCATGAACCACAGGCTCAGGAATTTCATAGGGCATGAAAATCCTTCTCTCTTCCTCTAGCTTCTTGGTCTCTGTCTTCTCCTCTGTGATGTCAAATTCACCTTCAATGTTCTTGGTGCTTACTGCGGGTTTGTAGACCTCTGCAGCAAATTTGAGGGCCTCCTGTGCTGTTGGGTTTAGAGGTACAAGTTCCTCTGTAGCTGCAATGTGCTGAGCCATTTTGTTGGTCTTCTCTATTTGTTTCTGTACATGTCTGAGTTTCTCCTCTTCGCTCTTGTACTCTCTTCTAGTGTAAGTGAGACGGTCCACTTTCAGAGTGGCCTGGCAGCTTGCAGAGCCAGCAGAGTTGGTTGCTGTGACTTTGTACACTCCATCATCCTCAAGCAGAGTCTCCCTGATGTGAAGGACATGATAATCAATGTCCTGCTCTATGACAACAACTTTGGGACCAAACTGTAGAGGAAGGCCATCTTTTTCCCATTTAAGAGAAGGAGTGGGAACTCCTGACACCCTGAGTTCAAAGCGGACACTGTCTCCCTCTGTGCACTCAACATTAGCCAGTAGACGTTTGAACATGGGCTTCATTGTATCCTCAAGCACAGGATGAGGTATCACAGTGAGACGAGCCTTGCAGCTGTCTTCTCCAAACCTGTTGTGGGCCATGACTGTGTATTCAGCATCATCACCAATGTCAAGGTTGTGAATCATGAGTTGATACAGGCCCTTGTCACTTGTGAAGGTGTACTTGCTGTCATCCTCTTTGATTTGTTCTCCATTTTTAAGCCAGGTTACATGAGGCTCTGGGTGCACAGTGATAGTGACACCAAAGCGCACATCCTCACCAATATATGCTGTGCGGTTGTAGAGTGGCAAAGTGAACTCAGGTGGTCTCTGGAGAAGTTTAGTTTTGTCAACCCTCCTCCTCAGCTTCCTGATGGTGCGGCTCATGTAGTGCTCTCTGATGCTCCTCACAGTTTCTACAAAGAGTTCTCCATAGGCACTGTCCTCTCCATCATCACTCACCACCTTGCATCTGTAGACACCATCATCAGATTCTTCAATGTCCTTCACGTAAATACTGGCAAAGCCATTACTGTAGGAAATCTCATACTTGGGGCTTGGATGTAACTGACGGTTACCTAAGTACCATGATACCTGAGTACTCTTGTCAAAGTTCACAATACTACAGGTAAATCTGACATGGCCACCTTCCTCAGCTGAGGCATGCATGACAGGCCCAGCACGCAACCCATGGTACTCAGTTCCAATCTTAACTTTACCAACTTCCAGACCTCGCTGGTTTCTGAAGGCACCTCCGAACGCCACACGAGCTGCTGAAACTATGGTATCAGTCTTCTTTACTAGTGACTGATAGTATCTTCTGTGTCTCAGTGTCCTGATGACCTTGTTGCTGACATGCTCAATCTTCATCTTGAGCCATGGATGTTCTAGAGCTTCATGAGAAGTCATACGGAGCTTCCTGTCCTTGACTAGAAGTCTATCTATAAAGTCCATTGCCTCTAAGCTGATGTCTTTGAATGCTTCCCTGTCAAAAACGTACTCACAGTTTGAGATGTTCTCAATCATCTTTGTCATAGACTCTGCGGCAAATGGATTAAGGCCGCTGAGTAGAACATATGCCAAAACACCAATAGACCACATATCAGTGGCTGTGGTGACCAGATCATGGCGGTGAACCTCTGGGGCATAATACTCTGGAGCTGAAAACAGCATTCTGATGTTTTCTCCAGGAACCAACAGTCGAGACTGTCCCATTTCAATCATTTTTATGTTGAGACTTCTCCTTGTGGCGTAAACAATGTTATCTGGGCGGATATCAAAATGGCCAAAGTTTTGGCTGTGTAAGAACTTGACAGCAGAGCAAACCTGTCTCAGGTAGCGGACAATCTCCTGTTCCGAGAGCTCAAAGTTGCTGGTACCAAGCCGCTCAAAGATATCAACTCCAGAGATGAATTCAAAGATCAGGATAATCTCCTCCATGCTTTCAAAGTATTCATGGAGGTAGATGATATTCTTATGTCTTGCAACATTAAGAGCCTCTATTTCCCTGAGGACTAACTCACGATCAGTTCCTTTCACTTTGATGAACTTGGCCATGAAAGTCTTCTTAGTGGCAATCTCCACACAGCGGTGGACCACTCCAAACTGGGAGCGAGCAAGCTCCTCTGAGATGATGTATTTGGAAGACAGTTCCTTCACCTTGTAGAACACAGCTTCCTCTTTGGTGATTTCTCTGTCTTCATCCACTTCCTCGTCATAGTTCCTGATCACAGATTTGTCTTCCTTGGTAGTAATGGGCTCAGTTGGAGGAGATGGAAGGCTGAGACCAAACTGGTTCTCTGCAATAACGCGGAACTGATATTTGGTCTTTCCAAATATGTTGATGATAGTGATACTGCAGTCTGTTGTATGGCCAGCACGAATCCACCTATCAGCAGTGGTTGGGCACTTCTCTACAATGTAATTAATAATCTCACTGCCACCATCACTGGCAGGGGGCTCCCAGGTCAGCGTGATAGAATCCCGTGCAATGTCACTGACCACAAGTCCCTTTGGAGCATCGGGGATGTCAGCCACATTCACCTCAATAGTTTGCTTGTCTGATCCGAATCTGTTCTTTGCAGTAATGGCATAATAGCCAGTATCCTTCCTCTGTACTCCCTTCAGGAACACCAGGGAGGTGAAGGATCTTGTAGTGATAACTTGATGATAAGCAGAGCTTGAGAGGACCTCCGGACCCTTCTGCCAAGTGACTGCTGGCTCAGGTTTTCCTGTGATGGGGATCTTGATGGTGACGTGATCACCACGCACAGCTTGTACAGCTCCCATTCCCTGGAGTTCTTTAGGCAGGTGTATTTTTGCAGGAACTGAAATTAAAGAATCAGAAAATTTAATTTCACTAGAATGTAAAAAAAATAAGACAACGTAGAATCTAACCTAATACAGATGTTTGGCATAAGTACCTTCCACCTCCAGGTTGGCTGTTGTAGAGATAGATCCTGACGGGTTAGTTGCTCTAACTTGGTACACTGAGGCATCGTTCTCATCAGCGGCAGTGATGACCAGCTGATAGTAGCCACCCTTGAACTCAAGGACTTTTATTTTTGTTCCATCTGCCAGGATCTCCTTGCCACTGCGATACCATTTGACAACAGGCTTTGGATGGCCCACAACCTTGTTATAGGAAAAGATAATCAGAGTAAATTAACCTGCTGAAGAAAAATCAAAGATAAGAAATGACATAAAAAAGTTTTTCTAATTTCTAAATACCTTGGTGACAAAGGTGGCATTGCTATGGTATTTGACCGTCATGTCTCTGATCTCCTCTCTGAATGCAGGAGCACGAGGAGCCTGTTCAGACTTGGGAATGACTGGCAGAGAGATCTCAGACCAGTCGCTCTCACCGCCAATGTTCTGGCATTTCACACGGAACTCGTACTCAAAGCTCTCAATCAAGCCCGTGACTTCATAGCTGGTCTCTGTAAATGTCTTTGTTGTTACAGACATCCATTTGTTCTGCTTCTTCTCGCGTTTCTCAAGGAAGTAGCTGGTGATTTTCGCTCCTCCATCGCTAGTTGGAGGCTTCCAGCAAACGACACAAGAGTCTTTGGTAGAACTGATAATGAATGGCTGCTGTGGGATTCCAGGTTTATCTGTGAGAAAAACAACAGAGGGCTGTTATTCTGTCTTTCTGCTAACTAGAACTCAAGGCAGAAAATTAAATGTAAGGCTGTTACCATATGGAGTCTTGATGATGACTACTGATGGAATCTCCAGAGGCTCACTGACACCATACTGGTTCTGTGCTGAGACTCTGAAGTAGTATCCAGAGCCCTCAGTCAGGTTGGGGACACGGCAGGTGGTGCCAGGGACAGAGGAAGACACCAGGTGCCACTGTTCACCCTCTTTGGCTTCATGTTTCTCTACAATGTAGTTGGTGATTACAGACCCTCCATCATCCTTAGGAACCTTCCAGCTGATCACAACTGAGTTCCTGAGCAGGGATTCAACAACAACGGGACCCTCAGGGATGCAAGGTTTGTCTGGGGAAAAAATAGTAAAGTGACATCAGGAACAGCGCATGGTATTAATGGATAAAAAGGCTGTCAGGGAATAATAAAAGCATGCAAATATTCCATGTTCATTTGAATTTTACTTTTAAAAATATTTCTAAGTTGTTTTAAAAAAGAACTTTCAGTGATGTACGCCAATACCTTGGATTTCAACACGCAGAGATGTGTCAACAGTTCCAAACACATTGCTGAGCTGAACCTTGTAGCGACCAGCGTTGGTTTTTCGCTGGGCATTCCTCACAACAAGGTGGGTATAGCTTTCTGTGTTTTCAATGATCACGTTCTCAGATGAATTTAGAGGTTTCTTGCCGTAGAACCACATTATCTGGGGGATTGGACGACCAATGTAGACGACATGGAGCCGGAGGCTGGTACCAGCCCCAGCATAGTACTTTTCTTTCAGAGGGAAGCCAGGGTGGAATTGGGGAGCTGCCTGCAAGCGTAGTTTGCCACTGGTCTCTATCTCTCCAGCCTCGTTGACAGCCCTGCAGGTGTACACGCCTTCGTCTTCTTGCTCCTCTGTCAGAATTGTGAGGGAGTGGTTACGACCATCTGAGCTCATCTTGTACTTGCGGCTCTGGATCAGTTCTTTGCCGTAGCGATACCACTTGATCTCAGGCAAAGGTCTGCCAATGATTCCACAAGTTAGAGTGCCAGACTCGCCAAGCTTGGTGGTTACATCTTGGGCCTCTTCCTTCAAAGCTGGAGCTTCACCAACTGCAGAAAAAATATGGTTATTTACTCCAACCTTAAACGTTACATCAAAATTTCATTAGGTCCAGTACAACCAGCTCACCGCTCAATTTGGTCTTGATGCCCATGGGTGTGCGACGAGGTCGGCTGAGTCCGGCCTCATTTTCAGCAAAGATTCTGAATTCATACTCTGTGGCCTCCATCAAGCCACCCATGGTGAACTGCCGATCCTTGGAACGCTCCTTGTTGCATTTCTTCCAAGCGCTCTCTCCAGCCTCCCTGAACTCAATCCAATAACCCAGGATCTCCTTTCCGCCATCATGTTCTGGCCTGAGCCAATGAATGGTGATACTGTCTTTAGTAATAGAGATGATGTCAATATCTCCTGGTTGGGTGGGCTTGTCTACAGGAAGAGACAACAAGAAGTTAACAATAATATAAAAAAAAATATCAATACAGTGTTTAAAAATTCTAACAAGATTTCATCACTTCAGTCATGGGAATGAAAGCATTAAATAATACAACACACCAAATGGATCTTTGCAGACCACCGATTCTGAAGCAGGACCAGGTTCACTCTGCCCAATGTCATTTTGAGCCACCACTCTAAACATGTACTCTGCGTTGGGTATAAGTCCGGTGACATTGAACATGGTGGTAGTGATGTGGGTCTTGTTGTGACGGACCCACTTCTCTGTGGAAACCTCCCTTCTTTCAACATAGTATCCTGTGACACGAGAGCCACCATCGTCCCGGGGCCGGGCCCAAGAAAGAGACACTGCGGTCTTGGTGACGTCCATGATCTCTGGTGGATTACTGGGAGGTTCAGGTGGACCTGCAGGTATAGGTATTGTCAGTAAAACGTGAACATATTTTGAATCACAACACAGCAGCTTAGATATGAAAGTTGAGGACAATTTCAAAAATAGTACTCACAAAGAGGTGTCTTTGGCAGAACAGTTCCATCTGACTTAAGGGATCTGCTAACACCAAACTGGTTCTCAGCAAACACCCTGAAGTGGTACTCTACATTCTCCTTCAAGCCCTTGACCACCAGGGAGGTCTCAGTTACCCGGGCATCCACTGTGTACCAGGCAGCCTTTGGTACTTCCCGCCTTTCTACTATGTAGCCCAGGATGTCAGATCCACCGTCATCTGAAGGTGGTCTCCAGCTGACGCGAACTGATCTAGCCTGGATGTCATCAAATTCTAGAGGACCTTCTGGGGCATCAGGTCGACCAATCACCTTCACCTGATGGTGAAAAGCATAAACATTATTAAATTTTTTTAGTTAATCTCTTTTTCTTCCTAATATTTCCTTGAACTGTTGTATCTCACCTTGATGTACACAGCTTTCCTACCACATTTGTTCTCCAGCACCAAATCATAGGTACCGGTGTCGTCTCTGTGTGCCTCTTTGATGACCAGCTCAGTGATGTCATCGTGGGTGGCAATCATGGCACGATGTGAGATGTCACGACCATCCTTTGTCCATTTAGCTGTGGGTATAGGTTTGCCTTTGATGGGTACAGACAAATGGACGACTCCACCTTGCCGCACCACGTATCCTTCCTCGTATACACGATCAAGCTCAAAGTCAGGATAATCTGAGAAAGACAAAAAAGCAGCTTTGCTTATCAAATTGATCATTCAACATATAAATGCATGTACTGTGTAAAATTCTTCTCTTACCAATCATTTCTTGGACTTTAACCACTCCAGAAATCTCTGCAGGCTCTCCGGCACCACCTGCATTGCAGGCAATGACTCTGAACCTGTACTCTGCACCCTGGGGCATGTGTGTTAGGGTGTACTCGCACATCTTGGTGGGTGTAGTATTACACAGAGTCCATTCAACCTGGTCCACCTTTTGCATCTCAATGAGATAGCCAGTAACAATAGAACCACCCTCTTCTTCAGGCGGCAGCCAGGCCAGAGAGACTGATGTCCGTGTGCTGTCTGTGACTCTGGGTTTAACTGGAGGACCTGGAGGTTCTATTTAGCAGCATAGAAAGATTTACTAAATAAACTGATCTCCTTTATTGTAAAACTAAATGAACTAAGTGTTGCATCACTTACCAATGGGATCCATGGCAACAGCTACTGCAGAACTTTCACTGGGTTTGCCAGTTCCTCTGGAGTTGATAGCAGTGATTCTGAACTCATATTCCAGGCCCTCAATCAGCCCGGAAGAACGATATCTGGTCATAGTGACCGGATTCTTATTGATTCTCAACCATCTGTCAGATCGGGCCTCTTTACGTTCTATTATGTAGCCAGCAATGGTGGAGCCACCGTTGTCCACAGGTGGTTGCCAGGTCACGGTCATGCCTTCATGGGTGACATCAATCACCTCTGGCCTGCTTGGAGGTCCGGGGATGGCTACACGGGGAGAAAAGGTGGAAATTTTACTGAACTGTGGGGCAAAAAATATCTTTTTGACCAAATAATCAAAGAAATTCATCTGGCCAAACATGATTGTAGATCTTGATGTCTTAAATTATCAAACTGGTAAGATAATAAGAACAGCAAATATGAAGATGACTCTGAGAACTCACTCTTGGCGCTCTTGCACTCCACCACTTCAGACTGCAGGAAGCCGCCAAAACCAAAGCGATTCATGGCAGCAACACGGAACACATATTCAGTTCCTTCGTTAAGCCTGGTGAACTTGAAGCAAGGTCTGGTCACAGATTCAGAGACGGTGGACCAGCCTGGGTGGTGGGCTTCACGCTGCTCCACCACGTAGCCACTGACATTGGCACCACCGTCTTTCTCTGGAGGTTCCCAGCTAACTGTTACCGAGACTCCATCAACCTCCTCGATTTTTATGGGACCAACTGGGATACCAGGTTTGTCTGCACAGAAATGACAAAATACAGTCAATTTATGTTCAAGAATTATTTCCAGAATCTCTGTTATAACTACAGTGTTACTTCAATGCTGACATCAATCAGACATTTATTTGTATGATGTGTTCTTACCCAGGATGATGACCTTGATAACCTCAGTTGCCATGCCAATAGCATTCTTCACCTCCAAAGTGTAATCTCCAGTGTCATCGATGGTGGAGTCACGGATGACGAGGTGTGTGTATTTCCCGTTGCTGTCGATCTTGATGCGGTCCAAGCTGTCCTTCAGCTTGGCACCACCGAAGTACCAGGAGCAAACCGGCAGTGGTTTGGCTTTAATCGGGATGTTCAGGTCAATGGATTTGCCACGGTGCACATGAACGATCTTCTGAGGGATGCTGGTCAAGTCAATCTTTGGCATCACTAAAAAAATAACAAAATAATATTTATTTGATTAAATTCTGACTTTCTGAAAGGAAGTATAATGTGTGTTAAATGTTCTAGGTCAGGGCTTCCAAAACAGCATTAGTTTCTGGCACGGCAGCCCCTTTGCAAACCAATAGACAATGCCACAAAATACGTAAAGGAACATTGAATTTTTTTATCTTTTAATAAGAAAATATGTAATATTTTTATTAATTCCATGAAACCCTATTTAACCTCCATAGTTTAGGTTTTTGCATCGGTGTCCTCTGGCTGCTGGACAGTTCCTTTGGTCTTTTTCTAGTCAGAAACCCAGGTTTTCCCCAGTGTATCATACTATTTATTACATCCCTACCAGGCTGTTTATTTATTTTAGGTCTATTTAAGTTTGCCTTTTTTAATACTTTAGGCATTGTTAATAATGTCTTACAATAGCACTAAGTTACCTAGTGATATTTTCCAATTTACTGTTAACTTTTTATAACTCAAAAACACGGCGGGTCACTGGATGACTGCCCTAGCCTCCCTACTACAGGCCTTAGCATGTTTTCTGTGGGAAACCCAGAGAAACTTTTCCATGTCTAGTTTAAAGATAAAAGTGACTGGGAAATTGTGACTGGCAGCCAATCAGAAAGATGAGTATGGCAAAAAATGTTTCTCATCTTTTTCTAATGCTCTCTGAAGCCCCCTAGTTCCTTCTGGGGTAAACAGATTTGTTCCAGGTTGTTGACGCTGTGAAGACTCACCCTTGATATCCTGGATTATGACTGGTGTCACAATGTCCATGGGTTCACTGACCCCCCTGCTGTTGGTGGCACGGATCCTGAACAGGTACTGGTCGTTCTCTGTAAGCGACTGGATTGTGTGCTGGGACTGAGAGGCCTTAACTGTCGCCACGGCACTCCACCTGTCTGACCCCACCTTGCAAGCCTCTATGATGTAACCTGTCAGCCTGCTGCCGCCATCATGATGTGGTCTTTCCCAATGGAGGGTCACAGTGGACTTGGTGACATCCACAATGCTGAGGTCCATGGGCACTGATGGTACTTCACACACCAGCACAGACTCAGCTGTCTCACAAGGCTCGCCAACACCATAAATGTTCTCAGGTAGGACTCTGAAGAAGTAGTGCATCCCTTCCTCCAAGCCTGTGATCCTGTACAGAGTCTTCCTGCACTCAGTGGTCACAGTCTTGTATGACTTCATGTTGGCTTCTCTCTTCTCTACGATGTAGTTGCTGACATGAGCTCCACCGTCCAGGCTTGGGACGTCCCAGGTGATCACAACCGACTCTTTGGTGTAGTCTTTCACCCTGACAGAACCAGGAGGACCAGGAGTGTCTGAAGAAAAGACACATCAAGAAAATTAAAATTTATGTCTCAGCAAATCTCTTTCAAGAAGTGTAAACACTGGAGAATTACTTGAGTAAAAACCAACTTGACAGAACTTACCGTAGACCTTGACCAGGATAATGCACGTCTTCTTTCCAGATGGATTCTCTGCCTCCACAACATATTTTCCAGAATCATAGCGAGTAACTTTCTCCACCAGGAGAGAGGTGTGACTGTCAGTGGTCTCAATGAAGCCTCGGCTCTGCAGCTCCACACCGGTCTTTCTCCAGGCAACAACAGGTGCCGGTCGGCCGGTGATGGACACGAACAGGCGGAGGGTACCGCCAGCACGCAGACAAACCGTCTTCTTCAAATCTTCGGCCAGTTCCAGGTCAGGCATTTCTGAAGATGGAAACAATAGGAGGTCATTAAAAAATCCTGCTCAGATGCATATATTTTTGATGACTGCACAGTATTTTATGTTGCAATTTTGCCTTTATTTTAAATGTATTTTTAATTTTTTTTTACAAATTTTAATACTTTTTGTTAACCTTCATGCCTGAATGTCTTTGCTGATGTTTCACCTCATGTTACTAAACAAAAACAGACATTTACTTGACATCCAAATAGTTTCACATTTTAAATGCAACTTTTACATTTGAAATGTTTGTTTTGACATTTTCATTAGTGCGCCAAAGTAATAAATAATTAAAATTTTCTTTAATTATTTTTTATGGTTATGTAGGTGTTATTTAAAAGAAAACATTTTTTTATCTTTCTGAGGACATTTTTCTTAGAAAAATATCTTAACTCAAGAGATGAACTAATATCTCTACTCAGAAAATAACCAATTTCCACGATTTCCTTGAAATTTCAGTTTCAAATCATGACCCAAGATATATTTTTAAATAAACAGTTTGTTAAATAGTTTTCCAGCAGCTTAATGTACTGTTTTAGACCAGCTTCTTATCTATATTTTATTCGAGAATAACAATCAGACAAATAATGAGTTTATATTTCAGGGGATGTCCAAAGAAAAACAATTTAAAAATCTCAAAAGAGCTAAAGAATTGCTAAGACTACTTTAGAGCTGCAGTATGAAACTTTTTAAAAACTTTGTTAAAAATGTCACAATGTCGTGACAGTATGGTATGAGGGTAATACTAATGAACTCACCAATTTTCTCCAGTGGCTCGATCTCTCCACTCGGGTCACTGAACTCCCCGGTGCCGTTGCCGTTAATGGCCGCCACCCTGAACCTGTACTTCTTATTGGCTGCCAGGCCACCGGCCACGTACTCATTGGTCTTTATAGGCTTAGCAGTGGCGCGGTACCACTGCTCCGAGTCCTCCTCTAAGATCTCTATGACGTAGCCTGTGACATCGGAGCCGCCGTCGTACATGGGCCTGGTCCAGGTCAAGCTAATGCTGTGCTTGGTTGTGTCCACTATGCGAGGTGTTGATGGAGCAGCCGGTGTGTCTGAAGGGGAAGAAAATAAATAGGTTATTAACGTACTTTCATGTTTTAATATCTGGAAACTCTGTAGTTAATAAGTAAAAAGACTCACATGTGGGATCTTTACAGATAATGTATGGCGAGGCATCGCTTGGCTGGCTCTCTCCAGCATTGTTGACAGCCGTGACTCTGAACTGGTACTCGCCTCCCTCTATCAGGCCAGTGATTTTCAGACGGATGTCATAAATTGTGTAAGTTCTGTTCACCCGAGTCCATCTGATTCAACAGAGCAAATAAATTGATGGATGTTTTTCTGAGACAGTTAAAGCAGATATCTGTTTACAGAACATGTTTTAACCTTGTGCTGCTTTTCTCTCGTTTTTCCACGATGTAGTTCTTGATCTCACTGCCTCCGTCGCTCTCAGGCTTCAGCCACTCGATGATGATGTGCTCCTTACCCACCGCTGTGGCCTCTGGGGCGCCCGGCGGGGATGGGACAGCTGGGAAAGAGGTGTCAGATTAGAGAATAATTCTGTCCTGCTCTTTCCCAGGAGGAAAACATACCACAGGCAGCACCAAATAACTTAGCCAATGTTATTAAAATGAACTGAAACTGAAATTGTTTTCATTCAGGAGAAAACTGTAACTAACTGTAACTATATTGCACATATATAAAAACAAAACATACTGAAATTATAGATATAATATCCTTCATTTCCATGTTTATGAAACTATTTATTAGCCTTTCGGTTTGATGTGAAATAGGTTTTTTCCTCAGCTATGAGCAAATTACAGCACTTCATATTTCTTCTAGCAGTTCTTAAGTTAGTCAGTGAAATTGTGACAGCAAAAGTTGGGAAAAAAACAGCAGAGTCAGTTGGTTGTTCAACAATAATTCAATACATATTTTGAAAATAGTATCTTCTGTATTCATTACCCCAAAAAATTAATGCGTAAATACAATACTTTGACCTTTTTAAATTCTGCACCTAAAAATTAACCAAAGTATGAAAAAACTAAAACTGTAACTATAACTAAAAAAACTAAACTAGAAATAATATTTGCATAATAATAATAATAAATAAAAGCAAACGCATCAATTAAATTAACAAAATTTGACTAAAAGTCACAAAAATAAAATTAAACTATAATGAAAAACTCAAAACTATTATAACCTCTGAAACCTAGATTGAGAAATATTTAATAAAATTAAACCTGAAGTCTGAATGTGAAATATTTGACAAAGAGAAGTGGTTTCGTACTGTAGGCGTTTCTGGCGATGACCGGCTCGGACTCCAGAGGAACTCCAGGTCCAAACTTGTTGACTCCTCTGACTCTGAAGACGTATTCATTGTTCTTGATCAACCTGGAGCTGACACATGACAGCGACTTGCACTCTGCCTCCATGATGACCCAGTTTAGCCGGCTGGTTTCACGTCGCTCTACAATGTAATGGGTGACGATGTCTCCGCCATCCTCCAGAGGAATCTTCCAGGAAACCGTACACTTCTCCTCAGTGACTCTGCTGATCACGATCTTGTCAGCAGGTTGTCCAGGAGTGTCTGAGAGGAAAACAAATCAAGAGTTAGACATTTTTGTGACATGTTCATGTTGTGGCCCAAGCCTAAATGTTGAAACATGGCTACTCACCCAGAACCTTCACACTGACTGAAGCGGTCTTAATACCATTGGCGTTTTTGACGGTGAGGATGTATCTACCCGTATCGTATCTGTCGCAGTTTTTGATGACAGCCATGGCTCTTGTTGATGTGTATGTCAGAGAGTATTTCTCTCCCAAATCCAAAATCTTGTCTCCCTTGGACCAGTACACTGTGGGTTCTGGTTTGCCTCCCACAGCACCATCCAGGACAAGGTCGGAGCCAGCCATAATGGTGATGACCTCACGCGTTAATTTGCTGTCAAGTTCAGCTCTAGGAGGAGCTGCAGTAAGTAAAACATAAAATTTTAAGTTGTGATAAATATTTGACTACAAAATGGATTTCAGTTAAATTGTTCTGTGTGGGTGTTGTAGCAATACACCCACCTAGAAATACAACATTTTAGCAATACTTCCAGGAAAATCATGACACAATTGTCTTGCTTTCACAAATAGAGTAAGAGTTTTACAAATTATAAACTGTTATTCATATTTTATCAAGCAGTATTGCTGTGGCATAGTCCTGTAAGACAGTGGAAATTGCAAAAAAGCGGTTTGTTTTGATGACTAACAAGCTTTTTTCAGCAGAAGAAAATGCATTTTACCTTAATTTCAACTTTTTGATAATTATGTATGTTCTGATATCACCATATAAATGGAAAAATCTTATCCTGGGCTCTTAGAAGTGTGCTTCTGATAGTTTCAAGTGGTTAACAACAGAGGAGTAATCAAGATGAATGCTAAACTGGAAAGAATTTTGGAAAAACGTTGCAGGTTTGATACTTCAGGTTTGTCAACAGAAACACCTAGAATAAATACTTCATTTATTCTAAATTTTAAATAATCTCTACTAATTTTATTATTATTCATCTGGGGTTAATGAGAGTGTTTTTGATTTGAAATTTATTCTATTCATTAAAGAACTGTGAAATTGCCCTTTCATTTAGTAGTAATAGAAAGCTGAGAAATCAGACACTAATTTGATAGCATTGTTAGCAAGTTGCTGTAATCTCACAGTTCTTACAAATCTCATCTTCTCTGATCAGCGTCTTTTTTTCTTTAAAGTTCTCAACATGCTGCGATTCAGACAATTTAAAAGAGTTGAGGGTTTCTTTAAAGTTTCTGTAATCAAATAATGTTGACCAACCTAACAACACTTTTATTAGCTGACTCATTCAGTTAACATTATTGGGCAACAACCAAAGAATTGCTTCGTTTTATACTTCAAAATGAGTCTCAAAAATCGATAAATATATAAAACACTCCGCTCCACATCTGACTCATAATAATAATAATAACTTGCATTTAATTTTCAACCATTATAAATAGTGATTCTAAACAGCAGCTTCAGTTTGATGAGAAATATCGCAAGATCTTCACTGCTGTGATAACATTTTTAAAGTTATTAAAGTACAGTAAATGTTATGGTAAACAGAAATTTAGAAATAAAAACTATCTAGAAATTTAAATATAAAGGAAAATAAGGAGAAACATCTGTACGTACAGTATTCATCCTTGCATGTGATTGGACCAGTGGTCACAGAAGGCATGCTGTGGACTCCAGCTGCATTCTTGGCGATGACACGATACTCAAAGGTTTCTCCCTCTCCCAAGTTTGTGACTGTGAAGTAGTTCTCTGTGATTGTGGTGTAGTTGCACTTGAGCCAGCGGTTGTCGTCCCACTCATCTGTGCTGTAGACCTTCCTCTCCACAATGTAGCCGACGATCTTATTGCCACCATCGTTGAAGGGTACAGTCCAGCACAGCGAAACAGAGGAGCGGCTGATGTCGGTAATCTCAGGTTTACCAGGTGGATCTACAACAAGCAAGTTAAGACTTTATAAAATACTGCAGCAGGATTTTATTCAATTACACATTGGAATTACCAGTGGTTCCTTACCAACAGGATTGAGGGCCACCACTGGTCTGGAGGCTTCACTGGCCTTGCTCAGTCCAGCGAGGTTCATGGCATACACTCTGAACTGATACTCCAGGCCCTCGATCAGGTTGGACACCTTGTAATGGCACTCAAGGCAGGGCAGCTTGTTTTCCCTCACCCACAAGATTGTGTTCCTCTCTTTCTTCTCAATCCAGTATCCTGTCACCTGGCTGCCACCATCAGAATATGGCACATCCCACTTAATGCCAATGGCATTTGCTGACACAAATACCACATCAGGGCGAGTTGGAGGACTTGGAGGAACTGCAAATGTAAAGAGGTGGAGATTATTAAGAACCAAAAAGTGCCAGGATGTGTAATATTGTCTTACTCAAGCAGAACTTACTGAATGGATGCTCGATCACGACAGCTGCAGACTCAATGGACTTGCTGACTCCAAACTTGTTCTCGGCACACACTCTGAATGTGTATTCCATGTATTTGGTAAGATGAGTCACTTTGATTGTCGTTCTCTGCACACTGGAGTTTACTACCTGCCATGAAGCATGGCCAGACTCGCGTTTCTCAACAATGTAGTTGGTTACTTCAGTGCCGCCATCATCAGCTGGCTCTGACCATGACAGTGTGCAAGACTCTGATGAGATTCCAGAAATCTTCACAGGGCCAGTTGGTGGGCTAGGTCTGCCGACGACGACCACAGTCACTGTGAAAGTCATCACACCGGCAGCATTCTCCAGGATCAGGTAATACTTGCCGCTGTCACTTCTCTTGCTGTCTCTCACTATTAGTGTGGTTCTCTCATTTGTGGTCCTGATTAAGACTCTGTCAGTCTCCTTCAGCTTCATTTCCTCCAGTTTCCATGTGACCTTGGGCGCAGGTCTGCCGCTTATTGGGATATCAATTGTGATAGTATTGGAAAGCTTACAGGTGATGAGCTGGTTAGTGATACTGCTGAGATCAGCAGTTGGCTCAATGAGAGGCTCCTTTATGATCACAGAGGTGAAAGTACCTTGAGGCTCACTGATTCCAGCATCATTTTTGGCCTTGACCCTAAAGTCATACTCAGTGTTTTCAATCAAACCTTCTACCAGCATCTTCGGCAATTTAGTCTCTCCATAAACAATCCAACGGTCACTACCCTTGGCTCTGAATTCAACAATGTACCCTCGGATGCGGCTGCCTCCATCATGGTCAGGTTTAAGCCACACTAGGGAGGCTGTGGAACTAGTGGTATCGACAACATCTAATCTTTTGGGTGGTGCAGGCTCTTCTGTGGCAACGACAGGCTCAGTCATTTCCTTTGGTTCACCTTGACCATACTGGTTAACAGCAGACACTCTGAATAAGTATGGCACACCAATGTCTAGACCAGTTATCCTTATCATTTGGCGTGAGCTCTTGCTGCTGACCTCCTGCCAAGCAAGGCGGCTTGCCTCACGTTTATCTACTATGTAGTGATGGATGCGGGCTCCACCATCATTGGATGGAGCATCCCACATCATTGTCAAAGCACCACGTGTAACATCTTTGAAGGAGATTGCTCCTGGAGGTCCTGGAGTGTCTAAAACTTTGATAGTGAATGTGATAGACTTTCGTCCACTGTTGTTTTCCAGGGACAGGGTGTATTTTCCTGCCTCATATCTTGTGCAGCCTTCTATAGTCAGAGTGGATGAGCTGTCTGTGGTGTTGACATCCGCCATGACAGGAACTTCACCATCTACTCTAGACCAGGTGGCCAGTGGAGTAGGCTTTCCTCTGAAAGCGACGCTGAGAGTGACTATTCCTCCGTTCTTGACAGTGTGAGTTTGTTTGAAGTTTGCATCAATGTCAAATTCTGGAGATGTAAGTCTATCCAGAGCCTGAACAGGGTGTGGCATAACTGAAGCTTCACCCTCTCCTGACCCATTCACAGCACTGACTCTGAACTTGTAAAGCTCTCCAGCTACCAGGCCCTTTGCAGTGTATCTATTGTGGATACAAATCTGACTATTGACTCTGTGCCACTCCTCTAGACTGGCCTTACACATGTCAATGTTATAGCCAATAATTTCCAAGCCACCATCAAATACTGGTTTTGTCCATTCCAGGGTGACAGTGGACTTAGTGGAGTCAATGACCTGTTAGAGAAAGAAAGTTTATTTATTCCTTTGCTCATTTTGCTTAGGTAACTTTTGTTTTACAAATCAGTTTCCTTAAAGTAAAATTAATTCACTCAAACTGCTTTATGATCCTTCACAGAATAGCTTTGTAATTTTTGTTAAAGATCAGCATTAAAACTGAAACTGTATACCATTACAAGTAGAAGGTTTGGATGATGATACAGTTCTCAAACAGTCCTACCTTGATTACACTTGGGGCACTAGGAGCACTTGTTGGCTCTCTGCATTTGAAGAGCCTGGAGGTACTGCTGGCTGGTCCAATACCAGCTCCATTTTCAGCCATGACGCGGAACTCGTACTCATTGCCCTCGGTCAGGTGGGTGATACGGTGCCGTAGTTCTGTTATGGGTCTCTTGGAAGACACCCTTACCCAACGAAGGCTCTTCTTCTCTCTTCTTTCCAGAATGTAATGCTTGATCTCATTACCTCCATCTGATCTCGGCCTGGTCCAGCACATAGTGATGCTATCTCCAGTTATGTGAGTTGCATCTGGCGTACCAGGAGCATCTGGCACAGCTAAGGGGAAAGCACAGCAAAACTGTAAGTTGAAAAAATGCTTCTTTGGATCAGGTGGGAAATTTGGGGTTTTAGTTCTGGAAGTAGAAATAATCTTTCAAGGTTTACTTACTGTATTGCATGCGTGCAATAACTGCATCAGAATCCAGTGGTTTGCCGACCCCAAATTTGTTGACTGCAGAGATTCTGAACTGGTACTCATTTCCCTTGATGAGGTTGGTGACATTATATGAGCAAGCTTCACATTTGGATGTAACCAAAGCCCAGGAAATTCTGGATGTTTCCCGTTTTTCCACTACATATTGGGTGATCGCAGCACAGCCATCATTTTCTGGTGGGTTCCACCATACAGTGCACTTTTCAGCAGTTATGCCGGTAAAGCGGATGGGACCCTCAACAGGTCCAGGAGTATCTGTGTGGACACAGGGGTTCAGAGGCCTTAGTGTGAAAAATTATGTAATTTATTTTTAATTAACTCATTGGCCACTTTTAGAGATATGATAGTGAAACAAAAATGTATTGGTTTACCAACCTTGCACTCTGACATTAACATCTGCTTTCCTAGAGCCAGAGCTATTTTTTGCTTCCACAGTATAAATTCCACGGTGGTTCCTGTCTGCATCACGGATAAACAGACTGCTGGTGCCAATGCCAGTGGTAATCTCAATGTCAATCATTGTTCGCTTATCAATTTCTTTGCCATCCTTGTACCACAAAACCTGAGGAACTGGGCGCCCAGTGATGGTACAATTGAGCTTAACATTTTCTCCAGCCTTCAGAGTGAGCACCTGGTCAGGGGACCACTCGATTTCAGGAGTAACTGATGACAAAAACATTAAAACCAAAATTAATGTCAGCTTATTTGTGATAAACAGGTAATTAAATGATCAATTTCTTAAGAAAAAACACATACTGCTCTCATCCTTGGTCATGATATATCCAGAAGAGTTAGATGGGGGGCTGACTGTACCGATAGCATTTCTTGCAATCACTCTGAACTCAAATCTGTCTCCAGGGGACAGACCAGTCACAGTGAACTGGGTATCACTTATATCAATAAAGTTGCATCGTAGCCATTTTCCTCTGCCTTGGCGCCTTTCTACATTGTAAGCCACAATTTTGCTTCCACCATCTCTCTTTGGAACTTCCCATTGCAGGGTGACTGAATCCCTTGTTGTATCAATGCAGACAGGAGTGCCAGGTGGGTCTGGGGAAAGTGAGAACAACCTCGTTAATGTGTAATATTTGGGTTTAATTTAATGGATATTGTTAATCCTTCTAAAAAACATTTTTCCAGTTAAATTGTCACATTCACAGTTTTTAAATGCAATTAGATTAAACTTACCAACAGGGGATATGGCAAGAGCATGTTTGCTCTGCTCGCTGACAGGGCTTAGTCCAGCATTGTTTTCAGCATAAACTCTGAAAGAGTACTCCAGACCTTCCATGAGACCAATGATCCTGTACTCTTTGTTGGAAATGATTGTGGAATTGACCTTCTGCCATAAGAGGCTGTTCCTGTCCTTCTTCTCAACATGATAACCCACGATAGGAGAACCTCCATCAAAGCCTGGAGCATCCCACTTAATGGTCATACCATCACTGGTGATGTTGAAGGCAACTGGCTTTCCTGGTGGACCTGGAGGTTTATACTGGTGCTGAGCAATAACATCTGAGGAGCAGAGTGGTTCGCTGACTCCATACTTGTTCTCGGCACGGACTCTGAATTGGTATTGAGCTCCCTTGACTAGGTTAGGGATCTTGAAGCTGGTCCTTACAACACTTGAGCAGACCATTTTCCAGTTGGCCTGGGAGGTTTCACGTTTCTCCACGCTGTAGCATGTAATCTCACCACCGCCATCCTCCTTTGGCACATCCCAGGAAATGATGATACTCTGAGCCTTTATCTCATCAAAGCGAATAGGACCAACAGGAGCCGTAGGTGGTCCAAGAGTGATCACATTGATGTCAAAGTAGTTTTTGACCACTCTGTTGTCCAGAACTAAAGTGTACTGGCCAGCATTCTCCTTCTTGGCTCCTCTAACTGTGACTGCAGTCTTGTTGTCAGTGGTCCTAAATCGAATCTTCTCGCTCTCCTTTAGTGGAAGGTTATCCTTTAGCCAGCTGATTGCAGGTCTTGGTTTTCCCTTAAATGGTAGCTCAATGTGGATGTTTTGCCCAATACGAACAGCCAGCTCTCCATTTGGATAATCACTGAGACTGGCTTCTGGAGGAATAATAAAATCTATCACTGGGATTGAACCAATCAGAGAGAAATCACTTCTTCCTTTCTCGTTCTTGGCAAACACTTTGAAATCCATGATGGCATTTTCCCTGAGTCCAGTCACCTCACATGTACAACGTTTGCATGTTGCACCTAAACTCCAGTTGACTTCATCCTGGCTTCTCTTTTCAACAATGTACTCTGTGATGTGGCTGCCTCCATCATGGTCTGGTCGGGTCCACTGCAGTGTAACAGAGGTCTTTGTAGAGTCCAACATCACCAGGTTTTTAACAGCTCCAGGAGTCTCTGTTGCTCTGACAGCTTCAGTGGACTCACAGAAGTCACCCACACCAAACTCATTTTCAGCTGACACACGAAAGAAGTAAGCAATATCCTCTTCCAGGTCGGTCACCTTGTAAGATGTGTTGGGACATTCTGCACTGATCACCTGGTAGGCCTTCATGGTTGAGGCTTTCTTCTCAACAATGTAATTTGTGACAGGCGAGCCACCATCAACAAGAGGAGCCTCCCAGCTTAGGGTCAGCTTCCCTCTTGTCACGTTCTTGATTATTAGCTTCTGGCAGGATGATGGACTATCTAGAACCCTGAGGGAAACGGTGATTATCTTGGGTTCACCTACACCATTCTCTATTTCCAGCATGTACTTTCCACAGTCATCACGAGTGACCTTTGGAATAAGGAGTGTGGTGGATCTCTCAGTGCTCTTGATGGTGAAGCGGTTATCACCAGCCATGTTACGATCACCACGTCGCCAGGTGACATTGGGAGCTGGTCGTCCCTTCAATGGGATAAACACTTCAACATCGCGGCCGGCTTTAGCTGTGTATTGAGTTGTCATAGGAACATCTAAGTCCAAATCAGCCTCCTCTGTTAAACAGACAAAAAAAAAAAATAGTACTAATAAATAAAAGAAATTATAAATCATCAGGAAAAAAAGATGTCCACATTTCATGATTTTTTAAAAGCCAAAATCATTTTCAATATTTTTTTCTCAATTATAAATAAAATCCAAACCTAATATGTCTTTGGCTTGCACAGGCTGGTACATCTTGATGTCCTCTCCTTTGCCCTTGCTGTTCACAGCAGATACTCTGAAAAAGTAGTAAGTGGCAGGTTTCAAGTGGGACACCACATACTCGCAACCCTTAACCTGTGGGTTGGTGATAACCCATTCTTTCTCTCCTGCATTCATCTGTTCCAGCAAATAGTGTGTGATTTCACTGCCACCATCATAGACAGGCTTCTCCCAGCCAAGAGTGATGGAAGTCTTTGTGGAGTCGACCACACGGAGCTTTGTGGGTTCACCAGGCAGATCTAGGGAGGCCAAATAAGGTGAATATTTTTAGTAGCTGCATATAAACCCACTTTAGGTTATAAAGGTCAACATTCAGAAACAACATAAAATCTTCTGACATACCAATGGGGTCATAGGCCCTGTAAAGATCAGAGGCTTCAGAGTAGTTTCCTGCTCCAGCCTTGTTTACAGCACAAACTCTGAACTGGTACTCATTGTTTTCAGTTAAGTTGCTGACTTTCTGTCTGGTGTCTCTGATTGTTCCTTTCACCACCTGGAAAAAACAGTGAATAGTGTTATGTATAATAATAAAAATATCCATTGTAATTAATAGTTTATCTTCTTAAAGCATGAAATTAGTAAATATTAATCTACTAATTAGATTAGTACCAACCTTGAACCACTGAAGACTCTTCTTCTCTCTTTTCTCAAGGTAATAACCATCAATATCACTGCCTCCATCCAGTGCAGGTCTTTCCCAGATCACAGTCATTGTGGACTTGGTGATCATAGTAACCTTAGGCTTAGATGGTTCACTGGGAGGAACTGTATAAAATGAAAAAGCACAGCTCACATAAGTCTGTTTAGACTATTGTATTGTTTTAAATGAGTAAAAATGTGCTGTGTTCTGTTACCAAACGGGTTCTTTGCAATAATGGGCTGAGACTCCAGGGGGTCTCCAATGCCATATTTGTTGACTCCACGGACTCTGAAGATGTACTCATTACCCTGGATGAGTCTGGGCACATTCACGATGCAGTCTACAAGTTTCTCAGACACAATAGACCACATGACTCTGCTGGTCTCTCTCTTCTCTACGATGTAATGAGTTACCATGGCACCGCCCTCATCGGCAGGTGGAGACCACATGATGGTAATGTTGTCAGCCATCACTTTCTTAAACTGAATTTCGCCAGCAGGAGGTCCTGGCTTGTCTGATAAAGGAACAAATATATACAAAAAAATTAGGTATACATTATGTCTTTCAATGCAAATATGTTGCAATAACATTATCATGTGAATACCTTGAATGAGCAGCCTGACAATGGCACATGAAGATCCCAGGGAGTTCTTCACTTTGACCTCATACGTCCCCGAGTTCAGACGAGTAGTGTCCCTCAGGAATATACCAGTGGACTCAAACGTGTGTTTGAAAGTGAGCTGAGCAGTAGGTTTGAGCTCTCGTCCATCCTTAAACCACTCAATTGTGGGGGTAGGTTTGGCTGTGATATTGAATTTAAGTTCCACGTCTGAGCCTGCGCTGTATTTGACCTCATTAAGGTACTCCTGGGGAATTTCAATTTCTGGGGCACCTGATAAAAACAAAGATGTTTTTGTTGAATTTCTGATGTAGCTAGGTATCATGCATAACAAGAGCACAGTGGCAATTTGTACAGATAATCATAAACTTTCTAGGGGAAAAAACACAAAAATACAGTAAAAATGGCCAATAGCTTATATTGTATTTAACTGAAACAACTATAAGTAAATTCAGGATCAAAAATAATTCCTACCATAGGTGTCCACACAAGTGGCTGGTCCAACTGTCATAGATGGGTTGCTTACTGAACCAACTGCATTCTTGGCCATGACCCTGAATTCATATGTTTCATTCTGGGTAAGTCCAGCCACAGTGAAATGTGTGTCCGTGATATTGGTGAGGTTAGCTTTGGACCACTTAGGACTAACACCTTTCCTCTTCTCAACAATGTAACCAGTAATAGGGGATCCACCATCATAGTTGGGTTTCTCCCAGGCAAGGCTGATAGAGTTTTTGGTGATGTCACTGATTCTTAGGTTGATGGGTGGCTCTGCAGATATGACCAGAAAAGATTAATTAACAGACTTTTTCACCATAATTTGATCATGTTTATCTTTAAAAATGTTTCACTTGGTACTCACCACAGGCATCTATAGCCAACACAGCATCTGAAGCCTTACTGAAAACACTGAGGCCAGCAGCATTCTCCGCTGCCACCTTAAATTCATAAATAAGTCCAGCATTAACGGTGGTGACCTTATAGTGTGTAGATCGGATCACCGTTTTGTTAACTAGCTGCCACATGATGCTGTTCCTATCTTTCATCTGGAGATGGTAGCCAAACACATGGCTGCCTCCATCTGACTTGGGCTCCTTCCAGGCTAATGTGATGCTCTCCCTGGTTACAGCAGTAACCTCTGGAGTTGATGGAGCATCTGGAATAGCTGGTAGATAAAAATCAAAGTTACAAGGTTTGTGCATGCTCATTATTAAACTTGAGTATTAAATGTTACATTTGGAATGAAAGCTAAATAAACCCCTTACTGTATGGAAGGCTGACTGTGACTGCTGGAGAGTCGATATGTTCACTAATTCCATATTTGTTCTCAGCCCTGATTCTGAACTGATACTCCAGCCCAGTGGTAAGTTTCATAACCTTTATGGTGCAACGAGCCACAGCAGATGAGACGTCAATCCAGTTTGCTGTAGTTGTTTCTCTCTTCTGGATGATATAGTTAGTGATGGGGCTGCCACCATCATATGCAGGTGGGAGCCACCTGAGACTTGCACTCTCTTCTGTGACATCAAACAGCTCTACAGGTCCAAGTGGAACACTTGGGCGATCCAGAACCACAATATTGACAAAGGACTTGGTGGTTCCACTGGAGTTGGAGGCAGTTATATCATACCGTCCCGAGTCTCCAGCAATGCTTTCACGCAAGATGATTTTGATGCTGTCAGGAGTGACTTCAGAATTGAACCTCATTGTTGACTTAAGTACTACATTATCCTTGGAAAGAGTGACTTTGGGCAGGGGTCTGCCAGTCAGAGGAATCTCACACTTCAGAGTTGAACCAGCTCTAACGTACACAGTGTTGTGGGGGAAGTCCTTCATGTTGATTTCGGGAGATTCTGGGGAAACATGAAGATCACAGGTTTCACAATGTCTTTTGATTTTTGACTAGATTGTATCAGAACAAGTACAAGTATAGAAAACAAATTAGACCCGAAATATTTTCTTCTGGGTTACAATAGTGAATTTGAATATGTATATATTTTGTAACTTACCCAGCTGGTCTTTGACCATAACAGGGGTGAACATTTCCTTAACATCACTATATCCAGCAAGGTTCTCAGCTTTGACCCTGAAGTAGTATTCAGCTTTCTCCCTTAGGCCAGACACAGTAAAGTGGATAAACTTGGTGACACCACATTTAACCCACTTCTCCTGACCCTTCTCCAGTGCTTCAACCAGATATCCAGTAATTCTGCTGCCTCCATCATGTTCAGGTTTAGCCCATGCCAATGACACACTCTCCCTGGTGACATCAGTTACTCCAAGCTTTGGTGGTGGGCTTGGTTTTTCTGGAAAAAAGATCACATAATTTGTTTCACTGAAAAAGCTCTTATATTTTCTTGTGTGTAAATTTATTTTGTGTAAACTACAGATAACATAACATGAATGTTTATACCTGTGATCTTGGTTCCCTCTTTGGTCTCAGCTGGAACACCAACACCGTAGTCATTCTCGCCTGTCACTCTGAAATAGTAAACTTCTCCTTCCTTTAGGTTTGACACCTTATAAGTCAGTCTGTGGCATGTATCAGTCAACCTAGTCCAACCTTTTTTGCTTGCCTCTCGGAAATCAACAAGATAATTCTTTACTGGTCCTCCTCCTTCATTCTCTGGAGTGTCCCAAGTTACAGTAGCAGATGCCTTAGTCACTTCCTTGACTTCCACATATGCAGGAGGTCCAGGTGAGTCAAGAACTCTAACATTGAGTGTCAGTGAGGAGGTTCCAGCAATGCTGGACAAAGTGACAGTGTATTTTCCAGAGTCATTGCGTGTTGCTTTCTCTAAGGTGATTGAGGTGAAGGTGTCTGTGGTGTCAATGACAGCACGTACTCTAAGATCAATATCAGGCTTTGTCCAACTAACAGTGGGAATAGGCTTGCCTCTGAAGGGTACTGTCATTGTAAATGAGCTGCCGTCTTTCACAATAAGAGTCTTCCTCATTTCATTGCTTATTTCAAAGACTGGCTCTTCTTCTTTTTCTTTAGCAGTCTGTTTGTCTGATTCAGAACTAGGCTCACTTGCTCCAATTTTATTAATGGATCTGACAACAAATACATATTCAGCTCCAGGAGTCAGTCCCACCACTGTAAACTCTGTATTCTTGGTGTTCTGGACTCCAACGAACCATTCATCATCTAATGACTTTCTGTATTCTACTCTGTAACCAGTTACAGGTGCTCCACCATCAAACAGTGGTTTATTCCATGCTAGTGTTACTGTGGTCTTTGTTGAGTCAATGATCCTGGGCTTAGCAGGAGGTGAGGGGAGGAACTGTGGGTCTTCAGCCTTGGTGAGTGGGCAAGGGGTGCTAGGTGCACTAAGTCCAGCAGCATTCTCTGCAAACACTCTGTACTCATATTCACTTCCCTCACGAAGATTGGAAGCTTTGACTCTGAGGTCATAGACAGGCTTCTTATTGACACGGCACCAGCGGAGGCCAGTCTTCTCTCGCTTTTCAATTACATAGCCATAGATACTGCTGCCACCATCAGAAACTGGTCTTTCCCAACAGACTGTCATGGCCTCACTAGTGACTGAGGTGACCTGAACATTAGTGGGGGCTGCAGCTACAGTGAACGGATCCAACGCTTTTGCTGCCTCACTCTCCAGAGCCTCACCATCTCCATATTTGTTAACGCCTCTGACCCTGAAGATGTACTCATTTCCTTTGAGCAGCTTAGTAACTTTGCAGGTAGTTGCCTTCATGTCACCATAAACAAGAGTCCAAGCAAGGCGGCTTGTCTCACGTTTCTCCACTATATAGTGCATGATTTCAGCTCCACCATTCTCTTGAGGTGGACCCCATGTTATAGTGCACTTCTCTGCAGTAAGACCAGACACTGCTAAAGGTCCTGAAGCTGGTCCAGGCCTGTCCAGAACCTTACAGTTGATAGCTACAGACCTGGTTCCAGCTACATTGTGCAAAGTCAAGACATACTGTCCAGAATCCCTCCTGATAGCATCTCTGACAATCAGAGTAGTGGTAAAGTTTGTGGAAGTGATTTCACACCTGGCCTTGGCCTCAATATCTTTTCCATCTTTAGACCATGAAACCACAGGGATTGGACGACCTGTAATTTCAGCATCAATTCTAATTATCTCTCCAGCCTTAATGACAACTAATTGCCTAAATTTATCCTCTAAGATGATGGTTGGAGGGTCTACATCATCTTTGATGGTGACAGGACCAGTGCATTCTGAAGGGGCACTCAACATCTCTGCAGAATTCTTTGCAATAACATGGAAGTCATATTGTGCATCTTCTGTAAGACCTGTGACATCAAAGTAAGTCTCCTGTAGATTGGCGAAGTTACACTTTAGCCAGCGACCATTAGGGAGCTCTTTGCACTCCACTATGTATCCAACAATTTTCACTCCACCATCATATTCAGGTGGATCCCAGAAAAGAGAAACGGAGTTTCTGGTGATATTTGTGACTTTAAGGTTATGTGGAGATTCACATGGGTCCCTGGCTGCAACTGGTTCACAAGATTTAGTGCATGGACCAATGCCAGCAATATTCTCAGCATAGACTCTAAACTGGTATGACAGGCCTTCTTCGATGCCTGTCATCTTAAATTGGTTTTCAGTCAGCAGACCTCTACTGACTTTGGTCCACAAAATGCTGCTTTGGTCTTTGGATTCAACATGATAACCAATGACAGGGCTTCCACCATCATTGGCAGGTCTGCCCCAGACTACAAGCATGCCTGTCTTGGTGGCATGGGCAACATGAAGATTGGTTGGAGGGCCAGGAGGCTCAAATGGATATTGTGCAACAACAGGAGCAGAATCAATTGCTGGACTCTTGCCATAACGGTTCTCAGCTGCAATGCGGAATTGGTACTCTGTGCCCTGAGTGAGACGGGAAACCTTTATGGATGTCCTGGCTACTGTAGCTGAGACAATTTGCCATGTGGTAGAGGTAGTGTCTCTCTTCTCCACAACATAGTTGTTAATCTGGCACCCACCATCATAGGTTGGAGCATCCCAGGACAGAGAGATAAAGTCGGCACTCACCTCGTCCACCCTAATGTTGCTGGGTGAACCTGGTTTATCCAGAATTATTACTGAAATTTCAGCTGTCTTTGTGCCAATTGAATTAGTCAAAGTGATCTCATATTTTCCAACATCATCTTTGGTGGTATCTTTGATTGTGATCTTTGATGAGGTCTTTGAATTCAGAACATTTACCCTAGTAGTTTGCTTTAGTGCACTGCCATCCTTCTTCCAGGATACCTCAGGTTGAGGTCTGCCTTTGAAAGGAACATCAATTTTCAAATCATCTCCTGCTTTTACACTGTATGTATGGAAAAGCAAGTTGATGGTAGGTTCCATTGTGATGTCTTTTACTAACACAGGCATAGCCAGAGGTTTGGTATCACTCCTACCCTTATCATTCACAGCAGTTACTCTGAAGGAGTATTCCTCACCAGTAATAAGTCCTTCAATAGTAGCTTCTAGTGCTTTAGCGTCACTGCACACTGTCCATTTTTCATCTCCCTTAGGCTGCATCTCCACTATGTAGCTTGTAATTTTGCTGCCACCATCATGATCTGGTTTTTCCCATGAAAGGGTGACAGTGTGACGAGTCACATCAACCACAGTTATTTTACCAGGGGGCAAAGGTGCCTCTGAAACTTTGACTTGATCTGTTGTAGCTGACAGACCAACTCCTAGCTCATTTACAGCCAACACACGGAAAAAGTATCTAACTCCCTCTTGCAGGTCAGAAATAATGTATGAGTTCCTTACACAATTGGTGCTAACACTGGTGAAAGCCATTCGCTTCTGCTCTCTCTTCTCCACAATATAGTGTGATATCTTTGCTCCACCATCAATCAGAGGAGGCTCCCAGGAAAGAGAGACAGAATGTCTCTTTACATCCTTAACTTGTAGGTTTGTTGGAGCACTGGGTGAATCCAAAACTCTAACATTGATAAAAGCTGATTTAGAGCCACTAAGGTTCTCAAGGGTTAGTACATATTTGCCGGTGTCAAATCTGTCAACATTTTCAATCACAAGCATTGTGTATGAGCTTGTGACTTCAATCTGAGCACGCTCATTTAGAGTGCCATCAGCCTTTGACCACTTGACTTCAGGCTCAGGTTTTCCTCTGATAGTCACAAAAAGACGTAGTGTTGCAGTGGCACGAACATTGACCATCTTTCTCAGGTCAGCATCTAGTTCAATTTCAGGAGCCTGCAACTTCTCTGCCGCAATCACAGACCCTGGGAGGTCCACATGATCCCCTACTCCCTCACAGTTCATGGCACATATGCGGAAATTGTATTCTGCATTCTCCTTTAACTTCTTTACAGTGTAGTGAGTGTCTTGGACACCAGTATGAGGTGTGCAAACAATCCATTCATCATCTAATGCCTCCTTCATTTCAACAACATATCCAGTAATATGTGCTCCACCATCATAGATAGGTCTTGACCAGGAAAGGGAAACTGTCGTGCTGGAATGGTCAGTGACTTTGGGGTTATTTGGAGGTCCTGGTGGATAAGTGGCATCACATGCTTTGATGTACTGTGTCGGTGTGCTAGGCTTTCCAACACCTGCGGCATTTTCAGCTGAGACCCGGAATTCATAGGAATGGCCCTCTGTGAGACCAGCACACCTAAATCTCAAGTCAGTCAGTCTCTTCTTGTTGCACTTGGTCCACCTGACGCCATCCTTATCACGTTTTTCAAGTACATATCCTTCAATCTCAGCTCCTCCATTATTCTCTGGCCTCTCCCAAGTAAGCACAATGGAATCCCTAGTAATAGCACTTTCTTCAGGAGTGGAGGGTGCACTGGGAGTGGTGAATGGATTACGGGCAACAACAGGCTCAGATTCTAAAGGTTCACCAACTCCATATTTATTCACAGCAGTAACTCTAAAGATGTATTCATTTCCAGGAAGCAGCTTTGTAATTTTGTAGCTGATTGCCTGGATATTTGGCTCAACCATGGTCCATGACAAACGACTGGTTTCCCTCTTTTCAATGATATAGTGAGAGATGCTAGCTCCACCATCATGTGAAGGATGGCTCCAGTGCAGATAACATTTTTCAGCTGTCACTCCTTTCACTTCTAATGGTCCATCTGGAGGACCAGGTCTGTCCAGAACCTTTACATTAACTGGGATCATTTTGACTCCACCCACATTAACAAGCTTGAGAACAAAGTGGCCACCATCAACTCGTATACAGTCTTTAACTGTCAGGATGGTGCGGGTAAGTGTGGTCTTGATTTCCATTCTTGCTGTAGCTTTGTCAATTTCCTTTCCATCCTTTAACCATGTGACCTCAGGCAGAGGCTTACCAGTGTAATCAGCATCAATGATAAATGTCTCATCAGCATGAACAACTGTGAGATCTTTGAACTTAGAATCCATGGTGGCATCTGGAGCCTCAATTTCATCTTTAGCTGTTATTTCTCCTGTGCTTTCAGATGGGCAACTAGAAATACCAGCAGCATTCCTAGCAATGATTCTAAACTCATAAACACGATCCTCAGTGAGTCCAGTGAGAGTGTATTGGGTATCAATGATGTTGGTGAAGCTTGCTTTCATCCAGCGTTTATCTGGGTGCTTCCTCCTCTCAATCAAATACCCAGTGATTGCACTGCCTCCATCGTACTGGGGTCTGGTCCATTGAAGTGTGATATGGTTTCTGGTGATTTCAATAGCCTCAGGAGTGCCTGGTGGGTCACATGGATCCCTGGCTACTGTGCTCTCTGAGACCTTGCTAGCTGGGCTGAGGCCAGCAATGTTCTCAGCATAAACTCTAAATTCATACTCTATGCCCTCTTCCAATTCTGTGGTTTTAAATCGTGCATCTGGAATAAGAAGCTTGTTTAGTTTGGCCCATAAAAGGCTGTTCTTCTCCTTTCTCTCCAGGTGATAGCCTAGAATTGGACTACCCCCATTGTTGGTGGGGGGTTTCCATTCAACAACCATGTTCTCTTTGGTTGCAGATGTAATAACTGGTATTCCAGGGGCAGCAGGCTCACTGAATGGATACTTGGCAACCACAGCAGAAGAGACAATAGCTGAACTCTTTCCATATCTATTCTCAGCTGAGACTCTAAATTGATATTCAGTGCCAGTCTTCAAATTGCTGACTTTTATGGTTGTCCTGGCTATTGTAGCAGAAACAATTTGCCACACAGTAGTAGTGGTGTCTCTCTTCTCTACAATGTAGTTGTTGATCTGACAACCTCCAGTATACTCTGGTGGTTCCCAGGAGAGGGTAACAAAATTAGAACTCACTTCATCAATCTTCACAGGACCTGTAGGAGGTCCAGGTTTGTCAAGAATGATAACAGTAATCTCCTCTGTAGCTGTTCCAATGCTGCTGGTTGCTGTAATAGTGTACTTGCCAGCATCTTCTTTACTGGCATCTTTGATTACCAACTTTGTAGATGATGGTGTGCTTGATACATTTATTCTAGTTGTCTCTTTAAGAAGTTGTCCTTCCTTTTTCCATTCAACCTTTGGAACAGGACGTCCAAGAACTGGAATCTCAATTTTCAGATCCTCGCCTTGTTGTAAGCTGTAGGTATTGAATCTCATCTTGAATCCAGGTTCAACAGTAACATCTTTAGCAGTAACTGCTGCAGCCAGAGGCCTTGGGTCACTCTTTCCTTTTTCATTGAAGGCTGATACTCTAAAAAGGTACTCATGTCCTGCACTTAGACCAGTAACAGTACCCTCACAGGTCTTAGTTGTGGCAGCCACAACCCATTCTTCTGACCCCACAGGCTGCATCTCAATGTAGTATCCAATGATCCTGCTGCCTCCATCATGGACTGGTTTCTCCCAGGAGAGTGAGGCTGTGGTTTTTGTGACTTCAGTCAAATTAACTTTACCCACAGATAAAGGTGGCTCAGATGTTTTAACAGATTCTTTTGTTTCAACTGATTGTCCAACACCAAATTCATTTTCTGCTAAGACTCTAAAGTAATAAATCGTTCCCTCAGTAAGACCTGTGATACGGTAACTTGTCTTTGTACATTTATTGTCTACATTAGAGTACACCTTCCTGGTTGACTCACGCTTCTCAACCAAGTAATTCTTTATTCTTGAGCCACCATCAATTACAGGGGGTTCCCAAGTCAAAGTGACACTCTCCCTTTTTATGTCTTTAACTTTAAGATTTAATGGAGCCCCTGGAGTGTCCAGAACTTTAACAGAGACAAAAGCTGATTTGCTACCAGCACTGTTTGCTACGTTGAGGATGTATTTTCCAGCATCATATTTATCACAAATGTCAATAGAGAGCTGTGTGAAATGTTCAGCAGTCTCAATCTGTGCTTTACTGGGCAGTTCACCATCCTCTTTAGCCCAGCTTACGTCAGGAGTGGGACGGCCCTTAAAAGGCACACAGATTCTCATTGAGCCTCCTGCACGAACAACTATTCCCTTCCTGAGCTCTGAATCCAAAATCATCTCTGGGGGGTCAATTTTATCCACAGGGATTACAACTCCCAGAATTTCGGTGGGCTCACCAACACCAATTTTATTCATAGCACAGACACGCACCTTGTATTCTTGATGTTCTATCAGGTTTTTGATGGTAAACTTGGTAAGATTCACTCCAGTGGGTGGTGTGCAAATAGTCCATTCCTCTTCTTCTGCCTTGGTTATTTCAACAGCATATCCTTGAATTTCACAACCCCCATCATATATAGGCCTGTGCCAAGCTAAGCTGATGGAATCTTTTGTTGTGTCAACTACGTGGGCATTAGTGGGAATACCTGGTTCAAAAGTAGGGTCACAGGCTTTGAGATAAGGTGTAGGTGGGCTTGGCTGGCCCAATCCAGCTGCATTTTCAGCAGATACCCTGAACTCATAATCATGGTCCTCAGTGAGACCTGTTACTCTAAAACGCAAATCAGTCACTCTACGTTTATTGCACTTGGTCCATCTCACTCCAGCTCTGTCTCTCTTTTCAATAATGTAACCAGCAATGTCACTTCCTCCTGTAGACTGTGGGCGGTTCCAGCAAACAGTCATTGAATCCCTAGTAATGTTAGTGATTTCTAGTTCACGAGGTGAACCAGGAGGAACAAATGGATTTCTCATGATAACTGGCTCAGATTCCAGAGGTTCCCCTACTCCATACTTGTTGACAGCCAAAACTCTGAAGATGTACTCATTGCCTTTCAATAGTTTGGTAACCTTGAACATTGTAGCTCCACAATCACTGGAGACCACAGTCCAAGCCAAGCGGCTAGTTTCTCTCTTTTGAATAATGTAGTGAGAAATGCTTGCTCCTCCGTCATGCCTGGGTGGCAGCCATGACAGTGAGCATTTCTCCTCAGCAACATTACTGACTGTGAGGGGTCCCTCGGATGGGCCTGGTCTATCAAGAACCTTCACAGTGAACGGGACCGTCTTAGTTCCTGCAACATTTGTCAGAACCAAAGTGTACTGTCCGCCATCCACTCTGATGGAGTCCTTTACTACAAGTAATGCTTTAAAATCAGTGTTTTTAATTTCAGCTCTTGCTGAGTTTTCAACTTCAACACTTCCTTTGAACCACTGGGCTGTTGGGATGGGCTTTCCTTCTACACTAGCCTCCAGACTGAAAGTCTCTCCAGCATTAAGGACAATTGTCTGATTGTATATAGGATCAGTTTCACACTTGGGTGGCTCAACTTCATCCTTAGCTGTTATGGATCCTGTGCTCTCAGAGGGCTTGCTGACAGCACCAGCGGCATTCCTTGCAATCACTCTGAAGTCATATTTACTGTCTTCTGTAAGGCCAGTAACTGTAAATTCATTTTCAATAATGTTTGTGAAACTAGCTTTCATCCATTTTCCCTCTGGAAGGTCACGTTTCTCCATTAAATAGCCAGTTACAATGCTTCCACCATCATATTGAGGGGGTGTCCATCTCAGCATCACCGAGTGTCTGGTTACAATTACAGCCTCTGGACGGCCAGGAGGATCACATGGGTCACGGGCTACATAAACTTCTGAGACTTTGCTGCATTTTCCAATGGCAACTATATTCTCAGCATATACTCTATACTCATACTCAATGCCTTCCTCAAGAGGAGTAGACTTGAATTTACAATCTTGAATGAGCATTTTGTTGATCTTTGTCCACAGGATACTATTTTTCTCTTTCCTCTCCAAATGATAACCCAAAATGGCACTGCCTCCATCAGATGGAGGTTTATGCCACTCGACCACCATGTAGTCTTTAGTGTATGAGGAAACAAATGGTGTTCCTGGTGGTCCAGGTTCTTGGAATGGATATTGTGCTACAACAGGCACTGAATCAATTGCGTAACTCTTTCCATATCTGTTTTCAGCAAAGATTCTAAACTGGTATTCACCACCAGTCTTGAGATTGGCAACCTTTAAAGTTGTTCTAGCCACAGTGGCAGACACAACAACCCAATTGGTTGTAGTTGTGTCTCTCTTTTCCACTACATAGTTGGAGATTGGACAGCCACCTGTGTATGAGGGAGGTTCCCAATTAAGAGTGACACTCTCAGCACTAACATCATCAATTTTGATTGGACCTGTTGGTGGTCCTGGTTTATCCAGGGTGATAACTTCAATAGTGGCATCCTTGGAACCCAAGGCATTAGCAATAGTGACAGTGTACATACCACCATCCTCTCTGGTGGCATCCTTTATGGTTAGAGTGGTGTGATGTGCTGAGTCACTGACATTTACTCTGGTGGTCTGCTTAAGTGCCACTCCATCCTTAGTCCAGCTTATGGTTGGTTTTGGATGACCAGCAACTGGAACCTCTATCTTGAGGTCATTTCCCACCTGAACACTGTAGGAACTTGATTTGGGTCTCACAGAAGGCTCAATGATTAGGTCCTTGGCTACAACTGATTGAGCCAGTTGTCTTGGGTCACTTTTACCTTTCTCATTTACAGCAACAACTCTGAACTGATATTCCTCTCCCTTGAGAAGGTTGCTCACTACTGTCTCAAGCCCTTTTACACTAGCACACACAGTCCATGCCTCACTGTCCTTAGGAGCCATTTCAATTTCATAATAACTGATCCTACTACCACCATCATGTTCAGATTTCTCCCACCTTAGAGTAACAGTACTGTGAGTGACGTCAAGAACACTAACCTTACCGGGTGGCTGAGGCTTCTCAGATATTTTAATTGGCTCCATAGTTTTAGCTTGGAGACCCACACCATATTCATTCTCAGCCAAGACCCTAAAGAAGAAGATTCCACCCTCTGGAAGAGGTTCAACTTTCCATGACATCTTGTTACATGTTGTAATGGTAGTATAAACCTTTCTTGTGCTTTCACGCTTCTCAACAATATAATGCTTAATCTTTGAACCACCATCCAGAAGTGGAGGTTCCCATGAAAGAGTGACAGAGTTCTTAGTAATCTCTTTAACTGTTAAGTTAGTTGGTGGACTAGGAGAATCCAGGACTCTGACACTGATGAACACTGATTTAACTCCACTGGCATTCTCTGCAGTCAGTGTGTACTTGCCACTGTCAAATCGGTCAACATTCTCAATGGTAAGTGAAGCATAGCTTCCTGTGTTGTCAATTTGGGCAGTCTCTTTAATCTCACCTTCAACCTTTCCCCATTTCAGCTCAGGAGCTGGCCGCCCTTTCACAGGTACAAACAACCTGAGTGTGCAAGCTGATCTGATGTTGATCATTTTTCTCATATCAGCATCTAATTCAAGGTCAGGAGCCTCAAGCTTCTCTTCAAGAAGTATTTTACCAGGCACATCAGCATGTTCACCAACACCAATTTTGTTGATTCCACAAACTCTAAACTGGTACTCATGCTTTTCCAGAAGCTTTTTCACTGTGAATTTAGTGTCTGTTATTCCAGTGGGTGGAGTGCACATAAACCACTCATCAGCTGCTACATCATTTGCTTCAACAATGTAAGCCTTGATCTCACTTCCACCATCATATATGGGCTTACCCCATGTAAGAGATACAGTAGACCTAGAGGTGTCTACTACCTTGGGGTTGTTGGGTGGGCCTGGTTTGAAAACAGGATCCAATGCTTTGTAGTACACTGTTGGTGTGCTAGGTGTACCAATTCCAGCAGCATTCTCAGCAGCTACTCTGAATTCATAGCTATGGTTTTCTATGAGTCCTGTCACTCTGAAACGCAACTCTGTCACACTGCGCTTGTTGCACCTTGTCCATCTCACACCATCCTTATCACGTTTCTCAATGACATACCCCTGAATGGAATTGCCACCATCATTATTTGGTCTCTCCCAGGTTACCACCATAGAGTCCTTAGTAATTGAAGAAACATCTACGTCAGTTGGTGGACTTGGTGCGACAAATGGATTTTTGGCAATCATCGACTCAGATTCCAAAGGCTCACCAATACCATATTTGTTGACAGGGATCACTCTGAAGATGTATTCATTACCAGGAAGAAGTTTGGTGATTTTTAGATTTAGGGTCTGAACCTTTTGCTCAACTACAGTCCATACCAGCCTGCTGGTTTCCCTTCTCTCAACAATATAATGGGAGATATCACTACCTCCATCTTGCAAGGGAGGTTTCCAGGAAATTGAACATTTCTCACTGGTGACACCATAAATAGAGATAGGGCCCTCAGGTGGACCTGGTCTGTCCAATACCTTGACATTAATGTTAATAACTTTTTCTCCACCAACATTCTTTACCAGCAATGTGTACTGTCCTCCATCAACACGAATAACTTCCTTAACAATTAGACAAGCTGAAAAATCGGTATTATGGATTTCTAAACGAGCTGCTTCTGTAATCTCAGTACCTTCTTTCAGCCAGTGTACAGTGGGCACTGGCTTACCATAAATAGCAGCCTCAAGTTTAAATGTCTCTCCGGCATTTACAACCACAACCTGGGAGTATTTAGTTTCCAGGTCAATTTTTGGTGGATCAATCTCATCCTTGGCAGTGATGGATCCAGAAGAATCAGATGGTTGGCTAAAGACACCGGCTGCATTTTTGGCAATGACACGGAAATCATAGATTTGATCCTCAGTAAGTCCTGTGACAACAAATTCAGTTTCAATAATGTTGGCAAAACTGGCCTTCATCCAACGCCCACTTGCCTCTTTTTTCTCAACAACATAACCAGTGATTTTGATGCCACCATCAAATTCAGGCTTGGTCCATCTCAGTGTCACTTGGCTTCTTGTTACAATGACAGCCTCTGGTTTTCCGGGTCTGTCACAAGGATCCCTGGCTACTTGGATTTCACTCACCTTGCTAGGTTTGCTGAGGCCAACGATATTCTCAGCATACACTCTAAACTCGTATTCAATGCCCTCTTCAAGTCCAACCACTTTAAATCTGGTTTCTGGGATTATCTGCTTGTTTTGTTTCACCCAGAGAATGCTGTTTCTCTCTTTAAGTTCTAAGTGGTAGCCCAGAATTTTGCTTCCACCGTCATTGCTGGGATTCTCCCACACAACAGTCATGGTCTCTTTGGTGGCTGACTTTACCACAACAGATCGTGGTGAACTGGGCACCTCAAATGGATACTGCGCAACAATACTATCAGAAATTAGAAAAGATGACTTGCCATATCTATTTTCTGCAGCAATTCGAAATTGATACTCTGAACCAGTCTTCAGACGAGCCGCTTTGATGGTTGTTCTAGCTACAGTAGCAGACACAATCTGCCAGTTTGTAGTTGAGGTATCTCTCTTCTCTACAATGTAATTGTTGATTGAGCAACCTCCATCATATTGTGGTGGATCCCAAGACAAGACAACACTGTCTGCTGTGACGTCATCCAGCTTGATTGGGCCAGTTGGAGGACCAGGTTTGTCCAAGACAACAACACTGATATCTGTTGTAGCCTCCCCAGCAGTATTGTTTAGTTTTATAGTATATTTGCCCACATCGTCTCTGCAAGCCTCCTTAATGATAAGAAGGAGGTTTTTGTCTGTGGCCTCAGCATTAACTCTTGTTGTTTCTTTGAGAATGACATCATCCTTCAGCCAAGTTGCAGTAGCCTTAGGACAGGCAACATATGGTACATCAATCTTAAGATCATCTCCTGCCAGTACACTGAATGTGCTGAAAATCAGTTTGAAAGCTGGTGGTATTACTAAATCTTTAGCCACCACAGGTACATTGAGAGGCCGGGCGTCACTAACACCCTTTTCATTGAATGCAGAGATTCGGAACGTATACTCCTCTCCATATGTGAGTCCAGTTACTTGGGCCTCGTTTGTCTTTACCACCATCACTTGTGTCCATTTTTCACTTCCTTTACATTGCATCTCAACATTATAGCCTGTAATTCTGCTTCCTCCATCATGGTCTGGTTTTTCCCAAGTTAGTGTGACACTTCTTCCGGTAACTTCAAGGAGAGATACTTTGCCAGGTGGCAGAGGCTTTTCTGATGCCTTAATTGGTTCAATGGTTTCAACTGGGAGACCAATACCGAATTCGTTTTCAGCGACTATTCTAAAAAAGTACAATTTTCCTTCTTCCAGGTCTCCCACTTTCCAACTAGACTTATGGCAGCTGGCACATACGGTTGAGTAGGCTTTCCTGGTTGACTCGCGCTTCTCCACAATGTAGCTGCGGACTCTGGAGCCCCCATCTATGAGAGGTGCATCCCAAACCAGGGAAACTGAATCTCTTGTGACCTCCTTAACAATGAGATTCTGAGGTGGTCCAGGAGTATCTAGTACTCTAACATTAACAAAAGCTGTTTTACTTCCTGAGGCATTCTCTACTGTCACCAAGTATTTACCTCCATCAAACCTGTCAACATTGTCTATCTGAAGAGTTGTGAATGATGGGGTAATGTCAATGTTAGCCTTGTCCAGGGATTCTCCATGCTCTCTTGACCATTTTACTTCTGGTGCTGGCCTTCCCTTGATGGGGACAAAAAGTCTGAGTGTGCTACAGGCTCTGATGGAAACAACTTTACGTAGCTCTGCTCCAAGTTCAATTTCAGGCGAAATTAATCTGTCTTCGGCCTTAGGGGTTCCAGGTACAGCAGCAGGTTCTCCCACCCCTTCAGAATTTGTTGCACAGATGTTGATTTTATACTCCTGGTTTTCTTTCAGACTAGTAATGGTAAAAGATGTGGCTGTCCATCCTTTCTTAGGAGTATGAATTGTCCACTCATCCTCCTCAGGCAGGCAAGTCTCCACAATGTAACCAGTGATTTCAGAACCACCATCATAAACAGGTTTATTCCAGGCGATAGTAATGGATGATTTAGAGGTGTCAAGCACTCTTGGGTTTCCTGGAGGTCCAGGCTGAAAGATTGTGTCAACAGCCTTGTAGAATGGACTAGAAGAGCTGGGCTTACTGAGACCAGCATTATTTTCAGCAAAAACTCTAAATTCATACTCGTGACCTTGTGTGAGACCAGAGACCTTGAATCGCAAATCTGTCACAGTCCTCTTGTTACATTTCACCCAACGTAGACCTGTCTTATCCCTTCTTTCAATTATGTATGTATTAATTCTACTGCCTCCATCATGTTCAGGACGCTCCCAGCAGACAACCATTGAGTCTTTGGTGATAGTTGTGACCTCAGGCTGTGTTGGTGGGTCACTGGGACCATATGGGTTGACACAAGTCACAGGCTCTGATTCAAGGGGTTCACCTATGCCATACTTATTGACAGCCATTACTCTGAAAATATACTCATTTCCTTTAAGAAGCTTTGTGACCTTAAACCTGTTTGCTTGAAGGTCTGTGGCTACATTTGTCCATGCCAACCTGCTGGTCTCACGCCTCTGTATGATGAAGTATTCAATTTTGGCACCACCATCATGTGTTGGATGCAGCCAGTTAAGCACACATTTTTCTGCAGCAACGTCCGTAACTGAAAGGGAATCTGGTGGTCCAGGTCTGTCGAGTACTTTAACATTAAAAGTGAACTTTGCAAATCCACCAGGATTGCTTGCAGTCAGGGTAAAAGCACCACCATCTCTCCTTAGAGAATCTTTGCTGATTAAGGTTGTGTGGAAGTCAGATGTCTTAATTTCTATTTTAGCTGTGTCCTCCAGCTCCTTTCCTTCCTTGGTCCATACTAGAGAAGGAATTGGCCTGCCGGTTACACTGGCTTCCAACTTGAATGGTTCTCCTGCCATTACTACAACATTACTGCTATATGATGCATCAATATCAAGCCTGGGTTCTTCAATGTCATCTCTGCATGTGATGGCTTCTGATGGCTGTGATGGAGCACTAACAGCACCAGCTGAGTTTCGAGCAAGCACACGGAACTCATAGGTTGCCTCTTCAGTCAGACCACTGACTGTGAACATGGTTTCTAGAATGTTGTTGAAATTTGCTTTAAGCCAGCGTCCATTAGGCATCTCCTTCCTCTCCACTGTGTATCCCGTAATAGAAAATCCTCCGTCACCTTCTGGTTTGGTCCATGACAATGTCACCTCATGTCTGGTGATATTCAATGCCACAGGCCTACCTGGTGAGTCAACTGGGTCCAAAGCATATGTAGCCTCACAGGGTTTGCTAGGTTTGCTGAGACCAGCCATGTTTTCAGCAATGACACGGTGTTCATATGCAATGCCATCAACAAGGCCTGATGATTTAAAGATGTTTCCAATAACAAGAGCTTTGCTGATCCTCTGCCACAGGATACTGTTTTTCTCTTTTCTGTCCACATGATACCCAAGAATAGGACTGCCTCCATCAGAAGATGGCTCATTCCAACTAAGAGTCATTGAATCTTTGTTGAAAGCTGTAACTACAGGAATGCCAGGCTGGCCTGGCACATCAAATGGATAGGCAGCAAACACTGATTCAGACAGAACACATGGTCCAACACCATATCTGTTCTGAGCCTTGATACGGAACTGATACTGGGTTCCAGTATTAAGTCGTGCTGCTTTGAATGTGGTGCGAATAACTGTAGCTGCCAACTCCACCCATGAAGTACCTGTAGTCTCACGCATCTCAACAATATAATTGTTTATAGGAACACCTCCATCATTCTCTGGTGGTTCCCAGGACATAATAACATAATCACAAGACACCTCATCCAGCTTGACAGGACCAGTAGGAGGACCTGGAATGTCATGGACCAGGACTGTGATGGTTTCTGTCAGTGTGCCCAGGATATTCTTTCCAGTTATGGAATACTGGCCTTCATCAGTTCTTTTGATCTCACTGATGTTTAGGATTGTTGATGTTGCTGTGGTTTCAGTGTTGATTCTTTGTGTTTCCTTAAGAGCCATGTCTCCTTTCTTCCATGACACAACAGGCCTGGGTTTTCCCAGCACTGGAATCTCCACCTTAACACGGTCCCCTGCTTTGGCAATTACAGTTTTCTGGTAGACTCCTCTCAGGTCAAAAGATGGAGCAGAAGTTTGCTCTTTAATCACAGCTGGCCGGCTCTCACGAGGATCACTCCTGCCTGATGCATTGACAGCCATTATACGGAAGATGTATTCAGCACCCTCAATCAGATCTGTCACAGTATAATCTAGAGCCTTAATGGTGGTTATGTGGACCCATTGATCAGTGTCTTTCTTTTGAGCCTCAATGACATATCCTGTAATCAAGCTACCGCCATCATGAAGAGGCTTGGTCCATGCAAGACTTGCGCTGTCATTGGTCAAATCAGTAACGTACAAGTTATCTGGTGCAGAGGGGGCCTGAGATACTCTTATGGGCTCAGGGGTTTCAGCAGGTTCACCTACACCAAGGTCATTTTCAGCAGAAACACGGAAGTAGTAGTAAGCTCCCTCCTCAAGGTCTTGAAATTTAAAAGAGCACTTTTGCCATGTGGTGCTAAGCACTGTATAAGCCTTCTTTGTAGCATCTCTCTTTTCAATGATGTAGTTATGAATCTTGGACCCTCCATCAATAATAGGGATTTCCCACTGGAGAGTTATGCTGTTTTTAGTGATCTCTCTTGGTTTAAGGTTGACTGGAGGTCCAGGTGTGTCCAGAACTTTCACGTTGACAAAGCCTGACTTCTTACCAGCAACATTCTCCAAAGAGAGATGGTATTTTCCTGCGTCGTACCTAGTGCAGTCAGGAATAACCAGTAGAGTGTAGGACTCTGTTGTATCAATGTGTGCACGTGCTTTCAGGTTGGTATTTTCTTTGCTCCAAGTGACTTCAGGAACAGGACGGCCCTTGATAGGAACAAATAGACGAATTGAAGCACGGCATCTGACAACCAGAGTTTTCCTGAGCTCTGCATCCAACTCAAAGTCTGGTATTGTTTCCTGGTAAACTAGTTCAGTCACTTTCTCAACCTCTGCAGGCTCACCGACTCCCTCAGAGTTTACAGCACTAACTCTGAAGTGGTATTTGCCTCCTTTTTGAAGTTTACCAATGACATATTCAGTAACTTTAACTGGATATTGTGTCTCTGTCTCCCAGTCATCATGACCCTCCTTTTTATACTCAACAATGTAACCTTCTACTTCAAGACCACCATCATAATGAGGACGGCCCCAAGCAAAGGCTGCTGTAGTTTTTGTGGTTTCTGTAATTCTAGGGTTGGATGGAGGACCAGGTGGATCTGAAAAAAAAAGTAAAAAAAGAGGTTAGTAAAATTAATGAAAGCATTTTCAGAAGGAAGTTATATAAATTCCTATATAAATTCTTTGGTAATGCTATATTTCTGCTTGCTTTAAAGGTTGGTTGCAAAGTCTTCTTTACTTACATACAATATCCTTGGTCATTACAGGGCGCGATGGCTCACTTGGCGGCCCAAATCCAGCTTTATTCTCAGCAGTGACTCTAAACTCATACTCTACTCCCTCACTCAGGCCTTGCACCTTGAAGCGAAGGTCAGGAACTGTCCTCTTGCAGGCTCTCACCCATCTCATTCCTCTCCTTTCTTTCCTTTCTACACAATATCCTCTAATGTCACTTCCTCCATCCTGTACAGGTCTCTTCCATGAAATGGTAACAGCATTCCGACTGACATTATCTACCTCTGGAGCTGAGGGTGGACCTGGTGGACCTAAGGAAAAAAAAATATTTCCAACATTTCAATGTCAGTATTTTTTAACTTTATTCTTCCACAAGGTAAACTTACCAAAGCTGTCAGCCATTTTGACGGGACCAGACAGGCTAGAGTCTCCTGTGCCATACTGGTTTATAGCACACGCTCTAAAGATGTACTCATTGCCCTTGATCAGTTTACTGGCTACATGTCTGCAGTCCACAATATTTTCTGCAACTTTGGTCCACTGCAAGCGGCTAGTCTCTCTCTTCTCAAGGATGTAGGACTTGATAGAGGAGCCTCCGTCCTCTTCAGGTGGAAGCCAGGTCAGGGTACACTTCTCAGCTGAAATGTTACTGACTTCAATAGGGCCTGGTGGTCCAGGAACATCTAGGACCTTTACTTTAATGTGTTCTTCCTTAATACCAAATGGGTTACTAGCATTAATTGTGTACTCTCCAGTATTCTTCCGGCTTGCATACTTGATAGAAAGGGTTGAAGAGGTTGGAGTGCTAGTTACAGTGACAATGTCAGAGTTCTTGAATTCACGACCTCCCTTGGACCAGAAAGCAGTTGGGGGAGGTTTGCCCACAATCTTTGCAGCTGAGATAACAATTGTGTCTCCTGCCTTGACAGACACAACCTCCTTCATCTCTTGGTCAAGAGTGATAGATGGAGGCTCTGTTAAGAAACAGGAAGTTGTTGAACAATAATTGTACATTTAAAACATTGATTTTTAAAACCTGAAGTTGCATAAGTCTTAAATTTTAAGCTACATACCATACTCATCCTTGCAGGTCAGTGATTCAGTGGTCTCTGAGGGAACACTGACAGCACCAGCAGCATTCTTGGCCCTGATTCTAAACTGATACTGAGCTCCTTCTGTCAGGTCTGTAACGGTGAAAGCACAGCTCTGGATGTTCACGTGATTGGCCTTCATCCATGCCTTTCCACCAGCCTCAAGTTTCTCCACCATATAGCCAGTCAGCTTATAGCCACCATCATATTTAGGAGTAGTCCAAATTAGAGTGACTGTGTTCCTGGTAACATTAATCACATCTGGTTTACCAGGTGGATCTGAAAAAAAAAAAAGACATGAAATAAAACAAAGCCACTGCAATTTAATTCAGGCATTTACAATAAAAACAGAAAGCTTCCTATGTGTAATTTATAACTTTAAGAAAATGGTTTGGACTCACCTATAGGATCAAGGGCGACAACAGCCTCAGTGACTTTGCTTGCCTTTCCAAGGCCGGCCACATTCATAGCCATCACCCTGAACTCATACTCTAGTCCTTCAACGAGACCCGTAACTCTACACTCCTTTACTCTCAAAGGAGTCTTACTAGCTCGCTTCCACATCAGGCTGTTTCTCTCCTTAAACTCAAGGTGATACCCTGAAAACCCCCCCAAAAAATATAATTAATGATGATTGATGACACTCGATTACCTACTTACAGAGATGAATAACAGTATTTTACCAGTGATTGGGGAGCCACCAGAGTCTTTTGGATCAGCCCAAGTCAGAATGGCTGACTCATGTCGAATGCTCAGAATCTCAGGAGGAGCTGGCGCCTCAGGTACATCTTGAGGAAAGATAAAAGATCAGTTAATTCACTCAAATTTTACACATAAAAACACAAGACCTGCTTACTGTAACAAAAACATTTAAGATTACTTCATAATACCAATTACTTTTACCATCAAAAAAATTTAAACACTAAATTTTCAGGCTGTACCTTTCAACATTAATCAAATTAATTAGTCTTTTATTCAAATGCTGCCTGTCAGACTACACTGATGTTTGAATATTGCCCTGAGGTCACTGATCCAAATGTAAGTGTACTGTATATCATATAACATGGAAAGAGCATTACCACAAGCTGAGGCTTATTGTAATTATTAATCTCATGGTTGGATCATGTCTGTATCTGCAGATATTTAAATAATTGAATTGGATTGGAACTCAATAATCCTCGGTCTAATCAGAATCAAACAATTCTGGATCAGAGAATATCCATTTTAACTATATGAAAGTCATTTGAATATCTTATTATCTGTCAAACCATTTACAAAAACTAGACTGACATTTGCAGTAATTAAAAAGAGAAATCAAAGGATTTTTCAAGTAAAGTTTTTAAGACCAGAGTTGTACTCACTGAAAGGATGCTGGGCAATGACTGGGTCAGACCTCAGGAACTCTCCGATGCCGTACTTATTCTCAGCACACACTCTGAAGATGTACTCTATTCCATCGTGGAGTCTGATCACCCTCATGGTGGTCTTCTGGATGGCTGAAGCCACCGTGGCCCATTTGTTGTCTGTTGTCCTCCTCTTCTCAACGATGTAATTGGACACCTCTGCACCTCCATCGTCTTTAGGCGGTGCCCACTCCAGGGTGATGCCATCAGCAGTTATCTCATCAAACTTGATGGGTCCAGTGCATAATCCGGGCTTTCCAACGACCTTCAACTGGAACTTGCAGTCCTTTGAGCCTGCGCTATTCCTGACATTGATGGTGTAGGTATCCGCATCTCCTCTCTGGCAGTCTCTGACCAGTAGAGTGGTAATGCCCTGGGAGGCCTCAACACATATACGGCCAGTGTCACCAAGTCCCATGTCGCCCTTCTTCCAGGTGGCGGTAGGGTGAGGCACTCCAATGACAGGGATGTTGATGCGCATGGTGGTGCCCTCCTTCACCACGCAGCAACCATCATGAAGACTGCTCAAGTTGCAGTCAGGCAGCACTGAAATGTTACCAATTGATGTTAAAAACTTTTCTATAAGAAATTATTTTTTGGCATAGAAAATCATGTAAGTGCATTTAAAGGGGCAGTATGATGTATTTTTCAGTCACTTAGTGCCACTTTATAGTACAATCAAGAATCCATGATTGTGCTATAAAAATGGTATATATATCACATGACCTTGAAGAAATTTGACTTTGTGATTCTATAAGGCGACGATAGGAGTTCGCTCTGCAATTGGTGGGTTGCCTGCTTGATTCAAACTCCGTCCGTCTGTGTCATGTCATATCAGGTCATTTCATTTAACGCCTTGAAATTGGGCTTCTGTCTCTTTAAGAAACTCCTTCTTTTTCTGACTCTGCCTTCAGGAATTCATCACAACATTGCTCCTCTATTAAACCTTTAACAATGTTTTTACCAGCATTTCACTGAGAAGCAGCTCCTACAATGAGCTCAATTAGGTGTTTGGTAATTGCTGCTGCTGCTAATCTGAAGGAGCTGAGTGGAGGAGCTCAGAAACTGCAACACCAAAGAGGAGCTGCATCTCAAAGGAGAGGCTATGTCCACCCAGGTGTTTTACACAGCCGATTGGTTACCACAGTGATTAAAGAATTTCTCAAACACGAATGAAAGAAGCAAGGCAACACTCCAGGTATGTTTTTGAAAAGGGAATAACATTATAACATGATGTAAAGCTTTAAAAAGTTGACTTTACATAATACTACCCCTTTAAAAAAATGTGTATGTCATGAAGGCTAACCAGATGGGTTCCTTACCAAACTGGTCCTTGGCAACAGCAGTGAGCTCAGTTGGTGGCCCTTCTCCAGACTCGTTGAGGGCCTTGACCCGGAATAAATACTCCTTGCCGTCTGCCAGCTCACTGACGGTGTGACTGGTGTTCTTGCCCTTCATAATCTCCTTCCATTTCTCCTCTCCTTCGCTCTGCTCCAGGATGTAAGAGGTAATGTAGCTTCCGCCATCACTAATGGGTTTCTTCCAGCTCAATGTAATAGAGTCTTTGGTGGTCTTTTGGGCTCTGAAGTCTGTCACTGGACCAGGTTGTTCTGCAAAAGTGGATTTAGAAAAGGTTAAAGCGTATTTTCTGATAAGAACAGAATTATATTAGTTCCAGTGCATAGCTCTTAAGAAACTTGAATACAAAGAAACCTCCAAATGTGAAGACATATGAATGTATTTTCTTTTAGATCTGAATGGAACATGAAACTCTTTGGGTGTTTTCTACCTGATAGACCGGTAGATGCCACTCGATTTGGGACCAAAATTGCAACATTTATTATTAAGCTGGTGTGGTTCGCTTTCACACTGCACTGTGTCAAACGAACCAAACTAATTGAAAAACCTGTTCACCCACTCGCCTGTGGTGGCGGTGCACCAAGAACTGCTAAAAGAAATCACACAGAAACCTCCGAAAAAGGTACAACCATACATACATTTTTGAAAAGCAGAAGTGGAACCTCCTGCACAGCCAACAAGAATGCAACAGGTGGTTTTTGAATGGTAAGTCAACAACAAAACACTCGTCTTGTACAGCACATACAGCGGTAAAACCAGCTGACCAATCATGATGGAGCTCAGCTTGGGTTACTAGGTGACAGACCTAGTAACCCCGCTGGGGTTGGTAGATAACGGGTTCAAAATGGAAGTGTAAAAATGTCAAAATGTGAATTTTGTATATGTCAAAATGTGAATTTTGTATAATACGTCCCCTCTTTAATGGCTTAATTGTCCTTTAAATTACTAAAGTTAATTCCACATCCAAATTTTTAATGTACGTTTCTGATTGAATGAATAATTTTGGATTCAGATGGTCGACTAAAATCGCTTATCTGAAGTATAATAAATCGTTACCGGAGGCCCGGACGCTGCCTGCCGTCTCGCAGCCCTCTCCGATGCCATAAGCGTTTTCAGCCAGAACTCTGAAGCAGTATGCTTGACCCGGCTCCAGATTGGTGATCCTGAAGGAAGTCTTGTGGCACTCAGCGGAGACGCAGGTCCACGCCTTCCTCTCAGCCAAACGTTTCTCCACAACGTAGCTTTTTACTGGACTTCCACCATCGATCAGCGGTGGCTCCCAGCTTATCCAGGCGTGGGTCCTGGAGGTCTCCTTCACAGTCAGGTTGGCAGGTGGTCCAGGTGAGTCTGAGTGGGGAGGAGCAGCAGAAAACTTTAGTCAGCTGATCAGGGTATCAAAGTAATAAAAATAGAAACCTAAATGGTAATTTTAATTTACATTAGGTTACATGCATTAAATGAGCACAACATTATGACCACTGACAGGCGATTTGATTTCATAGATTTGATTTCATGAAGGCTACACCTTATAACTTGCCGTAATTAAAGGATCTGTTGTGGACGTCTTGGTGTCAGATAAAAATAAACACACCTTCAGGGATCTAGTACAAAAGCACAAAATCTTTCCAAGTACTTTAGTTTCTAGTGGACTTGAAATAAAACAAAACTAACTTGCAAGTAACTTTTCAATTACTTATAGGAGGTTGTTTTTAGTCAATAATTCTTCAACATTGTTGAAAAAGAAAATTCTAGTTTCACTTGCAGATTATTTCACTTTTAACAAGGTATTTTGTTGATCTTGTGAAATAATCTGCCTGTAGAACTGGTACTTTCTTTTTAGCAATATAATATTCCTATACCTTGCTGAAAAGATATTTGTAAGTTAGTTTGTTTTATGCTAAGTATAGTGAGATATTTGCACTACAAACTAGACAAAAATACTTGGGAAGATTTTGTGTTTTTGTAGTGTAATCATATTTGTTGAAGCTTAACATAAATGTGTTTCTGTAACTGCTCTTTTTTTTAACAACAGTTCAAAACAAATCCAGGTTTACATTTATTCACTGTAGTGCAACGCCTCTGATTAAACCCTAACTGTTTGCAGTGTGTGTACTCAGACAAACCCTTACCGAGGACTTTAACAATGATGGTGTAGCTCTTAGATCCACTGCTATTCTCCAGAGACAGGACATATTTGCCTGCATCATATCTGTTAATGTCCTCAATCATTAGCAGGGTGTCCCAGTCGGACGTCTTGATCAGCAGGCCCTGCCTCTCCTTCAGGTTGGCGTCCACCTTTGTCCATGTCACCTTGGGCGCCGGGCGTCCCCTCAGTGGGACGTACAGCCTCATGGTGATGCCGGCTCGCAGAACCAAAGCCTTCCTCAGATCAGCATCCAGCTCACCTTCAGGGGCAACTGCAGAGAGACAGATTATTAAAATATGTTGGCTACCCCACCTTTAAGTCATTTTACAGACAATAAATTGTCCCAGAAATTATTGCAATAAACTATAATATTGTCATTTTGAGACTCTTTTCAACTAATATAATAATAATAATGGCTTGTAAATGCAAATATACTCACTCAAAGATTTAAAAAAAATTGTAATTTCTAAAGAATATTTAACACTGGGACTGGAAAACATTTTAAATATACAAAAGAAAAAACAAAACAAGAATCCAAATGGATTATAAAGTCTCAGTATCAAAACTGCATTTCAAATTCAGCTTAGGCAGGGAAAACAGGCAAAGTGACGGATAGTGCAAACTAACTACTTCATACTGGGTGTCAAATGCTTCCAGTGTTTTTCAAAATAGCGGCTTTTCAATGACAGAGCTCATTTTAATTTATCGTGATTAATTGACTTATTACTTATTGTGACAGGCCTACACACAACAAACATCTGATGAACGTACTCAGGATATCCTTGGCCATGTGGTTCCCAGGAACCTCGCTGGGGTCGCTGTAGCCAATCTTGTTGACGGCAATGACTCTGAACTGGTACTCTGTGTTTTCCATCAGGCTGGTCACCACAAATTTGGTGGCCTGGAGTTTCTTCGGGACGTTGCACTTGGTCCACTCCTCGGCGTCGGCTCGCTTGCACTCCACCAGATATCCAATAATCTCACAGCCACCATCGTAAGCTGGTTTGGTCCAGCTGAGGCTGATCGAATGCTTGGTAGAGTCCACCACCTTGGGGAACGCAGGTGGGCCAGGCGGATCTTAAGAATAACACACAAAGCTTATAAGTCTGACAAACATCAGGGATATTTTCAGTTACGGTTTTCTGCCAATCAGACACTCACAGACGGGGTCAACAGCCAGAGCGGCGTTGGACGGATCGCTGGGTTTGCCCAGGCCGGCCTTGTTCAAGGCGATGACTCTGAATTCGTACTCTGAGCCTTCAGTCAGCTGAACTGCCTTGATGGTTCTGTCGATAACGGGTCGGCGGTTAACCTTAGCCCAGGCCAACTCTGTGGCCTCACGCTTCTCCACCAGGTAACCCAGGATGGGAGCTTTGCCGTCATTGGCGGGGGCTTTCCAGCTGACTGTCATGGAGTCCTTGGTGATGTTGGTAATGACCGGTGGCTCACATGGCCCAGGAACATCTGATGGAAGAGAAAAAGGCATGAGAGTCTCTTCCATCAGATGTGGACATACTGATCCATACTGGTCATACTGAAGACCAGATTGACAAGCAACTCTGAACTGACACCTATTATGCTTCCTTGAACAGGAAAGGACAGTTTTGTAGGCAATACAAAACCTATAAAGTGTCTTGTCACTTTAAATACAAAAAAGCTGCTGCGGGTCACGTCCCTTCAATTCAACTAAAAATAAAAATACCTACAAACCCATTCAATTCAAATTCAATTAAAAAATACTAGGTTGATCCCAAAGGGAATTTAAATTAGATGTGCAATTATACAGTAATACATATTTGAAAAGCAGAAATGGAGCCTCCTGCACAACCAAAAAGAATGGAGCAAGTGGTTTCAAATTGTTCAAATGTCATATTTGAAATTTAAAAAGGTATTCACACTGTAAGAAAAAACAACATAGAGCTATTAAGAGAGCATTTCAAACTTAAAATAAAGTTTAAAAAGCATCAAAAGACAAGTATCAGTCAGGAGGAGGGTACAGAAAATTGCATTATATTTTATATATATTCCCCAATGATGGTCTTTCTGGGTTCAACTAAAACTTACATTAAGACATTCACATATTCTGTCTGCAAAGTTTTTCAGATAAACAGTTTTACTCATACAAACAAAAATAGAAAAATGTATTCTTACCGTATGGGTTCTTCACGGTTACGGCGTCAGTCATGGTGGCGTCTCCCACACCGTACTGGTTCTCAGCACTCACTCTGAACTGGTACTCATGACCCTCGATGAGCTTTTCCACTGAGCAGTCGGTGATGTGGCCGTGGATGTTAGCGGTTACCAGCGCCCAGTTGGCCCTGCTGGTTTCACGCTTCTCAATAATGTAGTTGGTGATTTCAGATCCTCCATCTGCGAGTGGAGGCTCCCAGCGAATCTTCACACGGTCAGCGAACACTTTGGCGATTTTTATTGAGGCTGGAGGGCCGGGTTTGTCTGCAGAGCAGGAAGAAGAAAGGTTGAATTTCAAATATGAATGCATTTAAGGCTTGTTGAGCTTTTCAGTAGGGCTGAAACTAAGGATTATTTTGGTTATTGATTATTCTGATGATTAATTGGATACAAAAATGGAACATTTTGCAAATATTTGTACTTGCTTCTTCTATAATCCTAAACATGGATTTTATTTAATTAACTTCAGGCAAAATGATACAAAGTTATTTTTAAAGCTAAGGGACCCCACAAACAGTTAGGGAGCCCACAATAAAATCTTTATGAAGAACAAATAATTGGAATTACACAACCCTAAGGGAGCAATCAATAATCGATTAATAACGATTAATCACGCCATTAACATCACTGTTTTTACTGCAGCTTACCCAGCACCTTGACCTTAATGGTGGCATACTTGCTACCACTCAGGTTTTCAGCGAGGACGGTGTAGTCTCCAGTCTCCTTCCTGGTGACTGAGTAGAGCTCCAGCAGATGAACGTGTTTCTTCTGCGTTGCCTTCATTCCCTCTGCGATCACCAGTGGCGCACCGTCTTTCTTCCAGCTCACCTTAGGCAGGGGTTTGCCATGAACCTCAGCGTCCAGGAAGACGTTGTCGCCTGCCTTTACCACAATGAGGCTCTTCATGTTGACGCCCAGTTCAACGCGGGGAGGAACTGTACAGCAGACAGAGGGAGGAAGTTCAAGACCCGCCATTGGATCTGATTTGTTCTTTACGGGTTTAATGTTGAGCAGAACCGTACCATTCTCAGCAATGACAGCAATGGGATCCGACACCTCAGACGGGAGGCTGACGTTGATGGCAGTCTTGGCAATGACTCTGAACTGGTACCTCTGACCCTCCTCCAGGCCCTGAACCACGTAGCTCTCAGTCCGGATGTTCATGCAGTTGGCGTTGCAGCAAGTCCATTTGTCCTCTGGCACCTTAGTGTATTCCACATGGTAGCCAATCAGCTTGCTGCCACCGTCATGTTTGGGACGGCTCCAGACCAATGAGACAGAGTTCTTGGTCACATCCATTGCTTCGGGTTTACCTGGTGGGTCTGGAAGGAAAATAGAAGGGTTTCACATGAGCAATGTTGTCTGGTTTTGATCCTCTTTAACATGAATTTTAAATGATGAATCTAAAGCGAAACCAGACTTGTTTGGGTTATCCTTGCCACAATCCTAGAGCACTTACTTCAACCCAGTTGGTAAAGTATGCAGGATTGTGCACATATTAACACTAGAAGGAGAATAAGGCCATAATATTAAGATTTCCTTTTCATACAACTTTATTTTATAATGTTGACTTTATTCTGGTAAGTTTATGACTTTATTCTCAGGATTTTAGTTTTCTATTTTCTTAGCGTGGCCCTAACACTCCGTCGTACAAGACAGCATTTGGTTATTGATTTTAAACAATATGATGATCAAGCTTTTCTATTTTAAAGAAATCTCTTTACTAAGGTTCCCATTTTACCTCATGAGCACCTGACCCCCAAAATGTCTGAGCACGCCACTGAAAATATCCCAACAGATCATACATCATCATCAGTTATGTTTACTAAAAATAAGCATAAAAGTAATCAACAATAATGAAGTAACTTAATGATTAATCTGGAAGAATAATTCATGTTACAATGCATTATGCTACCAAAGAAGACATTTAAGTTGTTATAGTGAGAAAATATTTGCACAAATTTATATTGTATGAACATGATAGTCATATTCTCTATATAGTTTTGTTTGATTTTGCGCTGACGTTCTATTGAAATAAAAAAAAAATTGCTGGCCTTTTCTTTTTCTAATTAGAAACTGAGGTAAGAACAGATTTATTTACCAATTGCAGTTCTGGCGGTGATGAAGTCGGTCTGTTTGCAGGGTTTTCCCTGTCCAGCCATGTTGTAGGCCGACACCCTGAAGGTGTACTCCAGGCCCTCGATGAGGCCGGTGCAGGTGTACTGCGTGGCTTTGACCACAGACTCGTTAGCCTTCACCCACAGCAGGCTGTTCCTCTCCTTCTTCTCTATGCAGAAACCAGTGATGGGGCTTCCACCGTCGCTGCTGGGACGCTCCCAAGACAGAATGACAAAGTCCTTGTTGATCTTGTTGATCTGCAGGTTTCTGGGTTCACTTGGAGGATCTAGGAGAAAAAAACCCCCAAAACGTTAAAACATAACATCACATCTGAAAAGGTAGGAAAGTTGAGTCACCCCTTATTGCTAGAAAACAATAAAAAAACATTTGATTATGTGACCAAACCTCCTGGGTAAAGTGTTTAGTAGATTTTTATTTCTTAAAAAAAATTTTTTTCACTCTTGAAAAGGATTTTAGTCTAGCATAAATTTCATAGTAACTGACTTTAGACCTTAGTAAATATTTTAAATTTGCTTTATATATAGAGCTACAATATGAGGTCATAAATCAAAGACATAAAGTCAAAATTGTAGCTTTGAGGTAAATTGAGCCATTTGGCCATAAACTTACTACGAAGGCTATAACTAACAATTACACAAGTAATTGATTTATCAAATATTCCAATGGTTGGATATAAAATGGTTCATCTTACCCCTATTCACCTTACAATGAAAGGAACTCACCAAACGGATGTCTGGCAATCATCTTCTCAGAGTAGAGGGGCTCAGAGATGCCGGACTTGTTCTCAGCCCGGACCCTGAACCAGTACTCCTTTCCAGTTGTAAGTTTGGTCATTCGGAAGCTGGTCTTGGTGCAGGAAACTGAAACGGTGATCCAGTCACCCTGGCTGATGTCACACTTCTCCACAATGTAGTTGGTGATGTTGCTGCCCCCATCTTCCTCCGGGGAGTTCCAGAGCAGCGTGCAAGCATCAATATCCAATTCTGAGATCTCCAGAGGGCCACCTGGAGGTCCAGGGATGTCTGAGAAATGGAGAGGATGTTGTTATTGATTAAATAATTTAAATATGTCAATGCTATGTTGTCAGAAGCAGTGACGGTGACAGAAGCTGACCCTGGACGATGCATCTGAGGATCTGGTTGACTTTGCCTGTGCTGTTCTCGGCAGACAGGCTGTAGTAGCCGCTGTCCTTTCTGTTCACGTTCTTGATGATGAGGGTACAGGTTGTCAGAGTCTTTACGACCGACAGGCGATCTGAGGTCAGTACGTCCTCGTTGCCCTGCTTCCACTTGCAGAAAGGAGCCGGTTTACCAGCCACAATGCCCTCAATCACCATTTTCGATCCGGCCCTCACCGTAACAATCTCGGGCATGATGATCTTTGGAGCCACTGAAAGCAAAGAAAATATTAAAGGTGACCTATTATGCTTCCTCTGACAGGTTTGGATAGGTCTACTTTTTACTTTTACTTTTGTTACTTTATTATGAAATATTGTTACTCTTATTTGAGTAAAGTTTCTGGAAATTTTACGCCAATAATCTGCTGCTTACCATGCCCCAACGTTTACACACATACATGAAAATGGCTGCAAACAGATGCAATGATGCATCAAAGAAAAACAGAAGTGGAGCCTCCTGCACAATCAACAAGATTGCAGTAAGTGGCTTCTGGATAGCAAGTCAACAACAAAACACTTGTGTTTTCCAGCAGCCATTGTATAGAACATACAGCAGTAAAACCAGCTGATCAAACGTGTTGGAGCTCAGTTTGGGTTGCTAGGTAATGGGTTGGGGTTCGCTGAGGTTGCTACATGAGGAGCAGCGACAACTAAACCAGTGTTCACAAGAATCTGTTATTTTGCAGATAAGCTGATCTACTTACTGAGCTGCTCCTTGACCTCAAACACTCCCTCCGCCTCGCGAGCCAAGCTTACTCCGACCGAGTTCCTTGCTGCCACTCTGAACTTGTACTTCGTTCCTTCTTTCAGACCAACCACCACAATGGTCAGATCTTTGACGACAGAGTAAGGTGTCCACTTGTCCTCGGGAGCTCCCTCTTCCTGATAATCAACGACATAACCGTTGATCTTAGCTCCTCCGTCTCTGAGGGGCTTCAGCCAGCCCAACGTGGCACTGTTCTTTGAGATCTCCAACACATCCATCTTCTTAGGTGGGTCCGGCTCACCTTGATTTAAATGTAGGCAATCATTAGACAAAAATTAAATAAATAAAATCAATCCACATCATTTTTTGTAGGCCATACTCACTTATAGGATCCACAGCCAGATAGGACCTGGGAGAATCCTGAGGAACTCCAATTCCGTATTTGTTGCACGCCATGACTCTGAAGTAATACTCGATGCCTGGCGTCATGCTGGTCACCTTGAAGCTGGTTTTCTTCAGGTCCTCTATGCATTTGGTCCAAGTCTTTCTATCCACTTCCCGTTTCTCCACAATGTAATTAATAATGGGGCTGCCACCATCATTTTCCGGAGGCAACCAGGAGAGTTGAGCGGTTGTCTTAGTTATGTTGGTAGCGTCCAAGCCGCCAACCGGACCAGGAGTGTCTAGATAGAGTTAGAAATCAATTTAGTTGATAAAGATCAGGTATATTTTATAGACAAGTTGCAATGTGTCATCCCGTGTCCAAGATCCTTCCGCCTGGCTACCTGCTAGAGGGCAAGAAGCTATTTGCTGACGATGACAATCATTGGTTTTAGCTGTCAGGTTGTCATCATACCATGTTAAAACTTAAACCTATGCATGACATATAAAAGAAAAAAGGACGCCATGGTTTCTGTGGATCAAACTGTCAATAATACAATTAGGAAAAAGTTTTAATTGAAAAAAGGGAAGTAGGTCAGTTATGCTAGCTTGACTTTGAAAACCTTAACATGTAGATGTTAAGGTTTGGTGAATTTGGTGAGTTTTGGTTCCATTAAAAACAAGAAAAAGAATCCGACCCACAGACTGAACTCTGTGACAGATCAACATGTTTAAATTAGCTAATCTAGCACAGCTGTGTTCAGACGATCACTTATTAATAATTACAAAATAAACATAAAGCTTAAAAACATAGAACTGTAACAGAATGAATGTTTTATTCTTTGTGTTGGAAATGTTTTTGTTTTTCGTATTGAATCTTGATACATTAGTGGAGTTGTTGTCATACTAACAGGTCTGTGTGCAGCGTAACCGACACAGAGAGCAAGAAAAAAGTGTCTTTGAGTTGTTCTTCAATGGTTTTCTGTGTTATTTTACCTTTGTTGTGATGCACTGAGCTGAATTATTAATACCTACATCTCCAGGTTTCATTTTGTTAACAAAATTGTTCTATCGCGACAACACGACCATGTAAGGAAAGTAAAAGAATCGTCTTTTTGCCCTTTTGTGTTATGAGCATGTGTGAAATTTCCAGATGTGAACAATAACATGCAACGAGTCTATAAGACAAGCAACAGTTTGAGCCTTTCAATGGTTTCCTGTTCTTACCAAGAACTTTGACTCGGACATACACTGCTTTCTCTCCAGCCGTGTTAGACAGAGTCAGTGCATATCTCCCAGAATCCTCTCTGGTGCTCTCAGGGATCACCAGGAAGCACATGGTGTCGACCTGGTCCACGTGACCTCGGCGTATGACGTTGTCCACACCCAGGCGCTTCCAGGTCACCTTGGGTGCCGGCCTTCCTCTGATCACAGCAAACAACCGGATGGGACACCCAGCCCTGACGGCGAGGCCTTTCCTCAAACTGGCATCCAGCTCGATTTCAGGGGCCTCTGTTGTCATGAAAGCACAAATAACTCTGTGACTTCATGCACCTTTTGGTGTACATATTTTACTACACTTACAAGTTAATAATTCCTTAATATTGACGAAAAAAAAACTTTTTCCACTGGGAGATTATTTCACTTATAGCAAGATATTTTTTCATGTTACAAATTAAATAATCTGTCAGTGTAACTAGTATGTTTTTTTTCAATATTGAGACACTACATCTTGCTGAAAATTACTTGTAAGAATTTTATTTTACCTCAAGTGTACTAAGATATTTGTACTAAAAAGTGCAACAAAAATACTTATGTTTTTGCACTGTATGTGCAAAACAATGAATCTTGTTTTTAACATAAAAGAAAATTTGCCCTTTAAAAATGCTTTAGAGTTGAACTCTGAAATATTTGTCAAATTAAAATAAAAGTTAAGAAGTAAAAAAATGTGCACAGTTCCATAATGACCTGGACATTTGTTGTTGTTCTTTTTTTGTCACAGGAGTCTCCATTGAAGTAATGATTGTTAAGTTTTTTTATTTTGAGCTGTTTGCGTTGCTTTACCAAAAATGAGCAGTTTGTTTCATTCTTTTCCAAAAGGAATATATGTTTGAATAATTACCTTCAACCGCCGCTTCCACTTATTTATTTAAATGTTAAAGATTTAGGAGACATGACTAACTGTAGCTAGCTAACTAGCTTCTTTATGAATAGTCATCTAATTCTTGCACTTCCACTGTTTGTGCTGACAAAAAGAAAAGTTTTCTGTCATTTTCATAAAACTTGCTATTATCCCCCAATTCTGTTTTTTTTTGTGGATTACATTTTGTTTGTTAAATTCCGCATTTTTGTCCGAGGTTTCCACAATTATACAGCCTTTTAAGTGCATAGACTCACCAAGGATCTCCTTGGGAGACACTGCCTCCTTCAGGTAGGCGTGGCGACCCCAGCCCACCTGGTTTTGGGCGGAGACTTTGAACTCATACTCCTGTTTCTCATCCAACTGGCCGATAGTGAACTCTGTGATCACCAGCGGGCCACGGGTATCGATTCTCTTCCAGCCCTCTGAGGGTTTCTCTGGGTCGGCGTCGCTCTTCAGCCTCAAGTCCAGGCTGTAGCCAATAATGGGGGCGCCGCCGTCGTACACGGGTTTAGACCAGGACAGGGTAATGGAGGTCTTTGTGCTGTCAGAAACCTTCAGGCCTCCTGGTGGTCCAGGTGGTTCTGAAGGTAGAGGAGAAAACATAAGACAGTGATGAATGGAAAAGCAAAGAGGAGACATTGCAGACTGTAGGGTGAGCTGAACGAACCAATAGGATCTTTGGCTGCAACAGGTCTGCAGGGTTTGCTTGGTTCTCCAAGGCCGACCTCGTTCTCTGCTTTCACTCTGAACTGGTATTCATGGTTTGGAATCAGGTTTGTCACTTTCATGCGTCTTTCAGAGATGGGGCTCTTCGTGCAAGCCACCCAGCGCACCGCCCGCTTCTCCTTCCTCTCCAGAATGTAGCCGGTGATGGACTTTCCTCCATCGTTCTCAGGTGGAGCCCAGACCACAGTCATCTCCTCCTTACTGACCTGCATCACAAAAACAGCAAATGGTTCAGCGACCAAGGAACTGGCTTCTAGTAGGGATGCAAACAATGAATCAACTTACTGTTTATTACATTACAATGAGTTCCAATTGATTAACTAACGTATCTGCTTAGACATTCTTTCAGTGTTGTAATTTGGGCTCCATCCAGCAGAGGGCATCACTGGTCATACTTAAGCGGAGCCAATTGTAAGAGAAACAAACATGGCGGAGGGATACAAAAATGGGAAAGCTAAGCGGTCCAAACAGAGTGCGGTGTGGGATGCAAAATGCACTTTATGTGGTTTCGTTTTGAAATATAAAAACTCGACAAGCCCCTCAAGTCATTGCCTTAAGATTTTCAGCCACGTTGCATGGCGGAGCAGTGTCAACATCTCGTTTAAAGATTATTGATGTACCACAAAAGCCAGGATGTGTTGTTAACAGAAAAGTGAAGGGGATAACGGAGAAAAATTATAACATGATGAAAAAAAACATGATGCCAATAAGCAAGGTTGATTTTGAGGGCTTTTTCTGAGTTAATGCATTTTATGGAGCAAAGTTTTAACATTCATTCAAGAGCAACAGACGGTTCTTCTGCATAAACATCTCTGTTCATAAGGAATTAAGTGTACATTATATTCATTTCATCTTCAATTTTTTTTATTCAGCAACTTAAAATTTTTCTGTTTTGTTATATCTTATAAATATACCTAAGTTTAATAATATACAAAAACCATAATTTTCTGTTTATTCGGTAAGTATTTAACATGGCTTTCACAAAATAATGTTAAAAGTCAATCAGCTCTTTTAAAATTCAGCATATTGTGAAAAATTTTGTCCTCTTGGTGCAGGAGAAAACTCAGAGTTTTTAAGATTAACCTATTAATCGATAACTTGCATCCCTAGTTTCTACAGCTACAACCTTTTCAAACAGAGACCTTTACTTTACCTTAGTAACTTCAGGGGTGTCGGGGGGTCCAGGTCTGTTGAACTGAGTCTTGACAGTTACAGGTCTGCTTTCCATGGCAGGGCCAGTTCCCATCTTGTTCTCTGCTCTCACTCTGAAGATGTACTCATTACCTTCCACCAGTCGGGTGACGTTACAGTAAGGAGTGACTACAGAGGCGGAGTATGTGGACCAGACCATTCTCCTGGTCTCACATTTCTCCAAAATGTAACTGTCCACTTCGCAGCCTCCGTCGTCCTCTGGACCGTCCCACACCACTCTGCATTTGTCAGCTCCGATGCCGGTGATCCTCAGGTTCCTCACTGGTCCAGGCACATCCAAGACGTTGACGTTTGCGTAAGCTGTGAAGGTGCCAGCTGTATTAGTCGCAGTGATGACGTACTTGCCGGTGTCTGAGCGTCTGGACTTGGTCAGAAGAAATTTGGAATAATCTGAACCAGTTTCATAGCTCATTCTGGGATTGTCTCCCACAGCTTTGTCTTTTGTCCATTTGACTTCAGGCTGCGGTTTTCCTCTCAGGGCAGCCTCCATCCTGACTGACTCTCCAGCCTTCACTGTCACAATTCCAGCTACCTTCAGGTCAATGACTGGCTTCTGGATCTCCTCCCTCACCACAATGTCAGGGATCTTCACCCATGCACTTTCTCCGCCTTCATTCACAGTCTGTACCCTGAATAAAAAATACAAAACTTTTATTTTCAAAAACACTTGTTAAAGTACTAGGGAAGAAATCACAAGAAAAAAAGTTACATCTCTCAGTAAAAGCTAGGGCTGGAGAATAAATTAATAATTTATATTGTGATCAAGACGCGATCTACACCAACAGAAAATACGTCTGATAAAATGTTCAATGATTTCACTGAACTCCAATCCAGAACCACACAGCATTCTGGGGAATGTAGGCAGAGGAAAACCTCTAACCATTGATTCTCTCACTAAGCAAGGCTGGTGGCATCAACTAACTCACTCGATGTTGGCTTACCTAGCAACAAGTTGTTGAGTAACTTGTGCAGCAATAGTTTCATGTTTTGCTATTGTGCCTTACAACTGCTTAAAATTAAAAAACAGCAGCGTAAAGTGTAAACTGTGGGTAAAACAGAAGGTCACGCCACTATTTTAGTTGTATCTTAGATAGCTAAAACAAAAACAAAATTATTGTGATATGTTTTTCAGTCATATCATCCAGTCCTAGTAAAAATGTACTAAACAAAGAATATTTCTTAGAAATATAATCAAGTTTTAATTTACCTGAATGTGTAGGTTTGGTTTTCAACCAACTTGGCAGCCAAGAAAAAGGTATCCGTTAGTGTGCTAGTGTTGAGTTTCTCCCACTGTTCAGCATCTTTGTGTTTGCACTCCAGATTGTACGAGAGGTTGGGGCTGCCACCGTCATAGTCGGGCTTCCTCCATCTCAGATAGACAAAGTTTTTACCAATGTCGGTGGCTCTAAAGTTCTCCGGCTCACCAGGCTTCTCAATGGGGTCGATGGCCAGCAGAGGGGTCTTGATCTCCACACTGGGGCCAGGTCCCAGCTTGTTGACGGCGCAGACGCGGAACAGGTACTCATGGCCCTCCATCAGTTTGGCTTTGATCTTGCGATTGGTGCAGTTGGAAGAGATCATGGACCACATGCTAATGCTGGGCTCACGGCACTCCACAATGTAATTGGTGATCTCAGACCCACCATTGTCAATGGGTGCCTCCCAGTTGACCATACATGAGTCCTTGGTGGCATAGGTTATGTGCAGATTCTGGCAGTGACTTGGTCTGTCCAGCACATTAACTGTGATGGTGCAGGAAGCCTCACCACCCTCATTTGAAGCCTTCAGTGTGTATTTTCCATGATCATTCCTCGTAGCTTCTTTTACCCTGAGGTGAACCACCGGGAGGTTCTGGATGATGGTCACTCGTTTGCTGTTCTCCATAACTGTCTCCTCCTTTGACCAAATGACCTCAGGATCAGGACGGGCCTTGATGTAGCCAATGATGTTGATGTTGTGGCCGACACGCACGGTTAATCTATCGCGACAGGTAGCCTCCATTTCAATCTCAGGAGGGATGAGGATATCCTGAGCAGTGATTGACTGTGGCATTTCTTTTGGCTCTCCGTCTCCAATCATGTTTGAAGCATAGACTCTGAAACTGTAGCTCACACCTTCTTCCAGACCCTTCACCCTGTAAGCACACAGCTTGATGAGGTCATCCAGGTTTACTGTCTTCCAGTCCTCGGTATCGGCTTTCTTCATTTCTACTGTGTAGCCAAGGATGGGGCTGCCTCCATCTCTGGAGGGTTTGGTCCAGACCAGGTCAGCAGTGTTCTTACTGTAATCCTTAACTTTGGGATTTATAGGAGAGCTTGGGACGGAGATGGGTCTGCAAGGCTTGCAAGGGTCAGAGGTAGGAGAAGGACCACTATAGCCAGCAATATTCTCTGCAAACACCCTGAATTCATATTCACTTCCTTCAAACAGACCCTGGACTCTGTATCGGAGGTCCTTGCATGGGGTCCTATTAACACGGATCCATTTTCCTCCCTTGTGTCTGCGCTCTATGAGGTAGCCAGTGATCTGGCTGCCACCATCAGCTAGAGGCATGGTCCATCCGATTGTAACAGCATCCTCAGACAGCTCATAATGCTGTGGTTTACCAGGTGGACTGGGTGGCATGAAAGTGTGTTCAGCCACTGTTGGCTTGCTCTCCAGTGGAGCACCCACTCCCATCTTGTTTGCGGCACGAATGCGAACCACATACTCTGTTCCTTTCTGCAGGCGAGTAATCCTGAGCTGAGTTTCAAGGCTGCCAGAGCTAACGCCTCCCCAAGTCTCCTTGTTGGACTCTCGTTTTTCCACAATGTAGTTGGTGACAGGGCTTCCGCCATCATCCTTGGGAGGGCGCCATTCGATCGTCATGGAGTCTGGAGTGACTTCCATGATGTTGACGGGTCCAATAGGTGCAGCTGGAACATCCAAAACAGTTACACTCAGGGCCACGGTTTTCGTCCCTGCCGCATTGGACACAGTGAGCAGGTAGGTGCCTGTGTGGTTCCTGGTACACTCGTTGATGTTGAGCACAGTTGAGAAATTGTCAGTATCGATTTTGATGTTGCCCTGGCTCGTGATTTCCTCCCCGTCAATGGACCACTTGGCAGAGGGAACAGGGATTCCTCTCATTATAGCTGGTAACCTGATGGTGGTGCCGGCCTTCACAATGATGCCTTCAATCAGCTTAACATCTACCTCGACAATTGGAGGGACTATGAGAACACAGAAAACCACAAATTACTCTACATTTTCACGTTAATTTGATGTATCACAAACAAAGACATATGGATAATAATAGAATAACTAAAGTTGTACACTGGGGTATCGATTGGTGTCTATTTTCTGCTGCCTACCTAGTTTCTCCTGGCAGAGGATGGGCAGTGTGGTGTCAGGTCTACTGAGGCCAATGGCATTTTCAGTCCTCACTCTAAAGCGGTAAGTCTTTCCTTCCTCCAAGCCGGTAACATGACTCTCTGGGATGCTCACAGTCTTCCATTCTTCCCACTCTTTGGCTCCTTCTTCCTGATACTCCACAAAGAAGCCAGTGATCTCACTTCCTCCATCGCGATCAGGCCAGTTCCAGGCCAACCAGACCTCTGTTTTGTCCACATCAGCATGATGCAGGTCTTTAGGAGGACCAGGAGGGACTGAAGCACAAAATGACAAGATTGTAAAGTAAGTAAGGTAAAGTAGTTATAAAAAGTATGTATTGAATAAGTATTTACTTTTCTGATACTTACAGAGAGGGTTCATTGCCTTTATAGCTTTTGGTGTCTCAACAAATTCGCTTCGGCCATAGTGGTTTTCAGCAGCAACTCTGAATGAGTAGGATGTGCCCTCCATCAGGTGCTTTAGCATCATGCTGCGCTTCTTGGAGGTGGAGCAGACAGGAACCCACTGAGTGGATGCAGTGTCTTTCTTCTCTACCACAAAGTTAGTGATGCGTGAGCCGCCATTGTCTTCCGGATCCTTCCATGACAGGTAGGCGGAGTCACTTCTGACGTCAGACACCCGGAGGTGCTGAATAGGACCAGGTTTATCTTAAGATAATAGAAAGAAAATGAGGAATGATTTATAGGTGACACTTCTATTATTGTTCCTTGTCTACCTTAATGCCATACTTACTAAGAACCAGCACAGTGCAGGTAGCAGTCTTGGAACCGGCCGAGTTTTCCACCGTCAGAGTGTAGTCTCCGCAGTCTCCACGGTTGCAGAATCTCATCTCCAGCTTTGTACCAGCCTGGTTTGTCTCAATGTCAGCTCTGGTAGGAACCTCTGCATCGTTCTTCTTCCAGGTGACTGTGGGGAATGGCACGCCTTTGATGGTGGCCATCAGGGTGATGTGAGTACCAGCCATGGCCTTCACCTCTCGGGTCATTCCAGCATCCAGAATCAACTCTGGAGGCTCTGCAATAAGAAATATCAAATTATGCCAATTTATTTCCAATATGATAAATATCACCTACAATTTAGTTTGTTGTGGAGTTAGATAGTTTTAGAAGCTGTTCACTCACCAAGTCTCTCCTGTACTCTGATTGGCTCCTTCAGGTTGGTTGGGTCAGACTCTCCAGCTGCATTCACAGCCATGACTCTAAAGCGGTACAGAGCACCATCTTCCAGGTCTATCACCTTAAACCTGGTCTCCTGGCAGGAATCTGGAGTCTGGTTCACCTGTTGGCCAAAGAAGGGTGAAGGCTGACCATCTTATTTTTCTCAAAGACCAAGGAGAAGCACATAAGGTCCTTCAGATAAAAAACAAATGGTGCATTTACACCAGCCTTGTTTAGGCCACTTCAATAAACATCTTATTTGTTTGGGTGGAAAGTCCGTTTCGTTTGGGGTGGTGTGAATGTAAATTCAAACTCTGATGTTTATTAAAAAAATTAAAAGCCTAAAAACCTGTCTTGGTTCAGCTAAAATGAACTCTTGGGCAGTTTGAATGCATGTGTGAATGCCAAGCAAACCTAAGATTGCTCCAAAAGCAGTAAGTGGACTACAGCACTGGGCATTCTGGGTAAATATAACCAAAAAAATGCCTGAGTCTAGCACTAGCAGAAGAAATGCCTTGTAGTCTTTTACCAACAACAAAAAAGAAATACTACAATCACTAAAATCTGATGCCACTTTTTTTGTTTCTAAGTTAAGCTTCCTTCAGAGGTTCTTGATGCAGCGCCCCCACAGGTGAAGAGGGGAACAATTTTTTTAAAGAGTTTAGTGCAGTTTAAAAGTGAACCGCAAATGCTGCACTTTTGTTCCCAGATCAAACCGAGTCTACCGGCCTATAAGGTGTAAAACACCCTTAATCTCACCTTGCTCCATTCCTCTTGCCCAGCCTTCTGGAACTCCAGCAGGTATCCGAAGATCTTGCCTCGTCCGGTGTCGGTGGGCGGCTCCCAGGACAGAGTCACTGACTCTTTGGTGAAGTCGATGGCGCAAAGGTTGACAGGTGGACTAGATTTCACTGAGGCAGAAGAGTTATTCAGTCATTATTACTGCTAACTGTATAAGGCTTATAAAATTGAAAGTTTTAAAACGTGAGCCTACCGATGGGATCCTTTGCAAAAACTGGTTTGGATGGTGGACTCGGGTCGCCAGCTCCCACTACGTTCTCAGCGCTGACTCTAAACTCGTATTCACAGCCTTGCAGCAGCTCCATCACACAGTACTCCACTTTGGGGTAGATTCTTTCTGTGTTGCAGCGAACCCATCTGCAAAAATAACCATTTCACCCATTTTTTTTAATAATCTGAAACATGGAAGTTTTACATGTGGAGGATAATGTGCCTGGAAAATGAAATCTTCCCATCTCCCTGGAAATGTTTTGGTCATCTAAGTAGCTGTACCTTGTATTTTCTCTGTTACAATTGTTGCTTATCAGCGCTGTGGGATAATGTACCTGCTGGCCTTGGTCTCCTTCCTTTCCACAATGTAACCTGTGATTGGTTTTCCTCCATCAGCAGGTGGCTCCCAGCTGATCAGGGCGCAGTCATGGTAAACTTCCTTCACTGTGGGTTGCTTTGGCGCATCAGGTACCTCTGCAATGCATACATACATAATGGTCAGACACCATTTTAACTTTTATCCTACCTGGAGAATGGATTTGTTCATTCAGCATCAGCTTACTGAAGACATCTCGAGCTTTGGTCTCCGCTGACAGGAGTGGGTCACTGATGCCGTACATGTTCTGAGCCATGATCCGGATGATGTACTCACGACCTTCGATCAGCTTTGGCACCTGTATTAGGACACAGCAACAAACAGGCATGTGGTCAATCTCTCCAATTGTCTACTGTCCAATTTTCAGCATTTAAGCTTCCAGAGTTTTCTGGTAACTTTTCTGAAAATGGGTTTTCTCTCTATTCTAGCTGAAACTATTAGAAGGACCTAGACACTAAGATCCACAGAAAGTATTCTGAGCTTGCAATCTATTTAGTGGACAGCAGGGGGTTCGGCTCCTATTGGAAGGACTTACTACTATTGCTCAGTTTCAGACACGTGACCCGGATGACAAGCAAAATTCAGATGAAGGCCAGGAAGGGGATTTCTCCAGTTCAAAACAAAGCAAAGTTGATCACAACGAGTATACTAACGCCCTAAATAGGCTGGAACACACAAGGCATCTTGAAAAAATAACGTTTATCGTTCTCTCTATTAGAACGGTTGGAACAACTGTACAGGACACAGACTTTAGGCATTTTGATGCTGGAGCAACAGAAATAAATGGGCTGCATTTACTTCCGGCCCTCCATCTGCATTGGGAGACATTGGTGCTACGTCATCTGAAACCCAGCAATTAACCTTTTCCAAACACTTTTATTTATTCAATAAAATGTGAAAATTTGTGATTGATTTGAAGTAAAACAGATTATGTTTGAAACTGCTTAGGGCTGGGCTAATTTGAGAAAACCAACTGTATAAAAAGTTTGTACTTATTTACGACTAAAACTAACCAATGCTGCCTTATACAGATGTTCTTCTTCTTTGGTAATGAGCACAAGGCTTCAATACTGAATCGGCTTAAAAAAAAGGTAACAAGTTATAAAAGGATATAGTCTTGATAAAATAATCTTGCATAACAGTAAATCATTTATCCACGCCGTTGTTTTTTCACATTCATCCAAACCAGAAAATACAGAAAAAACCCTATTGTATCTCTGGGTTGTGTATATTTATTTAAGTATTTTTTCTGCTCAAGAGTTTGGAGAATAAAACTGACCTTGCAGGAGGTTCTGGTGGAGGAAGAGGTGACGGGCATCCACAGGTCTCTGTTGGTGTCTCTCTTCTCGATGATGTAGTTGGAGATGGCGCAGCCGCCGTCATCTAGAGGAGGGTTCCAGGAGATGACCATGTAGTTTCTGTAGACTTCATTGAACACTACGGGGCCCTCTGGTGGCTGAGGACGGTCTGACAGGAGGAAAAAGTCGCACAAATTAAAGCTAAAGTTTATCTTCAGATCATACAAGTTTAAACTGTGGCAATAAATGATTGATTTTTAGGGTTGTCCAAGTTAGATAGTGTGAGAAAACCACAGTTTTGTGTTTATTCAGTCAATATGTAACAGCTGACAAAAAAATGTATAATGTGATTCTTTGCTAAAATTCAGCATTTGAAAAATTCAACCCTTTATATTATGGGAAGACATTTGGCCCTCTTGATACAAAATAAAACTTTTGAAGAAAATGACCACTTATCAATTAACCGTTAGTCGTTTGTTAAGAGCAATCAACTTCAGATTAACCCAATAATCAATAACTCCTACTTCTGCTCAATTTTCCAGGATGAAATGCATCCTGGGAAATTGAGTTCAATTGGAGAAATCCCTGAAGGGAGATTAGAATCTAGCAGAATTGCATAGGAAGGCAATAGCCAGACTAATTAAATTAGCACCTTTCAGGTTTTCAGTTTTTACACATCTTATTATTTTTTGGGCATTTGGATATCTGACGACTGAAGATTGTGATTCAAACCTGAAGATGGACACAAGTGTCTCGTTGTGACTCACCAACTACAGTGATGGTGCAGATTCCGGTGCGAGGCCCGGCGGCGTTCTCGACGCTGACGCAGTAGCGGCCACTGTGTTCTCTCTTGGCCTTGCTGATGTTCAGGCTGAGGTGGCGTGCGGTGCTGTGAAGGTTGATCTCTTCGTCTGATTTAAGCTCTTCGTCGTTCTTCGTCCAGGTGATTGTCGGGGCTGGCTTGCCGCTGTAACGTCCTGATAGCATGCATGGATCTCCCACCTTGACCATCATCGTGTCTCTGAAGTCCAGGTCCAAAGTAGGTGGCTCTGAATTGGGACAAAAGCAGTTTGAAATCTTTCAGAAATTACATGGTTTTATTAGAAGAATAACATTTGCCTCCATTAATGCAGATTAATAAATTGGTACAAATGAATCTATAAAACTATCTTTGGTCAAACCCCTCCATATCTTCCCTCACTTATCAACATTTCCAAAAATATTCATACTTTGTGTTCTAATAAATTCATCATTATGATCGTATTAACAGTTTGTACATTATTTTATTTATCTGCATCCAATGATTGGAACAACTTACAAAAAGCACAAAATCTCAGTACGCCAACTTCAATATTTAAGTAACTCAGTAAAAGCAACAGCACATGTTCAATGTATATGCTTTTAAAAACTGTTGACTTGTCATGTGTATTATAGTACTTTTAGTGGTTGTATTTTTTTTCCTCTTTTTTATGATATTCTTCTGTTTTCTGTTGTATTATCTTTAATGTTTTCTGAAAATGAGAATTTGTTATCAATCTCCTCACCTGGTTAAATAAATAAAAGATAAGTTTGTGTGTGACTCACCGAGCTCGTCCTTGCACTGCACAGGTTTGGTGGGGAAGGAGTGCTTGCCCTGCCCAACCTGGTTGACGGCTGAAACTCTGAACTCGTGACTCGAGCCTTCCTTCAGTCCAGTTAGCGTGAACTTCCTGTCCATCAGCTTGTCCTCGCCTCCGATCCGAGTGAAAGTGTCACGGCCCACCATTCGGGACTCAAGGACGTAGGAGGTCACCTCTGCACCACCGTCGTATTTGGGTGGTCTCCAGGCAACAGAGATGGAGTCCTTGGTAACACCTGTGACAATCAGGTCCTCCGGACGCTCCGGGACGGCTGCATGAGACAGAAATTAGTTTAAGAGCTGCAGTTTTTCTGTATTTATAACTCCGAAGAATAAAATTTCCCTGTTTTGGACTTACAGATTGGGTCTTTAATGAGGACCATCTTGTCGGTCTCGATGAAAGGTCCCATTCCGATGATGTTCTCAGCTGCGATCCTGAAGAAGTAGCCCTTGCCTTCGATCAGTCCCTGCACCACAGCGTTGTTCCTCGTCACCGTGTAGGACACCGAGGTCCAGCCCATTCGGTCGGACTCTCGTTTCTCAATGATGTAGTTGGTGATGGCCGAGCCGCCGTCGTCTTCAGGGAAGTACCAGGTCAGTTTGCAGGAGTCGGTGGTCAGATTCTCACCAGCGAAGGGAAGACCGACAGGTCCAGGAACATCTTAGGGAAAAAGAGGGACAAAATCCAACATTCAGGAACTGTCTTTAGAAAGATAAATAATACAATTTCTTCCAGAACTTTTCACTCACCAAGAACCTCAACGATGACGGCCTTCTTCCTCTCGCCTCCCTCGTTCTTGGCGCTGAGTGTGTACATGCCCTGATGTTGCCGTCTGCAGTTCTTGATGACCAGAGAGTTAGAGATGCCCGTCGTCTCCACCACGGCCTCTTTGGGCACCTCGGCGTCGTCACGGCACCAGGTGATCTGCGGGGCGGGTTTGCCTGACACATAGGCGATGATGCGGATGGTGGCTCCAGCGTGGACCACAATCTTCTCCTTCACTGAGGCATCAAGGTCCATCTCAGGAGGAACTGGGGATGGAGATAGTTTTTAATTAAAGGTGACCTATTATGCTTCCTTGAACAGGTTAGGATAGGGCTTTAGGTCATACAAAACATGTTTATTATACTTCATGGACAAGATATTTCTTAGATAATGACATTTTAGCTGTTTTAGGGCCTCATATCACTTTAAATCCAAATGAGCTGCTGCTGGAAACGCCTCCCTCACCTCAACATTTTCACTTGCTTGTGAAAATGGCTCCTAACAGACGGAACCATATGAACATCTTTGAAAAGCAGAAGTGGGGCCTCCTGCACAACCAACAAGTCAACAATAAAACCTTTGTCTTTTCCAGCAGCCATTGTACAGAGCATACAGCGGTGAAACCAGCTGACCAAATGTGCTGGAACTTAGCTTAGGTTGCTAGGTGACAGGCAGAACTCTGCTGGGGTTGCTAGGTAACGGTGCAGTGCCTGACGAATGAGACTTAAGTTTCGATAGGTTTTTGAAACAGCTCAGTTTCTAGACACCAAACAACATTAACTTGTCACCAAAAAATTTCTGTTTCTTTTAAAATTGCTTGCATAATTTTTAGGAGCAGTTGAGCCTCAAATGGAAATACAAAAATGTGAAAAATTTGAATTTTACATGATATTTCCTATTTAAAGTTTATATGTCCACACTTTAATGGTTGTTGATCGGATCCTTACTTGTTCTGTCTTTGGCTTCGATCAGCTCAGACACGAGACCTGGGTCTCCCACGCCAGCAGAGTTCACGGCCCGGACTCTGAACTGGTACAGCCCTCCTTCTTTCAGGTCGGTCACAACAAACTTAGTTCCTCTGATCTCTGTGTCCTTTGCCTGCAGAGACACACAAACACATCAGTACTGAGAAAACACAACACCTTACCAAGTATTTTTGGTGCAATTTTCTTATTACTTGAAAAAAGGCTAAACTAACTTACAGGTAACTTTTTACAGAGATACAGGCGCTTGTTTAGAGTCAATAATTCCTTAAAATTTATGAAAACTAGAAACTAAACCAAAAATACTTGGAAAGATTTGGTGTTTTTGCAGTTTGGGCTTCAGAAGAGAGTCTACCTTCTTCCAGCTCTCGTCGCTTTCAGGCTCCTTCTCTTCCTCAGCTTCGCTCAACAGCAGCCTCCTCTTGGCTTTCTTCTCCTCTTCCTCCTTGTTTATCTCCTTCAACTCAACAATATAACCTGTCACCTTGGACCCTCCGTCTGTAGAGGGAGGGAGCCACTCCAGCTCCACCGTTGATTTAGTCCAGTCCATCACCTTCGGGTAAGGTGGCCCTGGAGGCTCTACATAAAGAAAATGTAAAACTTCAGTTTGGATGCAACATTATAAGGATTAAAAACACTCAACTCATTGGCGGAAGTGAGAGCATTGAACAAACAAATAATCATCCGTCCACAACACACGGCGCTAAATAGTAAAACATCATTTAACCAAGTCTTGAAGCAGATAATTTGCCTTTTGGAATTTGAATAATGGAGGTACAGCCTAATTTATTTTAAAATAACCTAACAAAGTTTTTCTAAAGTGCAGGGAGACCAGGATTATGGAGATCAGAGCAATACAATGACTTACTGATGGGGTCTCTGCAGAGTACAGGGTCAGAGGGCAAGCTAGGCAGACCACAGCCGGCGGCGTTGATGGCGATCACCCTGAACTGGTACAGGGCGCCCTCCAGCAGGCCTGTAACGTCCCAGTTGTTGCCCAGTGGGAGCGCACGGATTGGTTCCCGGGTAACACGGGTCCAGCGTTTGGAAGTGGTCTCCTTCTTCTCGACGAAGTAGCCGGTGATGGGGGATCCGCCGTCATATTTGGGCTCATCCCAGTTGACGGTCATGGACTCCAGACAGACTTCAGTAACTGTTGGTTTCTCACACTGACCGGGAACGGCTACAGTAGGACAGGTTGGTCATCAGTTATCAAGAATATTCACAGGAGCATCAAATATATTATGTTTAAAACCTCTCTAAACTTACTGAAGAGGTTTCTGGCCTTCTCAGGCTCACTGATCACTGCCGGTCCGACTCCAAACTTGTTCTGGGCCATGACTCTGAACTCGTACTCGTGGTTCTCTGTAAGACGTGTCACCACATAGGCGCACTCTTTCGGGTCGTTGGAGACGTGGACCCATGTCTTTCTGTTGTCCTCACGCTTCTCAACCACATAGTTGGTGATCTTGGATCCACCATCATCTGTGGGAGGGTTCCAGGCCAGGCCGATCCTCTCCGCAAACACCTCTGTGAACTTGATCGGACCCACTGGTGGGCCAGGAGGTCCTGGAAGTCAGAAATAAAAAAATATAATTTTTCCATTCAGTTAAATCATCTTAGTTAATGTTTAGCTAAAATGATTCATGTTTCTCACCATTATGCCCAATGAAAAACATTAATAATAGTTAATAGTTTTGTCATAAAAATGTCATTAAGAGATTATTTTGTGAATATTTTGGTATCAGGAATTAGCCTTGTTTTGCTTTATGCACAGAAATGATGCTAAAGATCTAATTCGCATATAAAAAGATTTCTAAAATGACTGTTTAACATTAGTGTTCTGCCCAACACAAAAGATTAAAAACAGTTTATAATATTTTAGTGATAAAAATGTCAGTTTATCTTAAAAAGGTGGTAATTTAGTTAAAAATGTCTACACAGCCAGTGTTGATTTATCTGTATTTTATTTTGAAGGTGAATTCTGAGGTCGCAGTGCATTATGGGTAGCAGCAGCAGTTGGGAGAATCGTTTTGGGAGAAAACCTTCCTATCTATATTTAAACTTCACCTCCTATGCTTTAAGTATTTATTTACACATTCAGCAGCAATGGCTGCAAGTTTAATTTATGTTCTGTTTAATACTATATGTTTGATAAGAGCAGATTTACAGAGCGTTTTGCGAAAATGCTGATACCGGGAATTAGCCTTATCCGAACAACTTGTTTTGCGTTAGCATCGTTAGCAATGGCTAACGGTTTAATTAGCATATGACTTTTTATCATTAGTAACAGCTAAGGATAACGCTTATGCATGCTTTATGGCACTAGCGATTTTATTTGGTGGATTTATTTTACATGAAAAACAGCTGATGCATATTTTATTTTCTGTTTATATTTTAGTTTCACTTAACTCTTTTCATTGAGCTTTCCAAGCCATAATAGTAAAGAATTGAAAGCTGTCAAAAAGACCTTAATAAAGAAGTTTCAGTTTCCTGGCTTGTGAAAACTTGATTTTGGCTTGCTGTTTAATAGTGATAGCATACAGAGTGTATCCAACACCTAGTGATAACAGTAAACTCACCCAGCACTGCCAGCTTGATGTCCTTGGAGACAGTACCCAGGCTATTACTGGCCGTCAGGCTGTAGAGGGCGCTGTCGTTCCGGCTGGCCTGCTGGATCAACAGTGTGCACTTGTCTGGGGTCACCAGTTTGTTGATATGCTGGTCATACTGGACAGCAGCCTTTTCCTCGGGTTTGGCCAAGCTGGCCTTGTGCCAGGTCAGCGTTGGGAAGGGGCAGCCGCTGATCCTCGCCACGATGCTGACGTCGCAGCCCTCCTCGCCCTCCATGGCTTCACGCAGCTCAATGGTGGGAGGACCTGCAGAAAAACAACAAACATCAGAAATTAACTAATGGCTTAGAGTCAAATCTAAAATCCAGATAGTTTTAGACATGTTTCCAAGGGAAACATTAAGAAATGACTGAGGTAGTTGTCACTCACATGTCTGATCCTTGATGACCAGAGGTCCAACAGTGGCAGAAGGTCGGCTGGGTCCAGCTGCATTCACAGCTTTTGCTCTGAATTCATATTCTCCTCCCTGCAGGTCAAGTTTGATTTAATTTATTCGATTAGGACAATTCATGGCAGTGTAAGGAAAGTAAGCACAACAATATATTTCTATACAAATCACATAACAGAACATAGTACATATAGTTCTATTAAAAGAAGCAAAGACGAAGAAACAAAACAAACAGAAACATAAATATAAAAACAAAATACAAGACACTCAATATTAAGCAGTGGAAAACATCAAATAGTACATGACTTTTTTGCATTCAACCAATTTTTAGAAATTGCACTTTTCACACCGATATAAGCTTGTAGCCCATCCCATGAACATGCACCTCTGATAGACGCCACCTTCTGGCTAAACTGTGTTTTGCACCTCAGTATGTTTGTATCTCACTATCCCTTTCTTGAATAACATGACCTAATGGTGGTGGGGAAAGCCCTTTAAAAACCTTAAGAATAAGACAGATGAAATGATATATTTGATAAGAATCAAGGTTTGAAATATCATGGGATGGTTTCTTGTCAAAGAGAGACATGATGGGTTTTACTACACTTGAAATGTATGTGACCAGGTTGTATAACAGTACGTTATATGAGGGAAATAAATTACTGCATGCATATAAATTCTAGCTGACTGTGTGGTGAGAAAAAATTATATATAACAGAAGTTTGCTAAATTGAACTTTATGATATTTGAAGAAAATCAGTTTAAGGTCTCCACTGTATTTTGACAAAGTACCACTGCTGAGTGCTGTATCTAAAGGCAAGAGGTAGTAAACTGACCTCCTTCAGGTCCTCCACAATGAAGGTGAGCTCCTCCACGTCTCTCTTGTTGCACTGCTTCCAGGCCTCCTTCTCCTTGCTGCTGGTGTCCCAACTCAGACGCTCGATGATGTAATGTTTTACAGGTGAGCCGCCGTTGTTCTTTGGAGGCTCCCAGCTCAGAGTGACCGTGTTCTTTGTGACTAGGTTTACCTTCAGCTTGGTTGGGGGGTCAGGTGGGTCTGAGGAGGTGGCAAAAGAACAATAAACTTTATAGACACGATTATGGAAATATAGTGTTGTATGTGTGCAGCTGGAAAAGATGGATTGTCCTTACAGATGGGATCTCTGGCTCTGATGGGTTCGGTTGTCTCGGTAAAAGGACCAAATCCGAGTCTGTTTTCTGCTCGAACCCTGAACAGGTAATCCTGACCCTCAAGCAGGCCTGGAACCACAAAGGCCTGGCTAGCACAAGCGGCATTCACCTGGGAGTAAAGTAAATTGGGCAAATTTATCATTCAAGCACAGGAAACATGAAGATTGCAAGGCAGAAAATCAACACACTGCCTTTTTACCTTGGTCCAGGCCTTGTCAATCACAGACTTTTTCTCAATGAAGTAGCTCTTGATCCTCTCTCCTCCGTCAGTGTCAGGGAGCTTCCAGATCAGCCTCATGGTGGAACGGGTTACATCAGTGACCTTCAGGTCCTTTGGAGGTCCAGGAACATCTTCAAACAAAATCAAAAGCAAAGTCAGACATCCATAAATATAAAATGAACAATTTCTACAAGCCAACAATCCCAAACCATAAACTCAGGTTAGTTCAGACAACGTTTCTGCTGATTAAAGTCCATACCGACGACAATGACTCTGACGTTGACATGTTTCTGTCCAGACTTGTTCTTGGCTGTGATGGTGTAACGTCCAGAATGACTCCTCAAGCTCACAGGAATGTTCACGACTGAGGTGGTGTCTGTGGACTCAACCTGGAAACAGCCATAAGCCTTTTAATACGAACTCTTATAGGTCTGGATTTGATATGCTTACTTAATGAGCCTCACATACCAAAGAACAATCAACTCCTTACCTGAGCCTCAACAGGGATTGTGTGCAGTTTGTTCTTTTTCTCGCTCTTGGCTTTGCCTTCGTAGTCCCATGTAACCTTGGGAGCAGGCCGGCCCTTAATGGTTGCGGGAATCCTGATTGGATCTCCAGCACGAATGTTGACTAGTTCCTCAGCCATGACATCAATTGTAATGACAGGAGGAACTGTCATAAAGAGAATACATCAACAGAAGGTCAATGACAAGTAAATTGGTATCTGTTTGCTGTTTTGACAGTTCAAGGTTCGACATACGTTGGACATCCTCTATCAGAACTTCGCTGGTGCGTGGGCTGGGGTCGGACTCGCCGATGTCGTTGACAGCAATGATCCTGAAGCGGTAGCGTTTCAACTCACGGAGACTGGGCACAGTGAACTCTGTGGTGGGGTGCAGGCTATCAATGTCATTGATTTTGTGCCACTCTGATGAGCCTTCATCCTGAATCTGGATAATGTAGCCCTTAATGGGGCTTCCTCCGTCACTCTCCGGTGGCTTCCAGGACAGCGTGACGCTATGCTTCGTTTTATCAGCAACCTCAGGAGCAGCAGGCATGCTTGGAGGAGCTGGGAGGTGAGAAGAAGTTTGCATTTTTGTAAACCATGTATTTATTAGCTTCAGAAAATATTCCTGCTGTGATGAACTCACTGATCGGATCAACTGCAAAGGCAGAGTCAGACGGCCCACTGAATGGTCCAGTTCCAGCTGAATTGGAGGCAGCAACCCTGAATTCGTACTCAGTTCCTTCAAACAGTCGAGTCACCTGATTGAAATAGTGATGAATGTGTTTAGTGTTTTTGATGTTTCATCTATTAAAGTGACCACAATAAAATCCCTTTAAGCAACAAACCAATCTGAAGAAGCTCACCTGATACTCCCAACCTTTCGTGCCTCTTTTAGTGACTGGCGTCTTGTTAACTTTGGCCCAATAGTCTGTTCCTTTCTCTCTCTTCTCCAGCCAGTACCCAGTGATCATTGAGCCTCCAGTCTCTCTAGGAGGCTCCCATGTTAGTGTCATGGAGGTCTTGGAGTATTCTGCAATAGTTGGTTTCTGTGGTGGGCCAGGAAGACCAAATGGATCTGTGATAAGGACTTCCTCCGTTGTACACGGGTCAGATATGCCGTACTTGTTTTCGGCTCTGACTTGGAACAGATAGGTCTTGCTGGTGTCCAACTCCCACACCTATAAAAGGAAGAGCGTTAGCCCTCCACTTACAGTCACTACGCGCTTATCATTAATGCTTTTGTTGTGACATACCCCTAATTTCCTTTCAATTACGGCATTGTTGACCACTTCCCACTGCGGCTCTGGTGGAGCCTCTTCTCCCTCTTCTGGCTCAGGCTGGTCTTTACGCACTTCCTTCCTCTGAATAATGTAGTTGGTCAGCTCGCTTCCACCATTATCAACTGGTGGGTCCCAGTTTAAGTAGCAAGACTCGGCCCTGATGTTTGACACAGCCAGATTCCTGGGTGGGGTTGGTCGGTCTGAGGGGAAAACAAACAGAAAGTCAAAACACTAATCTTCATTAACTTTTTAATTTATTTAGCAGCATGTTCCCCGCATGTTGCCCACTCACCAAGCACCATGACATAGACGGTGTGTTTGGCTGAGCCCATGTTGTTGGATGCTGACACAGTGTAGCTGCCGCGGTCCCTCCTGTTGGCAGCTGGGATTGATAGTGTGGTCTTGGCATTCAACCTTCCAGTCACCTCTGTTTCCATCAGCAGTGTCTCTGTCGGCTTGTCAATTAGGACGTCGTCCTTGGACCACTCGATCTTTGGGATGGGGAGTCCAATGATATCAGCGGGAATTTCAATAGGCTCACCCTTCTTCACAGTAATGCAGTCAGCAGTAAAGTGCTTCAGCATGTGGACCTCAGGACCAACTGACAGATTGGGAGAGACACCAAAATTCAGGACATGAGGAAAGACATTACCAGCATACCTACTGGTTTGACTTTGCTTATATAAATGTTTCTCTGAATACAAATGATACATTGGAAGTTTTAACAAAATGTGGTCTCACCTTCATCATCTTGAATTACTACAGTCAGTGGAATGGATGGCTCACTCTCTCCAATAAGATTGGCACACTTGATTCTGAACTCATACATCCAAGCCTCCTCCAGGCCTTCAACAGTGAGAGTCATGTTGGGGCAGATCTCTGTATTGCAGGGTTCAAAGGCCTGTTGGTCTTGCCTCTTCTTCTCTACAAAGTACCCAATAACTGGGCTGCCACCATCACTGCGCGGTGGCTTCCATGCCAGAGTGATGGAGTTTTTGGTCCTCTCTGTGTAGTGGAACTTTTCAGGGTATGATGGTGGACCTGCAGTCATCAAACCCAGTTATGTTTCAGTTAAAAATCCAGCTCTGAATTATTTGAAACCTGGCGATAAAAAGGCTCTGAACTCACCCTGAGGATCCACAGCTTTGATGGGTCCCAGCTCAACGGGAACACCCAAACCGTACTTGTTCTTGGCGATGACACGGAAGAAGTACTCCTGTCCCTCCATGATTCCTACACACTCGCACTTGGACGAAGCGGTTTCAACAGGCTGCCTCCATGTGTGCATCTTGGCATCCCTTCGTTCCACAAGAAAGCCTGTCAGATCGCTGCCTCCGTCATCTTCTGGGTCATCCCAGTTCAGGAAAATCATCTTACGAGTAACAACGACTGGCTTCAAGTCCTTGACAGGACCAGGGACATCTAAAACATTAAATAAAACAAGGCATTAGCATAAAAGTACTGGTAATAACAATAGGTTTTTGCAGGTTTGCTGGACTTTTAATTACCCATCACTTCCACTCTGGTTGATGCAGACTTGGAGCCACTGGGGTTGCAGGCAGAGATCTGATACTTTCCACAATCCTGCCTCTGGACATTCTTGATTGAGACAACACTGTCATTGCCCTCACTGAGGAGCTCCACACGGTCTTTATCTGGTTTGCCATCATCCTTTGTCCAGGTGATGGATGGATAGGGTTTACCAGTGACTGTAGCAGGAACACGTAGCGTTTCTCCAGCTCTGATGATTATGCCATTCTTGATGGCAAGGTCCATGTCAATTACTGGAATCTCTGTGGAGTTCAACAAGGAAAGGTTAGAATACAGAAAATACAAATGGTCCAAAAGTAACTACAAGTTCTCATTTTAGGCAGACCTGCTGGGTTCCGGACAAAAACAGCGTCTGTGAAACCAGGTGTTCCTTCTCCTGCAGCATTGCAGGCGATGACTCTGACTGTGTACTTCGCTCCCTCACGAACTCCGTAGACGGTGAAGTTACGCTGCTTCCAGGGACGTTCTGTTGATCTAGACCAGTCCTTGGTACCAGCCATTGCCTGAGGAACAAACAACCAGTCTTGTCTCAGTTGGGGTTTTCAGATGATTTACAAGAAAACAAGGTATATTCCGCAGCAAAAACATAAACTAAATCCTCTGACCTTATCCACATGGTATCCCTGAATCTCTCCTCCACCATTGTCGGCAGGAGGATCCCACTCTACTTCGATGGAGTGGTCAGTGGTTACCACCACTCTGGCAATGGGAGGTCCAGGTGGCACTATAAGGTTAGAAGTTGATTAAAATATCATCTGACTAGCATCTTCTGCGGTGAAGATTTAAATTAGTTTACATACAGATAGGAGCCTGTGCTGTCTTAGGCTCAGAGGGAGGACTGAACTTTCCAGGGCCGGCCTGGTTTTCAGCCGCCACCCTGAAGATGTAAGTGAGTCCCTCCAGGAGACCTTCGACGTTCAGCTCCGTGTCTGGGACGATGTTCCTGGAGATCAGCACAGCAGGAAGGATTATTTTCATGAGTTTGAAGACATGCCTTTGTTTGAATGGGAAGAAATGAGAATCTTAGATTTCCTCACCTGTTGACACGTGCCCAGTGTGAGCTGTTGATCTCCCTGCGCTCCACCCAGTATCCCAGAATAGGGCTGCCATTGTCCTTTGGTATGTCCCAAGTGACCAGCATGCTGTTGGCTGTGATGTCGTCAATCTGTGGCTTATCTGGAGCCTCGGGAGGTTCTGAGGAAAATGAAAAATGTTTTATTTTTTTCTACTACTTGCACAGACAAAGCTACTGATAATATTCCCTTATATGTGCATACCGAAAGGATTCTTGGCGATGAGAGGTTTGGAAACGCATGGTGTACCAGGGCCAAACTTGTTTTCAGCTACGACCCTGAAGATATACTCTTTCTTCTCAATGAGTTTGGGCACCAGGTAGCGGCAGCCTCTCAGTGTGCTGGTAACACAACTCCAGCCGAACTCCAGCTTGGAGTTGTCCTTCTTCTCCAGGGTGTAGTTGAGGATCTCACTGCCACCGTCATCCAGAGGAGGATCCCACTTGCAAATGACTGAGTTCTTCCTCACTTCCTCAAACCTAAAGTTCACGGGAGGACCAGGAGTATCTGCAAACACAATAGATAAGCTCTTATAGTGCGACAACTCAACTGAAGTATTTAGACTGTCCAAATGTGCGATAACATCAGTGTTCCCTTACCGAGCACGTTGACCTCGCAGGTTGCTGAGGCAATGCCGTGGTCATTCTCCACCTTCACCATGTAGACCCCATGATCTGGGCGGACTGACTCATTAATGACGATGGAGGACACGCCCCTGTGGCTGTTATCGATGGTCAGACGTTCATTTATGGTGGGATAGTCAGGCTCCTCCACCTCTGGCTCAGCAGCTTCCTCCTCTGGCTTTTTCTCCTCCTCCTTCTTCTCCTCTCCTTCTTTCTTTTCCTCTCCCTCCTTCTTCTCCTCTTTAGTCTCCGCTTCTCCCTCTGGCTTTTTCTCCTCCTCTCCTTCTTTCTTCTCCTCTCCTTCCTTTTTCTCCTCTCCTTCTTTCTTCTCCTCCTCCTTCTTCTCTGGCTTCTTCTTCAGGGGTTTCTCAGGTCTCTTGCGGAGTGGTTCAGGTTGGATCACCTGGTTGTTCCAGTACCAGGTGATCTGAGGGTACGGTGAGCCAGAAATATTGGCATTCAGGCAGATCTCGCAGCCTCGCTTCACACTGAGACCGGACTGCAGGCTACCACTGAGGAAAACCTTTGGAGGATCTGAAACACAAAGTCCAATTAACTTAAACTTGACTCTAAAACCTAACAGTGGAACGACAGAAGACGAAAGTGGTACTTAGGAGAACATTGTTGAATTTTTTCTTCTCCTTACCAACAGCATCAGAGGCCTTAACGAACAATGTGTTGCGTGACGGATCACTGATGCCAGCAGCGTTTTCAGCTTTGACTCTGAACATGTAGTTCTTGCCCTCTGTTAGTCCTCTGACTGTGTAGGACAGGACAGGAACCAGGAAGTCATTGCACCTCTCCCACTTGTCCTCGCCCTTCTGCTGCCTCTCCAGAATGTAGCCCATGATTTTGGCGCCGCCATCGTACATAGGAGGCTTCCAGGTCAGGGTTATAGTGCTGGAAGTGGGGTTGTGGGTTTCCACGTCCACTGGCGCATCAGGAGCATCTGGGTCAACAAATGCACAATCCAATTATCTTAAATGGTACAGTCAAGTTAAATTATCAACAGGACATTATTCTGACGACTAAATGGGGAACAAAGTTGTAATATTACAAGAATAAAGTCATAGTTACAAAAATAAAGTGGTAGCACTATCAAAATAGTCAAAATAATAGAACAACAAAGTTCTAAAAATATGAGAACAATGTCGTACTGTAGTATTACCAGAACAAAATCGTAATAATACAAGAATAAAGTTCTAATATTAAGAGAACAAAGTCATAGAAATACAAGAATTAATTTCTAATATTACCAAAATGGAGCCATAGTGTAACAAGAATAAAGTCATAATATAACAAGAATAAAGTGGTAAAAATATGAGAATAGACATGAAATAAGATTAAAGCTGTAATATTAGAATAAAGTCACAAAATTAAGACAATGAAGCTGTAATTTTATTAGAACAGTCTACTTTTTCTTGTAATATGGCTTCTTTATTCTGCTAAAGTTTTAATTCTATTTTCATAAAACTATGACTTTATTAATTATTTTTTTCCTAGCTTGGCAGTAATTCTCCGTTGCTAGCATCAGCTAGCATTATTTCAATACACAAAAACTATGAGCAGATTGAGGCAAATAGCGTAAAACGAGTTAATTTTCATAAATATTTTCACAAAGTAAAATATTTTTCATACGTTTTTGGTCCTCTGCAATGATGGGGTTGCGCAGTTCGATGAACTCTCCTCCTCCAATCTTGTTGACGGCTTGGACTCTGAAGTAGTACTCTCCGTTGGGGATGAGGTCTTTCACCATCCAGCTCACCTTGTTCTCTCCAGACATCATGTTGACGTAGGTCCTCCTACCAGCCTCACGCCGCTGCACCCACATGTACCAACAGAGCACCATCAGTTTGTGGTATTCAAACTATCAGAGACTCTTATGGTTTAAAACTGAAAATGAAACCGACCTGAAGGACATAGTGAAGAATCGGGCTGCCACCGTCGTAGTCTGGAGGATCCCAGGAAACTTTACATGAGCTCTTTGTGATTTCTGATGCAACAATCTCTTTGCAGGGACCAGGAAGACCTGAAGACACAGAGATAAATACATGTTGAAGAACTGTTTGTAAGCATAAGAGATTAATGTGTTTTTATGGCGAATAAATGGAACGCATGTGATTACCGATGACTTTCACGTTAATGGTTGCACTGGCACTTCCCAGTTTGTTCTCCAGAGTCACTTTATAAACTCCAGCATCGGGGTGAAGGCTGCTGTCAATCTCCAGGTGACAGGAAGTGTACTCCTTCCTGCTCCGAACAAACAAATCAGCCAGAAACAATCAGAATGAGAAGTTATATACATTTTCTTTGTGTTTAATCTTTAAGCCAAGGGTCTCAAACTCCAGTCCTCGAGGACCGGTGTCCTGCAGTTTTTAGATGTGCCACAGGTACAAAACGCTGGAATGAAATGGCTTAATTACCTCCTCCTTGTGTAGATCAGTTCTCCAGAGCCTTAATGACCTAATTATTCTGTTCAGGTGTGGTGCAGCAGAGGCACATCTAAAAGTTGCAGGACAGCGCCCCTCGAGGACTGGAGTTTGAGACCCCTCCTTTAAGCTGTCAGTCAGGGGTCACACACTTTTCCCACGGTAAAATTCAAACACTATTCAAGCATTTTCTAAGTAATTTTTCAAACTTTTCCAGCACCACACTTTGCAGATAACAACAATACATATGAACTAGAAAAATACCGTTTTAATTGACTATTATATGATACTTATTACTGTTATTAATACTATCTAGTGATAGTATTTTACTTTCCACAGCACGGTTAAGGTAAACTAAAGTGTAACAAAATATTATGTTTTGAAAATCTTCTCACAAAGTTTTCTGGAATTTAGCAAATGGAAATAATTTAGGTAATTCTACCTAACTTAAAACACGAAAAGTTTAGTCAGATTTAACTTCAAACAGTGAGAAAAAAATTCATTACGTGTTTGAAAATATCTGGTTTCAACTCTAAATAATAGTTTCAAGAGCTAGATTGCACTTTATTATAAAACTGTGCAGTTTGAATATCAAGCACTTTCAAGGACTTTATACAGAAAGCCTTGAAAACACCACACTGAAACTCACGCATTTTCAAGGATTTCAAGCACCAGTACGGACCTTGCTGGTCTGTTGGTTGTGTCTGAACCTTAAACTGTTAGTCATTGTTCTGACCTGAACATGAGACGCTCATCAGCCTTCAGCTCCTTGCCGTCTTTGTGCCAGGTGATTTTGGGAGACGGGACGGCTCTGAAGGGAACCGGGATGTGAAGCTTCTCTGTTTCCACCACAACGAGGTCCAGAGTCTGGAACTCCAGTGTTGGGTTACCTGGGACCACAAAGAAGAAGAGGATGTTTAGTCATGCTTTGGCAGTTTCTATGTTTGTTTAGGAAACAGATGTGGTGCGCTTACAGTCAGAGTCTTTGGCAAAGACGTTTTCTGAGATGTCGGAGGGCTCACTCTCTCCTACAGAATTGATGGCCCTCACTCTCAGAATATACTCCTTCTCAGGGACGATGCCCTCCTCCACTCGGTACTTCAGCTCCTTCACCGGACGGGAGTTGACTCTCATCCACTTCTCAGTTCCGGCCTCGCACATCTCGATGTGATAGCCGCGGATCGGGGAACCGCCGTCCTGCTGCGGAGGCTTCCAGGCGATGGATAGGAAGTCCCTGCTGGCTCCGGTTACATGGAGCTCGATGGGAGGAGATGGGATTCCTGAAGATAACACGAAACAGATTCAGAGCTCAGACCTGAACATTCAGAGGCACATAAAGACATTTACAAAGTCATCCTTCTATCACCTGAAGAATATTTCCAGGATTAATGTCCCAGCAAAATCATCATGCGTTTATCTTCAGTCGCATTGATATATGAAACATTGATCAACATATTTGTATATCGATGACTTTGATGATGGCCTGTGTTGAAATGTAATGCTTTTTACTGGTTTCTCAATTGGTGATGTTTTTATGATATAAAGCACTCTGAGCTGCCTTATTGCTGAAATGTGCTATAGAAATAAACTTGATTGATAGATTGATTGTGGAGTCCAACACATTGGATTCAGGCTGACCTGTTGGATCTTCAATGGTCAAGATCTCTGTAGGTTCACACGGGTGTCCGGCTCCAGCCTCATTCTCAGCCCGGATCTGGAACTGGACTTCTGTTCCCTCAATAACATCCGTTACCCGGTATTTACAGTCTGGACCAGAAGTCTTTCCACATTTCACCCAGCGCGTTCCAAGCTTCTCCTTCTTCTCAATAGAGTACCTGGATGGAGTTAACGCCAGAAGATGAACATTATGGGAACAACATTGAACAGTACTACAGCCTGAATGAGGGCGAGTAAAGAAACATCACCTGAGTATGGGTCTACCGCCGTCATTTTTAGGTGCCTCCCATTCCAGGTCCACATACTTTTTGGTCACAGAGTAGACGGTGAGTGCGTAGGGCGGCCCAGGAGTAGCTGCAATAGAAACGTTTTATTTTCAGTGATGCAAGAGATTTTATGTAGCTATGTTTCCATTATAAAAGTGTGCAAAATTTGTTAATATTCCGCTAATGTAAAAAAACAAAAAAAAAACACAATTTTGAAATTGCGGCATTTCCAAAAAATAAGAAATATCTAAAAAATATTTGCAATGGAAATGTTTACTGATTCACCACTTACTGAAAGTATCCTTGGCCAACACGGAGTCCTCCAGCTCGCAGAACGGTCCGACACCCACGGCGTTCTCTGCGGCGACTCTGAACACGTACAGAGCTCCGTCGTTGAGCGGCGTCACGGTGGTTTTCAGCTCCTTCACCGTGGTGTCCACGGCCTGCCAGCCTTTACGCCTGGCGTCGCGCTTCTCCACAATGTAGTTGGTGATGCGAGATCCTCCGTCACGCTCCGGAGCCGTCCACTTCAAGTCAGCGCTGCTCCGGCTGATACTCACGACCTCCAACCATCGAGGAGCTGATGGAGGATCTGAGGAGGATCAAACAGAAATGTCTTCAGTTTCATTTACTCAGATGATTGTCTACGTTATTTCTATAGATCCATCTTCAAGTTGGGGTTATGAGGCTATCCTTACCTATTCTTACTTAATACTGTAGGAAGTACAAATTAACAACACAAAGCCACAAATTGAAATTGTAAAATGAGGTCTTCCCTTAAGGATTAGTCCTAGAACCTAAATTATTTATACTTTATTTAAATGATATTTTTACAGCCTCCAGGTTTTTGAAATGTATAACATTTGCAAACAATGGAAACTTTTTTATGAATATGAATGGACTAATACAAACAGTAGACAAGAGCTGAGTTAAAAAAAAGTGGTTTGATTATTATAATTTTAGTAAATTTATAGTATTTTCTGATAAACGAATATACAATAATGTAAAGGTACATATAATGAAGTTGAAATCGATTTTATTTATGAGACATTTTTCGGGATCATTCTTGAAAACAAACTTAGTTGAAAGGCTCATATTTAATATATTAGAAACAAAATTGGAAAAAATATTGGAATATGGTTGAAAATAAAAGATTTAATAAATGTAAAAGGCTTACATGTTATATACTCTGAGTCTATGAATAGGGTAGCTAAGAATTAGCCTCGGCTTCAGTTTGTTCTTTTTTTGGTAAATTATTGGTTTGTAAAGTAATATTTTGTTTTGTGTTTTTGTAAATCTGTTAATTTAAAGTGAATTTGAATCTACCATGTTTGAAAATGTCCTTGTATCATCTGGGATTATCTGGAATCTCCTGAACATTTTGTTCTTTACATTAACTTAGACAAAAGTATTTGCTCTTTCTGAGTGTTTTTCTTACTCAGCCTCTCCTTGCACAGAACCGGGTCGCTGGGCTCGCTGGGTTCACTCTCCCCGGCCACGTTGATGGCTCTCACTCTGAACGAATACTCCTGCTTCTCCATCAGGCCCTTCAGGAAAAACTCCAGGATGCTGATGTTCTCTGCCACACGGATCCAGTCTGTGGTTCCGCTCTTCAACATCTCGATGACATAGCTGTCGATCTTGGCCCCGCCATCATGCTCGGGTTTGGTCCAAGTAAGGAAGCAGGAAGTCTTGGCTACATCCTTCACTGTGGGTTTACCAGGAGGCCAAGGAGGATCTGGAAAAAGAGCGAACATGAAGGATTTAATTTACTTTATAACTTTAAATGATAAAATAACCTGTTTAAGATAAGAAACATGTGGTACCAATAGGGTCTTTGATAAGGATTTGATCTGTCTCTTTGCTGGGTTTTCCAGTTCCAGCCAGATTTTCAGCCAGGACTCTGAACTTGTACTTCTTCCTCGTGGGAAGACCTTTCACTCTGCAGGAAAACAGGACAAAGTCAGTAAAATCCCCACCCAAGACACTCCTGACCAGACACTGAGCTGGCCTCACCTGTAGTTGGTGTCTTTGATGGGCAGCTTGTTGCATCTTATCCACTTGTCATGGTCCGGTTCGTATCGCTCCACCCAGTAGCCTGTGATGGGGCTGCCTCCATCCTCATCCGGCTCGTACCAGTTCAGGGTCACGGCGTCTTTGGCGATGTCTGAAGGCTCCAGTTTGTAGGGAGCCCCAGGGGTGTCTGGACCAAACAAAAGAATCACATTAGACCTCGCAGAGTTTAGCAGAGCTTTCAATTAACTTAAAGGTAACCTATTATGCTTCCATGAACAGATCTATGGGCTAAACAAAACATGTTAATTGCATTTTTTGGACAAAATCATTCTTAGATAAAGAGATTTTAGTTCGGTCAGTTCTGCTTATTTTGAGCTCTTTTCAGAATGAGCTGCATTTGGGCTTCAGTCACTTTTAATCCAAATGAGCTGCTGCTGGCCATGCCTCCCAGCTCAACGTTTACACTCACATGTGAAAATGGCTGCAAACAGATGCACTACTATACAACCGCACATCTTTGAAAAACAGAACTGGAGCCTCCTGCACAACCACCAAGAATGCATAAGTGGTTTCTGGATTGTAAGTCAACAATAAAGCACTAGTCTTTTCCAGCAGAACAACACATACAGCAGTAAAATCAGCTGACCAAAAGGTCTGGATATCATGTTTGGTTGCTAGGTGACAGGCAGAGCTCTGCTAGGGTTGCTAGGTAACGAGCTGGGTTAGAAAAGAAGGGGTTACACTGTTACTATCCTGCTGATTTGTAACCTACATTAAGAAGGTTTATGAAACGGTTCATTTTCTAAACAAAAAACATTAACTTATTGCTAAAAAACTTATTTTTTAAGTTAATGTTAGCTGCTTTTAGAAGTATAGACCCGAATGAAAGTACAAAAATGTGCAAAATGTGAATTTTTAAGAGTGTTTTCAGGATCTAACTTAGCTGAAAAAACCTAGTGAAAGTTTACTGTTTTTATTTATAAAGTCTAACTGACTGCTTGATGTCAGAGTCGGATCACCTACCAAATGGATATCTGGCGATGATGGGCGGGTGTTCAGCTGGTGGACCAACACCAAACTGGTTCTCAGCGAACGCTCTGAAGATGTACTCCTTGAACTTGACCAGGCCGACTGCCTTGTACGTGGTCTGTTTGATGGTGGAGGACAGCCGGTGCCAGATCTCGCTGTCGACAGCTCGGCGTTCCACGATGTAGTTGGTAACTCTGGAACCGCCGTCGTCGCGTGGCGGGTTCCAGGCCAGGAGGCAGGTTTCATTGGTGATCTCAGAAATGTCGAAGGCAGCAGGAGGACCAGGTTTGTCTGTTTTACATCAGAAATACTGATTTAATTATAACTTAAACTGAGATAGACATTACATTTCTGGACTGCAAACTCTTCTCACCAAGGATGTTGACATCCACAGTGGCGGTGGCACGGCCGCTGCTGTTGGTCGCCTCAATGATGTAGGTGGAGCTGTCGTCTCTCTTGGTCTTAGCAACGGTGACGGTGGAATGTCCCGGCTTGGTGTCGATGGACACCCTGTCGTCTGGCTTCAGAACCAGGTCAGCCTTGGTCCACTTCACTCGGGGTTCAGGCTTACCCTTAACTTCAGCTGGGAGTTCGATTTTGCTGCCAGCCTTGGCCGTCAGACCGGCCAGAAGCTTGGCATCAAGCTGGATCTCTGGAGCCTCTGAGGACGGAATAACGATAAAAACTCATCAGAAACTACTCGTCTTGATTATATCTTTAGCGTTTTGAATTTTTCTTAGACTATGTGTCACTGGGCCTGTCACCATGAATTTTCTTGGTTGATAAATTTGTCCAAGAAATTATTGTAATAAATGATAATATTGTCATTTTTGAGACCATTTCCCGCTGATCCTTTATTGTTTTTAGAAAACTAATCTTTCTAAATAGTGGCTTTTCAACAATAAGTGGAGCATCTATTTAACTATTGTTGTCCAACTGGAAATTATTGAGCTTATTTTAATTTATCATGCAATTTACAGCTCATTGTGACAGGCCTTGTGTCACAGAAATAATGGATGCATAAACACAAATAATGCTCCTGAAAAACATTCCTTTTTGTATTAGCTTCTCTAGGACACCAGTCACAAAAAGAAGTGTGATTCATATAATTAAACTGCAAATTAAAACTGCATTTTAATCATATTTGCTAGATATTTATTATTGCTTTTATTGAACAAACAGTGAAAAAAAATTGCTAAATATTTATTGGAATTTATCACGACAAAGTTAAATCAAAATTCTTACCATGATAAGAAGTTTATCACGATAAATGGTAATACAGTAACTGCCCACCCTAGACTGATCTCTATTAAGGAGGAAGTCCATGTTATTACCTATAGGATCAACAGCCTGGATCTCGTCTGTGGGCTTGCAGGGCCGGCTGGCTCCGAGTCGGTTCAGAGCTCGGACTCTGTAGGCGTACCACTCGCCCTCGATCAGACCGGTCACCTGGCACTTCAGCTCTGGTACTGTGTCTCCACAGGGCTCCCACTTATCTGTGCCTCTCTGGCAGCGCTCCACGTTGTAGCCTCGGATGCCGGTGCCACCGTCATATTTTGGCGGCTCCCAGGTGAGGAAGATGCCACTGGCTGACTTGTCTCTCCACTTCAGGTTCTCTGGTGGGTCTGGCACAGCTGGAGAGAGGGCAAAGTGTACAGGTTAGAAATTCAGAAGAAGATATAAAGGCTTGGAGATTTCTTATGTGGATCAATATAGTCGATGTATATTTGTGTAATGATTTTGATAATAGTATTTGACAAAATGCAATGCTTATTGCTTGTTTTATTTTTGGTGACTGTGATGTTTTTATGATGTAAAGTACTTACTGATATGTGCTATGCAAATGACTTGTTCTTTATAAGATGTAGATATTAGCCAAAATACCATCTAAAACCTAAGATTATTCATGTCTTTAAAGGTTTAAATGTTAACTGTGCAGTTAGTCTGACTTACTGGCTGGAGAAGAGACGTTGACGGGCTCATCGATGTATGCTGGCTCTCCTGGGCCGCACTTGTTGCAGGCGGTGACTCTGAACAGATACTCTTTCCCTTCAACCACATCGATGACGGTGAACTCCAGATCCTGGATCCCTGATACAACCTGAAACAGTTTGATTCTGTTACCAGCAAGGCCACAGATGATCTCACTTCTGATTTATTCCGTATCCCGGTTAAATGATGATGATTGAATCCAGACACTGTTGTCGTACCTTCACCCAGGTCTTGCGGGACACGTCCCGTTTTTCCACCTGATAGCCGGTTAGAGGACTTCCTCCATCGTGTTCTGGAGCCTCCCAGCTAAGATGGACGTGCTGCCGGGTCACCTCTAGAACCTTGAAGTCCTTGGGAGCGCTGGGTGCAGCTGGAAACAAAAACACAAACAATGAGTTAAAAACAATGATCAAAATCCATTTCCCCCCCCAGATTTGCAGTATTTTTCCGTACCGATGACGTTGACTTCGATATCTCCAGACACAGAGGTGACATCGTTCTCCAGGTGGAGTGTGTAGATGCCTTTGTCTGGCCGGACGCTCGGCGTGATCATAAGTTCTGTGAAAGTGGACTTGGTCATCAAGGAGACGCGTTCGTCTGCGGTCGTCACCTCCTTCTCTCCGAAGGTCCACTTGGCAACGGGGGTCGGGTATCCGGTGATAGGAACTCTGATGGTGAGAGGCTGAGGGACGATCACTTCCAGGCCGTCTTTGAAAGCACTCAGGTCAAAGGATGGAGCAACTGGAGAGGCACGATGAGAACAAAGGCCTTATTTTAACACCTCATTTTCTCTTACATTAGTGAAAAACTAATTTTTCATTTTTTGGAGTCACAGTCAATTCAACAAATGTCACGTCTCTCACAATGTGGGTCGTCTGCCAGCAGAGGTCCGATGACGTTTGACGGTTCAGAAACTCCAGCAGCATTTTCAGCAAACACTCTATAGTTGTACTTGGTTCCATATTTCAGACCAGACACCTGAAAAACAGGCAAAGATGTTAGAAAGAGAAGTTGAACACAAATCTGTGATCCTCAGTAAGATGATTATAGATTTCAAGCAGCATGCTGTCTTAAGTAATTCAGGAGTTGTAAAAGTAAGGCAACTTTAACTGCTTTCAAGTTGTATGCGCTGCCATACGATGGCGTATTAGGGACATTGTAGACAGAGAAAAAAAGAGTAAATTTTAATTATGAAATTTTGGGATTAATCTCCAAAATTTTCTTGAAAAAGTAAAAAATTTGCTTAAAAAACGCAAAAATTCAAATGTGAACCTGCAACCTATGGAAATCTTTTGAGTTTGAAAGGTCAAACATTTTTCATGTCATTTTCTTTGATGTTGAAACCTATAAAGAATGTGATACATAATACAAAATATGAATTTGATGAAATAAGGTTTTTGGTATGTTCCTACCAAGATGCAAATTAAAAACTTTAAAAAGGGCTATAATTGGAGGAAGGTGTTACTTTTGATTCATTCAAAAAATCGGACAAGTAATTATTTGACCTACCAATCACCGATTAGATCCAGTCAACTGAAAACTGGTTGACAACAATCTGACTGACTGACTTATAGTTAGAACATCGTGTTACAGACAGAAAACGGGCCATCTGGGTGAGGCCGTCATCCTGCACCTTGTAGAAGAGATCTGGGCAGAGGCGTGCGTTGCAGCGGAGCCACTTGTTGGTTCCCTCCTCACAGCGTTCGATGATGTAGCCTGTGATGATGCTGCCGCCGTTTTTCAGAGGCGTCTCCCAGGTGAGCTGCACTGAGCTCTTGTTCTGGTCCTGCCAGGTCAGGTTCTGTGGTGGACTGGGACGTTCTGCAGAGAGAAAAAAAAAACAAATTAGGAACTTCAGACTGAGACTGGAATGCTAATTTTGTAGTAAACATAATTTACTGTCCAGTCCTCACCAATTGGATCCATGATCTTAACAGGTCGTGAAGCGGCGCTGGGTTTGCCCTCGCCAGCTTTGTTCTCAGCTTTGACTCTGAAGATGTACTCCTTGTTCTCGATGACATCATTGATGATGGCACTGAGCTCGCCGGCTTTCGTCACCTGGACGGGCGACCACTTCACCGACGTCCTGTCGCGCAGCTCCACGATGTAGGAGGTGATGGGAGAGCCTCCGTCTGACACTGGAGGGTCCCAGGAGACGGTGCAGCCAAACTTGGTTACGTTTCCAACGTCAACGTTCAGAGGAGCTTCAGGAACGTCTGGAACCAAGAAAAGGAATATGGAATGTTTCATATTCCAGCTACCAAACACAATAAGTTATTGCCAAAAAAAGAAACAGCTATGCTGATTTTAAAAGCAGTAGAAACCCAAATGGAAGTATAAAAACATGTAAAATGTGTAATAGGTGCCTTTTAATGCCTAATTTAAATTGTTAATTTTATTTATCATCAATAGGAGCAGAAGAGTATATTCAAAGTTAACCCTACCAAACTTGTTCTTTGCTTGGACAGCTTCGTCCGTCTCAACAAAGGGTCCGTTGCCGACCCTGTTTCTGGCGCTGACTCTGAAGAAGTAGAAGGAGTCCTTCTGCAGCCCCGTCACTGTGTACTCGGGGCTCTCTGAGTGATCGGTGGCCAGAGTCCAGGTCTTACGCTTCACATCGCGCCTCTCAACCACATAGCTGATCACTTTGCTGCCGCCGTCATTCTCAGGCTCCTCCCACGCCAGGCTGACCTCGCCGTCCGCGGTGTCGACCACCTGAAGGTTCTTCACAGGTCCGGGAACATCTGGAATGAAGATTTGCAACCTTTTAAGATGTTTCAAACATTACAAACAGCTTGTGCTAACCATATTTTTGGAAAATTGTAAATTGGAACTGCCACTCTAACATGTAACCATCTCCAGTTGACTTTAGTCGACATATTTTTCTCCACAGAAAACTCACCGATGACGTCCAGGTTGATGAAAGCTTCTCCCTGTCCGTGTTTGTTCTTGATGACGATCTTGTAGCGTCCTTGGTCCGACTTCTTCGGGTCCTTCAGCCGGTACTCGGTGCGCTCGGCGGAGGTGTAGATGTTGTCTTTGGACACACTCTGGTTGTCGTACAGCCAGTCAGCCTCGGCCTGAGGGTAGGCGCTGTACGGGACGGCCAAGACGATGGGCTTCCCGGCGTCTGTGACGTAGCTCTGATCGGTGGTCTTTATCTGAGGAACAGCTGGAAGAGGACAAAGGTTCAAAAACTGAACATCTTTTTCTCCTTTCAATGAAGCCACTAACAACTGCTGCAAGACCTGCTCATGCACACTGTGGAAAGACTTATAAGTGTAGAAATATTTAAAATTCAGCAGACCGGTGCTAACGAAAGGGTTGTTTATTAATCTTTCTCCAATGACGCGGACGCTCACCTGCCAGCTCCAGCTTGGCCTTGGCGTCCTTGTCTTTGACGATGACTCTGTACAGTCCCTGGTCTCTGGGTCGGATCTCGCAGACCTGCAGCCGGTGCAGCTTCCCCTCGCTCATCATCTGGAACTTGTCTCCCTGGACGACGGTCATGTTGTTGCGCAGCCATTTCACCTCCACCCGGTCCTTGTTGAGCTCCACCTCAAACACGATGTCCGAGCCCGGAGGCTCAAACACGTCCTGTGGAGGTCTGATGATCTCCACTGGAATCTCTGTGGGAAACACAAACGGTCATGAAACTTATATTACCAAGTAGTTTTTGTCTAGTTTCTAGTGCAAACATCTAAGTACACTAAAAATAAAACAAAACTAGCTTACAAGTACTTTTCAGCCAGACATAGGAGCTTGTATTTGTTTCACATGTAGATTATTTCACTTATAACATGGTAAAATATTTTGTTACAAGTGCAATAACCTGCCAGTGAAACTAGTATTTTTTAATCAATATTAAGGAAGTATTGACTTAAAACAAGCTCCTTTATCTTCATGAAAATATACTTGTAAGTAGGTTTTGTTTTATTTCAAGTGTACTAAGACATTTGCACCAGAAATGTCTTAGTAATAGTAAGATTTTGTGTTTTTGCAGTGCAGGTTCCTCTGAGGTCTTTCTGAGAAAACAAACCTTCAACAAAGAGCCTGGCTCTGGATCTCTTATCGTCGACTCCGCAGGCGTATTCACACTCGTCATCCGGCCTGCACTCCTTGATCCGCAGCGTGCAGAACTTTCCGTCTTTCACAAATGTGTATCTGAGAAAGCAATAAGAAGGATTATTTACAGGACTATTATTCACTCCCTAAAACATTGAAACTCAACAAGAAAACACCCAAATGCTATACAGAAAATGTTTTATCATCTAAATTAAATGCAACATGGCACTAGAAAGATGTGCAATCGAGATATTATAGCTGAATATTGAAATGATATCAGATGGATTTATGCAACATTTTCCACCATCATTGGAGACACTGAAATTTATAAAGATGACTGACATCATTTTGCACATGTTGGTATTTTCAGTGTATTAAATAAAAAAAGTTATTTTTAACTTTTAATTTTTAACTGCTGACAGCCAGGCTAAGCACATGCCTATAACAGCGTATAGTAGATAGAAAAAAAGGAGCAAACTTCAGCCAAAAAAATAAGTGGTAAAAGATTTACTAGAAAAAACAAAAAAAAATTGAATTAATCTCAGAAATTTTCTATAAAAAAAACTTGGAAATTTCAGTTTGAAAAGTCAAAAACTTTTGACTTTTTGAAATTTTCTGATTTCTTTTCTAGAACATTTCTGAGATTAATCTCAGATTTATTTATTTTTTTAGCAAACTTTTGACTTTTCAAATTTGGAAATTTCTATTTTCCAGGGTGGAATTAAGGGGTTTTATTATCATCCATTGTAATGGAGGTGAACTGATCAATATATCATAGGATTGATTCTAGACCATATTGCCAATCCCTGTTGTTCATCTTATTGATGTTAGCTTTAGCATTTCCATAAAATGTGGAGTGAGAGGTGTGTGCATCAGGAACAGGTAGAGAACATCTTCATCTATTACAGTTTACCAAACATTCCTTTAATAATGTAATATTCCACTGTTATTGCAGTGAATTGTTGCGTGTGTTTTCCAATAAACCAACCTTGGTCCTTCTCTGATCTCCCGTCCGTTCCTGTACCACTTGACCTCGGCCTTCTCCTTGGTCAGCTCGCATGTGAACTCTGCATCATCGAACTCGGTGATGGTCTGGTCTTTGAGCTGCGCGCTGAAGTCGGTTGGCGCCTCGCTGATGATCAGCTCGGCGGTGGCCTTGTTGTCCCCGGCGACCACCGTGTACTCGCCCTCGTCGGCCAGCGTGCAGTCCTTGATGGTGAGCGTGTGCTTTTCTTTGTCGACCCTGTAGACGATGCGTTTGCTGAAGGTGATCTCCTGGCCGGCCTTCATCCACTTCACAGTGGCGTTGGGTCTGTTGGTCTTGCAGGAGAAACTGATGGTCTTCTTCTCCTGAGTGTCGATGTCCTCCGGAGGAACCATGATTTTCAGACTCTCCTCTGGAAAACACACAGTTTACAGTTACTGATCCCAGTTTGACATCAATCTCGTGATAAATCAGTCCAATAAATGCAATTCTGAGAATTTAGAGTATTTTTTTCTAGTCTCGATTATCAGTTTTCCTGTTTTGTTTGGTTTTAGTTATATTGAATCAAAAGTTGTATAACAGAGCTTCACTGACACCTAGTGGACATTGTTCAACATGTTAATAAGACAGTGTATTAAAGCCACGCTAAGAAAAAAATAAAGATCCAAGAATAAAGCCATAATATTACGAGAATAAACTCAAAGTAACACAAGAAAAAAGCTGTACTAAATTGAGAATGGAGTAATATTTATATGAGAATAAAATCGTTTAATTATGAGAATAGTCAACATAATACAAGAATAAAGTCGTACAACTATAAAGTCAAAATATTACGAGAATAGTCATAATATTAACATAATAAAATTGTAAAATTACAAGAATAAAGTTGTACAACAATAAAGTTGAAATAATACAAGAATAACATTGTAATAAGATGAGACAAAAGTCATAATATTTTGAAAGTATAGTCAGTACTATATATAAGAATAAAGAATAAATTACAAGTATAGTATAGAATAAAGTCAAAATAATATAAGAATAAAGTCATACTATGAGAACTAAGTTGTTTTTAAGATGAGATGAGAATAAAGTTGTAATATTACTAATCAAACTCGTGTCGGTGGAGGTAAAGCACCAACCTCTGACGGAGAGTTTGCCGGAGCTCTTGGCCTGTTCTCCTCTCTGATTGGTCAGTGTGATGCTGTAGTCGGCTTCGTCTCCCTTCCGAGCGTCTTTGATCCTCAGCGAGAAGACGTTGTCTCTCTGAACCATCACGTACTTGCCGCTCTCGAACAGAGTCTCGTCGTTCTTCAGCCACTTGGCCTTGGCTCCCTCGATGTTCACCTCACAGTTCAGGACGACCTCCTGGCCTTCTTTGACCTCCGTGTCTCTCAGAGGGGTGATGACCTTCAGTTTCGCTGCAGGGAAGAGCGAACGTTGATGACATGGACCGAGGTTCCTGCAGTGGCTCGTTGGGTCAGTGGGCAGAGTTTACTTACCGCTCACAGTCAGATCAGCGCTGGCTCTCGTCTCTCCAATCACCACAACGTATCCGCCCTCGTCTTTGAGCTCGGACGCCTTGATGACCAGACTTCGCTTCTTGCCGTCACTCACCAACTCGTACTTGTCTCCTGACTCCAGCTCATTGCCGTCCTTCATCCATTTGACACTGAAGGTTTCCTTGGAGACGGTGCAGGTGAACTCTGCCCTATGACCCTCCACCACCTCCTGGTTCTGAGGTCTGGACAGGAATTCAGCAGCCAGTTCTGCAGGACAGAAACATCAGATTGATTTTATTATGTAACATTTTGTTTCTTGCTCAATTACTGCTGTTTCTTGGAGCAAAAACATCAGGAATCACTTCACCAAAGAACAAAGACTTCTTTGTGTTCTTGTGTATAAGTAACTTCTCATGTGGGGTTCCCCAAGGCTCTATCATGGCTCCCCTCCTATTCAATATCTACATGGTCCCACCAGCTCAGGTTATAACAAGAAATGATATACAGCTCTTATGATGCCGCCAGATGACTCTGAACTCATCCAAACACTAAACCAGTGTTGTATAAAGTACTGAAATCTCAGAGTCAAGTAAAAGTACAAGTACCTCTCCAAAATATGACTTTGGTAAAAGTCGAAGTCACTGACTGAAATGTTACTTGAGTAAAAGTCTTAAAGTATCTGAAACTTCTTGTACTTAAGTATGGAAATTACTGTAAAAATGGATGTACTCAAGTAATGTAATGAAAAGTACAAGTAAAAAGTAAAACAAAGCAAATGCAGTTTGAATGACATTTTTTATATTTTGGTAAACTTGTCAAATACACTTAAAATAATGTACACAACCAAGTGCAGGCAAAATTAAACCTGCTAATAGATATACCTGCAGGCATCATTTAGTTAAGAAAATTAGGTGCTTTACCTATAGCACAAGGTTAACTTAACCTGCTTTACAACTGAACCAGCTTCTTAGTATACCCTCCAGGACAGAAAATACAAAGTTTTTGTAAGCCTTAAGTTTTCCCTTCAAGTAAGGTCAGTGCTGAAAATGAGAAAAATAAATAGTACAGAAAATGCGGCCAACATGAAGAAAAAGAGCTGTTACGATTACTCTACTTCACAAATCAGTGAATCAGTCAATCCTACAGTCAGTAGGTGGTGCACACAACTGGTCATTATGCAAAAGAAAAAAAGAACTGGGAGGAAAATGCAGCTTATTGGCATCTGTAAACCTGGTTTTGAACTTGCTTGCCTTTCCTATATTCGTTAAATTTAGTCTAAATTGCTATCGCTATGGCTTCTGTCCCCCCTTGAACAGAGGAGTCTAGGTAGCCTGCTACAGTCAACATTAGGCCTAAGCTAAATACACCACGTGTGGAACTGAAACAATGCCAAACAAAGTTCATTTATGGTCAAGATTTCACAATACAGTAGTGCCTAGTGACCAAGCTATAGTTACTGAAACACGAGGATTATAACCATTTCATAAGAAGTTACCTCGATGTGTTTCTTCAAGTTGGACGGGGAGTTTTTGTAAGATAGAATTTCCATGTGACTGCTACTGATTGCGAGACTTGCTTTGTGTTTAATGGGAGAAGCGAAACAGGTGTATCCTAATTAAAAGTAAAGAAATCAAGAAATGGCAAAAAATGTGGAATGAAGATAAGAAAGGAAGAAGATTATATGAAGTACAAAAGTCAGTTTGAATTCGAAGCATTAATGAACGAAACAGAAGAGAAGAAATAATAATTAGTAGATTAAGAGTAGGTCATACCTACTTAAATGACATGCTTTATAAAATAGGGAGGAAAAATAATGATAAATGTGAGAGATGTGGAGAGAAAGAAAATGTAGAACACATATTGATGAACTGTAAGTCAAATGAACTCAAAAGGGAAGAATTAAAGAGAATAGTTAGAAATATGGGGCATGAATGGAATCTTAAAGGTATATTAGGAAATGAAGGAAACATAACAGATATTCACAAATTAAGGAAAGCATTGTTTATTTATCTTAAGAATACAAAATTAAAAAGTAGAATTTAATAGATATGAAGTAATGCTTCTACACACTCATGTACAGTAGGTGGCGGTATGCACCTTAAAGTTGCTTGTGATCCCTCCGCCATAATAGAAAAGAAGAAGAAGAAGAAGTATCCTATTGGTGGTGATGAACAAGCCCAGGCACTTTGTTCGGTAGCCTACTTGCTACTTGCTAATCAGTAGGTGGGGTCAAAACACTTGCGTTTCTCTCTCTCGCTTTTTTGTAACGAGTAACTAAACCACACATTGAAAATGTATCGGAGTAAAAGTACGCAATTAAGTTCGGAAATATAGTGAAGTAAAAGTGAAAGTCATCAAAAATTTTCATACTCCAGGAAAGTATGAAGTACTCCAAAATATACTTAAGTAAAGTAGTGAAGTATTTTTACTTCGTTACTATACAACACTGCACTAAACAGATAAATGTGTGGATGTGCCACAACTTCCTCCAGCTGAACAGAAAAAAAAAATCAAGTTTTTATCTTTTGATCTAAAAAGGAACAATCTAGAGTCAATGCACAGCTTTTGCTTTTAGAAAGTAGAGAACAGGCCCAAAATCTGGGTATAGTGATGGACCCTGATCTGAACTTTCAGAGCCACATTAAGACAGTTACAAAGTCGGCCTTCTGTCACCTGAAGAACATTTCCAGGATTAGAGGACTAATGTCCCAGCGAGATCTAGAGAAACTCATCCATGCGTTTATCTTCAGTCATATTGATTACTGCATCTTCACAGGTTTACCTAAAAAAATCAATCCTCCAGCTGCATCTGATCCAAAACGCTGCTACTGGCGTTCTGACTAAAACCAGGAAGATAGAACACATCACCAGAGTTCTAAAGTCCCTACACTGGCTCCCTGTAGCTCAAAGAATAGACTTTAAAATACTGTTGTTAGTTTACAAATCACTGAACGGTTTAGCACCACAATACATTAAAGATCTGCTGTTATTGTATCAACCTTCCAGACCTCACAGGTCTTCCGGTTCTGGTCTGCTCTGCATCCCCAGAACCAGAACCAAACATGGAGAAACACCATTCAGCATCTATGCACCATAAATCTGGAACAAACTTCCAGAAAACTGCAAAACAGCTGAAACACTGAGTTCCTTTAAAGCTAAACTAAAAACCCACCTGTTTGGAGTTGTTTTGAATTAATAACTGAAACATTTATCAATAATTTGATTTATATTTGCTTGACGATTATGATGATGGCACTTGACAAAATCTAATGTTTATTGCTGTTTGCTAATTGGTTACTGTGTTTATATTTTACTGCCTTGTTGCTGAAATGTCCTAAACTAAACTAAATTTGACTTTTTAAAAGTCTTTACCGTTGATCTTGAGGTTTCCGGAGGTTTTGGTGCCGGTGCTCAGCCTGCAGTTGTATTCTCCGGCGTCGTCTGTCTTCAGGTCCTTGATGAGGAGAATCCTCTTCTTGCCATCGACGATGTGTTCATAGCGGCCGCCGTCTGGCAGCTCCTTGTCGCCTTTGTACCAGGTGACGTCAGCGTTGGGCTTGGAGACCTCACAGATCAGCCTCACGCTGTCTGTCTCTGTTCCCTCGACGTTTGGCAGGTTTTTAGTGAAAGTAGTTTCCTCCTCTGGAGCGACAGAAAGAGATTCAGCAGAGAAACGTTCAGTTATCAATGAACTGAGAATGTTTTGATTTGTGGTTTGTCAAAATTAAGAAAATCTTTCAGTCTACAAATTTAAATTATAGCAAAAGAATGAAACCCAACCTTAAAAAACCCTAGTAGCATCTGCTGGCGCCAACTAACATCAGAAGTTTAGCATTTCTTGAAAACACACACATTTTTAAACTAGGAAATAAAAAGGAAGAGTAGCTCAATGCTACTGAGCTGGATAGATTAGTAATACTAAGCAGCGCTCTGTTAAAACTGTTTTTATTATTTCTATTTGTTTATTTTATTAATTTGCAGTTTAAAATAGATACATCTTTAAACATAAAACAGGCAATGTGTAATAATAATAATAATAATAATAATAATAACAATTGCATAGATATCTCTATTAAGTCAATATATATCATTATACCTTGATAGGGTGTTTTCGACTTTTGGAAATTTTCTGAGTTCCAAAAGTAAAAAAATTTCAAGTTTTTCAAGAAACTTTCTGATTAATCTAAAAATTTCTGTGTTTATTGGCAGAAATTTACTCCTTTTTTATATCTACAATAGCTGTAATATGCCATTATAGAAATGTGCTATACAACATGATTTCAGTATATTTACATTTAAAACTTTAAACAGCCACTAGGTGTTAGAAATAAACACAGTAGTTGAACAGTAGTTCAACAGAAAATGCGGGTAAAGCTGACCACAACTGAACATTTTTTAAATCAGGAACATCAGAACCATCTCTACTCTGATGTCAGTCGACTTTTTGTGATCTCCTATTTTTTTTCCAACTGGAGAAAATCTGATCTTTGTTTTTCTTTTCTTACCAACGACGGTGAGCATGCCGGAGGATTTGGAGGTCTGAGCATCACATTCGTATTCAGCTTCGTCATCAAATGTGGCCTTGTGGATGAGAAGGATGTGTTGGCGGCCTTGTGCAATAATTTCATATTTCTTTCCTTTTCTGATTTCAGTTCCGTCCTTCAACCAGGTGATCTGCGGAGAAGGCAGGAAGAAGATGATTAATTCAGACAGGAGGACTGGGTTTAGATTCTCATGAACAAATAAAAAGAAAAGTGCTTTTCTTACTTTAGCATCCTCTCTGGAGACTTCACACTCAAACCTGGCACTTTCTTTCTCCCGAACCTCAACATCATGGAGAGGCTTGGAGAACTCGACACGGGCAGCTGTCCACACAAAACGAGATTCACACAGTTACTTTAACAGATCATTTTAATTTTTGGTTCTTTAACAAAGTGGAGCTCAAACAGGGCTGGTGTGAATTCACCCCTGGGGTTTCGTAACTCCAATTATTTGTTTTGATTAAGGAAGATACATTTCATAACTAATGTAGGCAATAAAATGTTTATTTTCTTATCTAAAAAGGGAATTTAGTTACTTATTTGCATATTCTAATGTTTTTATAGTATTTTATAATAAGCTTCAATGAGAAATTTGCATAATGTGCCAGTTTTTTTATCTGATTGTCAGAATAATCAATAACTAAAATAATAATAATATCATCATTGCTTTAGTTTTCCAAGGAGTTGAAGTTTCTCTTATTGTGTTAAAAATTATCTTTTTCATGTCTACCAATAATTTTACCCTTTTAGCTTTACTCACTTTCGACTGTGAGGAAGCAGGACGTTTTGAAGTCTTTGGCGTCGCAGGTGTAGGTCTTGGAGTCGTCCAGGGTGCAATCCTGGATGACCAGCGTTCTCTTGCAGCCCTCGGCCAGGATTTCGTACTTCTTCGTCTTGCGGATCTCCTGGTCGTCCCTGAGCCATTGGACCTCTCCGTTTGCTCTGGAAACTTCACACTCGAGCGTGGCGGTGGTTTTCTCCTCCACTGTTTGGTCCTGCAGAGGTTTGGTGAACTCTACAGGCGGCTCTGGATGCGCAAACACAAAGAGCAGCAGTTCAGTTTCCATTTACCTACTTCAGGCATTTTACATGCAGGGCTTGTGCTTTTTCCCACAGTAAAATTCAAGAACTTTTCAAGCTTTTTAACGGTAAGTTTTGGGGTTTTTTTCCCAGCAACTCAATACAAATTAATAAAAAATAAAGTTTCAATTAACTATTATTATTGTTATCAGTAATGTTCTGACAGTATTAGACATTCCACCAAGGGACAAATTAAACTAAAATATAACAAAATTGTATGCTTTGAAATGTCGGGTTCAAGAACAAAACACGATTTTAACAAGAAAAAATTTAAATTTTGTTGTTTAAAATAAAAAAATATATATATAAGCCAACCTTTACTTCAATTACACAGATCAAATCATTGAGAAATTAGGAATAATAAGCACTCATTCCATTGAAACAATCAAAACAATTAGTGTTAAAATAACTGACCTTCCTGCTCAAATTAAACGCACAAAATACGTGCATATTAAAAAAATATCTCAAAATATCTCAATAAAGGCTTTCTGGTATTTAGAAAATAGAAATAATTTTAATAATCCTGACTGATCTAAAACAAGAAAAAATTTTAATTGAGAGAGTGATAAAGAAATGTGTATGTGTCTTTTTATTAGGTGAACATAACGTTCTAACGTTTCAAGTGAGTAAATCTGGTCTTTAAACCAGGTGTCTCCAGTCGAGTCATTGAGTTGGAGCCTTACCTTTGACAGACAGGGTGGCCTCTGTCTCGAAGTCTTTGGCGATGAGTTTGACTTGTCCAGCTTCACTCAGTTGGACGTCTCTCACCGTGACGCTGTAGGTTTTCCCTTCATCCTTGAATACAACCTGAAGGTTCAACAAAGTCGGTTACCACAAGGTTTACTTTGCAATAGGTATTTATATCTCTCTATGTGCAATTTCTTAGCTTATTTTTTTTATTGTTGCTTAAGGGAACTTCTGGGTTATTGAGGCCCTGAGCTGTGCCTGTCAGGTTAGCTAGAGAAGGAAACTTGCCATGGTCATAATCTGAATTGTTGGGAACATCAGGAAAGATCGTCTCATTTTGAATATTATTGCCTATCTAGGTATTGTCAAATTGGAATTAAGAAAATAAATTTGCTTAATGGAAACATACCAATTTCAGAACAAACTCACATTTTTCTATTAAAAAATCTGTGCTAGGATGAGGTGGTTTTGTGGCTATATCAAAATTAGTGTATTTTGAACAAAACTTCTTTTTGTTTAATTGCCGGTTGACAAACAACAAAAGGAAGCATTACCGCCACCAACTGGTAAGGAGTGTGGGCTGTATTCACACAAAGCTTCAATGAAAACATTTTTCTTCTCATCACACGAGTCATGTGATCAACAACCGGATGTTACTACTGGTGGAAAAGACGAAGAAAACAACAGGAAGTGATAGGAGGATAATGGACCTCATATTTTTTAATGACTTATTGCGTGAACAAACTTATTCACATGTGATTGTGGTTCTTATTTAAAGGAAACACCGCAAATGCAAAATTGTGTTTTGACAGATGAATCTCGACATGGTGTTGTGAACCTTTGTAATGGAAATGCAGGATAACAAGATTGGGTGTTGTTTGGCTAAACAGCTTCTCCCACAGTTTAACATATTTCTTTCTTACATCTTTTCACAGATTTTGCTGGCTACATGATATCAGAACCTCCTACTTCATTAAATTGATGATTTACTCTGGCCTGAACGTTATCTCTATGAGATCCTCATACATGGCCTGACAGCAGAGTCCTTACAGCTAAAACTGAAAAGCACAGCTGCTTTCCTTCCCCAAATTTAAACTGCAGGACCTCTAACCCCTGATGGTTGATTTTACCACACAACTCCTGCTTGTATGTGATGCAGAACCTGTCAGAGCACATAGCTGTATAACTCATAGAGGGGGAATATACAAGTCGTAGATGAGGGAAGATCAGGACAGAGAAGCTCACTTGATCATTTAATGGAGGCTATAGCTTTTCGTACACCTTGAAGAGTCATTTAAAATCCTAACAATGCATTTAAATGGAATATAAAAGGAAGGGAAGCTTCATAAATTCTGAATACTGGTCAAGCTCAACCCATATATATGCTGTTGCTACAAAAGAGGATCAGGGCCACTGGGGGGAAAAAAATCTGACTTTAATCTCAGAATTCAAATTTTTCTCAAAATTAGGATTTAAATCTTAGAGTTCTGAATTTTATTTCCTCTCAGAACTTTAAACTTTCTTTTCAGAATTTTTACACGCAGAATTCAGACTTTTTCTATAAATTGCAACTTTAAACTCAGAATTCTGACCTTTTTTTCCTCATAATTCAGACTTTTTTCCACAAGACAGATTTTTTTACCTCAGAATTCCAACTTTAATCTCAGAATTCTGACTTTTCCCAGATTTTTTTTCCAGTGTCCCTACTCCTCCTCCATATGTTGCACAACACACAGAGGGATTGGGTTTCCTTTCTCAAGTTGCCCTACATTATCAAATTAATACGTCTTTATGACAGGAAATCCTTTCTGGGACCAGCAGAACCAACGAGAGATTTGCCCAGAGATTTAAACCTGAAGCTAGCAAATATCTGCAGTTCCCACCTGCCCTGTGCTGCGGCCTCTGGCGGCTGTTAAAAATAAACCCACAGAAGCGCTTGCGGGGCAGAAAACTCCCCCTGCTTGCGTTATCTCAAAACCAGGATCGAATGCTCAGCTGGAATCTTGAACCTCCACCTGCAGGACCTTATATGAACAGGCAGTCACAGCACAGGAAGCTGAAGGAAAACTCAGGGGCCTGATTCTGAACCAGAGTCAGCACCTGGGCTGGGAAGGAAGTGGACAAACAGGTGTGTCAGGTGTGACGGGACTCACTCTGTCGCTTGACTCCAGCTTCGTGTCCCCCAGGTACCAATCAACAGGGATGTCTTCGTAGGACAGCTCGCACTGGAAGGTGGCGGTCTCTCCAGCAGTCACTGTGATGTTCCTCAGGGGCCTCACCAGGGAGATCACCCGGCCTTTGGGTTGGGAAGAAGACATGGTTAGTCCCTCCCCGCAAACCGGTCAATAAACTCCAAGAAATCCCCACAGACACGCAGCAGATCCTCAGTGGCCAATCCCCATGGTGTGTCTGAGGTAACGGCAGGGTGCTGGGCGCGCGGAGGACGACTAAAGCCAGCCGCCCTGCAACTTGGCACTGAGGCCAGGCTCATTAGCATACGACCTGGCGTCAGAGTAGCAGCGTCTAAGGAAACCAGTGAGACGCAGGGTCATGACCTCCCCCCCTTCCAACCGCTGAGGACCTGCGCTTGATAAGGCATCCAGGTTCTAAAATAACTGAGGGGCCCGATTGGTTAAAGGCCCACCATGGTCTGCCAAAACCATGAGGGGAAGTCAATCTGTTCCTGTCAATCACCTGCCTGCATTTTCCTTGGAAAAGGAGAATGTGACGCTCCTGGCAGGAGTTACCCAACACTTCATTGAAGAACTATGGTTTAAGTAATTTTTTCAGGAAGTTTAAGTAACACAGGCCAAGTAGAGCTTCAGGATGTCCGTTTGGATAAACAAGCATTTGTAATATTTACAACAGACTTCTTCGCATGCCTGAATTAAAGCCACTAACAGCCAGTTAAAGAGAGGTTGACGGTGTTGTTGACAGCCAGCGGATGTGTTTATAGTCACTCTAGTCATCTGAAGCAACATAACTACCTGTCAAAAACATCAGGTATCAGTTTAAGTATAAGATGTATCTCACATCATCGGTTTAGGTGGAGAGTTTTGTGTTGAACAAAGTCAAAACCATCTGGACAATATGAAAACAACAGGTTTAAAAAACACTCAGATTCCTTTGATTTAAATTTCCCTTGGCTCAGAGTGAAGCCAGGATATTTCCTGTTTGTCTCAAACAGGACCCATATTGATATTTGTAATGGAAACGCACATATGAACTCAGATTTTCAAGGATCTTCATTACAATCACATCTAACTTCTTCTGGAACTAACTTTTTGTGGAAAGCAGGAATTCAAAAGAATGCATAAAGTCCATGAAATTAAATTTGAAATATCTTGGCTTCATGGTGAAATAAAAGTCATGGTTTGTTTTATTGCAGATGTTCATCGCCAACCTCTAAACCTTATCGGTTGTATCTCTACAAGCTGCACAACATACCTGAGGAAATATTCCACCTGTGAAGTAACATAAATATTGATATCCACCAAATATCAACATTAAAAGAAGCAACTAAATGTTGGTTTTATTTCACGGGAGGTATGTGATTTGAGGAGTCTTCACCAACGTCGATTCGACTGGGATAAAATTGCAGAGATAAAATCTGGCGACTCAACAAACAACATAAAGACATAAGATACGATACGAACATAAGGCATCCCGATCCGGAATGAGAAGAAGCTGCTTCTCAGAACCGTCGATCAAGAAAAGCGACGGCCGTTTTTAACCAGGCGTCTGTGATTTTTTTTGTCACCTTTGACTCTGAGATGCGCTGAAGACTTTGCATTCGCTGCAGAGAAGTCAACGCTTCCGGCCATATCCATTCTGCAGCAGAAGAGTGTCAAAGTGTGTCGTGCTCCCTCCTCCTTTATCTCCACATCCTGACAACAAACACCCACAGGTCAGCGTTCATTCAAATGGGAGTGCTGACCGTGCACAACAAAACTGAAAGATGAGGTTTCATCAAAATAAGACATCAACTCTTGTTGGGGAAATGTGGATTTATTTCCCGTTAGAGGATTGGTCAGTGTTGTCTTACAGCAGACGGGTGGAGAGTCTCTCCCTTCAGTTTCCAGGTGGCGTGGATGTCGTCTTCAGAAATCTGCGTTTCAAACGAGGCCGTCTCGGTCTCTGTGACCTCTACGCTGTACAGCGGGCGGACAATCTTAATGTTGCGCTCTGTGGAAGTTCAGAGACGCGTTTAGAGCAAAACCAGAGCGAGGCTCAGTCCGCGTGAGAAAACGGATGCCATGGAGATGATGGGGACAGACAGAGACATGAAGGCATGCAATAGGTTGGGGTGTTGCACCTTACTGATGGTGCAAAGAAAGAGAGTCAGAAATGAAAACATGGAGCTAAAAGTGAATTATTGTGAAGAATGTTGTGAATCCTAAAGGTTATGTTTGGATCATGAGGTGTTAAAACACTCAGAGTGAAAGTTGAAGACATGAAGATGAAGAATGGAGACCGAGGTGAGCATCAGTCCAGGTACAGGTGAGGTTTCAGTGACGTTGACTCTGCAGTAATGTAGGGGTCTGGAGGGCGGCAGGCATTCATTACCTTCGATGTTCAGCTCTGCTGTGGTTTTGTCAGTGCCACAGTTGCAGGTGTAAGCCCCCCTGTCTTTCTTCGCCGATTTCTTAATGACCAACATGCGCTTCCTGCCATCGGATTGGAAGAGAACGTTCCTGGACGCAAAGATTTCGTTACCATCTTTGAACCACTTGACCTCGGCGGCGGCCTTGCTCAGCTCGCAGGACAAGATCGCCTCGTCCTTCTCGACCGCGGTGTAGTTCTGGAGTTTTACTGTAAAGTAGAGGTCCCCCTCTGCAAGCAGACACCCGTAATAAGCGGTTCAAAACAAAACTAAAACCACAGAGATGAGTTACTAATCTTGTTTACAGCTGATCAACAGCTAGAATTCACATCCTGCTGAAGGAAGACTGACACTAACCAAGAACAGTTAGCATTGCCTCTGACGTCTTTCCCATTGCCTCCACCTTAATCATGGAGGTATCATCGATTGTGACCTCCTTGAAGGCCAGTGTGTGAGATCTTCCTTCCTCCGACATGTGCACCAGCTTGCTGGGGTGCAGGCGCACTTCATTTCTGTACCAAACTACTGGAATCTTGTCATGAGACAGTTCAACGCTGAACTCTGCGGTTTCTCGTTCCTTCACGGTTACGTCTTTAATTGGCTTGATAAACTCAAGGCGAATACCTGATAAAAAATTACATTTACAGGGAAGTAAATACAATGTTGTTCCAGTTGGGAAGATTGTGATTGTGGGGTTGTGTGGATGTTTGCAAATGTTTGCCCAAAGCCTTTAACAAACATAACCACAGCTGTATAGTTTATAGTTTCTCTATACGGTGCAGGGCATTCTGGGTAAATGCAACCAAAACAAACACTTGTGTCTAGCGTTAGTCAAAGACAGTAAAACTGACACTACTCTTTCTTTGTTTACATTTTATGAAGAGGGAAAAAGTTGCACTCAGTGTCGTCTTCAGAGGTTTTCATGTCATTTCCTTCTGTAGTTCTTGGTGCAGGCGAGGATACAGGTTTGTTAATTAGTTTTAATGGCTTGACTCAGTGCAGTGTAAAAACAAACTGCAGCAGTTGAAAATGTAACAAATGTTGCAATTTTGGTTCCAAATTGCAATGAGTCTACCAGATTATCAGGTGTGAAAACACCCTCAGATTTTGTGGCTTTCCACTTTTCTTCCAGGCACTTTGATTTTAATAAACTTCTTAAGTTGCCTCTGGTTCTGAGGTGCCTTAATACAAGAAAATCAATAGTTCAAGTCTATGTCCTGGATACATCTTTGTGTGGTGGTTCTTTAGCTCTGACTCCAGCTGCGGTCCATCTCCACTAAACTCCTGAACTGGGATTCCTTCACCGTCCCTCTAAGGCCACATTTGCCCCTGTTGCTTGATGTAACATCGTCCTTTTACTAAATTTTCCGCTAAAATGCTTGAATATCACAATCTGTGAGCAGCCAGCTTCTTCAGGAATGACATTTGTGGTTTAGTCCTTATTGTGGAGGGGATCCGGTGACTATCTACCATGTACCTCTAAAAAAAAAGACATTCTTCCCTATGATTTTATAGGCCATGGTCAGATAGTATAGTATGGTCAGAACATTCCTCTATAAAAACTATTTCTATTTGTCTTATAATTAAATTCTTCTTTTGGATCATTAGCTGTAACCTGGCATCAAACTTAACAGCAATAAACACTTTAATTGTGTCTGTATGTAACAAAATCTACTATACTTAATATATAAATTAGTTTATGAATTGAATTACTAAAAGAAGGGAAATTTTTTATGTAAGTTTTCTGGATCTGCTATTTGAAATATTCTCTGTTGGAGTTTTTCTCAATGCAACAAAGTTTTCAGCTGTTGATTTTTCCTGATAATTTTTATAATTTAAAGGCTTTTAGCAAACATTCACATTCTTCAGTGACTGGTGTCCAACTAATAATATTCCTGTGTGATAAAATGCAGAGGCACCAACTCATTTTACCTTTAATAATCAGTTTTCCAGACGTCCTCTTATCCTCAGCCTCAAACATGTATTTGGCTTCGTCTTCATATCTGGCAGCTTTTACAACTAGAGTGTGTTGTTTTCCATCTGCTTGGATTTCAAACTTATCGTCGTTTGACAATTCCTGGGTTCCTTTGAGCCAACGGAAGCTCTTGGGCTCTCGTGAAATTTCCAACTCAAACTTAGCTTCATCTTTCTCGTATACATGCACATCGGCCAACGGTGTAATGAAAGAGATGGGAAGCTCTGTTGGTTCAGAAGGAAAGAGTTAATACAATGTTGGGAAGAGGGTTTGGATCAGGCCAGTTTGCCTGAAGATACCACAATGACATATGGTTGGTCCTTTATACAGTGTAATAGCATTTACCCCAAACTGTAAATCACTATTACATCTGTGCTATCTTATAGTTGCTGAAAAAGCAGGAAGACAAGATTCAGCTTTTACTTTTTGACAGTTTTGGAAGAGGAAGCTCACCCTTCACTTTCAGGTTAGCAGAACACTTGGCGTTGGCGGCGGTGAACACAAGCTCCCCTGTTTGGGGCAGTTTGCAGTTGTACAAAACCAGAGTGTGTTTGGCGCCATCTTCCACAATCTCAATGTCCTGCAAGCGGCCAACAAACTTCAGTATTTTACCAAAAACATGAGCAATCGATGAAGAGTGATTAGGATGGGGGGAAGCTGATGGAGGAGCTAGCAATCCCTCAATTAAACATGTCAACTAAAATAGAATCACATGAAGATCAGAGATGTAGTTTAATATAACGTACAGCAGACGGACTGAGGACTTCTCCGTTTAGCCTCCACTGGCCGTGAACGTCGTCCTCACTGAGTTCGACTTCGAATCGAACTGTCTCTCCTTCAGAGACCTCGGCACCATACATGGGCCGAACCACCTTGATGTGCCGAGCTGGCGTTCAAGAAAGGGGACAAATTTCTCTCATTGGAGATATTCAAAATTTCAACACAAAGACAACATTAACTGACACAGATATGGAGACGGTAGATGAAAGTAGACAGACAGTGGTGTTATTTGTCGGAAGTGTAAAAGGGATTCGGGGTTAAGGCCAAACTCTTCGGACCATAAAGAACCAAATGGGGCTTTGGACAAACCCACCCACTTGGTTTTCTATGGAACTGTCCAACAGGCAATGAAGATCAATAAAAGAGTTTTTTTAATAAAGAATTGATGGTTTGTTAGAGTAGTTGTGTGAAAAAGAATCTAGAAAGAATACAAGAGTGCTTCTGCTTCAAAAGAGACAATATCCAGGTTCTCAAAAGGCCAGAACCACTTGGTGAAGCTAGAAGCTTTACTCTTGGAGAGCACAAAGATGACAGAGAGTAGTAACTCAAAAATATGACAAAAAAGATGCTTTAAATAGAAAAATACATGAGGTGGGGTTAGAAGATGGTGAAAGTGAAGGTGATGAGGATCCATGGAGATGAAGGTGGCTCAACACAGGTGAGTCAATTACCTTCGATGTGAAGTTCGGCTGTCGTTTTGTCTGTCCCACAGTCACATACATACTGTCCCTTATCTTTGTCACCAACTTTCTTGATGATTAGTGTTCTCCGCTTGCCCTCAGCCTTGATGGCCACCATCTTTGAGGCCTTGATCTCAGCCTCGTTGTGGTACCACATGACATCGACATCTTTGCTGAGCTCGCAATCTAGAACCACTTCGTCTTTCTCGACTGCAGTATAGTCCTGCAGCTTAATCGTGAAGTAGGGATCTCCCTCTGGAACGGGGAGATTTATGATGACTCTTCGAACCGAATGTACGACAAATAATGCATGCAGCAGAAGATAACTCAACAAAGACGGGTGGGAGGAACAGACAGAAAACATAGTCCAACAATTTCTTACAACAGACAGACAGAATGAGGCATTTTTGGGACCTCGACAGACATAAACATGGAGAAACTTTGCAAAGAATTGAAGAGTAAATGTGGATACCTATAACTGTCAAGTTGGCCATGGAAGGAATTCCTTTGGCCTCTGCCTTAATTTGGCAGATATCGTCTAGAGTCACGTCCTTAATTTCTAGTATGTGTTTCTTTCCGTCCATGTGAGTGATGACGGTTCTGCTTGGATGGATTTTCACGTCGTTCTTGTACCAGGTGACAGGGATGTTCTCATGAGAGAGCTCCAGCTCAAAGCGAGCTGTACTGCCCTCCTTTACGGTTTGATCCTTTAGTGGTGAGACAAATCTGAGCCTGATACCTACAATCATATTAATAAAACATGTTCATACAAGAGGAGGGAACCCGCTCAGTGAATTAAGTCAAAATGGCTAATCTCTGTGCCATTTTGACACTCGGTGATGGAAAGCTGGCACTTACCCTCAACGGTGAGTCTAGCTGTGGAAGTTTTGCCCAAAACCTCAATCGTATATTCATCCTCGTCATCAAACTCACAGCAGTTGATGACCAGCATGTGTTTCTTCCCATCATCGATGATGTCGTACTTTTGGTCTGGGGTGATGATGTCAGCCCCTTTATACCACATGACCTTGGCGACATCCTTGGTGATGGTGCATTCAAACTTAGCCTGTTTCTTTTCTGGTACGGAAACGTCCTTCAGCGGGACAACAAAGTCCATCTCGATTTCTGGTTGGGGTGGGGTTGACACAGGGCACAACACATCAACAACACAACAGAACAAAAAATAAACACAACAGTCAACAGGCAGAGCCCTGTTTACACTGTCATCTACATTCTGAGTGATCCTGGTTGAATCTGTTGAAAGCTTGAGATTTCTTCTGGTGTTCTTGAGATGGACTCTACTCCTCTTCAAGCTCTTTGGTAAGTGTAAAAAATCAATTGGTGGTCTTCAGGGACTGCAGATGTTGAGTATAAACGGTGTCATCAGGGCACTTCTTAGTCATTGGATTCAAGTATCCAAACTCTTATTCGGTTGGCATGAAATGTTGTTGATGATGGCACATCTTTGTTTTCTTCCAGAAAGCTTCAGTTTACTTCTGCTCTGCAAACTCCAACTCAAAGATCTTCTAAATATTGTTATATTAGCTAAATATAAGGAAACTACTAACTATAAACAGGGCACTGCTGAAAAGAATACATACAAAGCACACGACTGAAAGACATTGACACAATAATGAACAGATCTACATACAGCTTTACATTTTCTATTGATAGGACAGACAAATCAACAAGACAGAATAAACTATTCACCCCACAAAACGAGCATTGGAGTTCCTTCTCATCTTACCTGGCTCATCCGGCCTTTTTAAATAAAGATCTAAGGTCTGCTCTGGTATGCCTTTTGGCTTTATTTGATTCCTCTCAGACCTTACACCTTTATTTTCACAGCTAAATTCCAAGAATCAGGGTCCATTGGGGTTTTGTGGGGGACCAGGAACGCCTCTTACCTTTGACATTTAGCATTGCAGTTGTGATGGCGTTCAGGGCCTGGTACGACACTTCCCCGGCCTGATCCAACTGGCAGTTTTTCAGTGTGAGCCTACGAACCGTACCCTCCATTTGGATGTCACACGTCTGATGATTACATTGCACTACTATTAAAAGAATAGTCAACACTGACATATATTATGTACAACTTTATGAGAAAAAGTCATACCGGAGATCTGGTCAAAACCTCTCCTTTGAGTTTCCATTCTCCTGGAACATCATCCTCAGATATTTCTGTTTCAAATGCAGCATCTTCCTTCTCTACCACCTCTATACTGGCCAAAGGCCTCAGGATCTCAGCTTCACGCTCTGGAAACAAGTATTTACTGCTTGTAAATATGTAACATCGTCAATACTAACCTGTAGAAACTATTTTGGGGATAGCAGTTGAAAGAAATCCAACCTCCTAGCGTTAGCTTGGCGGTATAGACGCGTCCTTCCACCTCCATGGCATATTCTGCTACATCGTCCGGCTGGCAGTTCTTAATGGTCAGTGTCAGCTCCTTTCCGTCCTTCGTGATCTCAACCTTGTCTGATGGAGTGAGCTCATTCTCTCCTTTGACCCACTTCCAGTTGGGAGTGTCTCTGAAGAGCTCACACTTAAACGTGGCATTGGCCTTTGGTTTCACATGCTGGTCTCTAAGTGGTTTTACTATCCAGTCTTTAATAATCTCTGTTGGAGTTAAATATCTCTTAGTCAGAGATTGGCATACTATTCACAATGTGATTAATTTGGTGAGAGTTGGCAGAGACCGAAAATAAACCTAGTCTGAAGTTAATTTATCAAGGTTAGATTTTAGCTGACTCCTGATTTGTCCTTGCCCTGGCCCAACCCTCACATTTTTCATTCATGCTAGTAAGGTATGCACCCTTTTTTCCTTTGGGGATCAAGGAATAATGGTCATGTAGCCATCCAAAAGACCCCTTACAGCCCAGCTGAAGGGAAAGACGATGGCTACTCCTTGTTCCCCCTATAAAAGGATTCCATACCTTCGTAAAATGGAGGGTAAGGGCCACGGAGGAATAGGAATCAGTCCTAGCATGGTCACCTAATTTCCAGTTCTGTTTTAATATACGCGTATTTGACACCTCCCTTTGTCTTACCGAGCACTTTGACGTTTGTGGTGGTCACGACGTCCTCCTGTCCTGACACTTCACAGGTGTAGGTACCAGCGTCTTCTAGTGTGGAGCCTTGGATGGTCACGGCGTGTTGCAATCCAATGATGTTGATTTGAATTTTGCCCTCCTTTTTCTTGAGGACTTCACCATTCTTCTTCCAGACCACGTCCCTCTCTTTGCTCAGCTCGCAGGATATGTAGATGGGCTGGCCCAGGATGGCCGAGTTCTCCGGTTCCAATTCCTTGATCCATTTTACAGGAAGCTCTGTGAGCATACAGAAATGCGGTCATATTAAAATCATGAATGTTCTCAGAGGGCTGGTTATGAGTGAATGTATGAAGCACACAAGTGTTATACTGAAGTAGGGCTTTAAGATATGACTGAAAAACGTATCACAATATAAGAGCTTGATATTGATCAATATTACTACTTACGGATCTGTTTTTGTTTTAAATATACATATTGTTTTTGATTTATTGTCCAGTCCTATCTTAAAGGTTCTAGTTACGTTTCCCTCAGAAGTCCAGAGGGCCACATAAAATTGATTATGATTAATCAAAGGCAGCTGGGTTACCTTCAACTATGAGCTTAGCAGTGCAGGAAATCTCCTTTCCAGCATTCTTGGCGACGCAGGTATATTCTCCAGTGTCGGACAGCTGGACATCAATGATGTGCAGCTTCCGATCTTTGCCGTCAGAGGTGAACTTGTGCTTGGGACTCTCACGCAGGTTGCCGCCATCTTTCATCCAGGAGGTGATGGCTGTAGAGGGTGAAACCTCACACTCAAACACGGCCGATGAGCCAATGGACTCGGCCTCCTTGAGGACAATATTTTCCAGCTTCTTGATGAACTTCAGGGGAACGGCTTTGAGTTTGAAGCCTGCAAAAGGTTCCTCTGGTGGTGTGGGGCCACCTCTCCCACCAGGTTTCATGCCCCGACCTCTGCCCTCTCCGGGCGATGGTGTCTGCTTGGCTGAAAGAGGATTTTAACATATAGTCATGAGTCTAAACAATGATATTTTTGAGTTCTGGTGTGAACATAAGGAAAGCACACTTACGTTTTAGCCCTCTGCCTCTGCCTCTTCCTGCTTCCTCTGCCGGCTGCCCCTCTGTTTAGAAACAATTACCATTAATCCGCTGCTAAACAATGAAACTGTTTATTGTTTTTTATGAACAAGCAAATGGGCGGCCATATGCAATGTTGTTTTCGTCAGGAATTGAAGACATGAAGTAATTAAATGAAGGCAGACAAACAGAATAATGAATTATGTATTACATTTTCACAATGACACAATTTTCACACCATTAGGAGATGACATGAACGTAAAGATGGTGTTATAGTGGGATGAACACATGTTGGGCAAATGAGAATGGAATGGCAGACAAACGCAGATGACTTAACAAGAACGTCTGGAAGAGATGGATGTGATGGACACAAACATGTAAAAACACAACAAAATGATCCGCAGGAAGGATTTAGATGGAAAGCATGGTGGGAATGGATGGAGATTATGGATGGCATGAGTGGAGGATTTTTCTTGGTCGCACCCAACATGTTGGGGTTGCCACCTTCTCACCTCTCTGGGTTACCCCAGGAACCTCCAAGGCACCTTCTTCTCCTTCACCTTCCCAGTCCTCTGAGCCATAGCTGTCCCGTGGAACCAGTTCCCAGCCCCAGGCTTCCTCTTCCTCCAGCTCTGCCTCTTCCTCTGCCTCCTCTTCAAACACCTCCTCCTCTGGCTGAGTGGCAACTTTCTTTATTTGCACAGCCCCAGGAGAGATCTCCTTCACTGCGGGAACTTTCTTTTTGCCAGGCTCTGCTGGTGTGACAGCCTTCGCCTCTTCTGGTGATGGTTTCTTTGGAACCTTTTTAAGAGTTGCAGCTTCAACAGAGTCTTTGGGTGACACGCTTTTTGGCTCTTTTTTAAGTTTGTCAATGCTTGGCCTCCTCTCAGCTGGAGCTGCTTCTGCCTCCTTGAGTTTGTCAACTTTAGGAGAAGGAGTCTTTTTCAGCTCTGCCTTTTTGAGCTGCTCCACTGGCTTCAGTGCTACGTCTTCCTTCTCCTCTTTAGCCTTGGGTATAACTCCTTTTTTTGTCTCCAAAGGCTTAGGTTTGACCTCCTCTGGAGTCTTCTCAGACTTCTTTTCAGGCTTCTTGTCAGGTGTCTTCTCTGTTGGAGCAGTGTCTACTTCCTTTGGCTTCTCTGGCTTTTTCTCAGGAGCTTCAGGGACGTCAGGTTTCTTGGGCTTAGCCTCTGACTCTTTTGCCTTTGGTTTGTCATCAGGACTGGTGCGACGGCGCTGCAGGTCATCAGATGGTTTCCTGTCTTTCTCCTCTAATGGTTTCTTCTCAGGCTCCTCAGCTTCTTTGGAAGGTTTGGAAAAGGGCTTCAGTTTGACGCTTTCCACTTCCTGTTCTGCTGTTGGGATTTTCTTTCCTTTAGTTGGTGCTTTGACCTCCTCTGGCTCTTTCTCTGGAGTTTTCTTTTTATCTGCTGGCTTTGGTACCTTAGTTGGAGGCTCCTTTACCTCAGGGAGTGCCTCCGCAGGTTTCTTTGCTGGCTCTTTGGGTTCCACCTCTCGGGGGATCCTTTCTCCCTTCTGGAAAGGCACACTATCTCTATCTGGCCTCTCCTTCTTATCTTTCTCTGGCTCTTCTAAAGGTTTGTCAGGCTTGTCAAAAGGTTTGAGCTTGACTACTTCTGGTTCAGCTTCAGATATGGGTAACTTTTTCACTTTTTTTGGTGCTGTACTTGGAGGAGCAGGTTCCTCTTCTTTTGGTGCTTTTGGGGTTTTCTTAAGAGAGATCTTGTCTTCTGGTTTCTCATCTTTAGGGGCAGGTTTCTGGCGGGTCCAAGCGTCTTTTGGAGTTTCTTTTTCTTCCTCCACTTTAGGCTTGATAACGTCTGGCTTTTTCACCCCCTCAGGTTTCTCTCTGGGTTTTCTTTCTTCAACAGTCCGTCTGGTGACAACAGACATCTCAAAAGACTCTTCTTCATGCACCATTTCCTCGGCATGGAAAACGGTGGTCTTGGTGACTTTCTGAGGTTTTTCTTCCTCTTCAGATTCTGTCATGGGAACTGATGGGACCTTCTTCAATGTGACAACCTCTTGCTCCTCTTCCACTTCCCTCATGACTCTGGTTGCTTTCTTCAAGGTGGGAATCTCAAACGTCCCGTCCTCTGTGACTTGAATTTTACCCTTTTTTTGCTGAACAGTTTCTGAGGCAGTAAAGGTCTGACATTACTGAATGACACAGGACTGACATCACAGTTCTTGCAACACAGAACACACATATGACGTTATAGAAAATGCTCAACAAATATACTAAACACAGAGATATAAGAAGAGAAACTATATTTCACATTTTGTCACATTACAACCACAAATCCCAAAGTATTTTAACAAAGATCCAACATCATATTAAACACCGGTGGATTCATTGGCCATGTTCAGGATTTTATTTTAGAGTATCAGAGTAAAGGGGACTGAAAGCAACAGCACACTACTTGCTTTTGGAAAAACCTTAAAAAGCCAATGAAAACACTAAAGTTGGTGGTTGTGAAGTGATAAATTGTGAAAAAAGTCAGGTAGTATCAATAATCTTTGAAAGGCACTACAGGGTAACTTAAACTAATTAACACAATGAGAAAATTTAAAGTAAAACTGCATAGATCTCACTTTCTTATATATTTATGAAAACATTCTTGGCAGTATTCATTATAGTGCATATTTAGTGTTTGCTGACACTCGTAAACCAAAGTTTGCACATCCGTCTAACTCACAATGCCCTCATCAAAACAGATTTTCACTTCAAATTGGACTGGCCAGCTAATAATGTCTCCCATATTTAAACTTCATATTATAAATTTAGAGGAAAAACTTCCCATGATTACATAAACCATGATTTAACTTTTATCTTCTCCTGTTAGCTGAAAATGATTATAGTGCAAAAGAAAGATGTAAGGTAGCTTTACATTAAAACTATCACGCTCTGATATAGACCTGAATTTGAACTTGTTTTCTCCCTGATTGAGAAGCACGAAAAATGCAATCTGATGCAAAAAGAGAGCAAATTGCTCGCTTGTACTGTACTTTAAGGGCCTGAGTGTGCTAGCATGTCACACGTGCTATTTGTCTTGTAAGTAATAAGCTGTAACATAACAGAAAATGGAGCTGAGAGTGCAAAGAATCAGGGTCCATTTTCTTAAAAGTCAAATATCTGATTAGTTGAGATGCTTATTTCTCAAGTTAATACCAAGTAATTTCTGTACTGAGCATAACAAAGCAGTAATTAGTGATGGTTTGCTTTGGCGCCCAACATTGTGTTCAGGTGTAGATTTGCTGCCATCTACTGGCTGTTTAGAGGCAAAGTGAGAAGTGGTCTTACCTTTCTGGACTCCTCCCGGTGTCTGGACAGGTCCTTTGGTTTCATCTAATACAAAAGGATAATGAAGAAACTCATTAGGTTTTGGTTATTACTAACAATGTGACTCGTTTTCCTTGAAGACTGTAAGAAACATTTAATTATCTCACAGTAGAGGTGAAGAATTAAGGTGAGATATAAGAAGATGTTTAAAAAATTGCATGCTTTTGTTGCACGGAAGAGGAAAAGGTCAACATGACCCGTATTAGTAAAGACATCTGGTGAAATAAGAGGTTTTAAAAGATGGATTTAACTGAAAAGATAAAGAGGACGGTTCTCTGAAGGTCCTCTACCTTTCAGAGCTGGCTTTTCTTCTTCTGGAACCACCTTAGTCGGTTCTTCAGCCTTCACAACAGGCTTCACCACTTTCAAGAGCAACATTAGATTAATCAGATGTTTGGCAAACTAGCATCCAAACACTTCTTCAACCGTTTTCTGTCTGAATACCTGGTTTTGTTTCCTCTGGTGGAGGGATTTTCTTTTGAGTAACTTCAGGTCTTTTCGGGGCTTCTCCAACTTTTGGTTTGATTTCTTCAGGTACAAAGAAAAGATGAAAATTTACACAAACATCTTAAGAACATGCTTATCTGAACTCAGAGAAGTTTAAATCCAAGAGATCATTTTCTGACCTCTGTGTTCAGGATAAAGTTTCAAAGATTTGCTTTTTTCCAAGAGCGCATTCTGTCACGAATGCCTTTAAAACCAAACAATGTTGAGTACCTTCTGGAGGAGGAGCTGGCTTCACTTCTTTGGGTTCTGGAGGCAACTCCTTCTCCTTCACAACAACTTTAAAGATAAACAAGACAACAATCAGACAAACATTCAGACTGAGGTAAGAACTGAAGCACGGCAAAGAAAAAACAGCCTTTAGGCAGCTGGAAGACCAAACAACCTCACCGCTCTGGTTCACACACACATTGTATAGAAGAGTTAGAGAAACGGCCAGGGGGAAAATCCAACACAATCTAACTGCGTTTCCATTACAAATGTGTGCAAAACTTTGTTGATATTCTGCTGATGGGGGGGAAAAAAAACATATTTCACAATTGTGGTGCTTCCATTAAATAAGATACAATTAAAATCACACATGAATAAGTTTGTCCACACAATATTTCATTAAAAAACTTACAGTGCCATCATCCTCCTACCTGTCATTTTCTTTGTCTTTTCCCTAAGTAGTAACATCCGGTTGTTCATCACATGACCGGTATGATGCGAAAAAAATGTTTCCATTGGAGTTTTGCAAAATACACTAATCTCTTTAAAGGCTAAAAACCTTTAAAGAGATTAGTGGCTAAAAGGTTTTTAGCCTTTAAAGCCTTTAGCCTCATCTTAGCACGAAAGCTTTATCAAAATACATGAGTTTTTTCAAAAGTCTCATGTTTCCATTAAGCAAATTTATTTTTGTAATTCCAATTTGCACAATTAAATGGTAAGTAGCAAATTTCCATTAATTTTACAATTACGCAAAGTGGAAATACAATAATAAATGTTCATAACGGAAAGACAATTTACAAAAAAAGAACTCACATTTTTTTAATCAAAAGTTTCTGTGCTAGAATCAGTCGGTTTTTTGGCTTTATTGAAATTAGTATATTTCACAAAACTGCAATGGAAACTTTATTTTTATTTTGCATCACACAAGTCATGTGATTACCGAATGGATGATAATATACTGGCGGAAAAGACAACATAATGATAATGTCACTGTTATTTTTTTAAAGATTTATGTGAACAAACTTATTTATGTGATTTTAACTGTGTTCCTCATTTAATGGAATTACCACAATTGTGAAACTGCGTTTTTTCAACGTTAGCAGAATATCAAGAAAGTTTCGGACACATTTGTAATGGAAACGCAGAAGACAAGTAAAGACAGATTGTGCTTGAACAGAATGGGTGACATGACATGGAGGTCGTTCTGGACGGTGATATGAATGTGGAGAATCCAAACAGGAAGTGATGTCGGGTGCTCAGATCAGAAACTTGTGCTCAGTGATAGTTTTCCTCCTCTGTACCTCTGGACGTTTCTTGAAGAAAGAGATTTTCTTTCTCTTCTGGTTCCGCAGTCAGACCCTTCGTTTCTGTCATGGACTGCATTCCTTGGCGTTCTGTCTCGGTTCTGGTTTCGTGTGTTTTTAGAAGCATTGAGTGGATGTGTGGTGTGGTTCTGGTGTGTTCTGATGGGTGACCAGTGGTGCTAACTTTGGGTTTATCTGTTACTGAGGGCTCAAAGTTAGGCCGACCTTCGGTTAGTTCTCTCTCTGCTTGTTTGTCTTTACGTTGAACACCAGCAGACATGTTGGGTTCAATTGGTTGCTCTGACGTCTTTGAATCTCTTGAATATTCTCTTCTTCCTTCAGTTGTGTCCGATTCTTTAAACATCACATCGAGTGTAGATGTCAGAGAGACTTTTTTTCCTCCACCAATAGTTGCTGCCTTTTCTTTTGCTGGAACCGTCTTTGCCTGAACTGTAGCATCAGATTTATCTCCTCTATATGCAGTAATTTGTGAAGAAAGGTCTTCTGGACTGATTGGTTTGTCTGATTCATCTTGACTTTGCAAAGTTTCTGCTTCAACAAATGATTTTCTTCCTGTTTCGAGCTTTAGTTCCCTAATATTCACTTCAATCTCTTCAGGTTGATTTAATGCATGTATTTGATCTTTTGTGGATCTTTCTATCAGAACAGAAACATCACCTGATGTGTAAACAATTTCTCCTGGTCTAACATCCTTTACTTGAGAATCAGGGGATATATATGTCTGTATGTCTAGCATCTCCTGTGTGCGTGCATGCATTGATTTTTCATACGCCACATCCATAACCGGCGTCTTTGAAACTTTTTGCTCTGTTTCCTGCTGCTCCATCATTGCAGTCTGGGAAACGTCATGAAAATAATCTCTAACTGTTTCTGTTTTAGACATTAAGCTTTCGATTGGTGACTTTTCTCTACGTTTCACCCTCTGTTGTGTTTTATCTTCACTAGCTTTGTCTGTTGTGAGGTTATTCACCTTCTTCTCTACAGCCTCTGGACTGACAAGGTCAAACATTTTCTCTGTTACCGTTTCAACATTTGTCTCCAGGTTATCAGGAGCTGTAGATCTTTGTAAACGGTCTGATTTAAAGTCGCCAACATCAGTGATGAGATGTTTTTCAGATGGTATCTCCATCAAAGTTGCAGCTGCGACTGCTTTCTGCTGTTGTTTTGTTTCTGGAAAAAGCTGGCTAATTTCTCCATGTTTTTGTTTTACTCTTGCCATCATGGAAAGTTCTCCATCTTGTGTTTCGGTTTGCTTCACGCGTTTGGGAGGAAATGAAGCTGGTTTGTCAAGGATGTTAACTTTTTCAAGAGGAACCTCCTTGGCTTCTGGTTCTGATCTAACTTGAGACTTTAATTTGTCTTGCTCTACTCTTGTAGGCAGCTTGTCTGCTCCATCTTCTACCTTTATTTGTTTAGACTTCTTCAAAGACGAGGGTTCATTGTCATCTATGGCTATACCAGATGTTTCGAAGGCCACCTCCATCACAGGAGCCACAGAAAGTTTCATTAATATTTTTGGTGTTTCAGCTTCTTCAGCTGGAGTAAAATGTCCATATTCCTGTTTGAAAACAGCTGCCTTCCACTCTTTGTCTTGAAATTTTGTATCTTTTTCTTTCAGAGATTTGGATTTCTTTCTTGCAACATCTTGTGTAATTTCTGTCTGGTCCAACTTCTCCTCTTCAGTTGCTTCTTGTGAAATTTGTCTGGATTTTTCTGTTTTCTGTCCTTTTCTTGCAGCTTCAGTTTCTGCGTTTGAGTTTTTCATCTCCTCAGCTGGACGAGTTGTGGTGGTTTTGTCCATTTCAGTAACTTCTTCTGCATTTTCTGCATCTCTTAGCTGTTTCTCTATTGAAATATTTCCCAGAACTTCAGTTTTCTCTGGTTTATTAAAGATCTTTAAGTCTCTGACCCTATCGTCAGTATCTTCTGGTCTCTGTTGTATTTCAGCTTCTTCCTGTCCAACAGGAACCTCTGTTATCTTTCTCTGCACTTTTTCCTGTTCTTCTTGTGTTGGTTTAAAACCCTCTAACTCATCAACTATCTCCTCTGTGGTGTGACCGCCTTTAACTGCGAATGTTTTGTGCTTTTCTAACTGAGATGAAACTGGTTTAGGTTCCTTTGAAGGTTCCTGTTTGGATACATTCTCTTCAATCTGAGATGCCTGATCTTCTGTGTCTTGAACCTTAAGAGATGACTGAAACTCATCCGTCTTTTGTAACTTCTTGGTCGTCAGGGCTTCCTCTGTTAATGTGCTCCCTTCAGTTACCTTTTGGTCTACCTGAACCTCTTTCCTAACTGAAGTTTCTTCTATATTAGCTGGAACATCAGCTTCATCTAAGACTTTTACTTTAAATTGCTGTTTTGTAGATTTTCCTCTTCTGTCAGTTTTAGTTTTGTCTTTATCTCTGACTAACTTTGGTTGAATGTTTTGGTCTGTTGCCTCTACAGTTTGGTCCATTTCCTTTATTTCCTTTGGAAAACCCTCAGCTTCACCTGTTGCAAACCCACCTTCTTGGATTTCTGACAGATTTTCTGCAGGTTTTTCTTGCTTCGTGGCTCTAGGTAATGGTTTGTCAGTTCTGTCATTGACAGAGGTAAGGTTAGCTTTATCTAAATAGCAGATGGTCTTTGACAGGATTTGCTTGTCTTCAGTTATGATCTCAGATGTCGATTGTTCTGGAGAACCTTTCAAAGTTCTCTCTTTAACTACACTGCTTTTTATCTGGTCTTGTTCAATGATCGAACCCTGAAACTTGCTAATTCTCACTTTGGGTAACATATCATCATCTGTTGGTTGATATACTTGTTCTTTATCTTTGTCAAGTAGATCATCTTTAATAATTTTTCTGTTTTTATCCATTACAAGTGAAAATTCTTCATCTGAAATATCAATTGTTTGGGGAAACTTTTGTTTTTTATTCTCTGAGGAAATAAAAACCTTTGGAGAACCTAAATCTTTGGTTTCACCAGATGCTGACTCAGTTTCTTTGATGTTTGGTGGCTTAGGCGTTTCTTCATCACCAACTGTCGTTTTGTCTTCACTGACTGTTAGTTTTATGGTTTTATCCACAGCTACTGCTGGTTTAAATGGGATATGTCGGTCCAAAACATCTGTTGATTTTGCAGACTTGGATAAAACTGACTCCTCTGGGGAAATATCTGCCTCTTTCACTTCCTCAATGACTGAAAACTCAGATTGTCTCATTTCTGGTAGTTTCTCTGTTTCCTTAACCTTAACATTTTCTTCTGTGTTTATTTTTGAAAAATTTCTTTCCATTTGTTCCTGTGTTGCTTGTTTCTCTTTAATGGCAGAAACTTTCAACATTTTATCAGTAACTGTACTGATGTTTATCTGGTCTTGTCTAACTATTAACCCTTGAGGTTTGCTCATTTTCTCTCTAGTTAACGTTTCTTCAGCTGTCTGTTGTTCATCACTTTTTCTCATTTTCTTAGTTTTAACTGGTTTTGATGGGATTTCTTTCTGTACAATATCTGTAGAGCTCTCAAGCTTTGAGAAAACTGATTTTTCTGGAGAGACGCCAGATAAATCTTTCACCTCTTTAATGAGTAAAAACTCAGATTGTCTCCTTTCTTGCATTTTTTCAGTTTTTTTAATGGTTTCGTCTGTGCTTATTTGTGAAACTTTTCTTTCTGCTTGTTCCTGTGTTGCTTGTTTCTCTTTAAGGGGAGAAACTTTCAACATCTTATCTGTAACTTTACTGATGTTTATCTGGTCTAGTCCAAGGATCGACCCCTGATGATCTTCAGATGCTGGTTGTTCTTTTTCCTCTTTATCTTTTGTTGTTTTCTTAGTTTTAACTTTTTTTGATGGAATTTCTTTCTGTAAAACATCTGTAGCGTCCTCAAACTTTATTAAATTTTCTTCCTTTGGAGGAAAATCCCCTTCATTGATTTCTTGATCATCAGTTAACTCTATAGGTTGTTTTGAGGTCACTTTACTTTGTTCACCTATGTCAGCTATTTTGTCTTTGATTGGCAGCCCTTCCTTTGTTAAAACTGTTTTTATTGGTAGTTGATTATCCACCGCATCTTTAGTCTTCATTAGTTTTTGTCTTTTCTCTTTAGATGATCTTGAATCCTTCAGATCACCGTCTACTTGACTAGTTTGCTCATCAACTGCCAGTAATTCAACTTCTTCTAAACTTTCCTCTTTTACTTTTTCTTCTTCCTGCACACTTTTAGTCTCTTTAAGAGGAGAAACTTTAAGAGTTTTATCTTTAACTGTACTAATTGTCACCTGATGTAGTTCAGTAACAGTTTGAGTTTTTGTACATTCCTCAGCTGGATGTAGTGATTTCTTGTCGATAAACCTCTTAACTGTTTCAGGTTTTCCATCTTTTCTAAGCGTCTCTGCTTCAGTTTCATCCTCCACTGCGATGCTTTGTGAAGGTGCCTTTTTGTCTGAAGCTTCTTTAGTTTTAGCAAACCTCTGTCTTCTGATCTTGGTGGATAATGATGTTTTCTGAGGAACTTCCTCAGGAACTGGGAACTCCCTGTCTGGGACTATGTACTGCTTTTCAGAAACTTTGACTTCACTAAAAGTTTCTTTGTCTTGAAGTGAAGTGTCATCTTCACCTAATGTCTGCAGTTTTGGTTTCTCTGCAGCTTCTTTCTTTAAACACCTGGTACTAATGTCAGCGAGTTTTGATGAAACGTTTGTTTCAATGACCTCACGTGAATCAGTTTCATGAATTTTTGAGTCTAGCTCTTTCTGAGGAGCTCGTTCTGACGCATACTGTTCTGTCATGACAGATATTTTTGGTTTGTCTTTAAATTTCTGGTTTGTAATTAATCCATTTGCTGCAGAAACATTAAGAATTTCATGTTTTCCAGTTTCAGCATCTTCTTTCGGCTGTTCTATGTCTTTGGGGACCAATCTCTGTCGTCTATGTTCATTAGGTTTATCCTGAACTGTCACATTAATCTTTTCATCAGTTGAAGGAAAAAAGCCCATTTCCTTTAATCCCTCAGTAACAGATATTTCTTCAGTTTTTTTGTTGGTTTCTTGTGTCTCAGATTCAATATTCTTGCGTTCTTTAACTGGACCTTCATGTTCTGCACATGATGCTCTTTTCTCGTCCTCTACAAGAGCTGTGAATGATGCTGAAGGTTGGAAAAATTGAACAGTTGTGAAGAGAAAGCACCAGGAGGCGGTGCCAAGAGATTAGAAACAAACAGACACAAACAGCTGGGGTTAAATGATCAATAATAAAGAGGTTAAATAAAAGACGATGGTTGTGGTTTTCTACCTTTCTCCACTTTCTTTCCTTTTGTCTCAGCAGGTTTGGAAGGAAGCTTCTTGAGTTTGTCTTCAGTTTCTTTAAAGAATAATCAAATTAAGATTTAGGTTTGGACATTTAAGAAAAACAAAAGAGAAACAAAAAACGACAAAAACATCAACAGGCGGCGGATAGAAGGTGACAAAGCAAACTCAGAAACAGAATAAAAAGACGGAAAATGATGTTAAACAGAAGAATGGACGTGAAATGGTGACCCCTGGTGGTTGCTCAGGATATTACACAGAGAATAAACAACCTGCAACCAACCAGAGTCTGATGAAACGGTTAAATATGACATAATGAATGATGGTACCTCCAGCGGCTGTTTCTGAGGGAATCTTTATCTCTTGTTCTGGTTTTAAAGAGACTGAAGGTTTCATCTGATCCTGGATTAAGAGTTCCCGTTTCTGAGGAGGAACGTCTTCGGACTTCAGCTGCTCTGCTTCTGGTACAAACTTCGTAATAAACTCCAGCTCTGTGACTGAGGTCTCTAGTTCTGCTTTTACAGAGTGGTAGTCCGGTTTTACATCAAACACCGGTTCAGATTTCACCTTTTTCTCTTCGGTTAGCTCAAACAATGCAACCGATTCAATTAACTCTGATTTAATTTCTGTCTTTTTCACTTCTCTGTGAGTTTCTTCTCCTGTTCTGCTGAGTTTTTCTGAGATTTTCTCAGATTTCACACCGATAACTTTTAATTTTTCACTTGTTTTTCTTGCCAACTCTTCTTTAACTGAACGTTTTTCTTCAGTTTTGCCTTTGCTCCTCGTTTCGTCTGCTGGTGATTCGATCTCTTCAGACTCATCTTCCGTCACTTTTGCTTTAACTTTCTGTTTTATCTCAGAGATTTTAGCAGATTTTCTCTCCTCTTCCTGTTTCCTCTGAGTTTCTTCTGGTTTCTCAGTTAGAACTGGTTTTGTAGAAGAAGAGGCGTCATGCAGCGACGCCAAGAGGTGAGAATAAAACACAGAGACAAACATCAAACGTTAGAGGGATTAATAGAAAGACTGATGATAATCCAACCGGCTGGATTTTATCATCAGGACTTAAAAACGAGGATGCGGTTACAGTAATCCATCTCGTTTTCAGACGGTCGGTACCTTTTTCAACAGGAACAAAGACTTTCTTCTCCTGACGAATCTTCTCCGTCTTCTCAACTACAGGTTCTTTTATTCAAGGTTTTTTTTAGTCCAAGATGGTGAGTTCGAAGAAGATTGTTATAAAGAAATAAAGTTAAGACCGTTAGAAACAAACACACAGAAAGATCCAGAAAACACAAAGATTTGAGAGTTTAAAGAGACGTGGAAGATATTCTGAAACCAGCAGCAGCATCTGGAATTTTTCTGATTATTACACGAAATGCAGGGTGATTTCTTTTGTAAAGATGTAGAGGAGACAACAATTCTGAGTATACGGTGTAAATACCGAGGTTTAAAAGTGAAAGGCAAATAGATGTCAAATGATGCCTAAATGTGGATAAAAAGTTCAAAGAAATTCAGCTATATTTGATCTTCTGAAGTCAGTTTTGCTGTCAAGTTTAAAAATTAACACATTTCAAGGTTCTCTGTTTTAAATAATTAGGAGAGTATGATATTTTATAGTTCTTTGATTCAACTTTTTATTGTTGTGAAAGATTGATTTGCTAATATTTAACATCTGAAGTTCACTTTCTCTTTCTTTTTTGTCCGTACTCTACTTTTTGAACCTTTTTCTAATTAATTTCACGGTTTTTATCACTTTCTTTTCCCTACTTTACTATCTGTCCAGGACGCTACGTCATTTATTTACATGAAAATTACGGCTGTCAACATTTACACAAGCGACTCCTCAGAATTAAACACATTAAATTCCTTAAATTTAACGCGTTAAAATAACATTACACAGAATAATTGGACTACATGGTTTTTCTCATCTTCCCTCTAAGTTTCTGATCCTCTCTAGCGCCCCCTGGTGGCACTCACTTGGAAAAACTGTTATAGATATTTGTCATACATGCAGCTAAAAGAAAAAAAACTTTAAAAATACAAAAAAATAAATAAATAGAATGAATTCATAATTACGAGGATAAAGTCAAAATAATACGAGAATAGAGAAACAATACTACAACTTTATTCTGGTAATACTATGACTTTATTCTTGTATTAGTTTCACATTATTCTCATAATATGACATATGTTTATAAGTTACTCTTGTAATTTTATTGTTTTTTTGTTTTCTTAACGTGGGCCTAATACTCCGTAGACGACACCAATTTATTTTATGTCCATTTTACACAAAACGAGTTAACGTGCAAAACATTATTGATTTTTAATAATTCAAGGCAAAACTGAACTCAGAAAAAACTTATAGCTGAATTTGTCTGGAAATTTTAAAATTTCATTTTTTCTTCTGTGGAGATGTTCTGTAATATTTAACCGGTTCTGTGTTGAAGCTGATAAATGCTGAACTCAAAGAGACGTTTCATGAAGAAGACAAAGGAAGAAAAAGAGTCGATGTTTTTGTCATCTGTACCTTTCTGAAGAGATTCTTGTGCTTCTCGTTTTGGTCCGACCTTCTCACGTGTTTTAACAGAAACGGTTTCACCTTCAAAAGTTTTCTCTGCTTGTTTCTGTGGTTTCACTTTGTCAACTTTCTCAGGAGGTTTTTTCTGACTGATCACCTCTTCTTCAGCCTTTTTCTGAGGAGGTTTAATCTCAGGCTTTGTCTCAGGAATTTTCTCTGGACGTTTTTCAGGAATTTTCTCTGGGAGTTTTTCAGGAATTTTCTCTGGGAGTTTCTCAGAGACCTTTTCTGGACGTTTCTCTGAGATTTTTTCTTGAATTTTTTCTGGGATTTTCTCTGGAAGTTTCTCTGAGATTTTTTCAGGACGCTTCTCTACAATTATTTCTGGACGTTTCTCAGAAATTTTCTCTGGGTGTTTCTCAGAGATTTTTTCTGGAAGTTTCTCTGGGATTTTCTCTGGAAGTTTCTCAGAGATTTTTTCTGGAAATTTCTCTGGGATTTTCTGTGGAAGTTTCTCAGAGATTTTTTCCGGTATTTTCTCTGGAAGTTTTTCTGGAATTCTTTCCTGTATTTTCTCTGGGATTCTTTCAGCCACCACCTTCTGTACAATTTCCGGTTTACTTTCCGGCATTTTCTCCGGAGTTTTTTCCTTCACCTCAGCTTTCCTTGCTGCCGTTTCAGATATTTTTCCAGGTTTTTTGCCCAACACCGCCTCTTCATCAGGCATTTTCTGGGCGACCTTGTCAGATTTCTGTTGGGGCTTGAGAGCTTTAAGAGGGTTTGACAGAAAAACATGCAGAAGACATGACCATAAAGAAGAAGAGAATGTGCTAACGCACAAAAAAATGTTTTAGATCACTCAAATGGTCTTTTTTGTCAAGCAAAGCAAAAAAGAGAGGTTAATTTCCTAAAATATAACAAATTTTAAGACCAGTTTAAGAGTACCTTTGTCCTTCTGAGCTGGCTCTTCTTTGGGAGGAGCCGCTTTAGGTTCTGGTTTCTTTGCTGCTTTCGGGAGATCAGGAACTTTTTCTTCCACGGGAACTTTAAAGAGTACCGTTCACAAACATTACAAGACTTTTAAACGTCAGGGAATGTAAAAACACTCCACTGAGCGTCACAAACAGAAAGACACAACTGAAACAAACACGGCATGCACCCTCATCACCACAAAAAGAACTTCAAGTTTTAATGTCAGGAGCTGCAGAATGAGCTTCGGATACCTTTAACTGGCTTCTTCTGAGGTTCTTCTGCCTCTTTCTGAACTTTCTGTGGGACTGAAGGAGGTGGAGGAGCAGCCACCTCCTTCTTTACTGGTTCTTCTGGCACTTTAAAAAGAACAAATTACCCTCTGTCACTATGGTAAATGAACCTAAAGGCAGTCAGTTCTCTCAAAGAAGGAGGTAAAAAAGGTTAATAAGACACAATCGGACTCAGACGAAGATTATTTTCTGGGTTAAATAATCCAGAAGTTTGAGCAAACGAAGGAGGGGTTTGTGTTAGAAGGTGTTGTGTACCTTTCTTCTGAGGTTCCTTCGGTTCTGGTGTTGGTTTTGCAGGTTCTGGTTTAGGAGGTTCAGGTTTAAGGACTTCTGGTTTTGTTTTCTTCGGTTCTGGCTTTGGTTTTGGAGCTTCTGGTTCAGGTTTGATCTTTGCAGCCTCTTCAGGGGCTTAAAGTGACATTCAGACGGTTTCAGGCCAAAGACAGTGAAAGAATCGCTTCCACATTCGAAGCTAAACAGTTTGTTTTCATACAACCGTGAGAACTCAACACACAGATACAAACAGAGCAGAACAGACAAGAGCTGGAACAATTAACTGGATTAATCAATTATTGAAATAATCGTTAACTACTTTAGTAATCGATTAATTGTTAACGTGAGTACACAGACTCTTAAAAACTGTACAAAAAATAAATATACATCTTGTATTTAAGATAAAAAAAACTTTTGTCTGTAAACATATTCTACCCCACCTTCTCAATTGACAGTTTTAAGTAAAAATGTAAATGAAAAATCTGCAGAATGTATAAATTTTTTTTTAATATGGTTAATTGATTAATCGATTAATCGTCAGAATAATTGAAAACAAATAATCGTTAGTTGCAGCCCTAGAGCATACCTTTGGATGGAGGAATCACTGGCTTCCCTTCTGGTTCCGCTTTAGGAGCTGGAGCAGGCTTAACCTTTGGTTCTGGTTCTACTTTTGGAGCTGGAGCAGGTTTAGCCTTTGGTTCTGGTTCTTCTTTAGGAGCTGGAGCAGGCTTAACCTTTGGTTCTGGTTCTACTTTTGGAGCTGGAGCAGGTTTAGCCTTTGGTTCTGGTTCTTCTTTTGGAGCTGGAGCAGGTTTAGCCTTTAGTTCTGGTTCTACTTTTGGAGCTGGAGCAGGTTTAGCCTTTGGTTCTGGTTCTACTTTTGGAGCTGGAGCAGGTTTAGCCTTTGGTTCTGGTTCTTCTTTAGGAGCTGGAGCAGGTTTAGCCTTTGGTTCTGGTTCTTCTTTAGGAACTGGAGCAGGTTTAGCCTTTGGTTCTGGTTCTACTTTAGGAGCTGGAGCAGGTTTAGCCTTTGGTTCTGGTTCTTCTTTAGGAGCTGGAGCAGGTTTAGCCTTTGGTTCTGGTTCTTCTTTAGGAGCTGGAGCAGGTTTAGCCTTTGGTTCTGGCTCTGCCTTTGGAGTTGGGGCGGGTTTGGCTTCTGGTTCAGCTTTGGGCTTTGCTTCAGGAACCGGTTTCTTGGGCTCAGCTGGAACCTGAGGTTTGGCTTCATCTTCATTTATGCAACATAAACATTAACTGATGTTAGAGTCTGAAGAAGAGTTTTAAAGAGGGTGAAGACTAAGAAGAAAGAGGAAGATTAACAGAAAAGCAGACACCAGCGAAGTCCAAACAGAACAGAACAAACCCAGATCAAACATCATGAAGAAGTTAAGAGGTTGAAACTACAGATGGGAGCCACAGAGAAGAAATACAGACCTTTGGTTGGAAGTCCGGGCTTCTCTTTTGGAGCAGCGACTGGCTTCTTCACCTCCTCTGGTTCTGTTAGACACATTAAAACAACAACTAAAGGAGCAGAATCAAAACATAAGAGCATGAACCCGCATTGCAAGGAAAGTTAATGTAAAGATAAACAACAATGAAGAAAAACATTGAAAATATTCAGGCAGTAGTAGAATACCTTTGGGAGCAGAAACTTCCTTCTTCTCTGGGACTGAAACTGCAGGAACCTTTTCCTCTACTGGCTTCCTGGCCTCTGGTTCTGCAAAGTTTTAGTTAAATAGGATGAGCATTTTCAAGAATACTTAACAGCCCACACAGAAATCCATCCCTGAACACATTCATACTTTTCTTGGGTTCCTCCACAGCTGCAGTCGGCTTCTCTTCGGGCTTCTTCTCAACTTCGGAATAAAAATAAAACACAAACCATGTTAGGAATAAATGAGAACTAATCACAGGTGAAGTTACTTTAAAACAGGTCAGAAATAACATCCCCAAAAATATAAATATAAATATGCAATTCTCTTTTGTACATTTCTGTCATGATACAGGTCTTAGATTTAATTGACAATGGTCTCAAGAATGTCTTAAATAGTCTTAAGTTTGAGTTGGTGAAACCTGCAGAAACCCTGAAATCTGTAAATTTTGTGTCAACTGTCCAAACTTTGAATGATGCTTTAACATGTGGCTGAGCTATGGAAATCCAAAGAGGGAGGAGTTTTCAGTCTTCTCATCAGAACTGTATCATTACCTGAACACACGTTGATTATTGTGTCGTTGGAAAAAGATTTTGCAGAAATAATACAAAAAATAATAATCTTAAACTTAATTAGAGGACATAAATCTTGACGGAGCTCTGTGTTACCTTTAGCTGGGATTTCCTCCCTCACTTCAACTTTCATGGTCTCCACTTTTTCTTCAACAGCAACTCTGGCAGCTGAAAGAAGACGCAGCAACACAAAGACTTATAATCAGTGTCTGAAAACATTTATAGCTACGACAGAGTATTAGGCCACGCTCAGAAAGGAACCAAAAGAAAAATAAAATTATGAGAACAAAGTAATAAAATTGTGAGAATCATAGTATTAGGAGAGTGAACTCGTATCAGAATAGTCATCATTTCACATGAATAAAGTTGTATGAGAATAAAGTCGCAATAATATGAGATATTATCATAGTTTATCATATGATATGAGTCATATCATATGAGTCACAGTATTACTAGAATAAAGTCATAATATTACGACTTTATTCGAGGAAGACTTTATTCTTGTAATATTATGACTGTATTTTCATATGATTTCAACTTTATTCACATAATACTTTGACTTTATTCTTGTAATTAGATTTTTTATTTTTCTTTGTGTGGCCCTAATACTCTGTAACACATAACATCAAGAAAATCCTAAGAAAAATCAGCTTGGTAGAAAATATTCTTCGATTTTGTGTTAAAAAGAGGTTATTACAAGAGAAAAAAAGAGCAAGGTAAACACAACGGTGATACCTTTAGTCTCTGAAATCTGTTGTGTTACAGTCTCTTCTGTCCAGCTCTGATACTCGACTGAAGACGATCAAAATCACAGAAGTAACAAAAGACAAACATGAGACATTTTGGAAACAGTTTGACATAAAATAACGAAGCTTTCTGACGTCTCAGAGGAAAAGAACAAACCAGTTTACACCAGTAGAAGAAATCTGAAGTTAGCATAAGTGGATACGATCATTCCACACATATACCGGGTTAAATTTAAAGGTGTGACAACACCAAAAACACCAAAGATAAGGAGTGTTAGAGGAAGAAGTGAGGCACAAAATGAAAAAAGAAAATCAGGACAATAGCAAAGTTTATCCAAGACGGTGATATTAAAATGGTGATGAAGGAGAAAGGAAGAGGGTGGAAAAAAAGAAAAAGGGTCAAATCTACCTGATAACTCCAGAGACTTCACTAAATAAGAACAGATTTTACTAGCTACATTTAAACGTTATTATTTTTAGTCCTGACAGGATGAAAATATAAACGGTGCTGGTTAGATGGTTAGAAGCTGATGAAGAGGATGAGGAGGGAGAAACATGGTACCTTTCTGCTGCACCTCCTCTTCGTACTGATACGAATATTCAGCTGATTCTTGAAGAAAAACAAAACATTTAAGACCCCATTATTAAATAAAAATATGCTTAGTTTTGTTGTTAATAAGGTTTGAGTTAATCTGATTAGTCAAATTTGAACATATTATCCTCATGTTAAGGAAGATTTCTGGATAAGTACCTCTCTGTTCGATCTTTTCTTCATACTGATAGAACTCAGCAGATTCTTGAAGAAAAACATTTTGGGTCTGTTAGCCACGAAGAACCGTTTCAGGTTTTATTTTAGTCCCTGCAGCAGTCTGTGAATCTTACCTTGAATTTCTTCTGATGAAGGCACTTCAGGCCTCTGAACTGAAGAGTCTGGGAAATCTACACAATACGGAGAATGGTTCAAACCAAACAGCTTTCCTGCTTTAAATCTCAACTATTGTGAACTGTCTTTTTTTACCTTCTGAAACATTTTATACCAAATTTAATAATACATTTTGGAATAATTAAATTTGAAAACAGGAATTTAACGAACACAGAAATTTATGACAATGATCGATATCATTTTGGCCATATCTGTGTTTTTGGTAAGTTGTTTTTGGTTGTGTTATTGTTTCATCCGGATATTTCGCACATGCTCACAAAGCTGGAGGGCATAAATACTATTGTACTACTTGCCATCCATAGCAGCGCTGCCACGGTAGAACAATTCTGCTAACAAAATGAAACCTGGAGACGTATGTATTATTAATTTAGCACAGTGCACCAAAGCAAGAGAAAACATAATGCAGAAAAACCATAGAAGAATCTTGTGAGCACTTTGCTCATGTCCCTTTATGATGCTAAGCTACGTGTGTTCAGGCTGTATAGTCACGTAATTTTATTATGAATTATTGCTATTCTCACTTGAGTAAAATTTCTGGATGCTTCACTGAATGAAGTGTTTTAACCAAAAATTTACCAGACGTACACCTGCAGTTTCAAAAGTTTCATATTAAAATAAATTGATTTGGACAATTTTTTATTTATGCTTAATTTTGTTAATTATATGAATTATTTTCATTTTGTTCTATAAAATACCAGAAATTCCACAAAACTTTAATTTGGTCCATCTGTTTGTCATTTTAAATATTAAATGTACTTATATTACAATCAGTTACTCAGTACTTGAGTTGCCTTTTTACAAAATACTTTTTTACTCTTGTGCAATTTCTTGGGTCTTTCTTTTTACTTTTACTTGAGTAAAAATTTGTTGAAACAGTGCTACTCTTACTTAAATACAGTTTTTCTGCAAATGTGACGTCACATCTGAGTGGACAACAAGAGTTTCCAAAAGTGTCCCTTCTGAATAAAATTTACCAGACGTAATTTTCTGAATAATAACTCACTCACCTGTCGGTACCATCGCTAATTCGATTTCTGTGAAAAAAAAAGAAGAAAAAAAAAAGAGTGCGGTTTGTGTTAAAGTCTGAGATCGTCCAAAGCTGATCAGAAGCAGAAAAGTTGGTGCCTGACTAATAACTGTACCTTTGCCAGACAAATAAAGCTCAGCTGTGCTCTTAGCCTCTCCTCTGGGCTCCAATCTCACAATCACTGAGTACACGCCTACATGGGATTAGTGATGAAGACACTCAGGTCACAAAGAACAGCAAGAGGAGAAAAATCTGCAGGCGGCCTCTGGAGCCCGGTTGGGCTCTACACACCTTCGTCTTCAATGGTCACATTTCGAATGACCATGAAATGTCTCCTGCCCTCGCTTCTGAAGTTGTACTTAGTGCATTCTTTCAGTTCCCACGTATCTTTGTACCAAGAAACGATTGCGTTGTCGAAGGACACCTCGCACTCAAAGGTGGCCGACTGGCGCTCGTTGACTTCCACGTTGTGGATGCGCTTGGTGAAATGAATTTGTTCGGCTAAAACAGATAAAGACGTGAATGGGTGAACGTGACAGTAACTGGGTGGCAGTTTTTCACCAACACAACAGCCACACGGTTAGAGACGACCACCAGACAGATGTTGATGGAACATTATGATGACTGGTTGTTGTTGAGGATGACGGTGCAAGACGATCATGGAGGATATTAAGACAGAATAAATCCAAAAAGAAAAGGAAAAAAGAAGGCAAAAGCCAAATAGCCAACATTAGTTTTAGGGTGTTTTCACACCTGATAGTCCAGTAAACTCGGTTGGATTGGGGACCAAAAGTGCAACATTTGTTACATTTTCAGCTGGAACTGAGATCATCCAAAGCCTAATACTCTGTCGTTAGATCTTCCTTCTTCAAGCTGACCTATTTTGTGTCATTTACTTTTATTCCTCTTTTATGTTGTAACAAAACCTTTAATATATGTATCTGAATGTATTTTTACACATTTAAAACTAAAATATACAAATTATTTTATTTTGCTTATGTATACATTTATTAAACTTTTTTTTTACTTTACTTTGCAGTTTACAACACCTAGTTATTTTATATTATTTTGATTGTAATCTGATGTTACTTATAGTGTTGAAGATCTTTCTATGTCCTGTTATTTGCTAAAAATAAAGTACATTTAATTTAAAACTATTATTAAAAAAACTGAGACCGAGGTTTGTAAGCGGACCAGTTTGATTTTTTGGTCTGCATTAAAGTTCGATTATGCGCTGACATCTCCCCAAACCAACCAGACTTTCAGGCAAACGGACTGGAGTTTGATTAAATCTGGACTGGTGTGAATTCACCCTTTGAGTCGGATGAAATGAAAGAGGTTAGTAATCGGGCAGAGCATCCATCACGTCTACAGGAAGGTTTCCAGGTACAAACCTTCCACCTTGAGGTCCGCCGAGGACTCCAGGTGCTGGTATCTGCAGGAGTATCTGCCCCGGTCTTCAGACTTCAGGTCTTTGATCAGAAGCTTCTGAACTTTGTGTTTCACCTCAGACGAATACCTTCCCTTCATCTCTAACTGCTTTCCGTTTTTAAACCACTGAGCCTCGACGTTAGGAACAGACAACTGACAAGACAGAGTGCACGCCTGGCCTTCCTTACCCGACGTGTCCTGCAGGTGCTTCTCCACCTCCACCTCTGAAACACAGAGAGAAGAAAATTCAGCTTCTGCTCAGACTGGAAACTCAGTTTGAGATGCAGGGGTATGTCCAGGCAGGGAGCGGTTTCAAGGTAGACCGAAATATGAAAAAGTCATGGTTTCAAAACCACTAAAATATTCTGTCATACTGTTCCTGCAGTATAAGTACAACGGAGTATTAGGACCATATATACAGTATATATATAAACATTACGGGAATAAAGCCAGGATATAAGAATAAACTCATAATATTTCAAGAATAAATTCATATTGCAAGAATAATGTTGTACGTGAATTAAGTCAAAATAATACGAGTATAATCAGTTTAAAGTAACAATATTTCAAGAATGAAGTTGATATTTTGAGAATAGTCATAGGAGAATAAGGTCATAATATTATGAGAAAAAAGGTATTATTTTGAGAGTGGCATTAAAAAAATAAACTCCTACATGAATAAAATTTAAATAATAAAAGAATAAAGTCATAAATAATAATATGAGTATAAAGTTGTATAAGAATATTTTTGAAATATTTTGAGAATAGCCAGATTATGAGAGTAGTTGCATTATTATGACTACATTCTTCTTCATTTTAAAAATTTTTTATTTTAGCACGGCCCTAATACTCTGTCCTTAGATCTTCCAAGGAGAATTAAAGTTGACAATGACAATAGAGATTATGGCTAATTTTAATTTCTAGTCAAAGTAACATGTCTGCCCTAATTGTTCTTTTCAAACAGCTTTAGTTCTGGCAGCAACATGGTGAATATCAATCCACAATTCATTAAACATTTAAAAGCAAATCACCTATTCACATTAAAGCATGATAAAGAAAATGCAAAATAACACATTTTAGAGCTGTAATCATAACGCCGTGATATGTTATCATACTGCTATAGTTTCATACCAGCCTATGCCTTGTTGTGTCGGTACTGACCCGTGACGGTGAGCTTGGCGCTGGAGATGTGCGGCCCACACACCACCCGGTAGTTGCCCTGGTCAGACGGCTGGCACCTTTTGATCTTGAGCAGGTGGCGGTCGCCGCTGATGCTGATGTCGTATTTGTCGTCTGTGTCAAGCTTCTGCGTGCCCTTGTACCAGGACAGCGTGATCTCTGGGTAGTTGATCTTGATCTCGCATTCAAACACCGCCTCTTCGTTGGTGAAGACGGACTGGTTGGAGATGTCCTTCACTACGGTGACAGGCTGCAGACGCAACAGGACAATTATCGCTCATGACAGAAACTGCAACAATTTCAAAGCAACACTTTATTATTTCCTCAATATTTTTTTAACGTTGAAGTGTATAACGGTGTGTCCTGACCTCTGTCCTCTCCATCCTCTTCTGCAGGTCGGCCACCAACCGAGCCATGTCCTCATCTGACTCTCTGTCTCCACGTTCCACTTCCTGTCAACAACAACGGCATTACTCAGCAACGTCCTCAAATAAGAAACCCTGGACTGCAAAAACACTTCTTCTTACCAAGTATTTTAGGTCTGGTTTCTCTTGCAAATATCTTAGTACACTTGAAATAAAACTAAAAAAAACCTAACTTACAAGTGACTTTTCAGTAATATATAAGTGCTTGTTTTAAGTAAATAATTCCTTAATATTTATTAAAAAGTACCAGTTTCACTGGCAGCAAGACAGTTTTCTGATATTAATAAGTGAAATATTCTGCCAGTGTAATTAATACTTTTTAATAAATATTAAGGAATTATTGACTTTAAACAAGGTCCTTTATCTGGCTGAAAAGTTACTTATGAGTTAGTTTAGTTTTATTTTAAGTGTAATAAGGCATTTGCTCTAGAAAGAAAACTAAAATACTTGGTAAGAGTTTGTGTGTTTGCAGTGAGAGACGAGCAGCAGACTGTGGGAGCCTCACCGGTCTTCCACTTTCTTCGCCTCTCTCTTTCTTGAGCTGCTCGATGGCCTGCAGCAGACCTCTGTAGTCAGTGATGCCATACATACGGGCGTATTTCTCGTACTCTTTGGGGTCGACGTTTCTCAGCAGCTCGACAATGTCGATGTCCTTCTCCTCCTGAGGACTCTTCTGCTTCGATGGCGTCCTGAAGGGACACAGATCAGATGTTAGGAGTTCGTTCTCACAGATTTCAGCTGAGAAAGTTCTTGAATGAACTCACTTCTTCAGCTTGGCTCGGAGGTCTCCCTCTAGTTGCGGCGCCTCTTTCTTTCCGTCAACGTGCATGTCAGCGTTGCACTCGATCTCGCCGTGCTTGTTAGAGGCAACGCACCGGTACTGACCCGAGTCCGACTTGGTCACCTCTCGGATCTCCAACTTGGACTCCTGGCCCTTCTGCACGATTGAGATGCGGCCGCCGTGGGTGAGTTGCCTCCATTTTCCCTTCATCCACTTCACACTTGGGATGGGTTCTCCTCCAACTTTAGCGATGAAGGTGGCAGTTCCCTCTGTAGAGAGAGGTGGAGATTAGGACAGGAAATAAACACTTTCTAAATATTTCTGCTCTCCACTTTGATGGTCTTACTCTCTGTAACGTGCATGGATTTGGGTTCCTCAATGAAAAATAGATTATCCAGTTTTTTGGTTGGAGCTGCTGCTGGAGTCTCAGGTTTAGCTGCTCCTGGTTTCTCTGTAAGACAACAACACAAGGAAACATGTTGTTTTTACTTTTACCTGCTAAATAAGTAGTAAACTAAATACACAACATTCATAGTCAGATTTCTGCAGACAAATAAATGAGTAAATTATTGTAAATGTAAAAAAAGTATCCTGCAGGTCTGCCAGATTAAAAAAAACAGCAAACTATATGCTAAATTTTTTATCTTTTTCTGGATTTTTTTTGTCTTTTTAGCAACAAGATCAGGATGTGGCTCACTCTTAATTTACTTTACTTTACTTTTGCTCAAGACTATGTTTTGGTTCCTATTACTAATAAATAAAATTAATTAATTAATTAATTACCCTGGATGAATACTTTGTGTTGCACCTTACCCAGTATCAATGAAAAAAATCCGCCACAAGAAATTTATAAGTAAAATATGCGCAAATGAAATGTATGTTATGTGAAATGCACTTAGACACTTTTGGTTCTAAGTGAAATGCCAACAGAACAAACACTTTTTCATCAGGATTAAGGAATTATTGACAAGCTCCTAAATCTTGCTTAAAAGTTACTTGTCAGTTAGATTTCTCTTATTTGAGGTGTAATACGACTAGAAACTAGACAAAAATACTTGGTAAAATTTTGTGTTTTTGCAGTGAAGGTTTAGATACTGGCTGAGATGATCAGGAGGTCATTCGGGTTTTACCTTTCACTGTGACTTTGGCCTTGCAGAACTCGGCGCCGGCTTCATTTGTAGCCTTGCAGAGGTAATCGCCAGAATCGTGTCTGGAGGCTGAGCTGATCTCCAGACTGGCTGTACCATCAGAGAAGCCGAGCCTGATGCTGCCGGCTGATGAAAGCTCCTTCCTGTCCTTCATCCACTGGACCTTCAGAGGAGCGGACCCACAGACGTGGCACCTGAGGCTCAGCTTGTCGCCTTCATCCACAGTCACTGGTTTGAGTGGAACATCAAACACTGGAGGCTTCTTGGCTTCTGCAGATGAGATAAAATGGTTTGAACTCAACTGCAGACACAGGGATCGGTTTAATCTAGAAGCGAAACTTCTGCACCATGGTACCAATGGGCGATCCATTTCATTCTGTACAGCATATTTTTACAAAAGACAAGTTTCTGAAAAGGTATTAAAAAGTCAGAGTGGGCCTGTGGACAGAGGCTGTCAGTTTGTCACACTGAAAAAAGAATGAATACCAAAAGATTTGTGATTTTGGTGATCCTTTAGCTGCTTGAAATAACAGACTGGAAGACATCAACAGAGACTATAACAGGCAACAACAGAGACAGGAACAAACCAAATAACCAATAGGAACAAATTAAAAAAAAGAATAATTTTAACCTAGTAAAAGTGAAGGAAATTGGAGGGACCTATTATGCTTCCATCAACATGTTATGATATGGGGAAAGTTATTCCTAGATAATGAGAATTTAGCTGTTTTAGGGCCTCCTGTCACTTTAAGTCAAAATAACACTTGTCTTTTCCAGTGCATGTACAGCACATACAGCAGTAAAACCAGCTGACCAAACATGCTGGAGCTTCACTTGGATTGCTAGGTGACTGGATTAACTCTGCTGGGGTTGCTAGGTAAAATAAAGTTTTTGAAACAGCTCATTTTTAAGACAAACATTAGCTTATTGCCATAAAATGGCCGTGTAGATTTTTTGAAGCAATTGAGCTGTTTGTAGAAGCAGTGGAGAGCCAAATGGAAGTACAAAGAGATGCAAACTGTACATTTCGCATAATAGGTTCCCCTTAAAGTGTATCTGAACTATTACTTCTAAGAGGAATCTAACTTCTTTTACAGCCACAGGTTGTTTTTCTTTGTAATATATAAACTTTTTTTTCCTCTTAAAATGTTTGACACATCAGCCGATGAGTGAACTTTGAACACCAAACCCACCCAGGATGCCCACAGTGACGTCGCAGGAAGCTCTTCCAGCTTCATTGGAGGCCTGGCAGGAGTACCTGCCGCTGTCGGTCACCTGGCTGCTCTTGATGCACAGCACCGCCACATTGCTCTTAAAGCTGATATCGTATTTGTCAGAGCTGTGGATTTCCTTGCCGTCTTTGAACCAGCTGACTGAAACGGGCTGAGAGCCGGAGACTCGGCCCTCAATTTTTACCAGTTTGCCCTCCATGTCTTCGATGTGCTCCGAGGGCTTTTTGGTGAACATCGGTGGATTTTTACGCTCTGAAACCAAGAGGGGAAAGAAACGATGAAGAGAAGAAGTGGTTACTCACCTAAGACTTCTCTTCAGATGGGTTTGAGGGTTTTGGATGAGAAGACCAAAATACCTTTGACAGAGATGTCAGTGGAACAAGAGTCCTTCCCCATGTCATTGGAGGCATGGCAGAAGTATTTGCCTGTGTCACCTTTATCCGCCTTCAGTATGGTCAGGTGGGCGGTGTTTTCCACACAGCTGATCTTATAGTTCCCACCAGAGCGGATATCTTTATGGTCTTTGGACCATGTGACTTTGATGGGAGCAGACCCGGTCATGTGACACTCCATTTCGATGCTGTCACCCACCGTCACCTCCCGCGGTGACAACTTTCTGTCAAAGACCGGAGCGTATCTGGGTTCTGCAGACCCACGAAGGAGCAGCAAGAAGATAAAACAAGAAATCTTTAGGTGGACTCCAACTCTTTCGACACACTGCTACAGCACAGAAAGTTTTCTAAACCCCTTACTCTCCACTGCACACATAGTCTTAACATCAGTAGTGTCCAAATACTCCTGCTTGATCCAAGTTCATAAACTCAACTGTATCTAATGACACTTCTAACCATTTGTCATCAAAAGCAGAGTTAAACTAAGACCCAGAATCCTCTGCTTCCTTTGCAAACATCCTACAGTGGGACTATAACAGACCTTGCATGGTGAGTTTGGCTCTGCAGGAAGTTGAGCCAACACTGTTGGTCGCCACGCATGTGTACTCCCCAGAGTGCCTCATTTCGCCACGGCTGATCTGCAGCACAGCCGTGTTGTCGTCATATAGCATAGAGAACTCGCCTCCCTGCATCAGCGGCTCGCCGTCTTTCAGCCATGACACCTCAATGGGTGATGAGCCGGCGACACGGCACTCAAAACGCACCGCTTGACCTTCTGTCTCCTGCAGGCTGGTGATCTTTTTGGGGAAGGAAGGAGGTGTTTTGGCCTCTGGAGAAAACAGAGGAACAGTAGATGTCAGGATTTCTCTAAATTCAATTCTGTGTTGTCTTAGGGTGAATTCACACCAGGCTGTTTAGTCCACTTTATTCAAACTCCAGTTTGTTTGCCTAGATAGTCCGGTCCGTTTGGGGAGGTGTGAAAGCTTAGTCGCACTCTGATCTGGACCAAAAAAGTGAACTCTGGTCCATTTAAAAGACTACAAAAGCAGGAAGCAAACTATAGCACAGAGCATTCTGAGTAAATAAAACCAAAAGAAATGCAAGTTTAGTGCTAACAGGAGAAATGATGACAAAAGAGAAATCCTACAACCGCAAAAATCTGATGCTACTTTTTCACATTTTATGAAGAAGGAAGTTGCGCTCAGTGTCTTCAGAGGCTCTTGTGTAATTTCCTTCTGTAGTTCTTGGTGCAGTGCCACCACAGGCAGGTTTTTCAGTTAGTTTGGTTCATTTGACGCAGTGCAGTGTGAAAAAGAACCAAGAAAACAACTGAAAATATAAGAAATGTTCCAATAGTCTATGGGACTATCAGGTGTGAAAACCTCCTTACCGAGAACATTGAGTCTGCAGGTGGAGGAGGCAGAGCCGATCTTGTTCTCCGCCTTGCAGGTGTACTCCCCAATGTCAGCTTTGGTGGCTTTGCTGAGCTTCAGATTGGCGACGCCCTTTGAGTACTCCAACTTACAGCTGGAGCTAGACCGCACTTTGCCGTCAGCCTTGAACCAGGACACCTTGATCTCTGGTGTCCCTGCCACCTGGCACTTCAGACACACAGCATCACCAGCTGTCACCTCCATGGGCTCCAGAGATTCAACAAAGTATGGAGGCTCTGTTGACACAATGAAACATGGTAGTGAGAACTTCTGGGATTCTTTGGCAGAAGAAAGTCAGTTGGATTTGAAGTAAGACTAACCCAAAATGGACACAACAGCTTCACTTGTGTCCTTTCCTGCGTCATTGGACACCTGGCAGCTGTACGTCCCTGCGGCCTCCTTGTCGTCTGTGCTGAGACACTCCAGGATGCAGGAGCTTTCCGTCGTGGTGATGTTGTATTTGTAGGAAGCAAAGATCTGCTGGCCGTCTTTGAACCAGCTCACTGTGATCTTTGGAGTTCCGATGTACAAACACTCGAGCGTTAAAGGTTTGCCCTTCTCGACTGACACGTCCTTCAGCTTCTTAGAGAAGGCTGCCGGTTCTGACAAACACAAACAAAACATCCTATTAAAGAGGAAACCAAATAATCTCTGCTCATTTTAAACACCTTCTCTATAAACTTGTAGACTAATAAGATAAACTAAACTAAAAAGCTGGCTCCACTAATGCTAAAGCGCATATTTCAATCATGTTGACATCTAAACTGTTACATCGCCCTCTGCAGAGCCAAATTTGTTACTACACAACGATCACTTTAGGAAGTGATTCTTTGGAAAGGGACTCGTGGATTACTCATGGATAACTAATTTACTCATGGATTCAGTTTTATAATTGTACACTTTGTTAACTATGTTGTTAAATTTGCCTTGTTGAGCTCAGTAAAGCTTCGGTCCAAAAACACATCAGCAGATTTTAAACTGTTTACGCTCTACCGTGATGCATTCTGGGTACAGAAAATGTAATTTGCTATGCTGCATGATGGAGAACATGATGGAGAACATCATGCAGCATCATCCAACAAAAAGGCTCTCAGAACAATTCATATATGTAATTTTTTAAACATATTTGTTTAAATAACAACTCTGCTTGTTTTTTCTAAGTGTTGTACTTTTCTTTATATTCATTCATTTGTTGTGTTTTTGCCACTTGTCTAAAAAGTTTATTTTAAAAATAAAATAAGAGAATGTGAGGAAAGGAAACAGAACTGCTGCCTAAGGAAACTTCAAAATAAGAGCATGAATATAAATGTCTAACTACTTGGAGAATTCTTGACATCTGATAACCAAAACTTTAACACAGATGTTGCACTTTATTCAACTGAAAGTTTACAAAACAGCCAAGTAAAGTATCACTTTATAACTTATCTGTAAGAGTTAATATAGGGGAAGCTAAATGCACAAAACATTTTCAAAGTTAGCTAAAGCACTAAGTTAAAAGTTAGTTTATCTAATGGTGGCCACAAATGCTGATTAGCATGCAAAAGAAACATTATCTAGACAATTCCTCATTTTTATCAGGTGAGATACAAACTTACTGGGACCTAATCCTTGCTGGGTTAGCTTCATATCTCCTTTCAAAGCACTTACTGACCTTAAGTTATCTAAAAACTATTATCACTCCAGAAGAACCGTTTGCTCTCATCCTGGTTCTAACTGGGGCTTCTAGGACTGTAACTGGAGGTAGAGATGTGAAACTGACCTTTGATTGTGAGATTCACAGCACAGCTTTCTTTTCCTGCATCGTTGATGATCTGACAGGTGTACTCTCCAGCATGGGATCGGTTCACGTTGTGAAGCTCCAGAGTCACTTGGTTGTCCTTCAGGGTGAAGCTGCAGTCCTTCCCTGGCAGCATCTCCTTGGTTCCTCTGAACCACTTCAGGGTGAGGGGCGCGCTGCCCTTCACCATGCCTGAGAAGGTCACGTTGGAGCCAGGCATGGCCTCCATCGGCTGCAGTGGCACCACGAAAGATGGAGGTTCTGGGCGAGAAGGAAACATCCAACAAGGTGGAATCAGAATGTGATAGGGAAAGAAGTCATCAATTAATGTGTTAATTAATGATTGGTCGACTAAGGAATAATCAATAAGAGACCATTTGTAGGTGTAAACTTGTAGAGGATCAAGAGTTGACAGTATGGTGAACTAAAAAACAAAAAAAGTAAATTTGAATATTGTTTTGTGCTAACTGTATTAATAAACAGAAAATTGTGGTTTTCTCATATTATTAAAAAACATATTGACAAAATATAAAAACAAAAACCTCTGAGGTTGCTCAGTAGAAAAATAAAATATGGAAAGAATAAAATATGTGAAACACTTAATTCCCCCAAAACAGAGAGATGTTCATACAGAAATATGTGTTGCTCTTAAAGGAATGTCTATCAGAAGGCTGTCAAATTAGCAAAATCGAAATATTTTATTACTTTTGTAGCTTCAAATAGGCATAGGCCGCAGGTCCTTTTTAATGTCCTGGATAGGATTGTCAATCCCTCGATTATATCAAGTCCTTTAGACTCTGTTGAACGTTGTGAGGCTTTCTCTATGTTCTTTATAGGAAAGATTGAAGCTCTTAGAGGCTTGAATAAGCTGGTAGACTTAGATTCCCTTGGAATGCCACAATGCCCAGCAACTCTAGAGCACTTTCAGCCAGTTTCCATGGATGAACTGAAGTTGGTTATAAACCATCTGCGGCCTTCAAATTATCCACTGGACTGTCTTCCTACTCGTCTGATAAAAGACATTTTTCTGATTTTTGGCAGCTACATTCTTAAGGTGATAAATACCTCATTGCAGTCAGGTTGTGTACCATCTACTCTCAAACATGCTGTGGTCAAACCTCTTCTTAAAAAATCCAATCTAGACCCCAGTGACCTAGCAAACTTCAGGCCCATTTCTAAATTGCCTTTCTTATCTAAAATTCTTGAGAAATTAGTTTTTATTCAGCTTGAAATGTTTTTAAAAGACAATAATATAACTGAGAAGTTCCAGTCTGGGTTTAAAGTTGCTCATAGCACTGAATCTGCCTTGCTCCGAGTGTATAATGATCTCCTCTTAACAGTTGATTCAGGCAACATTGCAGTTTTATTACTTCTAGATTTGAGCTCTGCATTTGATACTGTAGATCATCAAATTCTCTTACATAGATTAAAACACTGTGTTGGCCTGCGAGGCTCAGTATTCCAATGGTTCAAGTCTTATTTAGAAAACAGAACCTTTTCTGTTCATCTTGACCAATCCTGTTCTGGGGCCAGACCATTAAAGTATGGTGTTCCCCAAGGGTCAATTTTAGGGCCCATTTTGTTTATCTTGTATTTACTGCCTCTTGGTAAAATTTTCCAAAAATTTAATATTTCCTTTCATTGTTTTGCAGATGATATCCAGATTTATTTGCCCCTTAAATTGCAAAATGGTACAACTGATTCTCTTCAGCTGTTGCTAAACTGTTTAGCTGAAGTTAAATTATGGATGGAAAAAAACTTTCTTCACCTCAATGAAAGCAAAACTCAAGTTCTATTATTTGGTCAGAAACTTCAGACTACAAATCCAGATCAGATTCTTGGTTCTTTAGCTCGCTCTTATCAGACCTCTGCTAGGAATCTTGGTTTCACTTTTGACAGCTCTCTAAAGCTACATAAACAAGTTAGTTCTGTCGTTAAATCGAGTTTTTACCACCTTCGGCTTTTAGCAAAAGTTAAATCTTATTTCGGTTTTAAGGACTTTGAAAGACTTATCCATGCCTTCATAACAACTCGACTGGATTACTGCAACTCTTTATATAGAGGGATGGAAAAATCACAGATTCAGCGACTTCAAATGATCCATAACGCAGCAGCACGGCTTCTCACAGGAACCAGGAAGCATGACCACATAAGGCCAACTCTGGCATCTTTACACTGGCTCCCTGTTTTTTATCGAATAGATTTTAAGATTCTTTTGTTAACTTTTAAAGTTTTAAATGGGTTAGCCCCCCCTTATCTTCGGGACCTTTTAAATTTCCAGTCTGTGTCCAGAACGCTACGATCAAATAATCAGTTATTACTTACAGTTCCTCGAACTCGACTTAAGAGGAAAGGAGATCGAGCTTTTTCTGTTGCTGCTCCTGTTTTATGGAATAACTTACCTTTCCAGATTAGATCTGCCCACAGCCTGGACCATTTTAAATCGCTTCTTAAAACTCATTTTTACTCTTTGGCATTTAAATGATGTGTGTTCTGTTTTGTCATTGTGTTGTTGTTTTGTGTTGTTGTTTTTGTGCAGCACTTTGGTGCAGTCTTGTCTGCTGTAAGGTGCTATATAAATAAATTTGACATTGACATTGACATTGAATGTTAAAACTTTGCTACATGAAAATAATTAATTGCCTTCAAAATCAATTCTGCTTATTCTCATCACGTTTTTTTACCAACATGGTACAATTTTTTCTCGGTTATGCCCTCCACTTTTCTGTTGACACATCCTCGCCTTATTAGCAGATTAATCATTTTTAAATGAGAACTTGATGCTGCTCCGTCATGCAGCTCAGCTGAATAAAGCTATTAAGATGAAACTTTGTCCAGTTTTCATATTTCAAAACAGAACTGCACAAAGTTCATTTTGTATCTCTCAAAGGACTCAGTTTGACCCTTTCTATTTTGCATTCTTATATCAACTCGCTCTGCTTAAGGATGACCAGTGGCGCCCTCTGCTGGATGGCAGCTAAACTACAACACTAAAAGAAGGTCTAAGCAGCAGTTGGAGCTAATTTTAATCTTTCTTAATCTTAATCTTTCTTTAATCTTTAATAAACAACAAATCATAGGCAGATTAATTATTTGCATCTCCAGAATGTGAGTTTATATGTTTCACTGAACAGAACCAAAACAGAAGTGCTCAACATGAAGCAAGAACTGACCTTTGACAGCCAAAGTTGCTGAAGTTTCGCTGAAACCAGCCTTGTTGATGGCTTTGCACTTGTAAACTCCAGAGTCAGTCATCTTCAGGGTCGGCACTCTGAGGGTGCAGCTGTTGTCGCTGAAGGAAACCTCACAGTTCGGCCCGCTTTGTATCTCCTCACCATCGTGGTACCATGAAATAGTAAAAGGTGGGGAGCCAGACACTTTGCACTCCATCTCTGCAGCTTCTCCTACAGTCATCTTACAGTCCTTCAGTTTCCTGGTGAACGATGGAGGAACGGTCTTATCTGTTGACAACGGAGGCAACAGTTTGTAAGAATATCATAACAATATTTTTATTTCAGTCAGTCTGAGTCTGCCCTTTTAGGTTTTTAAGGTTTATACAATTTACAACTTTATAAAATACAAAGAATGTTAAATATATGTTTAAAAAAGCTAAGAAAAGAAGCAAAGATAAAATAAAACCACATACACTACAACACGTGTCAAACTCAAGACCCGTGGGCCAAACCTGGTCCACTAGAAGTTTTTATGTGGCCCTCCAAACTCTTTAAATATAACCATTGACATTACAGTTGTGTGCTTAAATGTTACTTTATCAATCAAATCACACCTGTTTTGTATTGTGCCAAATAACATCAAGGTAAAAAGATGTTTCATATTTAGCTTTATATGATTGCATCGAGAACTTTATGAGAATCTCAATGCAGAAACGGCTTTTTATTAATCTACTTTCTAGTGCAAATGTCTTAGGACCCTTGAAATAAGATAAAACTAACTTAGAAGTAATTTTCCAGCGACACAGAGGAGCTTGTTTTAAGTAAATAATTTATTAGTATTAATGAAATACTTCTAGCTCCACTGGCAGATTTTCTCACTTATAAAATGGGAAAATGAAAGTGAAAAACGTCTGCCAGTGGAGCTAGAACCATATACCAATATTAAAAACAAACTCCTAAATCTTGCTGAAAAGTCACATTTTAGTTTTGTCTTATTTCTAATGTACAAGATATTAGCAACTAGAAACTAGACCAAAAATACTTGGTAATATTTTGTTTTTTCATTATGTGTTTAATGAATTTATATAATGAGTTTCTCCTTTTGACTTGAACTGCTGAAATAAATAATAAATATTAATAAATGTGGATTTTTCTTAACCTCTTACAGTATAAAATACATTTATCACAAACTAAAAGAAATCACACAATGTTACTTATTTTCAAACCAAATTAATACAGATTCAACACCCACCCAAAACGGTGAGATTAATTTTACTCAGGTCTTTTCCGACTTGGTTCATGACCTGGAACGTGTATTCGCCAGAGTCCAGTTTCTCCGTAGAAAGCACGTTGAGACTGGAGATCATCTGCGAGAAGGAGATCTTGTACTTCCCGGATGTGGCCAGCTCCATGCCGTCTTTGAACCACTTGGGGACGAGCTCCGGCGTCCCGCACACTTTGACCTCCAGGGCGGCCATGTCGCCTGCCGTCACGCTCAAAGTTTCGGGTTTATCCACAATCTTAGCAGGCTCTGGAAGTGGGAAGGATCAGGAGTAGAACATGCTTTTCATCAAATATGGACAAGACACCGACTGACAGACAAGACTATGACGGCGTATTGGGGCCATTATAGATAGAAACGGAGAAGGACTAAATTTCTGCCAAAATATCAGAAATTTTGAGAATAATCTCAGATATTTTCTAGAAAAAAACATGAACATTTCTGAGTTAGAAAAGTCAAATGTGCTAGAATAAACCTCTATATTTATCTCAGAAATGTTACTATGAAAAATTTAACATTTGAGAAAAAAACTCAAATTTTCTAGAATAAATATGGAAATTTCAAAGGTTCAAAAGTCAAATAATTTAAAATTGAGTTGTAGTTCTGTGTTTCAAAATTTTTGACTTTTGAAACTCAGAAATGTCCATGTTTTTGCTAGAAAATTTATAAGATTAATCTCTTTTTTTGTGGCAAATTCCAACTTTTTAAGCTCAGAAATTTTCTTGTTTTTCTAGCAAATATCAGAGATTAATTTTAAAAATTCAGAATTTTTTTTCTAGCAGATTTTAAACTTTTGGAGCTTAGAAACCTTTTAGTTTTTTCTGGAAATCTTCTGAGATTAAACTAAAGAATAAAAAAAAATCTAATAAATGTTCAACCTTTGGAGCTCACAAATTTTGAAGTTTCTTCTAGATTAACCTAAAATTTCAGATTTTTTTCTTTGGAGCTCAGAAACCTGCTTATTTTTTCTAGAAAACCTCTGAGATTAATCTCAAAATATTTGAGTTTTTGGTGGAAATTTACTCCTTTCTTTTCTATTTACAATACACCGTCCAACAACACTGACAGAGAAAGAGAGAATTATACGATTACAAACCTAGGACAGTCAAGTTAGCGAAACAATCCACACTCCCAGCATCATTTCTGAGTTGGCAGGTGTATCTGCCTGCAACGGTTGCATCGGCCTTAAACACAGTAAGTGCCACCTGGTTGTTCTCAAAGGTGATTTTCCTGTTGTCACTGTCCCTGAGAATGTGATCCTTGTCCTGAACCCAGGACACAGTAATGGGTTCAGAGCCTCTAACAGTGGCCATAAGGGTCACCTCCTCTCCCAGCATCACTGTCATGTTGGACAGTTTCTCCACAAATGATGGCGGCTCTGAGGACAAAAACAGCGCAGAAGGTAGAGTGAGAAATGGTGGCAGGAGTGGAGGGAGGGGGGTAAGGTAACCTGAACGCCCACTACTTTCAATACTGACCTCTGAGTTTAACCAAAGTGTGGCAGGAGTCACTTCCTACACTGTTTGAAACTTTGCACTCATACTCGCCGGCGTCCGAAGGCTCTATCCCAATGACATGCAGAGTGGCTGAGCTCCCCTCGCCCACCATCTTATACTTCCTGCTCTCCATCAGAGGTTTCCTGTCTTTGAACCAGGCGACCTGGAACGGAGCGGAACCGCTCATCTCGCAGTACAAGCTCACGTCCCTACCCATCAGCCCCTCAACGGGCTGGGGTACTTTCACAAATGCAGGGGGGTCTACGAAGAGATCAGGAAACCGTTACAGAGGCATGAGCGGGGAAAATGAATCACAACTAAAAGCTCAAAGCTGACAGCTGTAACTGGAGTTTTAGGTGTTTTTGTAAAAATATGAAATCTCTGCGGTCTCAGTGCATTTTTTTGAATGAAGATATGATTCAACTGTCTCTAAATGTCTGGGTTATTAAATATGGACTAAAAGTGGAAGCTTTGTTAATTTCTAAATTGAGTTTTGGACATCTACTAAATATTTACATTTTGCTGAAATTAGCAAGAATAATGAGGTAACCAGATAAGTACGGCAATTTGGCTGTGTGAGTTTAATCTGTGGTTAGAGGCTTAAAGCTACGTTCACTCAGCAGGTCTTAATCCTCAAATCCGTTTTTTGCCTGGTTGTTCATATATTAAATGCGACTGAAATGACATTTCAATGGTTTATGTCCCAGAAGAACGTATACTGGAACTAATAATGGACGGTGCCATTTATGTATCAGTTTTAAAGTTACTCGGCAATTATTAAACGTATCGTCACAAAATCATATGATGAAGGAAGCTAATAAAAAGAAAGCACAACTAACAGCAATGACATTTTGTAACTTTTGTATAGGAGTCTGTTTGGATGTGTAGTCAGAGCTAAGAGCGGTTGGATTATGAAATGATGTGCTTCGAAGACATAGACTTCTTTCAATACTTCATGATTAAAATTTTCAGTCATTGCTTTCGTCCAGATTTACCACATCTGTCTTTTTCTGATGCAGGACTATGAAGCCTATTTCACGTCAATGATGTAAAACTTTAATAAAATGCAACATGACCATATCCGATTTAGTTCCATATAAAGCAGTGGCACAAATCAGATTTTGGGAGGGGGATGTGAAAAGATCAGAATTTAGCCCTTTAGACTTCCATGTAAAAGTCAGATATGGTTTGGATTTGGGCAAAAAGAATCGGATTTGGATCACATTTGCCTGGAGTGTGAACATAGTGAGACAAATACTTAATAATTATGATTCTTTCACTGAACCTCTGAATGCAAATTTCCTTATACAGATTTATAAGGTACAAATTGCCTGTTTGAAGTAATTAAGTTTGTATTTAGAGGCTCAAGTGGACAAAATTATTTGTTTCTCAGAAATTAAAATAATACATTTCCCAGGTTTTTGTTTTGCTTCTTAGAACATTTCAGGGTTTATTTCTGACACAGGGGTGCATAGTTAATATGTTTGAGTAATTTTAAACAGGGTGAAATTTCTCAGTTGCTTAGCTTTGTTAATTGTGATCATTTTGACTTCCAGTAACTGAAAACCAAAAGTCAGTTTTCAGAAACTCAAAATGATACATAAGACCAAATTAAATGGCAATTTTGACAGATAAGTAGCCTTGTACTGCACAGTATTTGAATTCAATAATTGGTTGGAGCTTCATTTGTTTTAATTGGTCTTATATAATATAATTAAAAAATAAATAATTTTTGGGGTTTAATTGGCTGTAAGCCATAATAATCAGAATTTTTTTTTAAAAAAGCAAAATATTTCACTGTGTGTGTTTAATGAATCTATAAATGAGTTATTTCTAAATTACTGAGATGCACCTGAGGACCAAACTACTTGGTCTAAATGTGGTCTTTATTTGGTGGAAATCAGGGCTAAATAAGGTTTACATATTGGAACTACATCAGAAGCTTTTAAGACAACAGCTCCTAAAAAATAAAAACAAGTTGAAAATTAGAGATAGTTAACTTTAAGTGTAGTTTTAGTGAAGGTCAAAGTGTGGAGTTAGTGGAGGGAAAAACTGCTGACAGATCAGTAGGAACTTATCTGGAAATTAAAAGAAAGTTGTGCTGTAAAAATGGAAAAGAATAAAAAATTCGACCCACAGGTAGTTGTTAATTGTAAATCTGCGGAAACAACACTTTACGTGTTTAAAGATAAAATGTTGGGTCCACGCATAAACTCAAGAGTTTAGATGGATTGAAGATGTTAGGAAAATTTCTTGTGTTATTATTTAGTAAAAAATGGAATAAAGGACTTGTACGCTAAGCACTAAACTTAAGAACAACAAAAACTTACCAAATATTTTTGTTTAGTTTATAGTGACAATATCCTAGTCTATTTGAAATAAGACTAAAACTAATTCTAAAACTAAGTAGCTTTTTAGTAAGATGTGAGTTTGTTTTAAGTAAATAATTATTGAATATTAATAAAAAGTACTAGCTACACTGGCAGATTTTTTTCACGCCTAATTTGGGAAAGATGTTGTGTTACAAGTGAAAAAAATTTGCCAATGGAACTGTTTTTTAAAAATCAATATTCAAGAATTATTGACTTAAAACAAACACCTGTATCTTGCTGAAAAATTACTAATAAGTTAGTTTTGTCATATTTTAATTGTAGTAAGATATTTACCCTAGAAACTAGACAAAAATACTTCGTAACTTCTTGTGGTTTTGCAGTGGGGATGTAGAATGAGTTTGAATCAGATGTTTAGGAAGTAGTGTTTGGTGAGTTTGTAGTTAAGTATGGCTAGGATATGAAAGTTAGAGGAAATATGTTAGAATTTATTATAGCATGTTTGTTAATAGATTGTGTTTCATTTCAGAAAAAGGCACAAGTGAAGTCAATCTGATTAATGATTAAGGTGAAGAAGAGTACTTCTGATGGTGGTTGCTCAGATTCAAGATGGAGATAAGGAGGAGTTGTTACAGATGTCAGCTTTGAACGTGAGCACACAAGTATTAGAAGCTTGTTAGACGTCCGTGGGAGGCTGACCTTTAACAGTAAGTGTGGTGCTGCAGCTCACACTGCCAGCATCATTCTGAGCTTCACAGGTGTAAACTCCATCATCAGCAAAGCTGCTGGACACCAGCTCCAGGACAGCTACCGAGTCAACAAACGAGGTCCTGTAGTTGCCCCCATCCGAGACCTTGGTGTCGTGTTTGTACCAGGTCGTTTTCAGAGGGGCCGTGCCACGAACTTTGCACTCCAGGCGGAGTGATTCATCCCGCTTTACAAACTTAGTGGCGGGAAGTTTCAGCACAAACTCAGGTGGTTCTGGAAGGCCGAAACACAGACAGACAATCAGCAGCTGGAAGCAAACAGAACAGACAGTAACAGAACATACAAGCTGACAATTATGAGCTAGCAGTGAATACAATGCAAAAACTGGACACATTTTGATGAACTACATCTGAGTGAACAGAATCACTGCACTATAAAGTAGGAAGGATGGGTTTAGCTGGAGCATGAGATGAAGAAACGATTCAAAAAATTGTGAGTCCCAACCTTTGACAGTCAAATCTGCACTACAGCGTACAGAACCAGCATCATTGCTGACTTGGCAAGAGTAAATTCCACTCTGAGCAACGGCCACTGAGTAGAGCTCTAAGAAGCAGGACGTTTCATCCACGCCTGTGAAACATGTTGGCCCGGTCATGAGCTCCATGTCGTCCTTGAACCATTTGACCATAAAGGGCGGTGTACCCGTAAACGTGCTTTTGTAGCGAACTGTGGCATTGGGCAGAGCCGCCTGTGACTCGGGCAGCAACACAAAACTGGGAGGCTCTGAAGGCAAGACAATAAACCGGGTTAAAGAGGTACTCACCTTTGTTTTCAGTACATTACGACCAGTCAAACTGAAGAGCAGTGTCTGACCTTTGACCCTGAGGGATCCACTACATTCACAGCTCCCAGCTGCATTGGTCAGTTTGCAAGAATACGACCCAGCATCAGGTCTCTCAAGCTGTTCAATTTCCACAGACACAGAGTTGTCCTGCTGGATCAGTTTGTGTTTGATACCACTGGAGATTTTACTCCCATCTTTCTGCCACTCCACAGAGATTGGGAGGGAACCGGATATTTTACAGCAAATCTGAACAAATGAGCCCAGAATCTCCTGCATTTCTACAAGTGGTTTGATGAAGCTTGGAGGAATTACTTGCTCTGTCACCAAAAGAGGAGTAAGAAGGTCAATATAATTTAATCAGTGTGTAGTTGATGTTGCTCATTCGTCGGGATGGTCACACCAACCTAATACGACCACTTTAACTTTGCAGGAGCAGCTGCTGATGTGGTTTGACACCTCAAACACATACTCTCCTTCATCTGCTTTCTGCGCTCCCTGAATCTTTAGGCTGCTGACGTTGTTCTCAAAGATAAGCTTGTGCTGCCTTATGGACTGAAGTTCCTTGCCATCTTTCATCCATCTCACCTTGAGCTCAGGTGAGCCTTTCACCTTACAGTCCAGACTGACTGGATCTCCGACTGTTACCTTGATTTCCTCAGGTTTCTCTAAGATCTGAGGGGGTTCTACAACGCAGAGCAAAGTCAGGATTAAATCGATTCCTTGCTTTAATATTCACTCACCAACCATTTTATAGGTACATCCTTTCTATTGCATTTGAATTTGATGCATATAGGCATTTAGAGATGGCGAAGTCTCCTTGCATGGCCTAGCTTGTTGATACTAGACCGGCCTATCTTAGTATTTTTGGAAACTGGTGAATTAAAGAAAATGGTCCAAAAAAAGACAACAGCTGATGTTATTATAGAAGACTGAGAATACTAGAAATGCAACATTAGCCCAAACCTACTTGATCCAACTAAGACAGTGGTTCTCAATCCTTGTCTTCAGGACTCATCACTGCAAATTTCAAAACTACACAATAAAAGATGGAAGGAATGTTCCGCTGTCTCACAAAGCTCTGTTAGAGATGTGATATTTAAATGGTAGAGAATTTGACCAAAAAAAAAATTAAAGATTTGTATGCATTGTATGAATGAGTCAGGCTGGTGGTGGAATTGTATAGGTATGGCAGGTATTTTCGTGGCACACTTTGGCCCTTTAAGTCCCTGTTCGGTATGGTTTAAATGCCAAAGCCGGAGAATGCCTTGACTCCTTTCTGATTGGAGCATCATAAAGCACTAACAATCTTAAACTGGATTCTTAAACATGCCAGAGAGTTACTGTACTCCAATGATCTATAAAGGACACATAGGATGTGGTGACCTAGAAAATTTGCATCACGAATGTGCTGCCAACCAACCTTAAGCAACACCATTATGACATGTCAATATGGACCAAAATCTCTGAGGAATATTTCAGGCACCTTGTTGAATAAATGGGATGAAAAATTAGGATATTTCTGAGAATAAAGGGTCCAATCTGGTGCTAGCAAGGTATACATAATGAAATGGCTTTGTAAGTGTTAAACGTATGGAGTAAGGATTGTTGGTTCAGCAAATTACCTTGAACTGTGAGAGTGGCGAAGCATTTATCCTGCCCAGCCTCGTTTATCACCTGGCAGCTGTATCTACCTGCATGAGATGCTTCACAGGCAGAAATCCTGAGAGTCGCCATATTGTTTTCAAAAGTTCTCTCAATCCTTGGATCCTCCAAAATCCAGCTCTCATCTTTTTGCCATTGAACAGAAAGGGTTGGAGAACCTACAACCACACACTGAAACTGTGCCAGTTTACCGAGGACAATAACACTGTCCTCAATCCTCCTGGTAAAGGCTGGAGGTTCTATTGAAAAAAATAATGTGAAGTTAGCGGTTTTCACTTCAAAAACTAAAAATAGGGGACTTTTAAATCTAAAGAAACCAACCTTTGAGGCTTAGAGTTGTCTTACAAGTGCAGCTTCCAACCTCATTAGCTACAGTACACTGATATTCACCCACATCTACACCATCACATCTGTGGATCTCTAGGGTCAAAGTGTCATTGATCTGGGAAAAGCCATGTTTTGCACTGGGCTTGATCTCTTTTCCATCTTTGTGCCAGGTTATCTCAAATGGACCTGTTCCGGCAATCTGGCACTCAAAAGATGTTGTTGAGCCCTTCACAACATCAGCTGGAGACAGTTCTTTAATAAAAATTGGCGGTTCTGAGACGAAAGAAGAAAAACTGTCATAACTTTACCTCAAGAGGTAATTCTCTAGTAAATATTTGATGCTATACGTGTTTAACCACAGAATTATAGTGAGTTAGGTCCATTAGGTCATTTAGCTTCAAAACGATATCCACTAAATATGCTTAGTTCTCATTAAGGAACAGAGCATGAAAAACTTTCTGCCAATTTAACTTTAAGGATAATTTCCTAGTGTTTGGATTTTCAAAGCTCCAGCCCAACAAACCTTTCACTTTGAGCTCCATGCTGCAGCTCTCACTGCCAGCCTCATTACGAGCCTCACAGTAATAAAGGCCACCATCTTTAGTTTCAGCCCCGCAAACCTCCAGAGTAGCCACAGAGTTTACAAAGGCCATCTTGAAGTGATCACTTGCGCTGATCTCAGAGCCCTCCTTGAACCAATAGATGTCTATTTCAGGTGTGCCGGTCACCTGGCACTCAAACACTTTGCTTTGCCCGGGACGCACTACGGACACACGATCCGGTGTCCGAGTGAACTTAGGAGGCTCTGAGAAGTAAAATAAAAAGCCAAATGAGCTGTGGTATAAATAATCTGTAGAAACTATCATGATGAGTACAGCTGGGGCTTAAAATGTGAGATATTATGAGAATTTTCTCTTGCACTACTTTCAAATGGTTTAGACCCATGATTCTCAAACTGTGGTATGTGCATGATTTGTGGGATTTGGACTGGATTAAAAACATTCAGAAGAAATGTTGGTTTTAATCAATTGTGAGGTAAACATGAATGTAGTAACTGTTATTTAAATAGACATCAGCAATCAAATTGATGTGCTTAGTGACCATAACTACTAACAACAAGTTTGTCAATATTTACTTAGTTGATACTTGTTATAAAAATATTGAGAACCATTGGTCTAAACTTAGTGAGTAAAGCATGACTATTCGGAACAAGCAACTACAATTAAAAAAAATTACAATCTGTAAACAAATTAAAATGTGCATCTGCATTAGATTCATATATAGTTATAGTTAGAACCTTTGACGAAAAGTGTTGCTTGGCAGGAAGTGGATCCCACATCATTCTGAATTTCACACACATAGTCTCCAGAATCTGAGCTCTTGGCAAAGAAAAGCTCCAGCGAGCTGGATGTGTTGTCTTTAACCACAGAGCAATCAGCACTTGATAAAATCTCTTTCTTGTTTTTAAACCATTTGATGTTCAGTGGTGGTGTGCCAGAGAGCAGTACGTTAAACTGGACCTTTGATCCAGGTAAAACATTCATGGATTCAGGCTTTTCAAGAATGAATGGTGGTTCTGAAAGAGAGAAGCAAACCACTGCTTGTGAAGAGAAGCCAAAAATCCTTTCAGTTAACATTTTTTTCTTTTCTGCTGGAATAAAACTAGACAAATCAACCATTTCAGACCTTTTACAAACAAGATGCCTGAGCACTGGACTGTTCCTGCTTTGTTTTTGGCGATGCATGTATAACTTCCACCATCTTTAAGGTGAAGATCAGAGATTTCCAGGCAAGCAACATTCTCAAAGAATGTACATTTATGTCTATCATCAGCCTGAATCTCCTTCTCATCTTTATACCACTGGACAGTAATCGGCAGAGAGCCTGACACAAGGCATTCCAGATGAGCAAATGATCCTTTAATACCTTCTGTTTGCTTCAGTTTTCTCGTAAAGGATGGAGGAATTACTTGATCTGACATGAATAACATAAAAACAAGTGTTACAAGTTACAAATTTGGATGAAAACAAGCAAAGTTTACTTTAACGTTACCCATGCACATTAAGCACTGACCAAGGACGGTGAGCGTGGCCTCGCAAGAACTTTGTCCGACATCATTAGAAATCTCAAAGGTGAATTCACCACTGTCAGTTTTCTCAGTTTTGAGAATCTTGAGCACAGAGCTGGTGTCTGTGGTCTGTACTTTAAATCTCTGGCCTGAGGTCAGCTCCTTGCCAGCCCTAAGCCATTTGGCCTTCAGTGGTTTTGTCCCAGAGAACCTGACCTCGAGTGTGGCCGGATCCCCTTGAGTCACACTGATGGACTTAGCCTCTTCTGTGATCTTAGCTGGTTCTGATACATGAAGAAGAATGTATTTTAAAGAGAAAATTAACATTTCAAGAAAAGCATCTGGTTCTTGTTTACTTGCAGAGTCATTCATATCGGTCCAATCCCAATCTGTTCCCTTCTACCAAACACTTGGACTTATCTAATCTAGCAGGTTGTGTCTATTTTTTCCAATAAGCAGTGGTTGATGGTTGAAACCAATGCTATATGCTAACATGTTGTATGTTGAGATGGTTTTTAGAGATCTGATCTATAGCTGTTAGGGCAATTACCTAAAGGAGAACTGTGTAACAAATACTGACATCTAGTGACCAAGTTAAAAAGAATATGAATTATATAGATCTGGATATAAATTGGACAGTTTGTCTTGCAAATTGCCTTGACATGAAGTTTGAAATGGATTATTGCTCTATAAAAACATCTGAAATGAGTTATTGCTACACATTGCAACTTTAGGTTAAATGTGAAGACATTGGCTGTTTCAGGGAAACCTCTTGCTTGTTATTGTATTCAAATATGAATGACTTTAAGATTATAACTGCAAAATGAGAGCACAAATCAAAATTAAAAGGTTTAACCAACCTTTGACTGTCAGAACAGCAGAGCATGTCTGGCTACCAGCCTGATTCTGTGCCTGGCAGGAGTATTTTCCTCCATGTTTATTGTGCAATCCATTTATGTGCAGCAGGGCAGTCTTGTTCTCATATGAAATATTAACATTTTCAGCTTCCTTGAGCTCATGGTTGTCCTTTAGCCAGGTCACAGTAATGGGCTCAGAGCCCTTCAGTGTGCATTGGAGAGAAATATCACTGCCCACCAATGAACTGACATTTTCAAGCTTTTTTACAAAAGACGGTGGTTCTACAAGTCAAAGATGGTATATGAACATTATGAGCATCTCAAGATGTCACACATATCAAGCTTGAAAGTCTCTGACTAAAGATTAAAGTTTTGGACAAAATATAGATGCACCTAACCAACCTTTGAGTGTAACTTGACATTCACAGGTTGACATCCCCACTTCATTCTCAACAGTGCACTGGTACAAGCCAACATCTCCAGCCTCGACCACCTGCACTTGCAGAGCCACTAGATCGTCTTTCACTGTGATTTTATGTCTTTTGTCATTTCTGACTGCCTTGGAGTTTTTGTAAAATGACACAGTGAATGGAGCAGAGCCAGAGACTTGGCCCTCCAACATCATCTCAGAACCTTTCACAACATCTTTGGCCTCCAAGCTACGTACAAACACCGGTGGTTCTAGAAGACAGTAATGATGTTGGTCAGTGAGCAGAAGACTGGACTGAATAAGTATAATACAAAGTTTACAGTAATCTTTGACTGAAAGTTAAATAAATCAAACTATCTTTACTAAAACTGCAATTAACCAAAGGAATTCAGGAGACCTTCCTGTAGATGAACCAACCTTTGACAGTAACTGTACTGCTGCACCGATCACTGCCTGCTTCACTTGACGCAACACAGACATAATCGCCACTGTCCCCAGTTGCGCAGTTCAATATTTCAAGAGTTGCTTCTACATCAGAAACACTGATTGTATATTTAGGACTGGCGCTGATCTCCATCTCATCCTTAAACCATTTAAAACTGATGACCGGACTGCCTGACACTTTGCACTCCAACCTGGTAGAGATGCCACTTGTGACGAGCTTGGTCGCATCAAGCTTTCGTACAAACACAGGAGGTTCTGGGAGAAGAGGTTAACATTCATTAGAAGATACAAGGCTTGTTAGTGTCACTTCAATGTCAGGGTTTTAAGGACACAGTTATAATGAGGACAAGAACCTTTCACAAAAAGGACTGTGGCGCAATCCACTTTTCCAGCATCGTTGGACACTTGGCAGGTGTATTTAGAGGAATCACTGGGCTTCACAGAGTGAAGGTCCAGGGTGCTGGAAGAAGCATCTTTTTTTATAAAATAAATGCCTCCAGTTACAATCTCTTTTTCCTCTTTGAACCATTTAACAGTCAAAGGAGCAGTTCCAGTGAAGGCTGCCCTGAAAGAGACTTTGGCTCCTGGTATAACATCCTGGTTTTCTGGTTTCTCTGTGAACACTGGGGGCTCTGAAGGCCATCAACAAAAAACAAATAGTCTTGTCATGTTAACATAAAATTCTTCAAACGTCACACAAGAGAAAGAAAGGGAAAATAAGACAAAGACTCATAACCTTTGACGTAGAGCGTGCCACTGGTTTCTTTAAAGCCAGCCGAGTTGGTGGCTTTGCATTTGTAAACTCCAGAGTCTGCCTTTTCCAGCTGACTGACTCTCAGTGTGGCAGAGCTATCTTTGAACTCCGATTGAAATTTGGCTCCCAACTCTATTTCCTGGTCATCTTTGAACCAAACAATGGTCATGGGTTGGGACCCAGACACCCTGCAGTCCATGGACACATCATTACCAATGTTGCCGTCGACTCTTTTCAGGGACTTGGTGAAAGTTGGAGGCATTATCCGATCTGGTAGTTGAAAAAAAAGCACCTCATTTATAAACGCTCTTGTGTTGCTTCTGTAAAGAGTTGTTCAACTAAACCCAAGAGAAAATTATATGCTGGACACTGTCTCTTAAGTTTAAAGTATTCATATTGACTTACTTTCAGATCACACAGTCATCAAAACCAACTTCCTTGTACATCTGCCATGGGAAACCAATCCAAGGCAAATGGACAAAGAGTTTAATTTATATTGACTAATGTTGGCCTGATAAAGAACAAGTCATCAAAATGTTGCAGTAATCTCAGCACTTTGCAATTTACATCTCAAAAGCAATAACTTTTGAGAGGTAAAAATTGTTGCTTTCTAATACCCAGGTACACAGAGTCCTTCATAATGTTTGGTATTTATTTTTCTAAGCTTCCCCACTCTTATTTGCTGTATGAAATTCTTAATCTAACATTTCAGACATGCTTAGAGTGCAAATTCCAGGTCCCCCAAGTAGAAAGTATAACTTTTTAATCACAGTCAGGCTGTTTTGGACAATTGGCTTTCCAGATACTTGTAATTGCTCGGCTATGTGTCATTGCTTTTTAGTCAAGCAATTATCAAACTCAAAAGCAAAATCAAACGTGCAGAATCTCATTAAGAAGACCTGACATGGTGGCCTCATGAATCGCAAAGGAAAATCTTCACTGCTGTCGTAAGAATCATCACTATGGTAATGTAAGTGAACATTTGAGGATCAGTCTGCAAAAGGCAGCTGTCAGAGACTACTGTCCACAGACAGTTGCCATTAATGCATTTATCTAAAATTGAGTCATGGGACTTGGGACCAGGAAGAAAATCCTAAAAGCCCTCCCTTTCTTCAGAGAAGCTCTCCAGCCCATTTTGGGGGATCCCAAGATGTTCTCAGGGCAGAAGGGATACATAGTCTCTCCAGCGTTTTGTGTCTCCTCACAAAGGAAAGTGCAAGGGTAGAGAGCTAACCGACTGGAGAGGTGCCTGCATTACTGATCTTCTGCAAGTCTCATCTTGCAGAAGAGACTTTTATCTGTCTATTCCTCTCCTGATCTGTCATACAGTTTCTCATCAACAAGACACAAAGATACATGAACGCCAAGACAACCCAGGAGGAGCAACTTCTTCAGATCACAGCTGAAGTTCAATGGAAAAAGATTCAGGAGAAAATGAGAATATGTGTAAAAAAAATCCAATTGTTTATGTGGCATCTTGTTCCAAGAGTGAGACTGTTTGGAAAATATCCAAGTTGCTGTGGAGAAAGCCTCAGAAACAATATTGAATGCTCATGTCTGAATTGTTTCACACTGACAATCAGAGTGTAAATTTACAGAAAAATGGATCAATGCCCCAAACATTATGGAGGACCCCTATATTGTACTTAATTTGTAGAACAGCGAGCTAACCTAAGACAGTGACTGAGCATGTGCACTGGTCTTTCCCGACTTTATTGGACACTTCCATCTTGTACTCCGAAGTGTCTCCTTTCTCCGCTGTCAAAATTTTCATGGTGGCTACGTTGTCCTTCAACGTCATCTTGTATTTCCGCCCACTTATCATCTCCTTCCCATCTTTGAACCACTTTACTTTCAGCTCTGGGCTTCCAGAGATTGTACACTCCAACGTGGCCGAGTCTCCTGCAGTCACACTAATGGACTCCGCAGGTTCTACAATTCTAGCAGGTTCTGGTGTAAGACAGATGAGGTGGTTATTAAGAGAAAGAGCTTTGGACCTGTGTACAATGACATCTGCATCAAAGATTTTCCCTGACCTTGCACAGTCAGAGTGGCTTCACATTTTTGCTGCCCAGCCTCGTTTTCTGCTTGGCATGAGTACTTGCCACCATGGTTGATGGCCACTGCTGTTATACAAAGGCTTACAACATTGTTCTCAAAAACCATCTTGATATTTGGATCATCATCTCTGAGTATTTCAGAGTCTTTCATCCATTTAACAGTGATGGGAGCTGAGCCCTTTATGGTTCCTTGTAGTTTCACTGCATTTCCCAACACGGCTGTAACACTTTCAACTCTCTTTGAGAAAGATGGTGGCTCTACAAAAACACGTAACACATTAAAATCTGACTTTCAGGTGCAGCAATAATCCTCAGCCTTTAACGGGTTTACCAACCTTTCAGTTTAGCTGAGGCCTTGGTGGTTACCTTCCCCACATCGTTGGAAACGACACACTGATAATCTCCAATGTCTGCGCTTTCAAAGGTCTGGATCTCTAGCCTTGACAGAGAGTCTTGGGAGATGATTTTATATTTCTGATCAGCTGTGATGGGCTTCTTATTTTTTAACCAGCTGATTTCAAAAGGAGCCGTTCCTGAAATCTCACACTCCAGCTGAGCTGCTGCACCTTTCACAGCTTCTACGGTCTGTAGATCTTTTCTAATGGATGGAGGCTCTGAATGTCAAAAGATTAAAGTGTGTGGGGTTAAAACTAATATTTTCTGAACGGAACACTGAGAATCATGTAAGTCTTTCTCAAAACAAACCTTTAACAGCAACCACAGTACTGCAGCTCTCACTACCAGCATTATTCGACACCTCACATATGTAACTTCCACTGTCTGTCACCAGGAGATTTAATATTTCCACAGATGCAACTCCGTTCTTAAAGGTGATTTTATATTTCTCTCCATCACTAAGCTCTCTTTCATTCCAGAACCAGTGGATGTGAAGTTCAGATGATCCTTTAACGCTACATTGTAAACGTGCAGCTGCACCCTGCTTCCAGGTAAACTTAGGCTCCATTTTCCTGACAAAAGCAGGGGGTTCTGAAAGAGTGTTTGGAGACACAGACTTAAAGACATTGTCAAAACAGACACAGAAGAACATCAGCAAAAAACAAAAACAAAAGCCAAAACAAGGGACAACATTGCAACACATTAGCCGCAGCTTGCAGTTCGGATAGACCACCAAATGTTTTTACCAGCAGTGATCACCTGCAGGTTCTTACCTTGAACTGTTACCACAGCCTCACAGGATGAGCTCCCAGCCTCATTTGTGGCTGTGCAAACATATTTCCCAGAGTCCTTGAGCTTGGACTTGGGAATCTCAAGAACTGCCACCTTATCCTCAAAGGATATCTTACAGTCCATGCTCAGGTGGACTTTTTTGCCATCCCTGGTCCAGGTGACGGTCACCCCAGTGTCCTCATCCACCTGGCACTCCAGTTTTAGTGGGTCATTGACAGCAGCTGACGTTGGTTCAAAGGTCCTAACAAAGCTGGGCTTTCTTATAACTGTAAGCTCTGTGGTAAAAGTAGCAGTGCCAACACTGTTGGAGGCCTTGCACAGGTATACTCCCTGATCAGTCAACTCAAGACTTTTAATGTGAAGAGAATACTTGTTCTTTTCACTTTTTATGACATAATTCCCTTCAGATGTGATGGCTATGTTGTCCTTGTGCCAGACAACCTCCATTGGTGAAGATCCAGTGAGTGAGCACTGGAGAACAGCTTGTTTGCCCACAAATAAGGTCATTGGCTCTGGTTTTGAAACAAACACTGGTGGATACATCTCTATGGAAAGCAGGTAGGACATATACAGCATTTAATGAGTAGCAAAAAAACATCAGAAACAAACCAAACTTTCCAACTTAGTGAGGGATGTGGATTCAACATTGAGGACATTTTAAACCTCTGTATAAACATGCTGGGTCAGAATCAAACAGCGCCTTCCAAACCATAATGAGTCACATTAACACATAACATGAATATAATTCTCTCTCTCTGTCTCCAACACATACATGCATAGAAAATTTAAAAAGTTCCCACTGGGATCTTACCAGTCACGATGAGCGAGGCAGTGCAGCTATCAAAGCCGTGCTGGTTTGAAGCCTTGCAGGTGTATTCACCGCTGTCAGTCTTCACAGGATTCAGGAGCTCCAGTGAAGACCCTGTGTGGCGGCTGATGATCCGGTACTTCTCACTCTGTTTGATTTCAATGTTAGATTTGTACCATTTGAAGGTCACGTTCGGCGCATCCTCAGTCTCGCAGTCGAACTTTGCATGGCCTCCAACGTTGATCTCTACAGGGTTGATTTTCTGCCTGAAAACAGGTGGCACTGAGGCACACACAGATACAATGAAGCATAGATGTTAGCTATGACATCCACAGCTTTTGATGTAAGTAAAAAAACTGACAGGAGCATCAGGAGCATGAAAGGTGGAATGTACAGCAATGGTGGAAGACAATTCAGCAGTGACTGTGGAGGAGAAAAAGAGCAGGAACATTAGCCCCATGTTTTCATTGAAGGTTCTCATGGGGCTAGGGTTCCAGCTGAAAAGAGGAAAATCTTTGTGAAAATGATGCAATGCCAAGTTTAAGCCCTCAAACATGCAGAAAGACTGGCAATGTAGCAAGAATGGACCTAAAAGGACAGTGACAGACCAACCTGTTGATTCTTGCATGCCACGGTGATCCTAAAAAGGCTGTGAAGTGTCCCAAAGACCAGTGACCATGAGAATCAATACTGAAAGATGGTAATAAACCACAGGACCACAAGGTGGTCTTTGCATGGCTGTGATGGCCTTGGTCTTTAGGACATAAAGATCAAGAAATGATGTAGAACAAATAAAACACAGCGAGTTAGTACCCATGCGGAACCCTAACAGTGCTCATGCTGAGCTATGAAATGGATATAAAACCAAAGTGATAAATACAAAGTACTTAAATGAGAGACGCTTGGAATGAAGAAATTCATGTGAATTATTAGTTGCTCATAGAAAATGGATGGGTGAATGAATGTTACATATATTTATCCTGTTAGCAAACCTCTTGGGACCACAGTGAGTCTTGAAGATGTTGTTGTCCTGCCGGCTTCATTCTCAGCCTCACAAACATATTCTCCTTGATGTCTCTCCTTGACAACTTTGTTGATAACCAGTGAGTATGTGTCATGGTCTTTGAAACACTTGAACTCTTTGCCAGATTTCACCAATTGGCCATTGAAAAACCAGCTTACTTTTGTTGCAAATTTAATGGTTGTAATAAAAGTGACTTCACCATCTTCTTCAGTAGCTAAGTCCAGTAGGGAGGTAACTATTTCAGGGTATTCTCTCTGCTCTGGTCTGGATAATGTGACTTCCTCTTTGAAGATCTCTTCCCTGTGCTTCTGCTGGATGCTTACATCTAGTGTTTGCTCAGTGGGGATGGTGGCAAGAGGCAGAGCAGTAGTGACAAAAGCTGTTCCCACTTCTTTTTCTTCACTTTCTACCATTACAGACCTCATTTCTTTTCTTGATACCTGAACCGACTGTTCAAAGGCCACCTGAGTCTCTGTGGTTATCTTGGTCTTAGATGAAATGGACTTTTCCACCTTCTCTGTCTTGGATTCTTGAATTACAACCTGCCCCCCTTCTGCAGCGCATTCAACTGTGACATCAGACTCGATCTTAAGTGCAGCAGCCTGAGATTTTGCAGCTGTGAAATCTACTGTACTCTCTGCCACACGCACAGACTCTACCACTGTAGAAAGCATTTGCTCTGACCTGGCTGAGGAAACATGAGCCCTCTGGGGTTTGTCTAGCTGCATGGTGCCTGGTTGCTCTGAGGTAAGAACATGAGCCTCCTGGTACACAATAGAGTGGAACGCTGCCTGTAGTTCAGTCCTGAGATCAGCCTTTTGCGGGTATTCACCTTCAAAAGCTAGTGTGATCTCAATGGGGGCACCTGTTGTTGTGATCAGATATGTAAACATAGAGCGCTTGGGTTCTCGCTGAACTTTGACCTCCTGCACTTCCAAAGCCTGTAACTTTCCAACAACATCAGCCAGTAGGACTGGCTGGTCACTGGCAACAGCAGACTGCAGTGCCTCTCTGAGCTGATGCCGTATATTTAGACTGGAAGGTTTAGGGATTTGAATCACAAACATCATCTCTTTGGGGAGAGCAGTGCTGTCTTTAGATTCTGATGCCATAAGGGACAGTTTTGGTTGTGTGCTGACTATAACTTTAGTCGATTCAGACTTGGAGATCTCTTGAGAAAGCTCCCCTGTTAACACTCGCTTCTCATCCATCACTATCGACTGCCTAACGGACTGACCCTCCTGGATCTGAACAGCAAAGTCCTGTTCTGCTGCCTCCAGAGAGATGCTGCTCTCAGTGGAGATCTCCTTCTCTTCAATCTGGACTGGTTCAGTGGGCATTTTAGGCTCTATGGTTGTTAGACACTTAAACTTGTCCACACCTGACAGAGTTTCTGTGTGACCCTCTTCTAAGACCTGACTGTCTGCTACACTGGTGACATGCATCACATTCCAGCGATCTTCTTTCTGAACTAAAGCTTTCTGGTGCTTGAGATCAACAGCAATGGGGGTTTCCTTTGGCAGCTGCATGGGCTGGTAGGAAACCTGGAGGATTTTCTGAGGCTTGGGCTCAGTTCGAATGTTAGACTGAACCCCGGTCACTGACAAATCTAGCTCTGAATGGTAATCTGCTGTGAGTTCTCGTCTTTCTTCTGAGACAGCTGCATGGCTCCTTGATTTTTCGTGCTTCTGTGTTGCTACCTGTTCATCAGGCTTTTCATCTGTGAAAACACCCTCTTTAGGCAGCACCTCTACAGGCATTATTGACTGGAGATGCAGCACAGTCTGAGCCTCATTTTTGGGTTGAATGGCTATCGAGCTGGCTTTAGCTTCAAACTCTGATATGTCTTCACAAAAAACAGTTTTTTGCTGAGCCTGACTTACAGTGTGCAACAGAATGGGACTCTTCCTGGTATCTGCCTGCTCAGGTGCTGGTTTTTCAGAACTGAAACTCTTTTCAGATGAAAGGAGGTCTTGGTCTGTGATGACCTGCAGGTGCAGTACCTTCCCACTTTCTACATGTGACTGAATAGTCACTGCCCTATCCAGACATGGCAGTTCTTTAGCCGACTCAGCCTGTAGTATTTGCCTTTCTTCAGCATTTAAAGCTGCCTTCATTATTCTGTCTTTAGAAAGCTGAGCTGCTGCTTCAGCAGGCATCTGGATCGAGAACCCTGTCTCCTTAGAAAGAGTTTGTTTGGACTCACTGATTGAGGCTAAAATGGGCTGACGCTGTTCTTTCTTAATGGTGGATTTGACAGCAGATTCTGCTGTTGATAGTTCAGTTGTGTGGCCTTCTTCCATTACTTGTTTCTCTGTAGACTGAGCTGAATATAAAATTTTAATACCTTCCTTCACCCTGTAGCTCTTCTCTTGCTGTTGTCCAGGGATATCCTCAGATTGCTCTCTTACAATAGAAAGTTGAGACTCCACCTGATGCCCGCTGACCAAGTGTTTGGGTTCAGAGGTGGGTTTGATGTTAGCAGGCTGCTTGTCATGCAGAAGCTCTGTGCTGACAGTTGAAAGTGGGATGAGCTCCTCTGCCATGGCAGACATTAATTTTGATTGTTTTTCTCTTGCCAGCTGCAGTTCAATGACCTCAGGACTCTGAATGCGGTCACAGTGCTGCTCTGTGAGACCCTGACTCTCTTCTACAGAGGATGTAAATGCTGCCATGTGAAGCTGCTTCCCAGGAACAGCTGATGCCTGAGGTGGGTGAGTGGGAACCACAGAAACCCTCTCCTCTATCTCATGAGTCTGAAGCACAGCTGCCTGTTGGGTCAGTGTCTCACGATGGATGGTTGCAGCAGAGATGTCAGCCTCCCCAAGCGAGGCCACCTGCTCACTAGGAATGATCTTCCTGTCTTCAGTACCAATGGTATAAACCATTTGATCTGACCGGGTCTTGTCCTGGCCTGGAAGGCTGACCTGATACAGACGAGACTCTGTCGCCTGTTCTGATACTGACACCTTATAGGATTTTTTCTGAACCACGGTTAGCTGCTCCTTTTTGTGTGAAACAGAGACCGACTCCCTAAACACAACAAGCTCAGCACTACAGGTAGCCTCACCAAACTGGTTGGAGGCTTTACATGTGTATAGGCCACTGTCTTCCTGTTTGACGCTCTTGATATTGATTAGGCCAGATCCATCTGGGTTGGTTACTATGATGCAGTTTCTGCTGGGCTGGATTTGGAAAGCCCCTTTCAACCATTTCACATCAGGAACTGGATCTCCTGTGGTTTTATAATTAAAATAAACCTCCCCTCCTTCTGAACATCTAACAGGTTGGATCTGAACAGTAAATGTAGGTGGTTGACCTGTGACCTTAAACATTTTCTCCACCCACCTCTCTGCTTGGCTGATGTCAGGCTTTTTCACTTCTAGGTATGTGGTGCATGTTGTCTGCCCAAACCTGTTGGTGGCAGTGCAGGAATATTCGCCCTCATACTCAGATGTAACTTTGGTGATCACCAATGTGTACTCCTCCTTTTCTTCTACCAGCCTGTACGCAGAAGAGCTTTTTATCACCCTACCATTGCGAGACCACTGAACAATCGGCTTTGGAAAGCCGGACACCCTGACCGTAAATCTGGCTGTTTCCCCTGAGGTTACGGCTGCTGGGGATAGCTGGCTGAGGAAAACTGGCTTCTCTTTTTTCTTCTCTAAAGTGGAAGAGTAACGTTTGGGTTCTGGCTTGAGTTCAAGTGTTTTAGATTTCTGTGGTAACTGGACACCAGTGTAGAAGGTTTCCTCTCGTTCTTCCACAGTGGTGATGGTGGTGCTAGAACGCTCTGTCGGGAAATATTGAGCAACACTGAAAACAATGTCCACAAATAAAACCTTATCATTTTACTAATTAACTCACAAAAACATATCAAGGCAGTCAATAGCTACAAAAATTGCTCAATATGTATGTGTACAGTTTATTAGCACCAAGTTTTGAAGGTTGGAAAAACTCAAGTGGTGTGAAAAGGACAACCATGTGACAGCTGGTACAGCAGCGTTAACCTCCTTAGTTGTATTTTGCAAACAGCTTTTGCACATTTACAAGTGATTAGAATGTTCTAAAGTTAAAATTTCTCAAACATTTTTATGCTGCCTGTGAAACTCAGAGGATCCTGACTCCTTTTCACAATTCAACATCCAGAGTAATATTAATCTAAACTAACATTTACTTATTTATTTATCAGTTACACAGCTAAGATCATAATTTTTGCTTCACTAATGATATTAGTGAAACAATATTATGTGACAGATACTATGTTTCACTAATGTTAGTGAGGCTCATCAACGCAACTAGTACGAAAGCAGTCAGGATTATTCCTACTCTGTTTAATGGTTTAATGCCGTTATTTATATGCTTGCACAAATACAAATGACTAATTAGGAGACTCATTTTAGTTATTGTCTTGAATTCATAAACCCTAACTGGTGAATCATTATTGAGTTTTTGTTTGAGAAAAATGACACTTCATGACAACAGTGGTAATCATTCATGAAAACATAAACCATGACCAGACTTAAACTTTACATCAAACCTTTTATTATATAAACTCTGAGACAAACTGACATATCTGTACAAATAAACCACACATGTTCATCACAACACCACAGTTTTCTGTTTTTTTCTCTCGTAATTTGAACACTCATACACTCCTAACATTACACTTATTTACAAAACATCCACATCGTCGTTTTCTAAAAAAAAATGTTTCACAGTGTCCATTTTTAAAATAACTTATCTTTCACTTCCCTTTTTATTTTGATTTATAATTCCACAAAAAAATCATACACAGGCAGTGAAAGCACTCAACCTCCCGACCCCCCAAAAAATCCACATTAAAGGCCACTCAAACTTAACCAACAAAATAATTTCAAGTCAGCAGTACAGAACATTTGTTTTTAAATTTACTTTAGATGATTGTTTCTTAAGCTTTAATTTTAATATTATTGAATAATAGACCTACTAAAAGATTGATAACAGTAAAGCTTATGAGTAATAAATTATAATTTAACAAATACAGTGCATTTATAATTTAAGTCCTTTCAAATGAAATCCTGTCAGTATTTTCTGAATTGCGTCTTTAATTTCAAAAACATATATATATATCTCGGTAAATACTGTAAGAACAAGGAACTTAAAGTAAACAAATTATCAAATAGATGTATTTCTTTTATGTTTACTGCATTGTTATTGCAGACATGCTACATTCTACCACTAAAACTAAACTTTAGTTAACACGTGACTTTGAGTGAAATTTCCTTCATATGTAGTTTGAAAAATAATTTAAACAGCATAACTTCAACATTCAATCAGTCTAGCTCAAAGAGTTACCAAAGAAAACATGAACCAAAACTTTTCGATCAAAGACTTAAACTAATATTGCCTTGTGTTTTACATAAAGAATAAAAGATAAACTTTTTGACTTACAATGACAAACACTAAAACACTGTTTTCATCATCAATACAACACTCTGCTACATGTCTCAGCTTTTGCTTTTAAATCAGACCACATATAAGGCAGTGAAGCAAAGAAGTTCTCAGTTTATTCCATAACCAAAAGTTATCGTCACACAAATTCATGACTTCAAAAGAAAAATAAGAAATGAATTTGTAGCTAATTGATTTTAGTGCCAGTTATGGTAAACCAGTAGTTAGCAGTGTAACCAAGAAAGTTCTAGTTTGAAATCCTGACCAAGGTTTTGTGTGGAATTTGGTTACTTCTGTTTCCTCTTGGTTACTTTTGCTTGGTGAATTTTTGGTTTTAAGGTGACCAAACCTTACAACCTTAATATCTAGAAAATCTTCAGCAGTGCTGTTGTTTCTATGCAGCCAGCAGAGTTTTGGATTAAACACTTATACTCTCCAGCATCACTCTGAGTCACGTTGGTTATGAGCAGATTGAAATGACCAGCACTTTTCTCCTGGATTATACATCTACTGTCAGTGACCAGCTCTCCATCTTTGTACCACTGAGCTGTGGGGTTTGGTTTGCCGCTGACCAAACACTGGAGAATGACAGGGGTCCCTACAGCTGCAGTTACGTTAGTCAGTGGGATAACACATTTAGGGGGGATTTCGGTCACCTGGAAATGAAAGCTGCACATATCCGATGACTTCCCCTTAAATTCAATTTTTTCATCCTTGGCTGGCTCAGCAAACACATCAAAATTAACACTAACATACTTTTGTCCTTGTTCACTGGTTTGGTGGTCAGTGTTGGCCACCAACCTCACTGCCCGCTGTGACTCATCAGGCTCTTGCTCAAACTCAAACTCAAGCTCGATTTCAGACACCTGTTCACCATCAAACGACGTGTTTCCAACCATCAGGTCAAACTTCTGGGGCTGGACCTTAGCACTTCCTAAGGACACAGCGGTCAGCTCCCTACCTCTGGTCTTCCCTGAAAAAGCCTTTGCACTTATCACCACCAGGGAGGCTCGACAAAGAGTCTCCCCAACGAGGTTTATCGCCCTACAAGTATAAACTCCACTATCCTGAGTAGTAACTTTACAGATCTTCAGGAAGTGGTTATCTCCATCAGAGGAGTGCAAGTATTTCTTTGTATTATGTGGAATTTTCTTATCTCCTTTAAACCAGGACACAATTGGAGACGGGATTCCCATCAGAGAGCACTCAAACATAACAGTAGTACCCTCTGGGGTTTCCATGTCACAGATTGGGTTGATAAACCTTGGAGGCATCTCTGTGACCTCAAATGCTATTTTCAAGTCATCATGCTCTTGAGTGACAAAATCCACAGCACCCTCCTCATAAATACTGGGTAACACATCCAAAGATATGACCATGCTCTTGTTGTCTGCTGTGTACTCAGGAATGGTGATGATCTTAACCTGCTTCTCAAACTCCTTTACCTCATTTTCATCCAGTTCTACCTCTAGCAGAATCTCCTGAGGGGATGGAGAACGAGAAGAGTCGTTCTCCTCCACATCAAACTCCATCACATGCTGATGGGTGACAGCAGGTGGTGCTGGCATGAACCTCACCTCCTGTGATACAACCACCACCAGAGCAACACTTCTGGCTTCCCCAACATAATTCACAGCCTCACAGATATATTCTCCCTGGTCAGCCTTAGTGACGTTATGAATCACTAGCGTGATGTTATCAGCATCTCTGTCCATTCTAACTCTATCGTCTGCCACCAGCTGGGTTTTGTTGAAAAACCACCTTACATCAGGGGAAGGTAGGCCAAAAACTTCAGCATAAAATGTCAGTGAGTCGTTTTCAAACACTCTTTTCTTAATGAGAGGCTTAAGGAAAGCTGGAGGGATTCCCTGCACTTTCTCTTGAAGGGTGGCCGGTCCTAATGTCCCTTTGCCCTGTGAGAGAAATCTGCTTTCATCCAAGCTTACGCCATTTGGATCGGTTTTACCACCCTCATCAGCAGGAGAGTTGAGGAAATGTACCGGTGAGAAAAACTTCTCAGTGGAGTCTCCCGTTGAGGGTCTCTTGTGATATACCGGAGAGAACGGAAACTCATCCGGTGTCATAAACCCACTAGGTATGTCAGAGTTTGGAGTGTGAAAGGATGGTGGTGACTTGAGAGTGTGAAGGGACTCTGCGATTGGTTGAGACACCTCGGTAGAAGAGCCTGGGGTGAAAAACCTTTCAGGTACCTCTGCTATCTCTTCACTCATAGTGCTACCAATTTCTATGGACATCTCAGACTCGGGGGTGAGTGGCCTACCCCAGTCTGTTGGAGGGTTGTAATACTCGTACACAGCCCCGAAAGTTACTTCCTCCTCCTGTATGGAACCTGCCGCTGCTGCTCCTCCCTCAGCTGCCAAGGATTCTTCAAGAGTATCTCCTTCCTGTTCCGGGTGAGCAGCTAGTACATCAGGTGGTTTAACTTGGGTGTTTATGTTTGGGTTTCTGATCAATTTTGGGGGTTCAGGATTCACATGAACACCAGTTCTACCAATTTTAGCTGCTATTTCAGGTCCATCTTTTTCTCCAGTGAGAGCTTTCTCCGATATTTCTGTTGCATCAGTCTTGTCTGGCATACTGACAAAAATGCCACTGTCTATAGATGGTTCCGTGATAGATATCAACTCCTCACCACCAACTACAGCCTCCTCACTTATTTCCTCTAAAACTGATCCCTCTTCTAACCTTTTGACCTCCTCATCCATGTGAGTTCCACCTTCAACCAATGCTTCAACAACTTCAGCTGTATCAAGACAAAAAGATGATTCCAAACCCACATCTGGAGATAGAAACTGGCCCTCAGTGTCTAAATGTCCAGAAATTGTTTTAGCTGCTACACCTTCCTCAACAGGCGCCTTAACAGAACGTTTAATTACCGGGACCTTCTCAGGCTTGAAAGGAATGAAACTACTCGTTCTGTCAAATGGCTGCTGTGTCTGATCCCCAATCATTTCGACATCACCAGTCTGTATAGGATCTTGGACACAAACTGGTTTCTGTGGCCTTGGTCTCACAAGCTGTGGAGACTCCTGCAGTTTTTCCACAAACTGTTTCACATCTGCTCCTTGTTCAACACCAGTGACCTCAGAGGTATCTGACACTACAGGTTCAGTTGCTTCAGGAACATATGGATTTACTGATATACCAGGTTCCTCAGACACCCTGTCAAGTCTGAGTGCTTCCTCCTCCTCTTGTTGGTCTAGGGAAATGGCTACAGCAGGAATAAACTCTTCAGGAAACTGTGTGTCTTTTCTTTGCTCCTCAGGTGAAGGGGGTGTTATTAGAGAAACTGGTGAGTCAGACTCAAAAGCCTGTTTGATCTGAGAAACTTTAATTATAGCAGCAGAACCCTGAAGACCACAGCCTGACAGTATTGGGGGTTCTTTGGAAGGAGAAAATCTGGATTTTGGGGCTTTGACACCCATATCTGATGGAGGAGGTGAAATTAGAGGTTTATCCTCTGTACGAGAGAGGGCAGGCATATGCACAGTGGCAGGTTTCTTAAAATCCTCAGTTAGTCTTACAGGAATCTTGCTTACTCTTTCAGAGGAAGAGATATCGTCTCCCTCCACAGCTTCTCCTTGCTCTGAAAACTGCACAGGATCACGGATTTGACCTGACACTTGACAGATGCTCATGACCTCCCCAAGCTTATTTTTAGCTAGACATCTGTACATTCCAGCATCTGTGCATCTAAAACTGTAAATATAAAGTCTGTACATTTTATTATCTACCTCTGCTTGGTATTTATTGGCCGCAGCATCAAGGCAAGTATTATTAAAATACCACGTGGCCTCAGGTACAGGATCACCAGTGATAAGGCACTCCAACACTGCAGTGCTGCCCTCAGGACAGGTCACATTCTCCAATTCAGTCACTACACAAGGGGCTTCTCCAACCACATCAAAGGAGAAGGTAAATTTGTGCTTCAAAGTCTGAGATGTTCCATCATCACTGGCAACCTCTGGAGTTTTCTCTGGCAAAGCTTGAGGTCTGTCCTCACTGCTGTCCTCAGACATTTCAGGGAGAGGAGTAGCAGCTGTAATTCGAATCTCTACAGGTGAGGATTTGAACGATTCATCTGACAAGCGACGTTTGTGGACCACAGTTTGGGGAACTTGCAGCGTTGCCTTTCCTGAATCTATGTAGGTCTGAATCTCCTGCTCTATGAGATTCCCCTGACCCCCCAGCTCCTCAGTAACTACCACTTCCTGTGTGACACCTGCCTTTTTTGAAGCTTTCTTATCCGAAATCTCAAGAGTACCACTGCAGATTGATTTACCATGCTTGTTGGTTATGATACACTCATAAGTCCCCTCATGATCTGTCGTTGGATAGAATACAGTGAGCTTAGAGTTGTTTGATTTGATCATGATGTCATAATCTGGGTTGTGGTCCACTGGCTGGCCATCTTTGAGCCAGCTAACAACAGGTGGAGGATCACCCTGAAACTGGCAAGTGAACTCTGTCATCTCACCAGTTTTAACTTTAAGTGAAGATATTTCTTTTAAAAATATAGAGGGTGAGCCTGAAGAATCTATATCCCTTTGTTTTACCCTCTGAGACTCTGGAGGTTTAATCTCCTTCTTTATAGCAGCTTGTGCAGAACTTCCCGCTCCAGTTACTCTTAGTCTAACTGAATCTTCACTTTCTTCATCTTTCTCTGTACCTGCTAAACCTTTCTGTTGTCGCCATCCACTACTCTCTCCAGCAGTTTCTACCTCCTCTTTTATCCCTCGCTTATCTCTTACACCTGTCTGGAAACGCTGGTGGCTGGATTTATCGGCGGTCATACCATACTCCTCCCTGCTCCTCATTCTCTCTGATGCTCCACCCACATCACCTGATGGAAGAGCTTTTTCTTTAGCAAAAGGTGCAGCCACCTTAAGAGGTGAAGTAGTACCTTGGAGAGGAATCTGGGTTTCAGAAGACTGTTTACTTTGTGCAGCTTGTCGTTCAGCTGAAAGTCTTGCATTTGGTGATAAACCATGGAGTTCACGATCCATCAGAGGAAGATGGGACTCTAACACAGGTCCAGGCTGTTTGCACTGACTGTCTAAAGCCCACTCTGACTCCAGCTCAGACACTTCCTCTTGCTCAACAACATCTTGTTGCCATTTCAGGATGCGTTTAGCCATTGCTTCTTCCTCGCTTACAAAGTACTCACTGTCTGTCTGCAGTCTGGTCTCGCGGCCCTCTGTTGGCACTTCCTCAGCTAGCGGCCACTGAGGAATATCTGATTTCTGATCTTGGAAACCAGCTGGAGCCGAGGTAGTTGGCAACTGCTCCTGAGCTGTTTGACCAGGAGCAATCCTCCTGCTGTGGGCCAAAGTGGGCTGCTGAAATGTTGGCACAGCAGAAGTTTCTGGGAAGATTCTTCCAACCTCAGGAGTAATCTCAGCCTGGAATGGAGGATAACGCTCTGCCCAGTCAGACTCTAGCTCCACTGGCTGCTGTTGTTCCATCAGAACATCTTGTTGCCATCTCATGATTCTCTGAGTGAGGGCCTCCTCTTCGCTGACAAACTTCTCACTCTCCAGTTCTGAGATGTTCTCTCGTGAAAGCTGGAGCTCTCGTTCTTCTTTTGTCTTCTCAAACAACTTCTTCTCTGTTCTGCCTTTTGTTCTAGGTGACTGAACATCCTCCTTTTTTGCTTCACCTTTATTTCTAGGTGATTTTTGTGCCAGGACTGGAACCTCTTTTTCCTGTTGTTCTATTGGGGTTTTAATTCTGGCTTTAGGAGAGGGTGCAGATGTTACTTCACGTTCTGCTTTACCTCCCACTGTTACAGGTTTTGGGTTTGGATTTGATAAATTAACTACATCTAATGGTGCTCCTTTCTCCATCCCCTTCTGTGAAGAAATTACCTCCTCAGACATCATGTACTGATTATCTGCTGGTAGAGGCAGATCAGTTTCAGGGTGAAAGGCCTCTTCTTCTGACATTCTGACACCTTGCTGCCACTTACTGATCCGCAGAGCCAGAAGTTTCTCCTCGCACTCCATCCTCTCAGCCTCCAGACTTTTCTCATACTGATCCCTCAGAGTCTCCTCTGGTTTATCTGCTGGTTTAACTGGATCAAAAGAAGCAGATTTATCTACTTCCAATCCTCTGACTTCTTTTTTAGGTGATTTTGGTGGTGCCACTTCAAGTTCTAGAGGCCTTGCCTTCAACATGGGAGATTTGTGTTGAAGGGAGATTTGTGAGGTGGTTGTGGCTTCAGTTCTTTCAGTTGATATTTTCTCAACCACCTCCTTCTTAGTGTAAGGGTGCCCTGTCGGTTCCATGTATTGCATTTCAGCTGGCAGAGGAACATCAGTTTCTTCATGAAATGTTTCTTGCTCTGACATCAAACTTCCTTGCTGCCACTTCCTGATCCGCAAAGCAAGAAGCTTGTCCTCACACTCTTTTCTGTCGGCCTCTAAGCTCTTCCCATACTGAGCCCTTAAGGATTCCTCCTCATAGGACTCATCTCCTTCGGATGGTACTGGGGCTTCAGATATTACCTCCTCACTAAAGACAGATGCTTCTTCTTGAACAGAAGTCCTGGTTTCTTCAATTTTGTGGAGCAGCTCAAACTCTGCCTTTGCAGTCTCCACCTTGTGCTCTTCATTTTCATCTGCCTGAGACTCACTGGCTTTTTTACCCTCCAGTGTCTCTGTGAATTTGACACTAGACTTTCTTTCTCTCTGATGCACCGTTGTGTCAACCAGCTCACCTTTCATGATCTGAATGGCTCTTGTTCTGGATTGAGGCTCAAACAAATGTCTCTTTCGAGGGTGAGAAGGTTCCCTAGTTAACTTTTTCTCACCCTGATCCAATGTTCGGTGCTGGACGTCAGGCAGAGAGGAGGGCTTGACCCTCAACTTCTCCACATACTCTGCATAGCTCGACTCACTGGCGACTGACTCGACCTCAAACTCAGAGGAGGACATGGTGGAAATAGAAAGCCTTTTCTTTTGTTTTACTGCTTTCTGCAGGGTTGTAAGCTTTGCTCTGACCTCGTTGTGGAGGCTTTCTGTGTCACTGAATCTGTCACTGTACCTGTCGCTGCACCTGTCGCTGAACTTATCACTGAATCTTGCCCCAGTGCGCCGGTCACAGTAGATATCACTGAACCTGTCGTTAAAACGCTCAGACCTGTCAAACATGGGGGGAGGAGACGGGGCGCGCTCAGAGGCAGTCTCTAAACGTTTGGATTCCTTCTCTGATGGTTTGTCTAAAGAACCCGTACTAGATCTGAAGTATACAGTTCTCACTAAAGCACTTTTGGATCGGGATCTACCCTGGTGGACTTTGGACATTTTATCAAATGGAGATCCTACACACCTGAGATCAACTCTAAACTTCCTCTCCTTCCTCTGCTCTGCCAAGTTGTCTACACTCTCATGGGCTTGGGCAGAGCGCCGAACAAAGCCAAGGTAGTTAGCAGACTGCTCTTCCCTTAGCGAAACCAAAAGTGATGCTGTGGACTCAGCAGAACCTTCTGAGTTTAATGCCATTACCTTGTAACTGCCGGAGTCTTTCTCCCTGATACTGTCAATGAAAAGACATGTGGTGTGCATGTGCATCCTGCTGTCAGTACAGATCCTACGTCTGCGTTCCTTGGGGATAGATCTATTGTTATGAAACCAAAGAATAGTCGGCACAGGACAAGCGATGAGTTTACACTTTAACTCCACTGGTTCTCCCTCCAAAACTGACTGAAACTTGAGTTTCTTTGTGAAGGATGGCTTAATGTTTTCTGTCCAGGAGCTGATTGACGAAGTTCTGCTCGAGCAGCGGTTAGCTGATACCAAGCCGTGATCGAGGAACTCCTCTGTGTCAGAGAAAGCTCCGCGGAGATGTCGGGTGCCGCTGAGCTCAGTGACGCTGTGTGCTTCTGCAAACAGAAACAGACGACAGTCAGAACGACATGAGGTCTGGAGGTAAAGGGATAGAAAAGATTATCTTTAATGGAAATATTAAAATGCATGCTGGGAGTCACAATGCCATAAAAAATAATTTCACTCACCATATTTGTTCGAATAAACGCAAGACTTGATTCTTTTTAATAGAAACCTGCAGGAAGTTTTGATCCTTCGTCTGTGGAAATTTCTTCAAAACAAATTATTTTATTATTGTTAAAACATGACGGCCAACATCCGCTTGTTTTCTCTCTGATGGTTGCGCTTTTACTTGAATATTCCTTACCTGACTTGCAGACAGGAGAATAAACGCCCTTTCTAATCCTTAACAGGAAATGAATGAAGCACAAGCTCTCCAATACATATTTTTGATTTCAGAACTTTAAGAATTGAAGCCGTAAAATTGGGCGAGAAGGCGTTTATTCGAACTAATATAGTTTGACTGGTGTTATTTTGGAAGCAAACCACAGGAATCACATCCCACTATCTGCAAGCCAGGCTAGAACATATTCTGCAGGAGGAAGGTATCAGTCCCAAATGCAGAAGGCCTCTATGTCTTTTAAAAGGCCTTTCAAGTATTTCAAAGAGATTTAAAAGATACACATCCTGCACCTTTTTCTTGGAAATACCCGAGGAACCTTCATGCCAAAATGACTTTCTGGATGCAAAGTCTTTAGAAACTGGAACAAGCAAGTTCTATCAGTGCTTTCCTGGAGGAAACCGTGGGATACCATAAAAATAAAAGAACAGATGATACAAACAACAAGTATTTTTCCATCAAAACACATAAATATGACATGCAACTGCAGAAAAAAAATTTTTTTTTAAAGGGACAGTTCAACATTGACTTGTTTCCAAGCTGTAAGCGCAATCTGCTCCTGCAGGACAACTCTGACCCAACCAACCCATACAGCATGCATTTGCACATCAGTTTCTCTCATCAGGACCTTCAAGGTGTCTCCACAAAAAGAACATCTCAGAACCATAGCTTATGTCAGAGTTGACTGCTGACAGACTACTTTTACAGTGAAAAGTCAGAGGATGTAACTGGAAACTAGGTCAAACTATCCCTTTTTCACTGAATCATCTTCTCAGGTGTGATCGCAGTAATTGTGTGTGATATGCCTAGAGAGGCAAGGCCTTACCTTTAACTTCTTCTTCAACTGTGGCTTCGATCTGCTCCCTCACAAGAGTCACTGTGGAAGAAAGAGACACCAGTTTATTGCTTATCCGTTAGCTTCTACATGCCTTTGTCACATTTCTCACTGTTTAGGTTAAGACTGATGGAATTTATCCCCGATCCGGGATAAAACCAAAATACCATAACCCAGACTTGTTGTTATTATAACTGTTCCACTTGTCAGACTTGCAAAAGCACAACATTTTACCAAGTATTTCTGTCTAGTTTCAAGCGCAAATATCTTAGTACACTTGAAATATGACAAAACTAACTTACAAGTAACTTTTCAGCAAGGTACAGGAGCTTATTTTAAGACAATAATTCTTGAACATTAAATTTAAAAAGTACTAGGTCCATTGCCACAACATTTTGCAATTTTTGTGGAATAAATTGTCTTGTCACTGCTCCATTTTTAAACTATGCAGTCTATTGTAGTTGTACTGGATACTACACAGCAAATAAATATTTTGTCCTCAGGGTTTATGTTTTAGAAGAAGAAAAAATTGTGAATTTTAAGAAACTGAGCACACATCAAAAACAAAATTTTAACTCAAATATCAGTTCCTAAAAAACCAAAACGAGGTTTTCCAAAATCCAACAAAAGACGCTGAAATCCCTGCTCACTTAAATGAGTAATGAAGAAGAGCAAACTGGTGTCCAGCAAGGAGGAATGCAAGAAAGGAAAGTTTTTCAAAGGTAATCAGGTTGGTAGAAAAAAGAGAAATGAAGATCCGTTTCTACAGGAGTAACAGTGAGAATAAATGTGAGTTTTACTGTGGAGAGACAAAGGAGGAGCATGAGTGAAGGGATTGTTCCTGAGAGGAAAAGTGAGGAAGGAGGAAGTGAAAACTCCAGTATTCAAACAAACATGTGAATTTGTGAAAGAAGAGGTTCGACTTCGTGATGTTAGTCAGAGATGAAGAACGACTGAGGGATGTCCCGATTATCACATTTTAGAGCTGCACCAATCAGTCTGACAAAGATCAAATCAAAGTTTTCTCTTAATTGGCTCTGATTGGTTGGTCAGATAATTCTACCAGTTTTCCTAATTAAATACATAGAAACTAAGAATTCCCACCATTTTGAAAACCTGTCCATCCATATAAGTTAAAAGGGGACCTATTATGCAAAATTCACATTTAACCTCTTCTTGTGCTTCCATTTGTGTCTCAACTGCTTCTAAAAACAGACCAAGTGATTAAAAAATAAAAATGAAAAAATCACCCAACAAGTTAATGTTTTTTTGGTGTCTGGAAAATGATCCGTTTCAAAATCAGCATTAGGTAACTGCACTGCCCGTTACCTAATAACCCCTACGGAGCTCCACCTGTTATCCAGCAACCCAAGCTGACTCGTCACATTCTTGTTGGTTGTGCAGGAGGCTCTACTAATGCTTTTCAAAGATGTATGGTTGTATAATTGCACATCTGTTTGCAGCCATGTTAACATGCGAGTGCAAACACTGAGTTGGAGGTCGTGGCCAGCAGCAGCTTACTTAGATTTAAAGTGACAAGACGTCCTAAAACTTCTCATTCTGAAAATAGAGTTGAAAATAGTCAAAACTGACCAGACTAAAATCCCATTTTCTAAGAATGATTTTGTGCAACAAAATATAATAAATATGTTTTGTGTAGCCCAAAGACCTATCCTAACCTGTTCAAGGCAACATAATAGGTCATCTTTAATAAATAAAAAAAATCCATGTCCTTACTATTGACCCTGTTTTCAGATTTTCAGGGAATTTGCATTGTAATATAAAAAAAAGGAAAATCTATAACTAATCCGGTCCATCTTGGAAGCTTTCATCTGGTTCGGGACATCCTCTCAGACTTTGATTTTTAGAAAGAGGGGCTCAATCTTGAAGAAAGAAAAACGTGATGTTTTAGGGGGGAGTCTGGCTACAAATGAACACATCCAGGTGTTACCTTCTTCCTCTCTGATAACGGTGAGGCTGGCCGAGCATGCAGCCTCCCCGGCGTTATTCACCGCCTTGCAGGTGTACTGCCCTGCATGCTCAGAGAAGGCGTCCACTATGATGAGTGTGGCGATGTTTGTCACCTCATCGAAGTGGAACACCACATTCTTGGAAGGTTGGACCGGCTGCCGGTTGTGGAACCAGCTGATTTCCGGCTTTGGCAGGCCGGATACACACGCATGAAAACGGGCCACCTCCCCATGTGTCACTGTGCAGCTTGTGATTGGTTGGATGAAAACCGGCTTTTGGCCAACTGACGGTTTCTTTAGGCTGGAGATGTGCCACTGAGGCTCGGTAGAACTGCTCACTGTTTGAATTTGCCCTGAAATGAAGCAGGTTCAGGGATCGTTCTTTATTTAGTGAAATTCCATCCCACTGATTGCTTTGCATCAAACCAAAGAAATGAAAGTCTTTTTAAAAACAAACATAGACTCTGGATCAGAATCCAAATCAGGATTCATGAAAAAGCTCTTTTAAACTGGACTCAATACAACCTCAGATTAATAACTTCTGACATTTTACACAGACATCAATACAAAAAAAAAAAAAAAAAAGTTCTGTCGTAGATATAAATCAAGCATTTGTAGCTTTCATCATTATTTTGATGAAAAACTCACCATCCAGGGTGAGAGTGGCAGAGCAGGACACTTTCCCGGCGTTGTTTGTGGCCACGCAGGTGTATTCCCCCTCATCCTCTGGGTAAACTCTGGAGATTTCCAGCTGGCAGCTGTCGTCGAACTGAGACATCCTGAAGAAGTCTGACTGCTTGATTTCCTTCTCCTTGTGGAACCAGCTGATCTTCACATCTAAATCAGGAGAATTTGTTTAGCTACAAACTAAATATTTTGTTTAGCAAGCTAAATATTTAGCTTAGAGCTAATATGCAAAGTCACTTGCGGATAACCGAAAGCTAACTATCAAAGTAAACCTTGTGAACCTTTAAAGAAAGGGTAAGACTTATGAAAATAAACCCCCATTCTTTCTGTTATAACAGTTTAAATAACCCAAATTATTGATGTTAAATTTTGAAAGGACTTCTTACCGTCTCCACGGACTCTGCACTGGAAGTAAGCGGATTCTCCCTCTCTGGCTGAGGTGTTGGAGATGGGTGAGATGATGACGGGTGGAGCGATGGGGGCAGCAGAGTCTGGAGAGACCACCTCTGACACTACAGCAAACAAACCTGCATCAGACTCCATCCGCCATGTCTCCATCCTGCTCTTCAACCAGGACGTTCGGTCTTACCTTCCACATTGAGCGTGGCGGTGCTGGTGGCCGTGCCGTAGTTGTTCTTCGCCTCGCAGTTGTAGACAGCGGCGTCCTCGGGGAATACTTCGATCAGAAGCAGCGTGTGCTCATTGCCGTCGTGAAGGAACTTGCACTTGAAGCCCGGCGACAGAGCCTGGGAGTTTTTGTACCAGGAGACCTGCGGTGGAGGAACGCCGCTCACCTGAACGGAGAAGCGAGCCGGCTTTCCTGCCTCGACTGACTGGGGCTCCATGTGACGGAGGATCTGAGGAGGCTCCGGGACTGGAAAGTAATATGTTTGGTCCAGGGTTACTATTGTTTAGGGTTTTTCATTGCAGGTTTCTTTTATTTAGTTGTGACTTTCTGTTCTAATTCAGTTAGTTTTGATTGGTTTTAAAGTGTGTTTGCTAGTTTTATTTTGTTAGATATTTAATTTTTTATTAGTTTATGGTAGTAGTATTAGTTTTATCATACTTTGGTTACCTTTAAGGTACAAAATTAACAAAAACGCAGTATTGTATTACTAAATGTATTGTATTAATAAATGCGGAACAGCTAACAAAAATGTTTTCTTTATTTCAATTTTTGTTATTTTGTTAGTTTTAGTTAACTATAATATACTTGGTTTAGTGAACAAAGACAAATTTGGAGCAGATTTTGGAGGAATATCTTTCCATATTTCCAAGATACAGTTCTCATCTACATCAGTTTTGAACCTTTTTCTCGACTTACTGTTGACTCTTAGGTGCATGGTGCTCCTGTTCTTTCCGGCGATGAAAGTATATTCTCCAGCATCACTCCTGTAGGTCTCAGAGATGGTGAGGCGGTGCAGCTTCCTGATGGCAACATAGCTGAACCTTTCCTCCACAGAGAACTGGATCTCCACGCCGTTCCTGAGCCAACGTCCTTCAATGTCGTCCTCATTGACCTCAAACTCGAAGGTTGCTCTGTGTTTCTCAAGAACCTGAAGGAGGGACGGGGAGGGTTAGATTACTCCAGAAATATTGTTGTTTCTGGTGTAAAGCTATAAAACTGTCTTACTGCAATGGTGGAGAAGTAAAAGTACAAATTAACAGACAAAAATGTACACTAGTAAAAGTATTACACTAATATTTTTACTTCAGTAAAAATACTTACTGTATTGAAAGTAAAAGTACTTGTTGAATGTATTCCCCATAATATCACTAAGTGTGCCCATTGTATGTATATTCTCTTTAATGTATCAATGTAGCTGTGCCATTTTAATAAACAATGTTCATTAAAATGAGAATTTTTACTGTATTAACTTTCAGCGGCACAGTTTACACTTGTAGTTGTGATTCTGTGCATCAGAATTTCAGGGATGACCTGCACTGCAGAGTTAAATGCTAAATAAGAGAGGAATGATTACACGTGTGAAAGTTTTTATTTAACACAAAGCAAAACCAATGTGTTATTTTGAATGAAGTTAACACATTCAAGTCAAAGTTGTCTGAATGAAAAAAGGGCATTAGACACTTAATAAAGGAATTGATACTGATCATTTCCACTGATGTTTTAACTCCAGTTTGTCATCAACTCAGAAGTTAAAAGATAATGTATATTTAACCTTGCAATAGTTGAATAATGAACAAAATATTACAATTTCAAAATCTGTACTTGTCATTAACTTGATTGAGTCATTGATTACTTTCAAACTAATAAACAAATAAAAAAAATGCAGTGTGATGTGAATGTAATGTATAACGCAACACATTATTGGAATGTAGAAGAATGCAAAGTATAGATACTTAATGCAAAATGTAGTGGAGTAAAAGTTGAAAGCACAAACCAGGATTAAATCTACTTAAGTGAAATACAGATACAAGAAGGAAGTACTGAAATAGAATAAAAAAGTACTTGTACTTCACTACAGCCTACCATGATTTCACGCTCTGCAGGTTCAGCGATCCGTACGTCACGTCCCTCTACGATCAGTTGGGCCTTGGAGACGCTGGATCCGGCCACGACTGAATACTCTCCAGCATCTGACATACGAACCGTCTGGATCATCAGACGATGGACAAACTTCTCGGCTGTCACTACATACCTGTGAACAAAGCAAGTAAAATGATTTCCAGCTGATTTTGTAACTTAGAACATTTCTGTTTGAGATGAATTCAGAGGTTTCATCTAGGGCTGAACAATAAATCAATATCAATAGACAATAAGTCTTATAGAGTGTTCAATATATAGAATATTCACTGAACCGTACAGAATTCTGGGGGGTCTAGGCAGAAGAAAGACTTCAGCCTCTGACAGCCAGCTAAGCTAGGTTGGTGGACTCAACTAACTGACTCACTCTTTGGTTACCTAGCAACAACCTGCTTAGTAACTTGCTTAACAGCAGTTTAAGATTTTGTCACCATTCCTCACAGCTTCTTAAAAATAAAAAACAACAGTGTGGAGTGAAAACTGTGGCTAAAACAGAAAATGTCACACCACAGTATTGGCAGTATTTCAGATATTTAAGACAAAAAACAAATTAATAATAATCAACATCGGCTGATATGAAACACTTAATGTGTTTTTCAGCTGTGTTGCCCAGTCCTAGCTTCATCGTAGACAGACCTTTCCTCAGTTAAGTCCAACTCCTGGCCGTCCTTCATCCACATCACCTGGATGTTAGGCTCAGAAACTTCACACTCAAACATTGCCTTTTTCTTCTCGGTTATCTTTATGTCTTTAATCTTCTTGGTGAACTCAATCACACGAGCTGAGAACAAGAAATGCAAGAAAGAACAAGAAATTTAAGGAACATCCCAAACTGGGGAAAAAAAACTGTCCAATGAATGCTTTGTTACCTTCAACAAAGAGGTTAGCGGCACTAGCAGCAGAGCCTGCTACAAACTGGTATTCTCCTCCGTCTCCAAAGTGAACATTTCGGATAGTGAGTGAATGTGTGAGCTGCCGGCTGCGGACTTGACATCTTTCTGATGATTTGACCTCTACGCCGTTCTTCAGCCATTTGTAGGTGATGCCCTCATAGTTTACTGTGACTTCAAAGGTGATGGTGTCTCTCTCCTGAGCGTTCAGGTCATTTAGCATGGAGGTGATCAGGACAGCTGGATGGACGAAACATACATTTTAAGATTGGACCAAAATGTTGAGCTGAAAGAACTCTGGTTTCCACAAGTTTTTTTTTCTTCTTAATTATAATAGCAAAGACTATTAACATATGTTTTTATTTTTTTAAAACAATAAACTAAACACAATATTTTAATGAAATAAGCAAAAGCAGTCAGATTTCTGCACATAAGTGATGCATAAATAATTGCAGATTTAAAACAAAAGAGGGTTTTGCAGATTAAAGAAAAACAGCAAACCAAGTCCTAAGTTTTTCATCTTTCTGAATTTTTTGTGTCTTATTAGCAACAAGAACAGGAATTTGCCTACTCTTACTTTATTTTTCTAAGTTTATTAAATGGGCATGCAAATGTCTGTGTTTTAAGAAAAGTCACTCGATGTTTTTGATCCCTATTACTAATAAATTAATTAAAAGTAAAAATCAGGATGAATATTTTGTGTTGCCATACTTTTGACACCCCTGATCTAGTGAGAAAAAAACCAACAATGGCTGTAGCTAGACCTGTCACAATAAACATTCTCAAAGAACAATGAACTTGAAATTCTGATGAACATTTAACACTGGGACTAGATGACATTTTAAATAACGAAAATAAGTAAACAAAGCAATCATGAAGTCTCTGTAAACAAAGTTTTTCTTTAAAAAAGGGCTAGACCAAGGCACCAGACTTTAATCATCCAGTTTTTGGTAGTAAGAAAAAGAGAAAAGAGAAAAACAATACATCATGCAAAGGAAATTATTGAGCTTGTTTGAATTTATCATTTATCAATTGATTTATTCCTTATTGCAATAGGTCTAGCAGTGGCTAAATCATGCTTTGTGGTCTTACGGTTGACGGTAAGCGTCGCTGACACTCTGTCGTTCCCGCAGATGAAGGTGTACTCCGCAGAGTCTTCCCTGCTGGTGTTCATGATCTTCAGTTGGTGAAGTTTCCCCTGAACCACGATCCTGAACTTCTCACTCATCTCAATCTCCACGCCGTCTTTGAGCCAGGTGGACGGCACGTTGAAGTGAGAAACTTCACACTCAAACGTGGCCACCTGGGTCTCAGGGACCTCCACACTCTTCATTGGTTTGGTGACACAAAGAGCTGCAGGTGAGAAATTGTAACACAATGAAAAAAACAGAGACAAATAATTTAACATTAACAGCTTTTCTGAGAGTTTTAGCTCTCAGAGGAGCTGTTTATTCCGGTAGCTCTGTTGCTCTGCAGCCATAAACAAGAAAAAACTGTTAATGAAAGAATACTTCTCTGGCTGTTTGGAAAAGTACTCTTTCATAATGTCCCACTTAGTTGCGGGGTACCACAAGGCTCCTCCTTTGGTCCCATTCTCTTCTTGTTAAACATGCTCCCTTTCTGATGCATTTTAAAACACAAAGTACTACTTTTCACCATTTTCTGATCTGCTTATTCCAACAAACAGCAACATGTTTATATTAAAGTCTTGTAAGTCATCTTAGAGATGTGTAATCACAGAGACTCTAATAAAAGATTTTAAGAGCTGTATGAACCTACTAAGTTGAGGTCACAGATATATATGGAAACACTAAATTTTCACACTGCTCTTAAAATTGAAATAAGATTAGATTCGTTTATGACATGACTTTGTGACAGTAACACAAACCTACATCACATTTATATGTACTATAATTGGTCAATCGTGACTTGTCACTTTGACATCTACTGGTTGTTCAAAACCCAGCGGCCCGCCTTCTGAGGGCGGGGAAAAAGTAGTGTGATTGTACCACACCTGTGCCGGCTTTTTTTTTTAAGTTCTACAGTCTATTTTAAGTGTAACTTTTATTTCTCGGGTCTTAGAGGGCTCTTATCACCTTACTCGTGTGAAATTTCACACCTTCACACTTCAGCCAGAGCACCAAGGTTCACAGATCAACTGGGCTTCCGGATATTTTTGGACCCAGGCTCAAAAACAGATGTGGCAAAACCATTTTAGGTGTAGTTTAGAATTAGCATGCCTTTTGATCTAGGATTATCAGGATTATTTTGGACTTCTAGCTAAATAGTTTTGTAACATTTAATGTAACAATAACAATAATTTTTTTATTGTTTTCAATAGCTTAGGTTGCTGAGTTTCTAATTATTGACAATTTTAGTCAGCTGAGACTTTTGATGGAGTTTTAAAAACACTTTAAATCAGATTGAGTTTAATATTTCTTAAATAAACACTTGCTAACAAAAAACAGTTAGGCACCCAGAGGGAATGGTGTGATTTGGATGTAAAATGGTCCACATGCAGACCAATGTGAATGCTTCAATGATCAAGAATCTAGAACGTGGCATTTTGAGTTTTATCAGGCAGCTACCAAAGCATGCGTCAGTCAGTCAAAGCAGTGAGTGAAAGTCAGCCGACACAAAGGATGCCTTGTAGATATTTTAGACAACATTACCAGTGGCCCAATATTGGAGCCAATGAGTATATGAGGGTACCCACACATGTTGTAAAGCTTTGGAAAGACCGCACCAAGAGGGGATTCTTGATTTGTCCACCAAGTACTACAGAACCCAAAGACATCTACACCAAAGTCAGGTACTGAACTCTCTACAAACACCCGAAGTGGTTTCAAAGACGGATGTCAGCCAAAATACCCATTTCCCATCCCATATGTAGCTGACATTAACACCAACGCAGAGAGGACTGTGTTTGGAGTGGTGCCGTAACTGGGAGGTATGGTATCGTAATCTCAGTTCTGCATCACCAAGGATGATCATTGTGTGGTGGCAGCAAGAGTGGAGGACCAATCCTGCCAATGAGACGCACTAGCGGTACTTCAGGCATCATGGTGTTATGGTGTGGAGAGTCACAGGAATCCGGCTTCAGGTTAAATCAAGTGGTAAATGGAAGGACTTGAGGGACATCCTGTATTTGAAAGGCCGTCTTGAAGAGGAGATAAAAGTTTCTGAAAATGTTCTGTATCAAATCATTGTCTGTTTTCAGATAATTTCATTTGCACCACTCCATCTGGGGGCGTAACTTTTTTTTGCACGAGTGTATTTACTTTTATAAATCATTGAATAATAAAAAATTTTAAAAAACAATGTAATGCCTAATTTGTATTTTTACAAAACACAAACAAAAACAGACGTAATTTTAAAGGAGAAAAGAAAAAAAACTTGTAGAGTAAATGTAGTTTATATCACTTTCTTTATTGAAAGTTTTTCCTTCTTAATAATTCATGACAGGGTGTTCAGTGTTGCGTACCCTCTACAGTAAGCATGGCGCTGCAGTGCAGGTGTCCGATCACGGCCATGTACTCTCCTGCGTTGCTGCTGTCGACGTTCTGCAGGATCAGTTTGTGAGCTTTCCTCTCCGACAGAATCTTGCATTTCTCGCTTGCCTTCAGCTCAACGCCTTTGAACATCCACCTGACGGGGACATTGTCGTGCGACAGGCTCAACTCAAAGGAGGCGGTGCCGTCCAGCAGGGATTTCACGTCTTTAATCTTCTTAACAATCTTGATTGCTGCAAAGATCAATGACAGAAACAGTCATTAAGCAGAAAAAGAAACGTGTTAGGTTCTTGCTGTGTGTAGTAGGGATGCAAACAATTAATCGATGTATGATTAATTCTCGATTAATGGTTTATTAGATTAAAATTAGTTCCAACTGATAAACTAATAACGTCCGATTAGATCTTATTTTAGTGTTGTACTTTGGCCTGCATCCCGAGGAGGACACCCCTGGTCATCCTTAAGCAGAGCTAGTTGATATAGAAATAAAGATGGCAGGGCCATACCTATGACGAAGTATTAGGTCATTTAAAAAATTAAATCACGAGAATAAACTCAGTATTATGAGAATAAAATCGTAGGACAATAAAGTAAAAATAATACGAAACATTGACATATTATAAGAATAAACTCACAATATTACAACTTTATCCTCGTAATACTGTGACTTTAATCATGTAATACTGCAACTTTATTCTCAAAATATTACGACTTTATTTGTATATTATGACTTTGTTCTTGATTTATTTTGAATTTATTCTCTTACAACTTTATTCTCATAATATTATTATTATTATTATTAGTTTTCATTGTATGGCCCTAATACTCCGCCATACATACCAGAACGAAAAAGAGAAATGGTCCAAACAAAGTCCGTTATGAGATGCAAAATGAACTTTATATTTCAAAACAGAACCGCGTAAACACTTGACAAGCTCCGTAAGTTTCATCTTTTATTTTTCTGAAGGGCAACTTAAGAGGTCCCTGTTTTGTGATATTTATATTTATGTTATGTTTAATAATTTGAAAGTGGCTACAACACAATTTTCTATTTATTCAGTCTGTATTTAATATAACTGAGAAAATAATGCTAAAATTAAATTGTGCTTTCTTTTTTTTTTTTATTCAGCATACGAAGAATTTTGCACTATGTTATGGAAAAAAGGTCAGCCATTTTCATACAAGAGAAAATTATGGCTTTTAAGAAAATATCCGCTTACCAATTAATCGTTAGTCAATCAATAAAATATATCAACTTTAGATTAACTCATTAATCGATAACTTGCATCCCTAGTGTGCAGTGATATGTAATGCTGATACTCACTCTCTACATTGAGTCTGGCTGTGGCGGACAGTTTCCCCAGCTTGAAGGAATAAACCGTCTCATCTTGTGTGTTGCAGTCCTTCACCTTCAGAGTCTGGATTGTTCCTTCTGAGATAATCTCGAACTTGTCGCTGTTCTGCAGTTCGACTCCGTTCCTGATCCACTGGGCTCCTTTCACGTCCGGGTGGGTGAGCTCCAGTGAGAACATGGCCTCCTGGGTCTCTGTTACTGTCTGGTTTCTCAAAGTCTTCTTGATCTTCACAGCTGCAGACAAAAACAAGACAACAGCACCACATTTAATCATTACGCACCCTTTACTGTTGGGTTAGTTGGTTTCTGAATCATTTACAAAAAAGGTACTCACCTTCCACCTTGAGGTTTGCGCTGGTTTTGGAGTTGGCCACCTGGTAGGTGTACTCTCCAACATCCTGTGGCCTGGTGATGATGATGACGAGACGTCTGACAGACCCGTTCACCTCACTCACAACGTTCTCGTTGAAGTTGACGAGCTGACCGTCCTTAAGCCACTTGCCTTCAGCTTCAGCGTTGGCAACTTCGCACTCGAACTCAGAGGTCTGAGACTCGGCCACTGTCACATCCTGCAGAGGCCGTGTGATGGCGCCACCTGGTGGTTGCATAAGTGAACATTTGTGACTGTGGAGCATAACCTCAATTCCAACATCTGTGAAGAGTTTTAGTCTTTGTGTTCAGTTACAGTGGAAAGCAGATATTTACATTGAGGGTGGGCGATATGTACGGAACAGAATTAGATCCACTAGAAAGAAAAAAAAAAGAATTCTGACTTTGTATCTCAGAAAATTAAAGTGAGAATTCTGAGAAATAAAGTCAGAAATCTGAGAAAAAAGTCTGAATTCGTTTTTTTTGCAGTGGCCCTAACCTTTCTCTATATGACACAACTTGACTAAACTTGCCCAGTTTTAAGTCAGCTTAGCATACCAAAATTATTTTTGTTTGTTCAATGTCAGAACAAAGATGTTGATGATGCCATGGCTTTGTAGGCTTCTGAAAAGATGTCAAACAGGTGCAACGTTCATCTGCTCAAACTATTATTTACAACACCACGGTAATGTTAGGTCAACTTGTCAGGGAGGAAACTGATTTGCTGTGAAATGTGTGAAATATGAACTTCACACCAAAAGCAAAATGTTTTGAAGAGGCTGGTTAAACAAAGCTGAAAAAAGGCACTATCTGAAAAGTCACTCAGAGAGGAAGAAGCCATTACTCACAATGGAACATAAAAAGCTGGAAATACATAAATGTTTGAATACATCTTCTGTGATTTAAATAAACTAACAAGTGTTTGATCATGGCGTTACATTTGGTGAAAAAAGGGGAAAGTATGCAAGCCTTAATCTATCCCAACTTTAGTATGGGGCTGGCAATATCTTGCTGTGGCGGTGTTTTGCTGTGGGAGGGACTGGTGCACACCATAAAATAGATGGCGGCATGATAAAAGAGAACCATGTGGAAATATTGAAGCAACATCTCAAAACATCAGGCTGGAAGCTGAGGTGCAAATTGAACCAAACATACAGCTGAATTAGCTACAAAGTGGCTACAAAGTCAATTATTGTGAAATGGCCATCATGTTAGTACCAATCAAAATTTGTTCCAGCGCTAATAAACATGTAAACAAGCCTACAAACCTGACTCAGTTATACCAGTTCTAGTAGAAAGAATTGGCTGAAATTCCAACAAAATATGGTGAGAATCTTGCGGACCAAATAGGTTTGACCCAAAGTTAAAAAGATAATTTTATCAAATAATAAGGAATTGTAGGGAATTCTTTAGCTAGTAGAGGTAGTTTTGGTAGTCCTCGCTGACCTAAATAAGGAAAGGATAAGTCGGAGATTTTACACAGTGGATGTAAATATCTGGTTCCAGCTGTAATTAAGTTATGCTCTTTGATTTAACCCTTTAGTATCTGAGTTTTGACCTACCAGAGACAGTGAGCTGAGCACTGGATGTCTTCTCCCCAGCGTGGAACATGTACTGGCCCTCTTCATCTTTCATGGTGTCTAACACAATCAGGGAGTGAGCCGTTCCCTTGGACTCCATCTTGTATTTGGGTCCAGCCTTGAGCTGCTGGTTCCTGAAGGTCCAGAGTGGGTCGATTCCAGGATGTGAAACCTCAACATTGAAGGTAACGTTCTGGGACTCTGAGCACACTTTGTCCTCCATGTGCTTCACAATATGGACCTCTGTGAGGACAACATTGGTAAGACATGGGACTGGAACTTGAAAACATGAATGATGAGAAAATCTAATCTCGCTCACGTTCAACAGTCAGGTTGCAGCTGGTTTCGACCTTGCCGACCACCAGTTTGTAACGTCCTTCGTCTGAAGCAAAGGTCCTGGTGAAGGCAAGCCGCTGCTTGGTGCCCTTTGCCACAGCCTGGACTCGGTCACCTGGGATCAGCAGCTTGTCGTTGTGGTACCATTTGATAGAGCTGATGTCCTGAGCTGAGATCTTGGACTCAAGGACTGCCTTTGTGCCTTCGGTGGACGACACGTCCTTCAGTGGCACCACAATGTCGATAGCTTTAAAGATAGAAGAACATTTTAAAGTAAGGATTAACGAGACCGAGGTGGAGTGATACTAAGGATGCAAGTTATCAATTAATGAGTTAATCTAAAGTTGACTGTACTTATCAATTGACCAATGATTAATTGATAAGCTGATATTTTTCATCATGCTGCAATTTTTCTGCATTATCACATCATCCTCGCCTTCGTAGCACATCACTAATTTTTGAAGTCGACTTTTCTCCACAGTGCAGTACGGCTAAATAAGTACTAATAAGATAGAACTTAAGGAGCTTGTCGAGTAATATTTCAAAATAGAACCTCATAAAATTGGTTCCATCCAAGACCAAGATGGAACCAATCTGTTTCTCTTTAATGTTTTGATATGGCGCCGATACAAGCAGCGACTCTTGTATCAACTGGCTCCACTTACGGATGACCAGTGACGCCCTCTGCTGGATGGTAGCCAAACAATACCTAATGAAGCTCTAGGCAGAATTATTAGTTGATCAATTGGAACTAATTTAAATCTAATAAACCATTAATCGACAACTAATTGTTTGCATCCCTAAGTGATATGTTTATTTTCATATGGAAACACTTACTTTGCACATTGAGTTTCCCTGAGGTGGAGATTTCATGAGTTGGAACTACAAATGAGTAGGACGCAGCGTCTTCTCTGCTGACATTCTCCACTAGCAGTTTGTGAACCTGTTTGTCGATGACGATGTGGACGCGGTCTGAGGCAGAGATTGCCTGGCCGTTTTTCAGCCAGGCACCTTCAACATTCTCCTGGGAGAACCTGACCTCCAGCTGAGCAATGTCACCCTCACAGATAGTAAGGTCAGTCAGCGGCTGCATTAGAGTCACGGGTCGCACTGGAGAGAAACAAAACGCACATATGTTCATTAATGACTAGTCAAGTCAAATTAAGTTTGTTTGTATTGCATACTTCAGCAACAAAGCAGTTCAAAGTGTTTTATATCATAAAAACATCATACAGTCACCAATTATGAAACAAGAAATAAAAATTATGTTATTTTTGGAGAAAATGTCACTTAATATTAATCAAAGGGAAGTCTAAACAGTGTTTTGCAGCTTTCTGGATGTTTTCTAAAGCGACTAATCAAACATTCTACATATTTTAAGCTAGCAGGGAAACTTTGTGGCAACACAAACATCTAAAAAAAAAAAGCTTACATTTCATTTTCAGTGAGGCGCTGGTACTCAGATCTCCACAAACAAATGTGTACTTCCCCTGGTCGTCCTTCCTGACGTCCTTGACAGCCAGGGTGTGCCGACCTCGGCGGGAGGATATGACGTATTTACTGCTGGGAGAGAGCTCCTTCTCGCCAAAGAACCATTTTCCCTCAGCATCTTCGCGAGAAACCTCAACCTCAAACTCTCCAGCGTAGCTCTCTGGTACTTCAATGTTTTCCAAATGTTTGTTGAGCTCCAGGGCGGCACCTGAGGTACACAGGAACGTCAAGAACCTTGAGCTGCTTTCCATACAAACAAGACTATATAAAACAGGAATTCAGAGTACAAACCTTCTACATGGAGCCTTGCATTAGTCCTGATATTCTCGTCATCTATGACCATACATGAGTATTCTGCATCATCACTCATTTCAATGACCAGCACAGACAGGAAGTGGACCTTTCTGTCAGAGTGCATCCTGTATTTGTCTCCTGAGAAAATCTCAACATTATTCTTCAGCCATTTGACTTTAACGAATGGTTCGTTGGTTTCACATTCAAAGGTCACCATGGTGTCCTTCTCATTTGCACTGGCATCAGCCAGGTTCTGGATAAAGCTAATGGCTGCCTTGGCTGCATGAGAAATACAAAATTAGAATTTGGCATCAGGAAGTACATACAAAAGAGAATTAGGGCCACTGAAAAAAAAAAATTCTGACTTTTGATCTCGGAAGATTAGTCAAAATTCTGACAAAAAAAATAAAGAATTCTTAGACTAAAGTCAGCATTCTGGGACAAAAGGTCAGTATTCTGAGATTCAAGTAAAATTTTTCACAAAAAAAAAAGAATTCTGAAATTAGTCAGAATTCTGACAAAAAATGAAGAATTCTGAGATCAATCAGAATTCTGAGGTTAAATTCTGAATTCAGAGAAAAAAGTCATAATTATTATTTTTCAGTGGCCCTAATCCTCTTCCATAGAAAAAGTACAAGGAAATTACAGATTAGATTTTGTTTTCGACTTTACCTTGTACAAGAAGGAAGGCATGGCTTGACGACTCTCCAGCGACATTGATGGCCTTAACCATGATGCTGGCAGAGTCCTCTACTGTGACATCTCTAATCACCAGTTCACACACATGGTCCTCAGGCCAGTACCAGTAAATACGGTCAGATTTTTCCAGAAGAATGCCATTCTTGAACCACTGGCACTCAGGTTCTGGCCTACCGACAACTCTGACACTGAAACGAACCTCGTCCTTTGGAGAAACAGTCTTGCTTCCAATTCGTTCGAGGATATGTGGGGCTTCCATGCTGGGTGACAGCTGGATCCTGTCTGGTTTGATTGTGGGGATGGTGATTTTGCCTTGCTCTTCCATCCTCCTCCTTTCAGCTTCTTCCATCTCCTTCATGTGATGAAGTAGCTCATCTTTAGTCTTTTTTAGTAAGTCTTCATAGGAGTCATCCCTCTTGCGAGATTTGAATTCTACTGCAGAGATAGACTCATAAAAGCCCTCCTCTGTTCTGCGCTTGAACTTGCTCTTCAGCTCCTCAGACTCCTCAGAGGTTTTCTCATGAACGATTCTCTGTGCCTTACGCAGCTTAACTACTTCCCTGTCCTGTGGGACCTCACCAGGTCTGTCCACCTTGACAATGTCAAATCCAATTTTGCCAGATTCATGTGGGACCTCAGCAGCTTTGGGCTCTGGAGCCCGACGCAGCACTGCTCTAAAGTCCTCTCTCTGTTGGATCTCCAGCTTCACAGTGTGTTCAGTTGTGCCTAAAGGATTGTCTGCTACCACTCTGACTTCACCAGAGTCATATGACTTGATGTCAACAATCTCCAGGTAGTAAATACCATCGTAATGGAGTCTGTATCTCTTGCTCTTGCGGATGAGTTGTCCGTTGAGGTACCAATTAACCTTTGGAGCAGGGTAGCCGGTCACTCTGCAGCGGAACCGAGCAATGTCTCCTTCCAGCACCCTGGCTGGTTCTGGAAGCAGAACAATTTCAGGTTTTGTCTTTTCGGATTCGTCATCAAGGCTGACTCCTGTAGGTCCTCCCTCATGAGCAATACGCTCAATCTCATCCATTCGATATGCTCCCTTCCTGCCTTCAGGAAGCTGAGATTCCTCAACAAGGCCTTTCTCATCCTTGACGATCAGGGTAGCCGAGGTCTGGTCGACTCCAAACTTGTTGGTTGCTCTGCAGGTGATCACACCACTGTCTCTTGCATAAGCAACCTCATAGTCCAGGCTGCAGTAGCCAAATTCATTGACCATACGCAGCCTGTTGGCAGCAGCCAGAGGCTTGCCATCATGCAGCCAATCCACCACCATGGTGGGGTCTCCAATCGGAGTCAGCCTACACTCAAAGTGGGCTGGACCAAAACGCTTCATCCTGATGGAGGTGAGCTTCTTCTTAAACAATGGTTTCTGCTGCTTCTCCTTGTCATAAAGGTCGCCTTCCTCCCACTGCTCTTGGCCATAACGCATGTGGAGAGGCTCCAGCTCTGGAGCAGCAATCTCTTTGGCTTTGTAGGTTCCTTTGGGAATAATGAGCTTCCTTTCAGCTTGCGGGGCAGAGTGATCTACCTCCACATTGACTCTGCAGCGGGTGGTGTCTCTGCCAGCCTTGTTGATGGCTGTGGCGGTGTACCAGGCGCTGTCTGAGCCAGCAGATGAAGGAATCTGGAATTTGGCCTCTCCTTTGGTTCCTTCAATCCTGGAAAAAGCAAGCAACCAAGTGAATCAAAGTACAAATAAACAGCTTTACAGAGACAGAAAACAAAACAGTAGAGATACCTTATGTGTGGGTGCTTTGATGGAGTAATGATGTCGCTGTTTTTCAGCCAAACAATATCTGGCAGGGGGTTTCCGATGGCTTTGACAGCCAGTTCCACTAATGTGCCCTGCTTCACGGTGATGTTCTTCAGTTTTTCAACAAATTGAGGTCTGGATACGCTTTCTCTGGCTGCAGATCCCAGAACAAGGCAGAAGTTAATAATGAAACACTTATAAGGTTTCTGTAGATGTAGCACTTCGTAATCCAAGTTCTACCTTCAACAGAGAGATTAACGACAACAGATGTTCGTCCAGCTCGGTTCTGAGCAACGACGGTCCATTCTCCAGAGTCTTTTGGCACAGCTGGGACAATAATCAGGGACTGAGTGCCGTCCTCCTTAATCACTATCTTGTGTGTGAAGTCGTTGACAATTTGTTGTCCTGAAAAGGAGGATAAGAATATATTTTTAAAGGCTGAAGAACCAAATAAAGAGTTATTGAAAATATTTAACACTATTTTTCTTACCATTATGGAACCAGTAGGTTTCAGGCATTGGCCTTCCTACAACCTTTAAGTCAAATCTGGCAGTTTGGCCCTCTGCGCATTTGATAGAGGAGGGCTTCATGACAAACACGGGTTTGTAAAGTCTTTCCAGGTGAATTTCATCAGTCTCTTCGAGGCGGCGAGCTGGGGAACGTCCAGGTGAACGGCTGGATGAACGGCCGGGAGAGCGGCTCAGAGAGCGAGGAGATGTGGATCTAAAAGGGGGAAGAAGTGTGTCACCAGTTAGCAGGCGAGACTTCAGATGCAGCATTCACAGCAGCAGAGATATTGCATTCTCAGTTTTTGGTGTTTCTTTGCAGCCTCTGAAGAGGCAAAACTTCCAACCTGGTTTGTAGGTCATTGTTCATTTTGTCAATTCATCTCCATTTTCATAATGTATCAGTATTAACATTTGTTCAGCACTGACCTGATTCTCTGCATTGATGGCTGTGGTGTGTAACTGGGAGGGGTTACACCTCCAGAAGGCTCCACGTAGAGCTTCCCTGAGCTGACGGCATTTCCCTTCATGTTGGAGGCGAAGGCAGTGTACACTCCTTCATCCTCTGGTTGAACCACAGACAGACGGAGGCTGGCTCGTCCATCCTGAAGGACCTCCATCTGGTACCGGCCACCGGGCCTGATGCGCTGACCGTCTTTGTACCAAACAATCTGCAGGAGGTTTTATGAATCACTATAAGTGACATGTGTCATACTCAAGGCTTTTTAGCTTTTTATGTGGCCCTCAAGACTCCAGACAGCGACATAAAAAGAACCTTCAAAGTACAGTAACAGTTGTGTGCTTATGTATTATTTTATCAATATGTTCAAAGCAGTTATCTCTGTATACTGCCAAATTACATCAATAAGTCTCAAGTTTTTTGGGATTCTGAAATAATGGAGTGAATAATTGTGAATTTATTGCAAATTTTCTGAAAAAAAAATGTCAAAAACATTGTGTTTAAGTGACTAACTTCCACCTGCAGGGAGAAGTATTTCTTACTTCTACTACACTGCTGCCTTAATCTTACATGGTGTCAAGTTAATAGTCCGTGATTGTTGTTGTGAGTAACTAAAAGTCACAATTACCATGATGCATAAGTGAAAATATTGCAAAAATATTTCTAAATTAGAACAAAATTGTTAATATTCATTTGAAAAAAATCACAAAAACAATCATGAAATCCTGGAGGGACTGATCAAAGTGAAAAGAGTTTCAATATTTAAATTTAAGAAGAACTCAACTCCATCAGGATAGCAGAGACTGCTATGTCTTAATATTTTAACAGTTCAGTAATGAGTTTTCTTAATACGTATATAATACATGGGTTTCTAGCAGATTATTGAAGGTCATAATACAAAACTGACAAATAGTACCACATAATCTTCATCATTCTTCACAGATATGTACAGATTTGATTGGATTAATTTCCATATTGCAGAGATGAATTTGACTATGAAGGTAAATATCTTTTTCTGCACCTTAGGCAGCGGCGTGCCAGACATCCTGCAGTGGAAAGTGACGCCCATTCCTTCCATGATCCGGTAGTTTTTCACTGGCGTCTCAAAGGCCGGTTGCAGCGCCTCTTCTTCTGCGACAGTCACCATCAGCTCTCCGTCCTCAGTCACCAACTCTCTGTAGGTGATCCTCAAGATACGGATCTCAATCTCCTGGATGATTCTCTCCTCAAAGGCTGAAATCATGAACTCCTGAAAGAAAAAGAGCCGAACATTAAACCTGAGGTAAATTTGCTGAAAGAACTATTACTCCAAGAACTGCACAAAAAACATATAAACTACTGCAAAGTCTCTGATCTGCAGAAGAAGATTACCGTTTCTGAGACGAAGCTCATGGGGGTCGTTACCCTCCTTTGTTCAAACTCATACTGAGCTACGACCGGCTGGGGCTCCTGGACCACAGTCGTTGTCACTTCGGTTTTATATGTCACATCTTGCTGCTTCATGTAGGCTTCATATTGTTCTGCAAGTGGAAAGAATGTAAGAGACTGAACTGCAAAATCACAAAATCTCACCAAACATTTCTGTCTAGTTTCTTCTGCAAATATCTAGATATACTTGAAATAAAACAAAATTAACTCAAAATAACTTTTCAGCAGGATTTAGGAGATTGTTTTAAATCAATAATTTTTTGAATATTGATTAAGAAATTCATAGATTATTTCAGTTATAACACGGGAAAAAAATTCTTTCTATAAGAGAAATAATCTGACCGGGGAACTACTTTTTCCAACTGTAATGAGATATTTGCAATAAGAAAGTAGTCAAAAACGTAATATTTGGAGTTGTGCAGTGTGGTCCAATACAGAAATAAAAACAAAAAACAGAAAATGCGGATACCTTCATCCAGCAGGATGGCAGTGGCTGACGCTTCTCCGAGAGGATTCTTAGCAAAGACGGAGTATTCTCCTGCATCATCAGCGAAGGTCATTGAGATCTCCAGTCGGCATTCTCCGGTTTCCTTTTTGTAGGCAACTTTGTATCTGAAAGGAAGAATAAAGTCCGTTATCTTCTCTGATCCAAAGGGGTCGAGGATAGGAGTGGGTGACGTGAAATTATAATTTTATTGTTATATGTTGTGGTGCTGCTGTAATAATGGTAAAAATGATGATAAACTAGATATTACTTCTTTTGTATAGTTAAGTGTTTGTAAGTGCTTTAGCACCACAAACAAATTCTGCTCTTGAAAAAAACATTCCCATTTGAAACAGGCTTCTTCAGGACATCAATAACTTAAAAGGAAAAGCATTACGCAATATTCACATTTTGCACTTCTATTGGGTCTCTACTGCTTCTAAAAACAGTCCAGGCGATTTAAAAAAAACATCCAGCAGGTTTTTGGCAAGAAGTTAATGTTTCTTAGTGTTTGGCAAATGAACCGTTTAAAAAAAAGGCTGAATGTAATGTCATGTAATCAGCCAGCACTGCCCCTCAACTAGCAACCCCAGCAAAGCTCACTCCGTTACCTAGCAACCCCAGCAGAGTTCCACCTGTCACCTAGCAACGCAAGCCGAGTTCCAGCACATTTGGTTAGCTGGTTGTACCTACAGTACAGACCAAAAGTTTGGAAACAACTGTGTGTCCAAACTTTTGGTCTGTACTGTATGTATTTTACAATTTTAATAGTATTGTAAGAAATATTCATAATAAATAATAAGCGATACAATAAATGACCGCCCCTAGTTGAGGATTGTAACAGAAACTCATATTTAGACTGGTGTAAGCTCTGTGGACGAAGGACCGTGGGTTGTACCTGTATCCAGTGGTGAGCGGAACGCCGCTCTTCTTCCAAATGATGTGAGGTCTTGGGTTTCCTGTAATCTGACACTCAAACACAACACTTCCTCCCTCCACTAGCTTCTGGGGAGTGGGTTTCTTAATAAAGAAGGGGGCAGCAGATTCTCCTGCGCTGATCTCTGCCTGCTCCCTCATCTCGACAGCAACGCTGCGGAGAAGCAATATCTGGATTTAGATTCAGCTCAGAAACTGCAGCATAATAGGGTTGGGTGTTTAAAACTCACGTTTTGGCTTGTGTGAGCCCAGTTTCTGTGACAGTCACCATCTCCTCTCTGCTCTCTATTTCCTCTGAAACTGCAACATAATCAGAGGACACCAAATTAGGTGGGTTTTTTGTACAGTTTAATCTTATTTTCTCTATGGTGTATTACAAAGTCATGAACAGAGTTTGCTTTCTAGACAGCCATTTGTCTCTTTCACAACTTTAACGTATTTTACCCCAAATCTGACCCTTTTTTGTTGCTAGTTTGCATGTTTTTGTAAGTAATCAGCCTGTAGAAATGACAATTAAAGCAAAGAAAAAATTTTTGGTGAAGCAAAGTCTCTCTCGTTGCCAAAGGCATAAATAAATTAAAATATAATTTGAATCTAATATGTCTCAATGTTATGCAAAGCTCATAGACAAACACCAAAGACTTTTATAAGGGCTGGACAATAATTCAATAACTATATGTATCACGATATACATGTGATCAATATCAATAGATAATACGTCTGATAGAATATTTGAGAATTTCACTGAACTCACTTTCAGAACCGCACAGCATTCTGGGGGATGTAGGCAGAAAGACTTTACCCACTCAAACTCTCATGGCTAAGCTAGGTTGGTGGAATCATCTAATGGTGCGTTCACACCAAACGAGTTTTGAGCATCAGGCGTATCTGATTTACATTCAAAGTCTATATGGAAGAACGCCATGGCGCATATTGCGTGTTAAGAACGTCCGATGCGGAGTTGAAAAATTTGAACTTTTGCCACTTGGCGCAAAGCATTAACCAGCACAAAGTGGTGCACTTTTAGATGTGATCTGAGGAAAAAAACTATGGAGGATAAACTAATTGTCGCTGTTTGATTGGTCATAATCTATGACCAATCAAGTTATGACTACAGAGACAGGAACAGAAAGGACCTTTCTTGGAAGACGATCAGCGAGGAAGTTGAAATGTTGGGTAAGGTATAACTTTTATAATTTGAAAATACTTCCCGCATTTGATCTATCCAAATACATCTAGAAAAAACATTGAGTCTTGTTAAATAGACATAAATAAACGTGTTTATTTAGACTAAATATGCAGGAGATGGTGAAAGAGTTTGAAGGACACGAATGCCAAGGAGTCTCCTCTCAACGCCCGCCTAGAAGCATTTAAATACCACAATCCTTTCTACTTCCCAGTCGGGCACTACTTTCTGTTGGTCTATCACATAAAATCCTTATAAAATACATTGTCTTTTGTGGCTGAAATGTGATTCAATGTCAGAGTTTTGCATGAACAAGTTGTTGATTTTCGACTGTCCATCTGTTACCTTTAACGAGCAGGTAGCAGGAGGTGCTGATGGTTCCGGCCTCGTTAGTGGCAGTGCAAGTGAAGCGACCGCTGTCTTCGGCAAACGCCTCGCGGATCATCATCCGGGCGACGCCATTCTCATAGCTGATCTGGAAGTCGATCGAACTCTCGATTTTGTAGTCCTCTCTGAACCACATGATGATGGGGGCGGGCTGACCGCTGATCTGACACTCCAGGGTCACCGACTCGCCCTCTGTCACTGTCAGGTTCTTCAGGCCCTGAAACAAACCAGAGAAATGGTCAGACACCTGAACAAAAGATTCAGTTCTTACTTAATTTCATGAAGCTGAGCAAAGATTTTTTTGGTCCTAATGAATTGTTTTCAAGGCTTTCTGAAGATCTTTCAAGATTTGCAGAATTTAAACAGGTGCAGTCAAAACTGTCACTAGAGGAGTTTTGGGTAGAACATATTTACAGTTAGGTTTTTTGTACAGTTTTTGCTTAATTACTGCCTTGATTGTGTTGTTCTTTAAGCATCTGGTCTTTTTTGAGTCTTTTTACTCCAGTTAATAATTTATCGGTTGCTAAATTAATTGAGGATTTTTTTCAATAATTGCTTAATCACAATGAATCACGATTAATCGTTTTAGTCCTATTTAAAAATGATTGTAACAGAACGTTGTAGGGAAAAGTTACTTACTGCCATGATAGTGGGAGGGACTGCAGGTTCTTGGGCTCTCATTGGCACAGCGACCGCCTCCTATAAAGACAAAACAAGAGTTAGAAAGATAAACAAGATGCGTTTTATGATCTGCAGGGTTCTGAGAGGATGGAACAGAAAGTTGGTTAGCACAGATAAAAATAGATGAGGGTCTGCAGATGAAGACAGAAGGAGACAAGAGGAGGAGCCTTCAAGAAGGGTGATGTGTGATTGGCTGCAGGGAAGGACTGAGGTAAGAGTTAAAAAAAAGAAGAGGACAGTGGGTAAAGAACCAACCTGAGGCTCCCAGTCCTCAAACTCCTCCTCACTCACTGCATAAGCCCCGCCCTCAAACTGCCTCTGATATCTGATGTCCTTAAACGGCGGTGGGAGGGGCTCCAGCGTCACTCTGGCCTCCACCACCGACCTGCGAGACGGACTAGGAGACTTGACCGGTTTGATGATCTTCCTGGTGGCGGAGGGAGAGGCCAGCTCTTTGTGCAGAGCAGCGATGGCTGAGCCGGTGATGGACACCTGAACCGGCCAATCAGAGCAGGTTAAACACCACGATCAGGAACAAACAGGAAGTCCACGATTAGTGAGGGAAGACGGTGATGGAGACTTTGAGTGAAGGTCAGAAATCACTGAGAGGAGGCGGCAGGCAGCCGGGAAGAAATGAAACCAACTACTGTGCCGTGCAAAAGTTTTTAAACCCCTTAAGTATTTTTATCTCATTACCAGTGTTTCTTGGAATTATATGTTTTAAACTAATATAAAAAAAAGTGTAGAACTGTGTCAAAAAATAATGAAAAGTGTTGATTTAATTTCTACTCTGGAATCTCTAAAGAAAACAGTGATTGTTGATCTGCTGAGATAAATCCAGATATCTGAAGGAAAAACTGAAAAAACAATTTCTCACAACATTGCTATTTTAAAGCATGGTGGTGGCAGCATTGCACTGTGGGGATGTTTTCCTTCAGCATTTACAAAGAAGCTGGTTTTGATGGGAAGACGGATGGAGCTAACTACAAGACAATCCTGGAAGAAAACCTGTTGGAGGCTGCAAAAAAACCCCTCAACATCCAGCTAGCTGGTTCAGATCAAAGCATATCTATGATTTACAATGTCCTAGTCAAAGTCCAAATTTAAACTTAGTTGAGAATCTATGGCAAGACTTGAAAATTAACTGAAATAAATGCTCTCTTTCCAATCTAGTTTGCAGTTGTACCAGCAGTAACAAGGCAGTTCTGGCATCAATTCTCCATTCAATTCACAATTATATTATTATTATTATTATTATTATTATTATTATTATTATTATTATTATATCATAAAATCCCAATAAAATACACTGAAGATTCAGATTTTTGAAAGTTCAGGGTTAAAGATACTCCTACAAGGCACAGAAATACCCTGGACCAGAAAACGATGAAACTGCATGGAAAACACTATAAAATACAAACCATCCAGTGATTATTGAATTTTCTTAGAAAAGTCAAGATGTTTCATGTTTATGTTATTTAGATTTCATTTGTTCACTTCTAAACATTTTTGCATTTCCAGCTGCAACACATTTCCAAATCCTTTGGGGAGAAGTAATTCAGCATTGAAGACAAAAAAAAAGGTCTTCCAAGAGACGACATAAATTCTTGTTTGGTCATCAGATCCAGGAACGATGGCATGTATGAGGAAAAAAAGATTGTGAGGATCTCCAGTTTGACAAGAAAAGTGTACGAAAAAGAACTGAACAGGTTCCAAGCAATGTATTTTTCTGCCTCTGTAGCTCCGATCCTACATCAACAGCTGACAGAACAACATGGACAAGGTATTACTTTGAAACCCTTTGTCAGCAAAAATGTAGCAGCCAGAACATAGAAAGTCACATAACGCAAACATTCCAAAGGCGTGATTCAGGAATTATTGTGCAAAATTTACTTTTTACAAGTTTTTAGACTTCCATTTGGATCCCAACAGCTTCTAAAAACAGCTTAAAAACTGGAAACTTTTTGTTTTGTGATCTCAATCACAAAACAGTTTTGTAGGTGTTTGTAGAAGAAATGCTAGTAATATTAAAATGGAAAACTAGACAGAATTTTTCTGTAATGTGTTGCAGCCTAAAATGCAGGACTGGATGGAAAACAACCAAAATGAAGCCCGACCTTGACATCAGATCTTCAAGAATTGGACAATCTTTTAGCCTTTTCCATATTGTTCCAACATCTTCTGATTTAGATTTGGTGAAACCTAAAAACTAAAGGGTTGACTTTAGGTGAAATAACTAGATGAGTGAAAAGTGAACATCAGGAAGGAGGAGGATCAGTTCGGAGCCGACGGACTGTGACATTGAAGGATCGGAGAGCTGTGCAGGTTTAGGATGGGTGACAGTGAGGAGGGAACCAAAGTGAACCACAGCTGTTACAAATGTGTGTTTGTTAAAGATGGCATGGAGGTTCTGGGGCGGCAACGGCGGGTCTTGCAGCCGAACCTCTTACCTCCCGGCTCGTTTCGTGTTTAGGAACGGAAACTTTAGAAACCATGAAATGTGGGACTGTGGACGGAGCGACGCCGGTGTCCACGTGGGAGGAGACTTCGGCTGTTTTCTGAATCTGGAGTGACCAACACATGAGCTGTTAGGGAGAGTCTGGACCGATCCGGTTTGATCTAACAGCCGAGTTCTCAGACCTGATGGATCTGCTGGACCTCCTGGATCTGGACTTGTCGTTGCTCTTTGGTTTTTGCAGCAACAACCTGTTTGTCTGTTATCACTGCTGCCTTCTGCTTCACCTCGAGAACCTCCTCTTCTTCTTCCTCCTCCTCTCCAGCCCAGACGCCTTCCTCATGAATGGGCTGGCGAACACGAGCAAGGTCAACGGCGGCCAACACGGTGGCGACCGCCTCGGCTTTTTTCTCCCCTTCAGTCTAAAGGTACAACGAACAGCACACAGATCTCAGGAAGGTTGACAGTCGAGTTGAAATGCTTTAAAATATTCAACCAGGAGGAGAAGAAGAGCAGCAGCATGTGGAACATTAGAGGGAAACAAGGAGATGGAGCCACATTGATACGGGGTTCTTTATATGAGTACTATCGTTTCTAATTTCAACTAAGAATGGTCTAAAACCTTCAACTTTTCTAAAAGTGAACTCAAGTTTGGAAAGAAGATGTTAGGGAGCACCAGCCCTATTTGTCCACTTTGATCCAACTCTGGTTTGTTTGTCTAGAAAGACTGGTTCATTTGGGGAGGTGTGAATGTATAATCAAACTCCGATGTGGACCAAAAATGTGAACTCTGGTCTAGGTCAAGGTTCAACTGAAGTGAACACTGGTGCGGTTCGAATGCATATGTGAACGCCAAGTGGCCCGGGAACCTCTCCAAAAGAAGGTGAAGGGCATTCTGGGTAAATACAACCAAAACAAACACAAGAGTCTAGCGCTAGCCAGAGAAATGGTTTGTGGTTTTCACCAAAGACAAAAGAGAAATCCTACAACCGCTAAAATCTGATGCCACTCCATTTTTGTTAACATTTGGTAAAGCAGGAATTTGTGCTCAGTGTCTTCTTCAGAGGTTTTCGTGTTGCTTCCTTGGTGCAGCGCCCCCACAGGTGAGGAGGGGGAACATGTCGCTCAAAGAATTTGGATTGTTTGACACAGTGAAAATGAATCACACCAGCTGAAAATGTAACAAATGTTGCAATTTTGGTCCTCAATCGAACCCAGTCTACTTGACTGTCAGCTGTGAAAACATCCTTAATGGTCTGATGGGTTGACAGGAAGTTAAAGGGCATCCTCTGGAGAGAAGTCAAGTCAAGTTTATTTGTATAGAACATTTCAACAACAAGCCAGTTCAAAGCACTTTATATCATAAAAACAAAATGCAGTAACCAATTATTAAACAAGCAATAAACGTTATATTCTGTCAAATACCATCATCAAAATCATCAAGCAAATATACATCAAATATGGTGATCAATGTTCCATTTGCTACTAATTAGAAACAGCTCTAAACAAGCCTTGCTTTAAAGAAACTCAGTGTTTCAGTTGTTTGCAGCTATCTAGAATTTTGTTCCAGATTTTTGGTGCATAGAGGCTGAATGCTGCTTCTCCATGTTTAGTTCTAGATCTGGGGATGCAGAGCAGAACCAGAAGACCTGAGAGGTCTGGAAGGTTGATACAACAACAGCAGATCTTTAATGTATTGTTTTGCTAAACCATTCTGTGATTTAATAAGATTTAAAAGTATATCCTCTGAGCTACAGGGAGAAAGTTTGTGGACTTTAAAACTGGTGTGATGTGCTCTATCTTCCTGGTTTTAGTCAGAATGCCAGCACTAGCATTTTGTGTCAGCTGCAGCATTCTGGTTGATTTCTTTAGACAGACCTGTGGGGACACTGTTGCAGTAACTGATGCGACTAAAGATAAACGCATGGATGAGTTTCTCTAGATCTTGCTGGAATATCAGTCCTTTAATCTGGGAAATGTACTTCAGGTCATAGAAGGCTGACTTTGTAACTGTCTTTATGTGACTCTGAAGGTTTATTTCTGAGTTCATCACTACTCGCATCTGATCCAGAGGATCCCAAGATACAAACACATCCACCAGTAAACACCAGGTCGGATCAGAACTGAGAAGGACCCTCCACTCACCTCTCTGGTGCCAGCCACCTGATGCTCCCACTGTTTTTCCATGTGCAGCTGTGTGGAGCTGCTAATGCTGCTCATACTGGTCATGCTGGTCATACTGGTGTAGCCTTCAGCCATGTAATCTCCCTGCTTCCAGGGCGGCAGAACCTCAGCGGAGCCAGATACCTAAAGCAGACAGGAGGAAGGTTTTGGATGACGCAGCAAGAGAACTCCCTTTGGTTCTGATGCAAACTGGATTTACTGTAAAAGTTTGTTAGTTTTATGCATAAATGATGAGATTCATCATTTTCAGAATATATACAATAAATGAAATCAAATGTTTGTTTAGTCTAAGTCTGATTGTGTACAAAACAGAAAACTTTACTTGAGTAGAAAAATCAAAAATAAACAGCAGAATTAGGTTGAATGTTTAGTTTTTGTGCCAGAAAGTTGTGGAGAAAATCAAGAAAAGTAAACAGAAAGCTGTTTCTGAAATAAATGTAGACTTTATGTTTGAATCAAAACCCAAAATGTTTCTCAAACATCTCTCAGGATGTTTTTAATAGTTAAAGGTTTAGATGAAACAGCTGGACTTGGTCTCTCTCACCTGTTTTCTGGTCATCACAGGAGACCGGACAGGTCTGATGGGAGAGATGGACATCCTGCTGGAGGGAGAGACGGGTCTGCAGAGGACAACACTTCATTAAATCTCACAGCTCAGCCGTTTAAACCACAGCGCACCTGCGAGCGGACGCTTACCTGACAGGTGCGGGTGTTGGCCCCTTCACGTGTCTGACAGGAGAAGGTGACTGCTGGCGACCTCCCGTTACCTTGGAGACGAAGGACGGCGGAGACCTGGATGTGGGTTTCGGTGGGACCCTCGGTGGGGTTTTGTGAGCAATGTGTTGAGTCATGATTCCTCCTTCAACGTGCATCTCCATCATGGTGGTGGCCTGGAAACTGGCCTCCATGGATTTCTGGAGAACACAGAAAAACATTTCAGGTTTTAAAGGTTCCAAAAGCAAATTCTGATTCAATTTACTTATTTTAATTATTAAGGTGGATGTTTTCCGCATTCACTTTTCCAAATGGTTTTCTCAAAATAACGACTTAGTTTCCAGTGGTTTTCTCAAGATAAGTTAATTTAACTCATTAGCTAATTATTTTGAGAATATTTGGGGAAATTTACTCATTATCTTGAGAAAACTGTCATAAAATGAACTCATTATCTCAAGAAAACATCATTTCAAAAAAGCACTACGACTTTAAGAAAGGCCTCTTAAAATAGGTTTTCCCGATCACATATAAATGTTATTTTAACAGTATTTCTTATTTTTATTTATGAAATTGTATTAATATAATTTTTTATCTTGTGTTGTTTGTCTTATGATACTGCTGATGGAAATTAGCACAATATTGTACATTCATTAATATTTAAATTAAATAAAATCAATTCAATTTAATTTAACACCACTGATGGCCACTAGGTGTCGCTCTGACACCACTCACCCTCTCCACTGTAGTTCCAGACATCTCCATCTGGGATGTGGACATGATCGTCTTTGTTTTCTTAATGGGAACTGCTTCTTCACCTGTATCAGACACACAGCAGAAAGTTTAGCTCCAATCCAAACAGTCAGAACCAGAATCTGAACCGGACTGAACTCACCTTGAACCAGCAGCTCGCAGGTGGATGTGGCCCGCCCGCTGCTGTTGGTGGTTGTTACAGAATACGCCCCAGAATCCTCTGGGAAGGCCTCAGCGATCAGCAGACTGTACAGGTCTCCGTCCTGCAGGATCTGGAAGTCGGCGGAGCTCTGGATCTCGGCTCCCTCCCTGTAGAACTTCACCACAGGTGTGGGGATACCCGAGACTCTGACGCTCAGCCTCACCTGGCTGCCCTGCCTCACCGTGGAGCTCTGGAGTCTCTGAATAAAGGTAGGTGGCGCCGTCTCGGCTGCAGGAACCCAAAGTAAAAGCAGGACATTTTCACCAACTTTAAACTTTAAACCAGAAATAAAGGATCATCCCTGAACTTTGACCCCATCAAGCATTCCCTGCTGACCTCTATCGTTCTGTAAATGATGATTCAGAAGCCATCATCGCGTAATAAAAGTCCAGATTCCAGTTAAGGAAAGCTATGCTGCAGCAGCTGCATCTATATCGGTTTTATCACTGGATTAAATAACAAGCTCTGCCCACACAGCTGATGGCGGGATAAATTTAGACTCGGACCGGAGAGAACTGCTTCACTTTTAAACTTTAATTTATCCAACGGCACGGTTCAGTTAGCTGCCGACACTGAACACCAACGGTCAGTAAACTGATGGATGAAATACCAGCTGCTGCTGCGAAGGTGTCAATGTGTGAATGTAGGAGCAAAATATAACTTAATGTTGTGAAATTAGTTTCACAATCTGAATTTAACCTTGTTGTCATAACATGTAATCCATAATCCAGGATCTGACTCTGAAGCAGCAAAAAGTCTTTCTGATATTAAGTTTTTTCTTTGCCTTGTCATTGTTCCTTTGTCTCTTGATCTTTGTCTTTGCTGCACTCTGTAAACTTTTTTGCCTCCCAAAACACCTTAAATTTAATCAAGTCAATTATGCAACAGTGGAAAAATGCCATTTCCTCTAGACTGAGGTCCAAATCTGACCCAACTCCATAAGACAAATAGACCCACTAGACCGTATTAACTGGAGTCACATTATTTAAACTAGCATCTAAACGTTTCACCTTTTTTAAAAATATTTCTCAATTTCTTCCTCAATTATTTCTAATCTATTTTTTTAAACAATTATCCATTTTCTTCATTTCAGTTCTTAAAAAGAACTACTATTTTTAAAAATAAGTATTTTGTTAGTTTTTTCTTCAAATTAATCAATAATTTTTTTAAAGTATGTACAGTTCAAAGGTATTTTATGGTCAATAATCAGTAATTGGTAGATAATAAAAACTGATTACATTACTGAAGATGAAAGAAATCCAGTTGTTTGATTCGAAGTAGAGATATCACCTAACTGGAGTTGGAAATCCAACTCCAGTTAATGATCAATCAATTACTAAATTAGATGACAATTATTTCAATAATCAATTAATCACAATTAATACAATTAATCAGGCATAAATGACTGTTAGTCTGAGGTTTTGGTTTTCAGGAAAAAAAACATAATGATCAAACTCGGAAGAAAATCAACTAGAGAGATTATTGCCCTGCTTTAATAAGCAAATGTCTCAGAATCACTCAGTCTATTCAAGGTGCAGACGGTCTAGTCCAATCATCTCAGTCTCACCTGTAACCAGGAGCTCGGCAGTGCTCGTGGCTTGTCCAGCGCCGTTGGTGGCTCTGACAGAAAAGCGTCCGCTGTGTGCGGCGGTCACAGCGGGGATGCTCAGAACAGCGCGGCCGTCGCTGAACGAGATCTGGACGCCGGGCAGAGCTGCGGCGGAAAGAACCTGGCCATCACGGAACCAGCTCACCTCAGGAACTGGAAAACCTGGAGAGGAGAAGGTCAGGGGTCAGGGAAGCAAGAACTAAATGCTGCAGAACTTCATCTACAAAACACAGAAAATTTACTGTAAGTCAACAGAGAGTGCACCAAAAGATAATCCACCTTAAAATCAAGCCAACAAAGTAGACCTATCACCAAATAACTCAGAAATTTTCTACAAAGAACTTGGAAATTTCTGAGTTGAAAAAGTTGAAAATTTGCACAAAAAAAAGAAATGAGAAATTGTGAGTAACCTCAGAAATTTTCAAGAAACATTTTTTAAATTTGATTACTTTTGTAACTCAAAAATTTCCAAGTTTTTTTGCAGAAAAAATTTGGAAAGTAAATTTTTGATGGTAATTTACTATTCCTTTTTTCTACCTACAATTGCCCTTATGCACCATTGTAAATTTTGCATGTTTGGTGTAAGAAAAGAATCTAATTTACATTTTTTTTGGCCTCAATTGAACGAATTTATTTTCAGTAATAAGAATATAAGTGTATTTAAATGTGCTGGACTAGTACAAAGTTATCAAATAAATGTGTAATTCCGTACATTTATATCTGTGTTTAAAGAAAAAACCCCAGAAATGTTGCAGAGTTATATCCAGTAGGAACTGGACCTCCATGCCTGAGAACCAAACCACGATGCTGCCATCAGATGATTTCTTACCACTAACTTGAGCCTCGAACGAAGCGGCACTACCCTCCAGTGCCACGACGCTCTGCAGCGGCTGAGTAAACGTCGGCGCTTGTGTTGACATGGTGGTCGGCACCCTGAGGAAGACAACACAGAACCATCAAAGACAAGATGCTCCCATTCAACCTGAAATTATTGTCTGCAAGTCATCATTGCCTACATATGGAACTGGAGAAGCTAAACTGGTATCATCAGATTTAATATTTACATTCTGACAGCAGCAGACACTTTTCTTTTAGTGCCGCAACTCACAATTATTTTAGTAATCCATTAATCTATCAATTATTCTAACGATTAATCGATTAATTAGATTTAAAAATGGCACACTCTACAAATTATCATTTAAGTTTCCATCTTTCTATATACTGGAAATACATTAAAAATATATTAGAAATACATTAAAAAATGCAAATAAATAATTAAATTCCTTTTTCAAATAAGAACTGTAAAACAGCTGAAACACTGACTTCTTTTAAATCTCAACTGAAAACCCACCTGTTTAGAATTGTATTTGAAATGTAATCAATTACAAATTTATTGATGGAACTTGACTTAATGCTCAACTAAAAACCCGACCTGTTTAGGATTGTATTTGAAACGTAATCAATTACAAATTTAACCTGACTTAATGCTGTGTTTTGATTATTGATTCTATGTTGCATTGTGTTTCTGTGTTTGTAATGATGTAAAGCACTTTGAAATGCCTTGCTGCTGAAATGTGCTATACAAATAAAATTTGATTGATTGATTGATTGAAGAAAATGAACATTTTATTGCCTACAGTGCAATAATATAAGACATACTAACAGACAAAGATGTTTTTATCTTAAACGGCTTAATTACTGCTCTAAATATGTTGTTTTTTTCACTAAACTGCCTTTCTTGGAGCCTGTATACTCCAGTTAATGATTAATCGATTACTAAATTTGTTGACAATTATTTTTAGTAATCGATTAATCATTTCAGCCCAACTTTCTTTCTAAGCTGAAATGCCTGAATATCCTAAGTTTTGGGAACATCAAGACACTAGTTTATAGTCCAAGCAAAAGGAGGGAAATGTTGAGTTGTAATGGTTTGAGATATATATTTAATAAATGTAGGTCTGACCTAAAAGCTCATTAAAATTAAACTTTGATTTTATGAAAACATTACAAAGCAACAATATTCTGGTTTTTGTGAGTTTCTGGTTGGATCGAGGTGAAACTGATATCCAGAGTTTGATGGAACCAGATTAAAACTCTTCTAAAGAAAGGATTTATTGTTATTCATTGGAAAGTTAAGCTGTTTGAAACTGAAGGAGAAAAAAAATCTGAATCACTTTATTGCCATTACCAGTAAACAAGTTCCCAGGTTAGGAAATGGCATTAATTTATTTAATTTAAAATAAAGAGTAATATATGTAAAATAAAATATGATTAGAATAGCAGAGCAGCTAGTGAGTTGTTCATAGTCATTAAACTCCTGAATGCTACTCAGAGTGGGAGTTCAACTCAGAAGCTAACAGGTAAGACGTACATAGTAGCCAGTGAACATAAAACCTGCTACAGGAAACAGGAGTGCCCAGAGAAAACCAACACATCCACGAGGAGAACAAAGTGGAACATGCAAGCACCAAACAGAAAGATCCCAACCAGGATTCAAACTGTCAACCATCAGCTGTGAGGTGACAGGGTACCATCTAACTGAAATCTGACTGTGGGCTGGAAATAGGAAACAATCCTGATTTAACAGGAACACTGAAAACCGCCACATGGCTGGAAAATAACGGATGGACGGATGGTTATGTATATGGAGAATGGATGGATGGGTGGGTGGGTGGATGGATGGATGTTCAGCACACTGACATCTCTGCCAATCTGGACATCTTTGGTGCAGATTGGCTTGTTTTTCAAATTCTTGGTTCCGATTCATCCAGTTCTAAAGGTTTCCATTCTACACACTTCCATTAATTTCTGAATGAGTGTTAAATTGTTCTGTTTGGACCTGGATGGTTCTGCTCATCCCTGAATGTTCCTGTTTGGACCTCAGCAGCTTCCGTCAGATTCTAATTACCATTTTTTGGTCAATTCTGGGTAAATTAACCCAGTCTAAATCTGATTGGACCAGTGCTTTTCTGTCTGGTTTTGTTATATAGACATCAGTTAATTTGTTCTTTTAAACCAATTTGACCCAATTAATCTTCAATTGGATATCAATACCTTCCCAAATTTTCATTTTGATGCATCCTGATATGAGTTTAGTCTGATAATTTCAAGAATTCTTTCTTTTTCTGCTAATTTTGCTTTAATGTTTTATAATCAAAACCAAGTATTTTAATTCTTATGTGAGCTGCTTGTTTCCGTCTTATTCTGTTACTTTAGAGGAACTGGTTCCTGCTGGGCTGAACGCAGGAAAAAGGTCTTGTTATAAGTAAAAGAATCTGCCAATATTCTCAAAAATATTGACTTAAAATCAGCGTGTTTATCATGCTTACTTTTAAGTTACTTTTGTTCTATTTCAAGTGTATTAATTATCTGAACTAGAAACTAGATAAAAATTTTGGTTTTGCCTTTTAATATAGCCATTTTACATGTTTAAACATCAAAAATCCATTTTTATTTGTTTTATACTATTTTATTTATGTTTTACGTAAACACTCTGCCCCCTACAGGTCATAACCAGCAAGTGGATCAGGAGTTTGCCACGATCAGATTTTAAAACATTATAAACAAGTAAACATTTGGTTCTGAATGTTCTGCTCGATCTGAGTTTCGACTGTCTATAATTAAACCTGAGTAATTATGAAGCCTTTCTCTTTTTAACTGTGACATTTGAAGCTGTTATTGTTGTGATATGAGTGTATTCCCCTTAGTAAATCAGAACATCAAAAACAAGCCCTGAGTTTCAGCAGAAACAAAACACTTCTCATCACAAAGCAGCAAATTTCAGTTTGTTATTGAACCCCGCAGTGATCATTCCGACCACATAATCATCAGATTTTCATTTGAAAATAGAAAACTGAACATATTTGTTGAGTTTTGGAGTGAAATAAGCCTTTTTCTTTAAAATAAACCACATTGAGCAGATGAACACAGCCTAAAACCCAGAATCATCCACTTTACAGGATGAAGCTTCAGGGATCTACAAACATTATGTGGACCAAAATTGTCAATTCAAAAGTTCTTCCAGGCACTTAAAATCTTAAGATATTTGCACTGGTCTAATTACCAGTGCAAATATCTTATTAGACAAACTAACTTACAAGTAACCATTTAGCAAGATAGAGGAGCTTGTTTTAAGTCAATAATCCTTGAATTATTGCAGATCCACTGGCAGATTATTTCACCTATAGCATGGAAAAATATCTTGTTATATGTGAAATATTCTGCCAGTGGAACTAGAACTTTTTCATCAATATTAAGGAATTATTGACTTAAAACAAACTCCTATTTTGCAGAAACGTAACTTTTAAGTTAGTCTTGTCTTATTTCTAGTGTACTAAAATGTTTCCACTAGGAACTACACTAAAAGTAGTTTTAGTGTAAACTAAAATTTTGCACAAATTCAGCTCAAGGGCCACAATTGGCCCCCCGGCCATACTTTGTGAACACCCCAGAGGAAAACCTCTCAGACAGAAACTTTGTGATTGGATCATCAGAAGGACTCCTGCAGCTGCTGCTTTCCAAAATAAGAGCCTCAGTGAGGTGTTGCTTCTGTCAATCAGCCCAGTGTGAACTGAGGGGGGGTCCAGGTGCTATAAATACCCCTTCCAGCCCCCGGGGTTGACTGACAGCCACCATGTGGGGCACATATCTGAGAGCTGATAGCCCTGTTGCTGATTCCCTTAAAAAGCCATCAGCCTCTGGGACGCTCAGCAGCTATTCTGAGCGGTCTGCATCACCTCCAGGAGCAAGTGGTAGAAACCTTCATGGCTTCCAAAAACCCAAAATCCGTCCCAACAACTAAAACTCTGCCGCTCACCTGTCAGAGCAAGGATGCCTGGGGGGCCCACGGCAGGGCGCGGTGCAGGAAATCTAAAATCTTTATCCAGAAACGGGTCAGAAAGTCCAGAAGAGCAGCTGAGCGGCGCAGGAAGCCCTCAGAAAAAAACAAAACTACAGGCCAGCGCCGTGTAGTTCTGTTTTTCCTCCTGACAGCAGTCCCTCCAGCCGAGGCGTCCGGGCCGGGAACGCTGACTCTGCTCAGGGCTGCCCACCGACCGCCGGGGGCTTTATACGCCACTGACATCATGCGGGGAGAGGCCTCTGATTGGTCGGGGCCGCAGGGGATCCTGGGAGAGATGGACACTTTATACTAGTCATTGCAGCAGCTGCTGCTTGGAAATCAAGAGATCAGTTCAAGAGAAATCTGCTTCATTCAGATGAATTAGGGATCTATGGAGGAGGACTTATTTTGAATTCAGAAGATTCTCAGAATTCTGACTTTAATTTCAGAAGATCAGTCAGAATCTTGAGATTAAAGTCAGAATTCTGAAGAATTGCTGTCTTTGAAGTATGTGGATGAAACATTGACTAGAATGTGCAAATAATGTTCTAATAACTTAACCTCCTGTTTGAGTTGTGATGCTTTTGTTTTAGAAGGAACAATTTCTTGTCAGCACAAAGGCAAGTTAACAACAATCAAAAGACAAAACATAAGTTGTAAAGGAGCTTATAAAATGTATCTTATTTATAGCTTTCTTGATAGAGACAAAATATATGTTTATGATGTAAATAAGTACTTGCTTGTGATTTAAAGAATGCATTTGTTTAATTATATCCCAAAAATAAAGCTAATTTACATTGTGAACCTTATTGCGGTTCACAATGTGTAGTATTAGTTGTACTACTACAACTAATACTACATTTTAGTTGCAGTATGCTACAACTGATATGGCTTTACTTGATTATAATAATACCTTTGTTTCTTTATCAACTATTTGCCTAACCGTCTCCACTGCAATAGTCTATTAAAGGCCTTTCTGACAAACTAGAACAGCGATCTTCAGAAACACAATCAAACACTAACAAAGGTCGTATGTGTCATTTTAAAATTGAATTTGTGGTATTTTAATGAAGGGTGATATAAAAAATGACAAAACAGACAAATAAGAAAATGGAATCACGGACAAAACTCACTGGTTTTTGATCTACGTGACCGCTTACTGAACGCACCAGGTTGCAGGCTTAACTAAACTTGGCTGTTAGCAGTTAGCTTGATCTGGAGCAGGCTAGCGTAACTGAATAAATCGCCATGGTAACGTTTGAGTTGTCTCTTTTGTGAAACCAGTTTGAGGCTTAATTAAACCAGGACATCCGGAAATTGCTTTGTCCGCTTTGATACTTTGTCTTCTGAGGCACCTTTGAAACACTGAGGCACGAAAATACCGACTATTATGAAGAAAAAAATATATAATAATACCTTATGAAGTTTGTTTGTGTTGGTGCGTGAGGGAGTGGCTGCTGGCGTACGTGCAGTGTGGATGTCGTATTCCGGTTCGTGAAGGTTGGGACCGCGAAGTGCTCCCCCTGCTGGTTAACAGGAGGATAGCCAAACAGGAGTCATAGTGCGTCACCAGAAAAAGCAGATTAAGTCAGATATCCGAATAACAGAGGTGTCAAAAGTAATCACATTCTTTATTTAGTTACAGGTACAGATACTTCAATCAATCAATCAATCAAATTTTATTTGTATAGCACATTTCAGCAGCAAGACATTTCAAAGTGCTTTACATCATTACAAACACAGAATCACAATGCAATATAGAATCAATCATTAAGTCAAGTTACATCAATAAATTTGGAATTGATTACATTTCAAATACAATTCTAAACAGGTGGGTTTTTAGTTGAGATTTAAAAGAAGTCAGTGTTTCAGCTGTTTTACAGTTTTCTGGAAGTTTGTTCCAGCTGGTTTACTTGTATAAAAAAATATTCTAGTAAAAGGGAAAGTGTAGGTTGAAGAGTTTCACTCAAGTAAAAGTGAAATAGTACAAGTTTTGAAATGTACTCAAGAAGTAAAAACTAATTTTCACCTTCAAGTCTAAAATACTTTAAAAGTTCTAGCTGTGCGAGCTGTGGATTTTTTCCGTCATTATCTATTTTCGTCATGGAAATAATAAGGCATATATGAAAATATAAGGAGTAGAAACATCAGAACGAAATCACGAATGAAATTCATAATTTGAATTGAAATTAAATCCAAGCCAGACATTTAATTAAGATCTGTTGATTTATATTTGCATGAATTAATCAAAAATAAAGAACATGTACATTTTTAAATAAGCAATTTGTGAATAGACTGATATTTAAAGATGGTTCAAAAGACCTAGAATCTATAGAGTGTGAAGAGTTTTAATAAATCAATGTCATATTTAAACAATTATTATATAAGTTAATGACATTTGGCACTCTTCACTCTCTATAAAAGTCAAAAATATAGGAGCAGCAGTTTAGCTTTAAGCTTTAAAATTGTGCATTTTTCTAAAAACAAGCCGCTTTATCCCTAATATAGTTTTAGGGATATATATATATATATATATATATATTTCACAGTTTCTCTGAATTCTAAAACTTAGAACATAAACTGATTTGCTCCTTAAAAAGTTTACATTTTCAAAACTTAAAAGTATTTTCTTCAGTCCCACATATAAAATATAAATATAACATTTTACAGTTTCTCAAAATTATTTTAAAAGTATATTACGGATAGACTATGAATAAAACATAGTGCTACTAACCTCAGTTTTATTAAAGGTTGAGATTTGGACTGTTTTTTGTAGTTGAGCAGGTTTTACGGGTTTTACATTCTACTTAGCATAAACATTAGCCTGGAATCTGTCAAATTTGGCAACCATGGCGAACGGTGCCATGTTTGTTTTGGGTTTTTTTTAATGAGCGTCAGGCGCATGCGCCATCCTGGACAGAAATATGACGCATTTCGACGTGAGCATTTAAAATACAACGCCGCTGGCAAGTGGCCGCATGGAGACATGAAACCAGCTTTCTGATATTCATCCATTCTGGAACCCGGATTGTCTTTCCTGTTCTCCTAAAACGCCCAGCCTGAATGACTCAAACCTTTTATGGATCTGGGCGAGAGTGAATGAGCAGGCCACCTGAGCGCCATGTTTGAAATCGCTGAGTTTGTGATTCGGTGAGTTATTTTTCATAAATCTTATTCGAAGTTGTTTGTTTTGTCTCTAATGAAGTTATTAAAGCAATTGTATGTGTTTATTGAAGCATTTTTGTGCGTTTAAACAGAGCAGCAGAGGAGGACTCACCCAATCATGGCGTCTCAGCGTTGGTTTGTTTGGCTGCTGGCGTCCTTTAACTAAGGAGGAAAAAATGGCGTCTGGAACTAGTAGCAGATCGATTATGGATATACTAAGACTAAGATCTACAATGAAGCTGAGGATCGCTTCAAGCTGCCTGGGGGGTCCGCCCGACCCAACAAAGGTAGGTTTGATCAAGCACCTGTTCGATGGCGGGCCCAGAAGACTTCTCAGGGTAGGAGCTGATGCTAGTTTGATGCTACCGCGTTTGACTTTTGCTGTGCTGGTTTAGTTTGATTCTCTGCTGAGAGTCTACAAACTGAGAAGGATTCAGCTGTTGAAAATCCTTCAGCTGCTGTGGTCATGTGACCTGTGATGTAACTAACATGTTTGAATCTGAAGTTCATGGTTGACATGCAAGAAAGATGGCTGCCAAGGATTTGGTAAATACAGGTTAAGAGGTTGCAGGCAGGGATTCAGTTTAGGCTTAGTAAATATTACTAAAATAAACCTTCATATTATACCTACATAGTGATAAACATACATACTTTTTTATTTTTTGTATCTATTTACGCAAACTATTTCAAAAACAGGGTCCATACTTTCATAATAAAATAACTCAAACAAATTTTATTTGCGTTGAACAATTTAAATTTACGTGAAAACCGATTATATTTTTGCGCCAAAACACTGCGCGGCCTTGCGATTTCATTTCTTCTGGACGAAGACTCAAGCAATTTCATTTCTTCTTGACGAAGACTCAAGCGATTTCATTTCTTCTGGACGAAAACTCAAGCGATTTCATTTCTTCTGGACAAAGACTCAAACAATTTCATTTCTTCTGGATGACAACTTGCTGCCTCCGGCAATTTCATTTCTTCCGGACGATGACGGTCAACAGAGATCTGCTGGAGCTGCAAGTTGGATGTCACAGAGGCAATGTTCACACTGTCTAATTCACCACCTCTTATTTGCAGGTTTAAGCTGAAATTCACTTAATTTTCCTTCCAGAGATGATCCACTGGGACCTGTCTTTAAGTGTTTTTAACCCAGTTTTTCTCCTAGACTCAGCTACCTGCTGACCCATTTGTTGCACCTAACATTTTCTTTCTCCCTTCAGCCTTTAAAATCCTAATCATCCACCAAAGGAGCTTGTACTTCAACTAACTCTATTTTTTCCTATAGAAACACTCCTGGAGCAGCTCTTTTTCTTTCTCTGCTCTGTCCTTTCAAATTCCCCCGGGGGTAGTGACAGGTGACCTTTCATAATGAACCAACCTATGGTTCTGCTGGAGGTTTCTTCCTGTTAAAGGGAAGTTTACCTCTCCACTGTCACTGCATGGATCCTTAGTATGATGCATTGTAACGCTTTCTTTTTTGGAAGTTCTTCCTGTTAAAGGGAAGTTTTTCCTCTCTACTGTCAACACATGCATCCTCTATATGAGGCATTGCTTTAGTTTTTATCTAACTCTTAACCACTATTTGATAAATGCAGTTTTTTTTTTTTCTTGGCAAGTCTTCCTGTTAAAGGGAAGTTTTTTTCTCTCTACTGTCCACACATGCATCCTCTATATGAGGCATTGCTTTAGTTTTTATCTAACTCTTAACCACTATTTGATAAATGCAGTTTTTTTTTTCTTGGGAAGTTTTTCATCTCCACCATCACCACATACATCCTTAGTATCGTGGTGGAGAATGGTTTTGAGCTCACAGTTGAGAATTTAAGGTCTTATCAACACCACATGGCGTACGGATGAAGAAGATGTAGAAGACTATCAACGGTTTTTGTTGATATGGAGACTGAAGACACCAGATTGCTTCAGACTGGTAGGTGGTATGGATATCAAGATGGTCGCTTTGGCGCAGGGCTCTAAACTCACCAGCAGGAAATGTGGTATGCTACTTGCTGCAGCCACTGCTCAAGGCTCTGAAGTCATCGGATGAGTTCAAGGAAATTGGTAACGATGGAGTACCACGAAGCGGTGAATCCATTCCAGGTAAAATCCTTGTTTCAGGAAAAACACCCTAGGCTATGTGAAAGGTAGGAGTTTGGCTCTTTGGTACAGCAGCCAGAACTGATCTTGTATTCCGAACAGCAGGCAAAAGGTGTGTGGAAAATGGGCCCGAGCGGTGGGCAAAGGTGTGTTGGGGAAAATGGGCCCGAGCGGCGGGCAAAGGTGTGTTTGTGTGGGAAATGGGCCCGAATGGTGGGCAAAGGTGTGTGGGGGAAAATGGGCCCGAGCAGCGGGCAAAGGTGTTTACGGGATCCAATTTAAAGGTCACTAAGAATTTAGCGATGACAAAAAACAAGACCAATGATCCATAGGGAAAAAGCCATTCAGACACCCTGACCAAACTCCCCCCGACTGCACCCGACCAGAGACAGAAAAGGGTTAGACCTGGTACCTGCACTTGTCATGTTGTCCTTCAGGAATCCTCCAGGATCATCTGGTTTTCGTGTCTGATTTCACTCCATCGCCCTCCCTGGCTCAACGGAATCAGCAGTCTTCCTCAAGAAATTCTGCAGGTATTTTGCTGTTTAAGTGATATTTACTTGTGGGTTTTTGGAAAGCGTCGATTCATTCTCAGTTGTTCATTGGTTTGACCTGAAACCTGCACCTGTTCTGTTGTCTTCCTGTCCTGTTGTCCTTCAAGAATCCTCCTGGATCATCTTGTTTTTGTCCCCGATATCGCCCTTCATCGCCGGCCCCCCATTGACCAATGGAAAAAGGCCTTCATCGCCCACCCCTGCTGATGGATGACCCTACCATCGGAATCAGCAGTCTTCCTCAAGAAATGCTGCAGGTATTTTGCTGTTATTTAAATATTTACAAGTGTGTTTTTGAAAAGTGTCAATCCATTCTGAGTTGTTAAAGGGTTTGACCTAAACCCTGCACCTGTCCTGTTGTTCAATAATCCTCCTCTATATCTTGTTTTTGTCCCTGATATTACCAGTCATTGTCCAACCATGGACCAGCGAAAAAGACCTTTATGGCCCCCCGCACCAACGGACGGAAAAGACCTTCATCGGCCCCGCCCACTGATGGATGACCTTGGTGACCCTACCACCGGACTTAGCAGGTTTTCTTCCAGGTGAGCAGGTAAGGCAGACTCTTCCTGATCTTGAAACTTTCTCAGCAGTCGTCCTCAAGAAATGCTGCAGGTATTTTGCTGCCATTTAAATATTTACATGTGAGATTTTGAAAAATGTTTATTCAGAGTTGTTTAAAGGGTTTGACCTTAAACCTACACCCGTCCTGTTGTCCTTCAGGAATCCTCCTGGATCATCTCATTTTCTTCTCTGATTTCGCCCTTCATCGCCACCGCTGCCACTAATGGAACAGGCCTTCATCTCATCGCATCTGCATCAGTCTTTTTTCTTTTTTTTTTGGACAATTTTGTTTAGAGACTTTTTGATTAATTTTTTATGTTGGCTGTTAACTTTTTGTCTTCTCAGTTATTCTCTGTATAGAAGCTTCACTTGATTCTGACTGGCTTTGGTTCCTTCCTGGAGGAGGGCATTGGCTGACATGATGCTGCTATCACCTAACCGTTCTCCATCTCCTGCTGTTAACTTTTCACTTCCATGAACATCGAAAGTTCTCCCGATCAGTTGACCTATTGCTGTGTCTCTGCTCTGTCTCGTCTCAGCTCCAGTCGGTTGTCGGCTGCTAGTACTGAGCCCGGTTCTAGTTCTGCTGGAGGTTTCTTCCTGTTGGAGGGGAGTTCTTCCTCGCCACTGTCGCCACATGCATTCTTGGTATGAGTGATTGCTGTAGAGTCAACGACCCAACTCAAGTGATTTACTGTCGCCTCCTACTGGTCCAGGAGGAGTGAATGCTGCGAGTAATGACTCCATGCAATCTGTTGAGTTTCCTTGTGGTACAAACCTTTTAAACTACTTTAATAATTAGCTGAGCTTATTGTACTGGTAACTAATACCAATTGGAATATGTGATTGGACTAAAATTATTCTGAAGTGTATTGAGATGACATCTGTTGTGAATTGGCGCTATATAAAGTTGAACACTTAAACCAACAAATGTGCCCCACCAACAACCAATATAAAAAAACACAAAAACCAATATAAAAAAACACAAAAACCACTATAAAAACTGTTCAAAAACCAATACAAAACCCTAATTAACTATACAAAAACTGTTCAAAACCCTCAAAAAAATACAAAAATCCCCAAATAAAAACAGTTGAAAACCCCAAACCAACAACTAAACCTCCAATTAAACAGTAAAATGTTAATTCACAACAGTGTTGTCAAGGCATTTTACAAAGCCATTTCAATTCAGTCATAGATCACAGTTGATCCTACTTATTAATGTATTAGGTTCAGTTAATCATTAAAGTAGTTTAAAAAGTTTGTACCACAAGGAAATTCAACAGATTGCATGGAGTCATTACTCGCAGCATTCACTCCTCCTGGACCAGTAGGAGGCGACAGCAAATCACTTGAGTTGAGTCGTTGACTCTACAGCAATCACTCATACCAAGAATGCATGTGGCGACAGTGGCGAGGAAGAACTCCCCTCCAACAGGAAGAAACCTCCAGCAGAACTAGAACCGGGCTCAGTACTAGCAGCCGACAACCGACTGGAGCTGAGACGAGACAGAGCAGAGACACAGCAATAGGTCAACTGATCGGGAGAACTTTCGATGTTCATGGAAGTGAAAAGTTAACAGCAGGAGAGTGGGAACGGTTCGGTGATGGCAGCATCATGTCAACAACCCATGCAAGGGCAGGAACCACAGCCAAGGGGATTTGTGTAAACTAAAAGGTATATACTGTTTTATCTATTTATGCATTTAACTTTTGTTTTTTGGTTAGTTGTTGTAGATATAAAGGCCTTAATGCCAGTATTGTCTGTTTTTCTTTCCATTGTAGTATTGTGATATTTGTCCTTGTTAAAAATCCTTTGTGATGTTTGTTTAAAATAAAGTAGAAAAAAGCCTGTAAGGAAACAGAACCAAGCTGATTGAAGGGATCCATTTTAATACCGTCAGAACAGTGATGAACAAACACCAAAGTGCCACCTTCAGGCCTCTCTCCAGATCGACTAAATAAATCTTTCTGGTTTTATTTTTCCCCTCCGTGGGCTGTCACCTTATCGTGGTGGAGGGGTTTGAGTGTCCCAGAGATCCTAGGAGCTGTCAGACTTCATGGCTCTGATTGGGTCGGGTCTGCAGGGCAAACAGCTCCTAGGTGAGGGATTGGACCAAGAGCAGCCCAAAGACAGCTTAGAACTATAGACAGAAGTCGGGGTTTCCCCCCCACCTGGCTATGGGTTGTTGGTTATTTTAAATGGTGATTCTTCCACACTGGTGACAGTGAAGACAGGCTTGGCTAAAGGTTTATATTTGAGGCATTGAACTGGCTGTGAGGGTTATGAACTAATTGTGCTGTCCTTCAGTTGCCCTTTAGTTTCACATGCTGTAATTTCTGAATTATGATGCCTGCTTGTGCATCTCCGACTTTATGCAACATAATTTTTAACCCCAAAACACAGCAAGCTGCTGATGGACGACCCAGCATCCATTTTGACTTGAACTTAACAGTCTTCCTTAAGGAATGCTACAGGTATTTTGCTAGTAAGTGACATTTCCATGATTTTGTTTGTTTAAACTAGCCTGTTTAAACCAATAAAAAGCCGTGTTTGAGCCAAAAACGTGTCATTTTATTTCTTTCAAGAGCACATTGAAATTTTTTCACAGCTTTTCTTTCTTTTTTCTTTTTTTTAACGTCCCATTTAAACAGTAAAGAATCACCATAGATGTTGGAGATCAGAAGTTTAACTAGAGCTGCTACTTTCTAAAGTTCCTGTGAGAATAAATTGAGTTTGTTTAATTCCATTCCAAGCATATCTAATAACTATAAAATCAAGAGACTGGTCTTTTTTTTTCTCCAAAGTTTGTCGTCATACTCAGTTTAATATTTTAAAGTACTACAAACATTTCAAACCAAATTACAACACACGAAAGCTTGGGTTTACAGTCAGTTTAAAATTATGAAAATGACATGTTTATAGAGGTCAGTTAAGCTAAAATCAGATTGACATACAGCTCAGATTAAACGGATTCAAATATCTGATCCATCCAGCAGAAATAAAAAGGTCAGAGCATAACTGCTTGAGTCAGAGTAAAACCAGGTAGAGCAGCCACAGCAGGACACAGAGAGTCCCAAACCAGGTGTTCCAGTCCTCCATGATGACGTCCAACGCCTCCAGCATCAGCCATTTATTATCAGCACCACTGCTGCTTCCAGTCAACAGCTGTAAGTCCTGATCCTGGTTCTGGTTCTGGTCCTCTTCAAGTTTAAACCTGCAGTGACCATGACAAGAGGTCAGACAGCACAACAAGCAGCTGCTGCCCCGATCACATGTGAGGGAGCGGAGGGTTATCTTCTGTCTGTTACTGTGCGCAAAACAGGCTCACTCTGTGAAAAAGCAAACTGGTGTTTATATTGTTAAGTCTGTGAAAGATAAAGTCATAAACATTAAAAAGATGCAAAATCAGACAATGATTGGCTGCAGCAGTTTCACTAAATTCTATATATGGTGGATTAGGGCCAGTGTGGATAGAAAAAAGTAAATTTATGTCAAAAAAATTTAGAGAAAAAAACAAAACATTTGAGTGTCAGAAGTTGAATATTTTCTAGAAAAAAAACAAGCAAATTTTGAGATTAATCTCAGAAATGTCCTGAACAAGAACTTGTTTTATAAGCTTCATACTTCTATATGTTATCAGGGTTAAGATTGTTTATGCCAATGAACCATTATAATATGCAGATGTTTGTTCTTTAACTAATTAAAAAAGCAGAAAATTAGCAAAAAATGCTCTCGTTTTTATTCACTAAAACTGGTTAAGAAGGAACATATTTAAATTTCTTTTTTGGGGGGGGCGTGGGGGGAGAGGGGTATTTTGATTATTGTACTCAATAACACGACATGAACATCCCATTAAGTCGAACAATAAATCAGACATGGTTGTAATCTGTGGTAAGCACACTTTTGCTAATGCACTAATTGCGGAGTTCATTTTTTGCCTAGCACTCTAGCTAACTTTGAAAATGTTTAGTGCACTTGGCTTCCTCTGAACAAATTTTTCTGAATAAATTAAATACACTTCTGAATAAAGTGCTAAATTGTTTGGCTGTTTTTCAAACCTTAAGTAATTTAGTTTTGGTCGTCGACTGTTATTTTCTGATGTCCTGTGTACTTTGTAACCGAAACCCTACTCTGGTCAAATAGGCAAAATCAGCAACAGAGTTAGCAATAACAACTATAAAACTGAAACCAAATAATTACTTCCTGAAGCTACAGGTAGGTGTACAAAGTTAGTTTATCATGCTAAGGGCAATTTACTATGTTTGACTTTGTGTCAACATGACTGAATTTAGCACTTTAGCATTAGCTTCCGTTCAATATCTAACATTTTAGTATTAGCAGTACTAATGTTTATGATTACTGCTTTATGGTTGGTACAACAAACATTTTAATTAGCGGTGCCTACCACTGGACGTAATAAAAATGGTGATTATGATGTAATTTGTTACCACAGATGAAATTGCTGCTTGTTTTTGAGTGGTGTTATTAATAATCTGATGAAGCTTGAGTGTTACCATGGAGGTGGTTGTAAGCTACCCACCGAGTGAGCCTGGGCTCTGGGTTTCCCATCACCTCCACCTCTAACATCACTGGACAGCCCTCCATGACGGTGGCTTGAGACCAGGGCCTGGTGAACAAGGTAAGGCCAGGTGCAGAGACTTTTCCCAATGGAATAGACTCTGATGAGGGATGAGGAAGACGAGCAGAAGGAAGAGGAGGCCCCTGGATCTGGGGAGTAAGTCTGATCTCCTCCCGGATAGCCATGGGTTGACAAATATCAGGATCCTGGGATGGTGTTAGTACATGAGGTGTAGAATATGGAGATGTGCCATGCAGGTTAGCTTGATCAGGTGAAGGGTGTGTCTGAGGTTCTAGGTGGGGAGGAGCCAGCTGTGCTGAACTGGGACTCATGCTGGAACCATGCACACACTGCTGGGTGTCCTGGAGAGGGAAGACTGTCTGAAGACCCTGCTTGCTGCAGTAGATACTGGTGTTGCTGATGGTTTTAGGCTGTGAAAGGTTTTGGATGAGGTCTTCAGGTGGATCTCTGGGATCTTGGTTTGAAGTTTTGTTGGTCTGTGACCTGCCAAAATGCAATGACCGGTTGAAGATGCTCTGGGTGACTGTTGTGGCTGTACTAATTGCTGTGCTGTCTTTAAGTGTTAAAAGTACATCCTGATCTGGTTCACTTCTGGTATGTGGAAAGGTTGGATCTTGAGATGTTGAACTTTGGGAGTTTGTTGTAGAAGGTTCTAGAAGGTCATTGTCTTGTGGTTGGGTTATGTTTTTATGGAGGATAGGGTCTGTGACACTGAACATGAGAGAGACTGGATCAGAGGAGGGATTGAATGTGCTTTCCTGTGCAGAGTTGCTACAGACCATTGAGTTGGTACAATAATTGCCTGAAAAAGATGACCTGATGTAAATGTTTTGCTGGGAGACTAAACTAGTTCTGCTCTTAGCAAGACTGTCTTGTTGAGGTATGATTCTTGAATTTTCGGCAGACGTAATGTCCTGTTGGGTCTGACTTGTACAATGATGGGATTCAAGTAATTCCCTCTTTTCAGGAAGGGTACTGTTTGTTTTGATGTAACTAGGATGGATGTTTAGAACCTCAGTCTCTCCTTTAGGAATGTTATGATTGTGGAGACTTTTGTCTGAACCATTGAAGGACTGCGGATGAAGGCTCTGACTCAAATCCTGTGTAAGGGTTGTGGATGGACATCTCTGCTTTGGAGAGTTTTTAACTTCAAAGCAGTCTTTGTTGTTGTACCCATGGACTGGGTTGTCCAGAGAGACGTCAGAGGTAGACTCTTTGGTTTTCAGGATGGTGCATGGAGTACTGGTAAAAAGTGTTGTAACAGGAACTGTGGATGGACTTGGGTTAAAGGATCTGGACTCTGACCTGAACCTGTGGTACAACAGAAACATTATCTTTCATCTGGAAGCATTAGTGAAGTAGACCTTTGATCAAAGACCAGAGTGAATGTGGATCAAACAAACCTGGTCCTGCTCTGTAGTCTGACTGTAGGAGCTGGACAACTCTCCATCTGACTTGACTCTTTTTGTTGTGGGACAGAATCAGTTCTAGTTGGTTCTGACTGGGCATAGCAATGGTGGCTGACCTGGCTGATGTGAACGCTATGAGAACTAAGACAGAAACCCTCTTCAACATCTGAATGGAACATGTTGGACTCTGGAGTCTCAGCCAGCGGTGGCAGGGAAATGTCGTCAGGGGACGCACAATCGTACTCATCGTTGGAAAAACAATCCTCGGTCGTCACCTCAGCTTGATGGAGCTCCACATGTGGAGAAGTTTCCTGGGTTAAGAAGAAAACAATTTAATGTTTTATAATATATTTGTCTAGACTGTTTTAAAAATTGGTTAAATGCTCTGGATAAGTAATGCAGAGGTATCGCAATAGAACCACTGTAACGTAACATGACTGTAAATACTGTTGAAGTCTACCTTCAAGCCACAATTACCTTTCTGTCTGAACAAAACTCCGTTATGTGATGCTTTATATTAAATACTTCAAGTTTACCTGCGCGATCAGGAATTTTTGGTGATATATAGCAGAGTATCATCAGCATAGAGGTGAATATTATTGCTGATTCTAACCTGTAGTGAATTTGAGCCACAGAAGCTGGAACCAATGTGTTGTTCCACTCCTTCCATTTCCCTAAGAAACTCTTCCTGGTTATCAGGAAATGATGGACCAATGACGGACTGAGAGGGTGGGGCTTGAGGCTCAGAAGCAGCAGTCTGTGATTGGTTGAGGGCGGCTTGAACCTGCCGCTTGGCATCCACAGGTGAGCAGATGGTGAGGGTAGAAGTGAAGGAGGAGGTGAACTTCTCACTGTGTAACTCTCTGAGGTTAAAGACAATAATGTGAGGCAACAATTTAATAATAATGGTTTTAATCGTTTCAAAGTGATGTTTCAATGATTTCTTTAAATTTCCAGTTTTTATTGATAAGCTGAATATTAGAGATGTGAAACATTTTTATTTTTTATTCCAAAACGTCTTTTTTCAACCAGCCTACCAACACTGACGCAATAAAGCCAATAGAAATTATATTATTATAATATGCAGTTAAATCAGAGGAAACTAATATAATTGGGGTTGGGAACATTCACAAAAAAATGAAATGTTTCATAATAATAATTTGGATTCAAGCCAAAAAGAAGAAAAATTGAGAAAATTATATAATCTACAGCATTATGTGTTCCTACTAACCTGTTTGCTGTTGGTCCGTTTACATCGTCACTCTTCTCTGACGGAGGCTTCCTATTGGCTGCAGCAGCCTCCTTTCTATCGTTCTCTGTGATCAGTTCAGGGGTGTGGCCTGTCTCTTTAAGTTCATGCTGGAAATTAAATCTTTTTTGTCAATAACATCATAAATCACACATTAATTGCCTTATATTTGAGTTATTTATCTTTACCATATCAGCAGCCTCCTGTGTGTGGCGATTATCCTTCTGCTTCATCCTGCTCTTTTCCTTTATCTTCTCCTGCTCTTCTGTCTCTCTCCCTTGTTCGCTCTCTCCTTCCTCCTCTACCTTCTCCTCTTCATCCTTCTGCTGCTGCTGTTTCAGATTCTCCAACTGAATTCAACGTCCATCATGAAGAACAAAAGAAGAAGAAACATTATCGATCGTCAGATCTAAGTGGGATCTTTGAATGGAGTTTGCTCACCTTCAGTTTGGCCTCCAGCTCCATCAGTCCCTCACTCAGCTCTCTGATGGACTCCACCATCTCTGAGTGTTTACTGACCGTCTTCTCTATGTAACGCTGACCCTCCTCCACCCCTGAAACACCAAAAAATATTTAATTTAATTAATTGTATGTTTTTTTAAATTATACATTTTTTAACACAACTATTATGAACAGTGAGTCTGAAATCAATTTCACTGCGGATCTCAAAAAAAGTGTCCAAAAAACTGAAAAACAACCAGTGTTGATGATTATACAGCTTTAACTTTTTAAGAATAAAAACTTCTGTAGAGTTGTAACAAGACAACTATCCTTTCAGTGTAAGTGCAACCTGATAATTAGCTAGCTATCATTTCAAAAATAAAAGTGTATCATATGTACTAATTACATAGCTGCCAGAATAAAATCACCTGTAAGATAATGCGACAAAGTTCAGGTAAACTCAGCTGAATTTTCACAATGAAAGCTGCTTATGAGACAATAGTACTTTCAAAATAAAAGCTTCTGTTTTCTGATTATCAGACTATTATCACTTCTGAATAAAAGCTTCCAAGATAATATGCATAAAAGCTCAATTAGATTCTCACACAGCTATCATTTCAGAGTAAGTGCAGATAATTAAGCAGCTGTTTTATTAAGTAAGATCTTGTGGTATCTGGTAATTAAATAGCTGTCAGAATAAACGGTTCTGTAAGATGAAGATGAGGCAAAAACCTTTCAGTTTTAAAGCTGATTACAAACTACTGTCCTTTCAAAATAAATGCTCTTGCTAGCAGAATATTAGATTAGCTGTTGTTTGTCAGTAGAATAGCAGAGATTAAGTCCTTTCAGAATAAAGGTTCTTTTTAGTTATCAGGCAACTGTCCTTTAACAATAAAAGCTCCAATAAACTCATAACCAGATCAAAAGCTACAGAGACAATATGATTTTTACTTTCGGTATAAAGGCAGGAGTGGGTTTCATAAGAAAAATCCATATAAGCTGTCCTTTCAGAATAAAAGCTGGTTATTATACCACTGTACTTTCTAAATGAAAGTTCTTGCAGAATAGTTATCATTTCTGAGTAAAACATCCAAAGAGATTTTCAGAATAAAAGCCTCTGCCTCAGTAGAGTTTTCCACCCACCGTGCAGCCTGACAGCCAGCTCTGTGATTTGACTGATCCTCTCTTCCTGCTGAGGAACCGTCGGCCAAACAAACTTCTCAAATTGCCGGTACAGAACAGAGACGGCTTCGGTGCTGCGGCACTCCAAGGAAAACTTCCCAACGCGAGCGATGGTGGCGCTCGCCTCCTCGCACCAGAAATGGTACTGTGGACACAGAGCGACATGCAGCTATACACCCACTGATCGATCAGCTCATCAATGAACCCGATTGATTGCGGGCAGTGATACCTCCTCCATGGCCTGCTGCAGCTTGCATGTCATGTCCAGGGTTTTCTGGTGCTCACAGATGTTTCTCTCTAACTGTCCCATCTGCCTCTGCAGCTCGTTGATGGCGTCCTCCAACTGCCGGGCCATGCCTGTGTTTTTGGCCTCCGATCCCAGCCGGGCCGTCACACCGTGAACGCGCTTCCTGAGCCCCTGCAGGACCAGATGGACCACATTTGGTCAACCCAATATAACATCGACCACCAAGACGAAACGCTAAAGGAATAAAAACCAGTACAGACAGAGTTTCTGAAAGTTTCACTTTAATTTCAGGCTCAAATTTCAGGCCAAACCATCAGAGAGGATCCTGAAATGCTTGAATTTAAAGCAGACTATACATATACTCTTTGATACTTGTTTACTAACAATAAGAAAACTTCCTAATTTGATTTTACTCAAGGGCGGCCAGTTTTTCTGTAATCTGCTAATAGCTAAGCTAATTTTTGTATACTGTAGTGTTTTGGTTTTTTTGCTAGCTTTGGAAACATTTAGCATACTTAGCTTCCACTAAATACATTTTTCCAGATAAATTTTAAAGCATTCATTTACTTGGCTGTTTTGTGAGCTTTTAGTTGAATAAAGTTCAATATCTGTGCTGTTATGGTGATCGACTGTTAAGCATTGTTCAAGAAGTTGGATTTTACAGAAATAAAGTTCCTAACGGGTGGAGGGGTCACAGGTCTACAGTTCTGCTGTTTCAATTGTTTGGCTCCTCTGGTAATACATCTTGAAAATCAGTAATTCATTGAGCTTTGTTTAGAAGCGATGATTGGACCAGGTGGGTTATATCAGGGTTAATTATCAGGTAAAACTCTGATGTACCTGCAGCTTCTCCAGGTAAACCTCCATCTGCTGCAGCTGGTTCCAGACTGCCTTCAAGTTCCTCGTTCGGTCGTTTCTCTTCAAGTAGTTGAACTTTGTGTTGCTGAAACGTTTCTTCAGCTCCTTGAAGGACTCACGAAGCTAAAAGTTAAAACAACAGAATGTCAGAACAGAAGGTTGTGCTGAAATCTCACCGTAAAAGACGTGACGATTCTCAACAGTAACCTGACAACATGGATTAAGATATTAAGAAGGGACTTAATTTAGCACATTTTTTGTACCTCCATTTGAGGCTCAACTGCTTCTAAAAACAGCCAACTAACTTAAAAAAACACCCAGAAGTTTTAGTTTTTTAGTCTCTGGAAAATGAGTTGTTTCAAAAACGTCAGGAATGCGACATTACAAATCAGCAAGCACCGCCCCTCACCCAGCAACCCCAGCTGAGCTCCTGCACATTTGGTTAGCTGGTTTTACCGCTGCTTGCGCTGCACAATGACTGCTGGAAAAGACAAGTGCTTTGCTGTTGACTTACCATTCAGAAATGGATTTATCTGGAAAGCAGTTTTGTTGGTTGTGCAGGAAGCTCCACTTCTACTATTCAAAGATATACAAACTGAACAGTCTAAAATCTCATTGTCTAAGAATAATTTTGTGTATAAATGTAATGAAGATGATTTGTATAAACCATAGACCTAATCTAACCTGTTCAAAGAAGCATAATAAGTCACCTTTAATATTCAGATTCATAATGATGTTGTGTTTGTATGTGTTTTATAAAAGATAAAGGTCATCTTCTGTGCTGCTTAAGTCAAGGTTTCAGTTACAGGAGGTGATTTGTCCATAAAGGCGACAGCTGCTTTGAGCTCACAGGAGTAAAGTTACACCAAACAACAGTTCCTCTAAGGCACTATCTGCTCTATAAATAGATGATAAACACTGTTGTTAGTGCTGAAGCTCAAAGAAGAACAGTCGCTTTCACTTAGAACGAAAATGTCCAACAGGGTTGATGAATGCCAGTTAAGAAGTTAACTGTTCGGTTGGGAAATCCACTGCATCCAATAGGGATGGGTGATATTTTATCATAGTATTTTGTGGTATTAGGGTTATAATGAAAAGTGACAATAAAATGCATTTAATACTTCTTTAAAGTCTTTTTTCAAAACTTCCCGTCTGTTAAGTCACAACTGACATGCACCTCTACCTAGTAACCAAAGCTGAGATCCAGCAAGTTTGGTCAGTTGGTTTACCGCTGTATTTGCTGTATAATGGCTGCTTGAAAAGACAAGTTTTTTACTTTTCAAAGATGTACGGTTCTATAATTGCACATGTGTTTGCAACCATATGAGTGTCAATGCTGAGTTGGGGGGCATTGACCCCCAACTCAGCCATCTGCTCACCTGTGGATGCCAATAAGCAGCAACTTATTTGGATTTAAAGTGACAGATTATATTTTATCTGTTTTATGGCGTCTAAGAATGATTTTGTGCAAAAGAAATGTAATGAACATGATTTGTGTAGACCTGACCTGTTCGGAAACCTCTTATCGCTTTTCAAGACTTTGATACTAAGTGAAATAAAACCCGTTTCTGCTAAGTGTTAAGTTTTGGTGTTGTAGACCGTTCCCCTTGACAACTCAGAAATGATCAATATACCTAATGGAGAAACTGTTGGTGATTGTAGGTTATACAGAGTTCTCCTCTTCATTCAGTAGAATCAGGGAGTTATGTGGTTTGTTTCTGCAGCTCCAGCCACTTTGGTCTTTGATGGGATTATTTTTGGAGCAGAGAAACATTTCTGTCTCGGCTGGGAGGAGCGGAGGTGTCCAGTGTCTGATCTGTCAGCTGACGACAGCTGAGAGAGACGGAGCCGACCGTCAGCGGAACTGAACCAGCGGCTGGACGGGTCACAGCGACAGAAGGGGGAGAAGGGAGGCTGGGGAAACCCAGGATGAGACAGAGGAAGGAGCTCCAATGGAACAAGAAACAGGAGAATGTAGCTAGGCGATTAGCAAATTTCTGAAGATTTAATTTTGGGTTTACATGGTTCACTGTGATGCCAAATTAAAACTGGAAAAATAAATATGAGTTTATTTCATGGCATACTTTTCAGATTTTATCTATGAAATAATTTGAAAACTGTGTTACAGAGATAGTCATCACAACATGTTCATACTGGTCAGGATTAGCGACCATTTAATTCCCAAACACAGATTTAATATGTGTGTTTGTGATAGCCAACATGTTGCACCAAGTGCATGATGGGAAATGCCTGTCATCTGGCTGACTGTATTTAGGGAGTCTCTCCTGTTACTGCACTGACCCAGTATCACCAGTAAACCATCAAACTGAGTGGGATCCATCTACTGGTGAACATGTGTAAAAACCTTTGAACTTTTTATTTGCAGTTGAATAATAAAACTAAAAAGAAAAAACAACAAACAACTTGGTTGATAATTCTAATTTTTGTAGCTTCATTTCTATGTCTAGGAACCATGAACTGGTTTGCCACCTAAAAGTTTCCATGGGGTATAAATAGGATGAGACACTGAGGCACCAGTTCTCTGGGCCACTGAACTGGATGGTGACCCAAGTTTATTGTTTCACTTTGTTCAGTGAGGAGGACTGTTCAGAAGACTGGCTCTAGGTCACTATGACAACCACTGATCAATATTGGGAAAACATGGGATTTTAATTGTTTAGACAGATAAGAGTAAGACTGAGATTTAAGGTAATAATATTTCAGGTGGGTTTAAATTTGGTAGAGTATCTGTGATGCTGTGGGCCTGTTTGTCTTGCAAAAGCATGAGCTCTCTAAAATATCAGGACATTTATAATACAAAAAACAACAACAAAAAAACGGAATATGATCAATTAAATATTCATTTATTTTGAGGGTTTTTAATGTGCACCCAACACTGTATAATTTCTTTCCTATCATACAGATATTTCCTATAATCTTTAAACAATGGTTGTTTTGTGCACCAGATTTGCTTCACAGAAATGTGTTTAACTCTGATTTATGATTCAGACAGGACAAGGCTCCCAAACTCAACTAAACACAGCAATAAACCAACACGTATCAGGAAACTTAGCAAAAAATATTCACATAGATGCAAAATGTTGTAATTTTTTTGTTGAAAGGCTAATAAATTCACAAGAAATCCCAAAGATTACACAGTTTGACAGAGATTATTTAAATCTGCAGGAAAATCCTGAAGTCTGCCACCTTAATTTCAAGTGAACCTATAGCAGCTGAAGAATTAATATTATAGTTTAAGATAGTTTAAAGCTTCACCACTTTATAGAAACAACTGATGAAAAAATTCATTGGGAAAATAAATTATGATACAGTGAAAACAGTTCTTATGGACGTAATAAATTCCTGAACTGAAATGTTTTTGAGTAATTATAAGATGATAATAAATATTAACACAGCAAAGTTTATGATCAGTAGAAGTCAGATTTGAAATGTGAGAGCATGAAGGCCGACAGCAGCGCCCTCTGCTGGTCTCTTTGCTGATTGACAACTTGTTAAAAGCTCTCATAAGTTCACAATTTGGATCTCAAGAGTTGAAGCTCCAAAAATAACCAAAGAATAAATTTCTTCTGACCAGATTTAGAAAATAGGTGGATGGTTAGAAACATTCTGACTGATCTCAGATTAAAATGTTTGATTTCTGTAGTATAGTTTTGTTTTATGTACTGTTGCTCGGCCTGCTCTGACTTGAAACCTCACCTGGGTGATGTCTTCATGCAGGAGGTGAGTCAGCTGCCCCCTTCGGAGCTCCTCCTCACATTGAGCTGCTTTGTTCAGCCAGGACACACAAAGAGAGTCCAGAGACCCCAAACGGATCTCCAGCTGGTCCACCTGGAAACCAGCCCAGTTCTGAAACACCAAAAGAGCATCACTGATTAAAGTTTTCATCATGTGATTCAGTAAAAACAGCAAACTATTCATTCATACGCTTTGTGAAACTGCAGTACAGATGTCCGTCTTCATAGTCGAGGTGGTTCTAAGGAGGTTCTGGATCTGCTGCTGGGCCTCCTGTAAGTGACTCAGCTCTTCTTCTTTGGGCCCATGTACACCAGTGCAATCAGTTAAAGGACTGGGAGGTTCTGACTGAAGCAGCAGCTCCAGCTGGACACAGAAAAATCAACATTAAAATTAGGCACAGCTCTCTGGAGTTTGTTAAACAGAGCTGAGTTTTAAGTTTTGGAGTTCATCACATTTCACTGAGCAGTAGCTCCTACAATGAGCTCAGGAGATGTGCAGTTCCACCAGGTTTTGGCTAATTCTTGTTGGCTAATCTGAAGGCGGAAGCTTGGAAACTGCAGCTCAGAGGAGGACCAACACCTCAGCTCCTTCAGACTGGCCAACAAAAATGAGCAAATACCTGGTCCACGCAAGTTCACATCTGAATGGTTGCCATGGTAATCACGGGATTTCTCAAACATGCATGAAAGAATCAGGGCAACACTCAGGTATGTTTTTAATGAAGAAATAACATGCTGTAAAGATAGAAAAATCAATTTTATATAATATTGCCCCTTTAAATAAACATTTCTGACTCCATGTTATTATTTTTTATTCAATCTTTGTTAAGAAGGGACTTTTTAAGATCCCGCAGGATGACGACACTACTTCTCTTCTCACCTGTTTGGCTATGAGATGGAAGCTGCTGCTCTGGTTCAGGATTGACTCGCCTTGCTGTATTTTGTCCTTCACTGCTTGCTGTAGCTTCAGCAGCTCTGAGAGATCCTCCTCCATCACTGCTCCTCCCTGGCGGGCCTGGACTCCGCTCAGGTTCTCCCAGCTCCTCACTGTATTTTCCACCTCAACATCCAGCTGCTGGGGAGAAAACGCCTCACAGCATCAGTCAGTCTCTAAATGTCCCAAAGATCTTTGGGTTCATCTGGTTCCAGTTTTAAGAAACAACTCACAGATGTTTAGATTCTGGTGTCAGATACACTCTCATTTGGGCTGCAGTTACCATTAAATATATGTACTGTGTTCTTACCCTGAAATGTGGTTCTGCCTGTCTGAATTGCTCCAGCAGCCTGTTGGTCTGCAGCTCTGAACCCAGATCCATGCTGGTACAGGAGTCCAGCAGTTCTGAGACACAGTTCAGGTCCTGCCGGGTCTGAAACAGAAGGTTCTGATTTCAGAACCAGGGAGAACGTTCTCTGATCCACCCTCTAACAGACAGAGCTCCATACCTTCACCAGTCTCTCCTGGTATCCACTCCTGAACTCCTCCTGTTGCTGCCGTGCCTCCATCTGTTGTTGCTCACCGAGTCGGTTCTTTACTGAGGCCGGGTCCGACCCAGATCCAGAGATCTGGAAAGTGCAGAAATGTATTTTTCAGTGTATTTCCAGTTTCAGGGCTGGAATAATTAAACCGAATCTGGTTCTGATGGATCTACCTGAACCAGGGACTCACCTCTGGTGTTTTGGTCACTTCTGATTCTGATCCGGGTTTAGCATCCGATCCGAATCTTAGCAACTTGTCTGACCTGGATTTGAATTTAGTTTCCACCATTTTGGATTCCTGGCTCTGTTTCCCAGTCTTCTCAGATCCAGATAGATGATTTAGATCCTCCCCCTGCTGTGATCTGGTCTGATTCTTCAGGTCCAACTTGGATCCAATTTGGAGGTCGGTGATCTCAGCTGAACTGGATTCAGGTTTCTCTGATCCAGATCCACGTTGCTGTATTGATGCAGACTTCAGAGGCGCCTTCTCTGATCCGGTTTCAGGGATGCTTTCTGAATTACATCTGAGCCCAAAGGTTCTGATCCCCTTTGGACCGGATCCAGTGGATCTGGGTTTTCCATCACACCCAGATGTGTGCTGTTGTTCTTCTGATCTAGATCTGGTTTTGAGAACAGATCTGGGACCAGATATAAGTAACTCTGATTTAAGTTGGTTCTTTGGTTCTGATCTGAACCCAATTTGAGAGTCTCTAGAGTTTTGTGACTCCGGTTCTGTTTTTAGGTCAGGTTGTTGGTCTGAACTCTCAGCAGAACTGGATTCAAACGGCAGGTTTCTGGTCTGTTCTGATCTATTTTCGGTGTACGCCGTTCTATTTTCAGTGATTTCTCCACATCTGGATCCTGGCTTCACATCAGGTTCACATATGTACAACTCATCTAATCTAAACTTGGTTTTGAGAACGGTTGTAAAACTGAACTGTGGGTTTCTGGTCTCCTTTGTTTTGGACTCCAGCTGCTGTTTGTTGGTCTTTTCTGTTCCAGATTGAAGCTTTAGATCATTGTCCTGCTGTGATCCAGGTCCTAGTTCTTCTGATCTGGGCTTTAGGTCTGATCTGGAATCAGATTGTGACCCAGATTCTGTCTTCAGTTTTGTGCTCTCAGATGAACTGGATTCAGACTGCAGGGTTCTGGTCGTCTCTGATCTGGTTTCAGTGGTTCCTCCTGATCTGAACTCTGATCTGGATCCACGCATGTGTTTGATTTTATCTAATCCGGACCCAGATTTCAGATCTCTGAAATGATTTAATCTAGACTTGGAGTTCGGGTTGAACCAGGAATCTGGTTTTACATCTGGTTCTTGTCCAGACTCTTGTAATCTGGATTCCAGCTTTACATCTTCTGGTTCTTCTGTCTGCTCTACAAGGTTTTGTTCTGAGGAAGATTTAATCTGGAAATCTGACCTGGATCCTGATTTCAACCCCAGATCTTTGGTTTGGTCTGATGTCGATCCGAACTGCAGGTTCTGGTTCAGTAGACTCTGGTTCTGTGGTAAAATAATAATAAAATAATAATAAAAACTGATCAGAACGGTTGTGGGGAGCATAAGGAAGAGTTGCTGATTCACTGGGAAAGATGCAACAAACGGTGGATTGTTGGGTCATTTATCCGTGAAAGCAGATCTGCATCAGTGAAATCAAAGATTTAGGCTGTTTTCACACCTGATAATCTGGTAAATTCAGTTCTAAAGAAGAACCTTTAGTGGAACAGAATGCCCTGTGCTATAGTCTGCTTCCTGCTTTTGGAGCGGTGTGCCTGGTGTTCATATACGCATTCAAACTGCACCAGAGTTCACTTCAACCAAACCGAGACAGAGGTTTTTAGGTGGACCAGAGTTTGCTTTTTTGGTCTGAATCAGAGTTTGATTAAAGCAGACTAAACAGGGCTGGTGTGAAATTATTGAACATTTCTTCTTTTTCTTGCAGTTTTTCACAGGTTGAAATTTGAATTCTGCATAAATCAGCTGGCAGAACATCAAAAGGAAGTGAACTGATTTATAATGGTCAATAAAAACAAAAGTGATGATCTAATATCAAGACTTGCTTTTGTTTTGGACTCTTCCCTCATGTTGAGAACCACTTCTGCCTGCTGCAGCTGTAGTCTGAAAGCCTGGTCAGCCCTCCGCCTTCGGTCCTGCAGGTCCTCCACCAGCTGCTCCAGCCTCAGCACCGGGCCTCTGCTGTACTGGGAACTCTGGGAAGAAGCATCAACATCAGTGATCTCAAACAGCAAACTGAGAAAACAGCTGATTCATTCTGTTTCTAGTTGGCTGATAAATGACAACAAGGTGCTCAAAAGACGTCCTGGAAACAGCACTGTTGAACTCTGACCTCCTCAACATCGTCTTCATCACCCTGCAGTACCATTCCTCTCCTCTGGAGGGCCTCAGTCCTCTGCAGCTGTCTGAGTGTTTGCAGGAGGATGCTGCTGCTTGTTAAAACCTGCAGCGACTTTCCCAGAAGATCTACAGGTCAACATAGAAAATTATTATCATCTCTGTCAAAAATAAACCAGATTAATCTGTTAAAACACCTAAATTTGCTTTGCTAGACATTTATCAACACTTGTAGCTACAAAAACATCAAATTAGATGTCAGAAATAATACTTAATTGAGTTATGTTTTCAGATTATAGAAGTAAAACTAACATGAGCTCTGATACCTTTCCTCATGAAGTCATAGGAAACCCGAACCTCATTCAGTTTGTCTTCATTTTTAACCTGGAGATTCTCTAATCTGTCAATGCCAATGGCAAACTGCAGGCAGAGAGAAGCACACGAGTCAGACAGACATAAACCTTGTTATTCATATTTTGGTTTATTTTCTGAATGAATATCAAATCAATCTTCAATTAGATGGAGAGAAAGGGGACTGAGAATTGAGACTTAAAAGAAAAGGGTGTAAAAATAATGCACCGACAGAATAGAAACTGTCAGCAGAAAGATAATTAGCTTTTCTGTGAATTAATCCAACAAAAAAACAGTGGAAATAAAGAAAAATATTTGTTTTTGTAATGTTATTAAACATTTTAAATCTGTTAGCTTCTCTGGTTTTTCTTAATGCACAGAGAGATATTAGTGATGAATCATTTTCCCCATAATTGCCGTAATTATCTGGAAAATAATTACATCAACGATGCTTATTCTCATCCATGTCAGCGATGTCTGTCCTGGAAGAAGTGATCAGAACATTGAGTTTGGATGTGATAATAAAATCCTAAAAAATAATATTACTTTCAAATGCCTCAATTTTCATGTTTCATTTAATCTCTCAAACAATGCTCATGGAAAATAAATCACTATATAATGTGACATATAAGCAATAAAAAGAAAAAATGCTTTCATTAGCTTTAGCTTTTTAAATTCAGCTGCATGTTTTTACAGTTTAAACCAGTTTAAATGCAACACATGTTGACCTTAGTGAGCAGCAGAACAGTAAAACGATCTAATCTCCAGGATTATTCCAGCTGTCCAGGCTTTCCTGATTATCTGTGGCTGCAAAATGTTTCAGACAGCAACAGGTGTTTCTGGTGAAAAGGTGTGCAGCCAGCCAATGAATGCTGTCCAGAACCAAAACCGGTTCAGGACGGAGGAATGTGTGACTGAACCAAACAACCTTCAGCCCTGCTGAGGAAGGTGACGGTATTCTGATCAGCTGGAAAAGTTTCCACCCCCTCAAAGACTTCTTCTGTTTCTGTGAGGAATTCTCTCTCACTAAACTGAAAGATACGAGTAAAAATAAAATGCAATTTTCATATAATTATTTCATTAAGCGAAAAAGAAAAGAAGATACGTAAACTAAATTAAAGAAAAAGCTGCAGTTGAAAACATTAAAGATAACTCTCTGTTCTTATTTTCTAACATTATTCCTGAGGTCTAAGGGAGCATATCTTAATGTTTGCAGCACATTGTGAGCCCTGTTTTGTTTTTTTTAGCTCCTGTCTCTTTAAGACCCTCCTCGTCCTCACCTCCATCACTCGGCAGAAGAAATCTGAAGCCTGCTTCAGGACGTCCAGACGTCTCTCCAGCAGTTGGAGGAGCAGCGACCATCCCTCCCTCAGAGACGCCTTCATCGCCTCGGTCAACTCCTCCTCTTCCTCCTGTTTCCTCCTTCCATCCCTCCTCATCCTCAGTTTCTCCTGGTGTTTCTTTTCTATCACAACCAACACTTCAGGCTCATGTTTCTGCAATAACATATTTACATATTAATATATAGTAGGGGATGCTAACAAATAATTGTTGATTAATGGTCTACTATATTAAAATGTGTCCTAATCTTTTAATAACATCCGTTTTTAGATTTTAATGCTGTAGTTTGGCCGCCATCCAGCAGAGGGCGTCATCCTGGTCATCCTTAAGCGGAACCGTTCTTACAAAGAAATAAAGATGGCGGCCACACTAGAACGGCAGAGACAGGTGTGCGTTTAAAATGCACTTAATACGGTTGATTCAAAACTTACTGATGTGATCAAAAGGTGAGGATGGTGTGATGAAAAATAAGCAGAGAGAATAATAGATAGAAATTGTAACAACATGATGCTGAAGCACGGTTGATGTTAAGGCCTGTCGTGAGTTAATGCACTTCATGGAGCGAAGTTTTAACATTCATTTAAGAGCAATAGATGGTACTTCTGTATTAATATCTCTCTGTTTATGGAAATTAAAGTCTTTCTCGTATTTAATTCTTTTTATGTTTCATTTTTCTACTTTCTACGTTCCTATTTTAATTTACTTTATATATATTTTTAAGATTAATAAGGAGAGAAAACTACTACTTTCTGTTTATTCAGTCAGTATCTAGGACAACTGATAAAAAATATTAACATTAACTATGTGCTTTTTTAAAATTCAGTATATTATGAGAAAATTTTGCCCTTTGTGTAAAATGGTCAGCACCCTCTTGAACCAAGAGAAAATTCAGGTTTTTAAGAAATGGCCATTTATCAATTGATCGTTAGTCGAAGGATAAGATCAATCAACTTTAGATTAACTTATTAATCCATAACTTTTATCCCCAATAGATTGGCAGAGTGCCTTGATCAGAGTGTGCTTGAGTCCTTGTGGACCTGGAGTTTCTCCAGCAGCTGCTGCTGCTCCTGGATCAGGATGTGGTTTTCGTCCCGGTCCGATCCGATCTCACAGAGTCCTGGCTGGAACTGGACCAGCTGGAGGTGGATCAGAGAGCCGCTCTGCAAACACAAACCAGAGACATTTTATTCATGACTAGTGTCAACTTCTTCTTTAGCTTAATAGTGACTGGCCTAATAAAATCCCAAAAAATAAAGAACAACCAAACAAAAGACATGATGTCATCCGATCCAAATGAGAAACAAAAAAAATGTTTTCAATGTTTTTTCTTCATGTCAAATTAAAAGTTAAGAATTTATTAATTAATCTACAAGTTTCATTTTATCTTGAAAATGCTTAGTAAGTTATTCCATGTTGACATACTGTTTATCTGTGGTTTGACTGTAAAGTTTTTGATTTAAAAAAAAGAAAATCAGGAAAAACTCTATCCTGCTTCTCTTTAAATCTCTGTCTGACCTTACGGTTAGAAACCCAGGCAGAGAGAAGTTGGAGTAGGGGATATGATCCTCGAGAATGATGGGATAGAGTTGGTTTTAACTTCCTTTTTCTGTCTCTGCACCCATGAACCCTTCTTTTCAACTCTTCTGGGATTTGGGGTCATAGTTCAAATATATTTGAACTTACGAGATGATAATTGGCTGCTTGTTGTGCTACAAATCATAACAGCTGTCCGAAAGTTTAAAAGTAAGAGCAAAAAAACCTTCCAGCTAAACAGAACCAGTGGGAATCCAAACATGCATCCACTCAACTAACCAGTGGTGATCCCAAGGGGGGGCCAAGGGAGCCAAGGCCCCCTCTTGAAAAGTGCTTGTGCCCCCCAAAGAATCATGTTCATTTTATAGAAAGACATACAGAGTTATCTTATTAACTGAAGAAATAAATGTAAAACACAATAAATAAACAAATAATACAATTACATAATTTTAAAAAATGTGTAGCTGTGGGCCCTTAAATTTTTTTTAGAAATGAATAAAAGTCTAGATATAGGACAAATCAGAACCGAGAGCTACTCCAACATGCTTCCATTGTGAACAGAGAACAAGAAATTGGATCTTCTTGCTGCGAGGCAACAGAAATATTTAATGTATGGATCAGAAATTAGTATCAATTTGAAGCTTTATCTGCTGTGAATCAGACATGCTGCGGTCTGACTCTGAATCTCTCCACGAGTGTTTGTGTTGGAGCATTCCTCCCTTGATACGGTATCTCTGGCATGTTGTCCAAAAAAAGACATGGAGATGGTGATAACACACACACACACGCACACACACCCACACACACACAGCTGACCTGGAGCTAAAACAGGAAGTGGCACGTGGAGCAACAGTTTTGGTCTACATGACCTCCACAGGGACCCAGAGAAAACAACCTTTCAGCTAATGGCTTTAATGTCAGAAACTCATTTTTAATTGTTTAAAATGTTATAACCTAAAACATCTAATCAGTTAACAGATTTTAAAGTTTAAACTCCCCACTAAAAGAAGTTTCAGTTCTCAGTAAATTAATATATTCTGTCAGCTAAAGACTTTATTTAATGCTTTGTCAGATAAAATGTCTTAATGTTTAAACAAACCATCAGAAACGGTTTTATAACATTTCATTTAAAGCAAAACTGAAGGCGTTTTGCTTTAATTTTCTGAACTCTGTTCTAAAATTGTCTATTGGCAAATATATTTTTAATGATCTAAATTCACAGCCTGACAGCCAACAGATTTTAACATTTAAAACTGTGTGTCAGCCAGATGCTTTATTTAACTCGGATCTAAAAACACATTACAAGCTGACAGATTTAAGGTAGACTGGTTTGTCAGCTAATAGTTTAATTTTATAAAAATAACCAAACTAAATGAGGCTTTCAGGAAACGTGCTTATAGTTTGTACCAAGAGGCTTATGGTCATTCAGTTAATGAGTTTTACATTTTAAAGCTTGAGTGACTTTTCGGACAACACTTTTAATATTTAGAAATCAAAATGAAAACTGTGTTTAATTTCATGGCTTTTACATTACACACCAAGAATCTTCAAGTTTTTCTTCTTCCCTTTTTTATATTTTAATGCTAGAGTTATAGTCAGTCAGTTTATAACCGAATTCACAAAGAGAAACATGTAATATTGATCAATTACACACAGATTGTTTTCAAGCCTGTCAACTAATTATGATTATTTTCCACTTAAAGCTACTGAAAATAATAAAATAACTTTTTAAAACAGAAATGTGGCCTTAATGAAATGTAAGAACTGTTGAAGGTTATTTTAATCTGACAAACAACAAATATTATTTATTGAGTATGACTCAATACTGTGGAGTTTATAATCATAGTTTATGAATTTGTGTTTTAAAAGCTGATTTTTTAAAATTTAAAGTATGTTACTTTACAGTCTGTTTATATGTTTAAAACTTTAAACTCATATTAAACCTAAACTAAGAAAGTAAATGATAAGTAACACACCCTCAGATGTAATTTGTCCAAATATTTAGATTTTGGAAACATTATATGAAGGTTTTTCTCCCTGATTTGTTGTATTTTTACTCATCCGTCTCTACATATAAATTAAAGGACAGCAATTGGACCGTGAATGTCTGTATTTCTGTTACCTGGAGGACAGAAGCAACAATCTGGGTCCGGCCGGCCTGGATGGCGATGGAGCTCAGAGTCGTGAAGGACACTTTGCTGCTGCTGTCCTCTTGTCTCTGACATCCACATGTCTCTTCAGTTTCTTCTGTCTCCCCAGTCCTCATGAGGAAACACTGAAAAAAGTCTGTTACTGGTTGACGAGTATAAAAATATTCTTCTTTTTCTCCTTGGATTCCTGTTAGTTTGTACTTCGAATGTCCATCCTGCGTTTCTTGTTTTTGCTCCAATATTTACAGTTTGCAGTTGAAGTCAGACTAAACCAGAACCAGTATCCCAGTATCTCCAGTTCTTGGTGGTTGTTGTTTATTTTGAACTCCTACAGAAAAAAACACACAAGAAGAATTTTAAAGAGTAAAAGTTGCTCTGATTTTGTGGAAAATTGTAGTGACTTTCTCTTTTAATAATAATAATAACACATTTTATTTATGTAATGCTTTTTCTAAGAATTCAAACACTTTACAGGAATCAAGCAAAATCACAAATAGATCATTTAAATATATCAAACAAAATCATAAAAGGGAAAAAAACATGTAAATGTGATGACATAAGTTCCCTTTTTTGTTTTATCTTCAGATTTAATAACCTGACAAACCAAAACGTCAGAATAAGCTCCAAATTTCACAAGCATCACATCATATCACAAACCTGTGGGAACACCAACTAAAATAAAAGTAAATCTTACATCAGAAAGAATATGGAACTTTCTAACAGACCAAAATCAACCCAGCTGATACAGAAAAAAGAAATAATGATTTCCAATATTTTCAAACATAGCAAAATCTGATGAAAGCATACAGCTAACGAGAGACACTATACACTTACCAACAGAAGAAGCAATGAAATATGTGGAAAATTTAGAGCAGAAAAACAGTGTCAGGTCGAGAGGTTTTAAGCTATTTAACCTGTTTTGGTTCCATTAGCATTCCTATCTGCACAGATATTCCTCTGGTAAAAGTCAAACAGAACGAGATCAGTCACAGGATTTCTGCAAGATCTCAAAAAGTTATAAAATCTTCAGTTTTAGTCTTAAATACAATCAGACGTTCATCTTCAGACAAGCTTTTTCTAGTTTGTTGACATGCTAGCTGGACTGAGCTACTCTGGCCAGGTGTCCAGCATCAGTTACCATGGCGACAGAGCTCAGAGGAAGTAAAGCAGCATCCTGTTGGATCTGAAGTCGCCGCTCTAATAACAATAACGCAATAAAATCAGGTTTTCTGAGAAAATATTAACGACATAAAATAAAAACTGATTATTATTTAGCAACATTTATCCTAATCTCACTTTAACCTATGTTTGTTTAGCAATAGTAACCCCACAGATCTTCTTTATAGGCCTGCAGCTGGTGTCATTTATTACGTGTAAACCGAGATTCCAGTTAATTATCACTAAGATCCGCTTACAGCTGGTGGAGCCGCTACTGAACGCAACAAACCCCAAACTTTAAACAGTCCAAGGCCTGAAACCTACGCAGAACACATGGAACACGGTACCTGAGGCTCGGTGCTGACGGTCCAAATGCTTTCTGGCTGAAAGTGGAACCGGAGCGGTGCGAGGGGAAGCATGGCTGGAACAGCGAGGAGGGGCGGCGGAGGTAAAAATAGACGAGGATTATCAGCGAGCTGAGTGACAGAGAGACATCTGCCTTCCATAAACAAACACTGCGCTGTCTGACACACACACACACCCACACACAGAAAACACACTGTAAACACATCAACGCACAATGAAGACATGAGGAAGCAGAACCGAACTCTACGGACCTGTAATAGGGTCACGAAGAGAAATATAATAGCAATACTGACTTTTTAAAATAAGAATTCCACGGCTGCATATCAGGACCATTTTGGATAGAAAAAAAATAGGACTGAATTTCCGTTAAAAAAACTCTGAAATTTTCCAGAAAAAACAAGGACATTTCTGAGCTCCAAGGGGTGAAAATTTGCAAGAAAAAAACTCAGAGATTTTATTATTAATCCAAGAAATTTTCTAGAGAAAACACAGACATTTATGAATTTGAAATATCAACAATTTGCTAGGAAAAACTAAAAGTTTGAAATTAATCTGTTATTTTCTATCACAAAAACTTGGAAATTTCTGAGTTACTAAAGTAAAAAAAATTCTGAGTTCCAACTCAAAACATTTGACTTTTGAAACTCAGAAATCTTTTTTGGCAGAAATATACCTTTAAAAAATCTGTAATAGGCATATTGCAATGATGTAAAATTCTGATCCATTCTGATTTTAATCTCAGACTCAAATTTGTTTAAATTGTTTACGCACCAAATCTAGTAAATCTACCAAAACAAATTTGAGCCTGGATTTCAGAGGAGTTAAAGTGCAGGTTCACAAATTATATAAAACAGAAATAAACTGTCAGCTGATGATTTTCATGTGGTAACAACATAATTGTGATAAACCTAAGAACGGCTTTTTAAAATCAGAATTCTGAGATAAAAAGTCAGAATTCTTTTTGTTTTTTGGCCCCAGCGCTCTTCCGTAGGACTTTGTGTCTAAACCAGCAGACATGAACCAGCTGCAGCTGCGAGCAGAGAGAAGCAGGAGGTCAGGCTCTGCTCTCAGGTGGTGCTTCTCTTTTCACTAGGATGATTCATGAAGCAGGAAACTGGAAACAAAACAGAAATGTTCCATGTTGTTGGGACGGGGACAGATGTTTGCAGCTGCAGACAAAAAACAGGTTTGTATCAAATGTTTGGGTCTGTGCTGCAGAGGAAGCTGCAGTTTGAGATTATTCAGTCATCCATGGTCACAGTCAGCTGATAAAACAGATTGTAAAGCAATAAAAAAAAAAACACAAATAAGAAACCCACTATTAGGTCAGAATATTATAAATTATCACATGTAAATTAAAGATGTGCACAAAACTGTTGATATAATTTAGGAAAAGCAAAATATTGGTTTTGGGTTTTAGGACAACAGAATAATATTTAATTAAAGCTGGACAAACATGATGATGGGATCCTGAACTTAGCTTTTTTTGTTGAGTATGAGTAACTGAATCAGAACATTGAGCCGGTCCGGACCCGTCAGTGGTCACCAAGAATGGACTGCAGACTTCCTGAATGAGCTGAAAGTTTGAGTTCAAACCTGAATTTGATGCATTCACTTACTAACACAAAAAAATTAAAACCCCAAACATCCTCAGTTATAAAACCTTTGGTTTATTAGCTGCTTACAAAAAAATAAATAACATTTAAAATAAAATTTAAAAAAACAACAAGTATTCAGGTGACAGTTCGTTAGCTATAATGTTTTGGTCTCATCTGATTGGTCAACGTTAAATAAAGACTCACTGTAGGCAGAGTCTGTCCAATCAGAAATCTAAGCTGCTCGGATATGAAGTCTTTTGGTCGTGTGCTATGATTGACTCAGAGACAACCTAAGGTCCTCCTCCCTCAAGCTGCGGTCCAATCGCTGCGTCTCAGACTCCAGGACTGCTGGGATTGGACGGCGTGAGACGGCGGCCAGCGAATCGTTCAGGCCCTGCCTCATCGAGAGCAGCCATTCGCTATTTCTGGACGACTGCTCGATAAACTCCGCCTTCTGCTCCTGCTCCACAGCCAGCGAGACGCGGAGACGTTTCACCTTGAATGCGCAGACATGATGACATCATCAGCATCCACCTGACCAATCAAGACACTAAAACTCTTCTTCTGTGGTGATCTCACCTGGTCCTCCAGCTCCTTCACGGTGCGCTCTACGTCAGCGGTGTTCTCAGATGACTAAACACACACCACCACACACACACCTGTTAATTACGCGGAGTCACAGCTGCTTACCTGAGAAGCCTGGTCACACAGACTCACCTGTCTCGCCTGAGACCTGGAGCTGAGTGAAAGCTGCTGCTGGAGCCTCGATCGTTCCTCCTCCACCTGACAGACAAAAGGCCCACAAATTTACAAAAACCACAAAACACATTAAAGCAGGACTTTTAGTATCTGTGTTTGTGAAACTGTGGTTGGAAGTTTCCATCCACTCATCGCAGACATGAACCGCCGCCCTCAAACGACAGGAAACTGGTCAGGAGCTACAGGAACAATCCAGGAATCAACATTCAAATCTGCTGTGAGCTGCTCACCAGTCAGTCCCTTCAGGAAGTTGCGATCACAACTATTAATGCAAATTCACTCATCATTGACTGCAACTTTAAAGGTCCTGTAAAATCTGTCATTTTAGGCCTGGAGGGGCCAAATATTTCAACACCAGTAATTAATGTCTCCAAAAAATACACAAAAAAGAAAATATTGTGATGTCAAAATTAAACATGCTAAAAGACATTCAAAAATTATTAGGGGGGTTTATATATGAACTGAAGCCTGTTGTATTAAATTAACTCCAGAATAAATGCAACCTTGTGCCTCAATTTCAGTATACACTCCTAGGATGGAAAACCAAGAGCTCCAGTGCGACATTAAAAGCCCAGAGTTAATGTGCTAGTGATGGAGATGAGAGGGTGGACGACAGTGGACACCTGTTTCAACGTGTCTTTGAGAACACTTCTGTCTTTCTTCAGCTTGTCCTTCTTGCTTTCCAGATGGGAATTCTTCTTGTCCATCCGTTTTTGGTTCAGCTCCAGTTCAGCCACCTGGCGCTGCAGGATCAACAGTCTGTCACCCTGAGGACACACATTTCTCTCAAGGTCAATCAGGACAGCCAGGTGTAAGCATGTAACCACAGAGGTCATCTGCCCTTAACCCAATCAATCAGACGCTGCACCGACCTCCTCTGAACGAGGTTCTGCCCCTGGGTTCTGCTCCTGTTGGTGCGCTCTGTCCCTGTAGCCAATCATGGCTGACTCTGTCCGCTCCAGGGCCATTCGGACCCGGTCCCTGTCTGCCTCCAGCTGCTTGTTGCTCTGAGTCAGTATGTAGAGCTGATTCTTCTGCTCCTCTGTTAAGGTTTTGCACTTGTTCAGCTCGGTTTGACTCTCTTGCACCTCCATTCTCGCTTTCTCTACCTCCACCTCCTTCCCTTCTACCCTGGACCTCCACTCTGTTTCCACCTCCTGCTGTTTCCTCCGCAGTAACTGGATTTCTGTACTGAGAGTGTTCAGCTTCACCACCTGCTCTTTCTCCATCTGCTCCACTTGACTCTTCCACTTCCTCTCAGCCTCCTTCCTCCTCTTCTCTGCGTTGTCCAGCTCCTCTAACATCTCACTTTTTCTCCTCTTCAGGCTCTGAACTCTGGCTCGCAGCTCCTCCAGCTCTCCTTGCTTATCCAGCTCCTCATTGGCCAACTTTTGACTCTCCTCTTTGATTCTGTCCATCTCCTTCTTCTTCTCCACCAAGGCGGTCTTCAGAAGCTCCCCCTCAGCGTGGCTCTCCTAAGCGAGGAGTCAAAGAGATAAGCAGGGTTTCACAAACACAGATTTAAGATTTTTTTAAGACCACTGTGAATGAAATTTAAGACCTGTACTTCTATAAAATGTACGAACTTCATCAATAAATTTGCACTTACCCATGATAGATGGAAAAAGCTAGCAGTTAGCTAAGTAAAAAAAATACATAGAATATATACGGTAATTAAATACTCGTGTTGAGGCATAATTTAAGACGTGATTAAAATATTAAGGCTAACTTACTTTTTAAAAATGAATTTAATCCATTTAAAGGCCTTCATTTTAGGTAAATAAATGTAAGAATTTTTAAGGATTCACAGACAGGTCAAACATGATGACCTTAGACTGTAATCCTGTGTGTGTCCAGCAGGAGACACTGTACCTTCAGGAGAACCTCCAGCTGTGACATCTCCTTCATGGCCACCCTAAGGCCGTCCTTCAACTCCTGGTTCTGCTCCTCCTTCTCCTTCAACTCATTTTGAGCTTGTTCCTGGCTCAGGCTCAGATTCCACACCTGAAACAGAAACCAGAGTATCATAAGCCTGGCGGGCCGCCTGGCTTTGCTTGCCCCCAACCAGGCTTCGTGTCGCTTGTTTAATCATTTTAAATATTTTTTTTAATACACCAGTAACAGTGGTGACAAAGATGGGTTTATAGTTGATGCATTGAAAATGGCAGAGGCCGGGGACGCGCACCTGTCTCACCATTGGCATCTAGCGAGTTGGTCGCCTTTGTGACTTGAAAAATGATCTTGCAGAGAAGGTTCACCTCTACCATCAAGGTAGATATCAATTATAAAAGCTCAACACAAATTGGAAATATAGTTGTGTTTTTGAAGGTTCGCAGTAAGTGTGTAGTGAGAATATGAGCGCATATATCTTTGTCAACGAAGAATGACGTGTGGCATGTGTATTTATGTCTCATATGCTCACTCAATAAGTGCTTGAGTCTGTGTCTGCGCTGCAACTTCATAAAGGTAATGTAAATGAACCACATCCCCAATCAATCACAGACAGGCCTTTTTCATTCAGAGTATTTCTTGGAAATACTGCATTGGCTTGGATAAATAACAACCAATCTCAGCCAGCAAATTGAAGTACTGCATCCAGCAGTATATATTACTTAACAAAAAAAACTTGATACAAGAAATACATGAATGTTTTACCCTAAGAAAATTTTGTTAAGGATATAAATACTTATCATTTTCCATTTTTTCTTATTACTTGTTTAAATGTGACCAAAGCTGGTCCCATGTTGTATGATGCCTTGAGCAGAATATGATTTAGAGCCCTTCTTCCTGTTAAGAAAATCACCACCTCTTTCACTTGGCATGTTTGACTTGCCGAGCTCAAAATCAATCAGTGATTATTGGTTATTGTTTACAACAAACCAAACTAAAACACAAAGATTAAACTCATGGTTTGTATCTATAGTAACGCAACAATCAAACTATCTAGATTATTTACACGTTTACAAAGAAAACTTGCCAACCCCTTTAAGTCCTAAATTTAAACATTAAGCAATTTGAAATCTTTTAATTTATCTGTTCTGAAATCATTAAATCAGATTTATAATTTTCAACAAATAAATAGATCTATGTTCTGTGTTAAAATGTAAGTATTTTGCGGACCACTGAGTATAACCAGCAATACACAGCCTGTTTAACCCTTGGGGCACCTTGCTTGCCCAAAATGGGACATCCTAAAAGTTTTTGCTTTTATTCTCAATATCTCAGTCACATTAAAGGTTAACTATATGAAACTTGGCCAGGACTGTTTTATTTTTAAAATGTCTTTGTTCTTTTAATTGCAAAGCTTGAAGAACAAGAGATGATATGCGCTCCGTGTCCACTCTTTATCCTCTCCCATTATAACTACATGTTTTCAATGGACGGTAACCCTGGCATTTTGAAATAACTTTCCCATGAACACCAAAGTAATCTAGGCTTCTATCTTCTAAATACAGGGAAAACTGGTCATAAGTGTGATGGGTCTCCTGAAATGACCACGCTTCATCACGTTTTAATGGTGACATGGTTCTATTACTAATCAAAATGCATGGCAATAAAAATAGTGAACACCACAACAACTTTTTGGTGTATGGCAATAATGTAAAGGAGTTTTGAAAAAACATTTTGTCTGTGTGTGTGTGTGTACTTTGAAGAATCAAAGCCAAGTTGGCTTTGATTACGTTTTCTTTTTCTAGGGAGAGACTAATGTTTAGCGTAGCATGTTTATGTAGGTGCATTTTCTGTTAGGCTAGTTTGCAGCCTTGTCTAGCTGGTAATTTCTCCAGATGAAAGCCATGAGTAGAAGACTAACTCTGGAGAAACTGTTGCAGCAATCTTGAAGTCTGGGGAGAGTAAGGAGGGGGTTTCTGAGGAGAAAATAAGCAGAAGTGGGAATTCATATGAGGGGCAGGAAGGATTGGCAGAGGAATGGCTACCTGGCAAGGAGCAATCTTGCAGCCAAGAGGAGGAGGAGGAAAAAGAGGAGGCAATGGGTGATGGGAAATCTCCATGTAGATCATGAAATGAGGAAATCCTGTGGTTTTCCACACATGAAGAGGCTCTGCCATACTTTTCTCCTCCTATCTTGACTCCAAGATCCAAACTACTTCTCAATTGCCAGAACCAGCAGTCCTTTGACTGTATTCGGCCTTTCTTTCCACGAAGACATCTTGCAGCTAATCCTGGACTTCTCAGGTTTATAGGGGAGGCTGTCAGTAAATACATGGAATACTCTGAGTGAGGAGGCGCAGCTTTGGTGTCTCTTTGTAGAAAATATTTCAGATTTTGTATTTTTGCCTTCAAAGAATATGTTGTTTGGACAAAAAGTGAAGTTTATCTGTATAGCTGGAACAAGGCAGTTCTATATATATATATATATATATATATATATATATATATATATATATATATATATATATATAAACTATATCTGTGGATAGGTTCTAAGCTGTTGAAAAGATTAAATTATATATTAATGTGGGTTTTGTACCTTAAAAAAATGAAAACTTTTTACCTCTGGATAGTTTTGAAGCTGAAATTTAATGCATTTAAATGAATATCTTTATTGTAAAAATTTGCGATGTCTTCAATAGTTTTTTGACCCGTCGTAGTTTTGGGACCTAAAGGTAAATACTGTGGAGTCGATTTAAAGGCGCCTCAAGGGTAAAAGATCCACTTGCTGATTACATAATTGTGATTTAACTTTAGGGCCTAAAAATTATGTATTTTAATTGAATTTTTTGTGTTTGCCTTTTTTAAGACTAAGTTGTATGTTGAGTATTACAATGTTTTTCAGTAATTCTGCTGTAGTTATCTAGTCATTATCTACTTTTATCATTTTTTAACTTAAAAACATGGCGGACCGCCCAGCGCCCCGACCACCAGACTTAGCTAGTTTTCTGGAGGAAACCCTGAATGGATGTCACCTCCTCAGCATCTCCTGCTCCTCCCTGGGTTGTTTGTGTACCTGACTCCGCAGGGAGCTCAGGCTCTTCTCCAACACCTCCACGTTCTGCTGAACACCTCTCAATTCCTCCTGCACCTCCTCCCTCCTCTGGCGCTCCTTCTTTGCTTCCTCTTCAAGATCCAAGACATCTTCTCTACTTTCCTTCAGCTTCTCTTGAGTCTCAAGCTTCACCTTCTGCTGCTTCTGGAGTTCCTCTTTGAGCAGCAACACCTCCTTTTCACGCCTCCTGTGGGCCTCCTTTACAGTCACCACCTCCATCTCTGTCCTTGTTAATTTCTCTTTCATCTGCTCCTTCTCTTTTTTCACCTCCTCAGTGATGACTTTTAATGCATCCTTGGTCCTCCTGACCTCTTCCTCCACCTCCTCCTTCCTCTTCATCAGTTCATCTCGGATTTTCTCCCCCTCCTGGAGTTCCTTCAGAAGCTCCACTTTGAGTTCAGACACCTCCTTCTCATATTTTCGGAGCTTCTCCTGCTTCTCCTCCTTCTCCTTCCTTTCTTTAATCACTTTCTCTCTGAGAACTGTCACCTCCTCCTCAAACGTCCTCAATTTCTCCTGATTTGCTCGTTGCTCCTTATTCATCTCGTCTCTCAGTGCAGACACCTCCCTTTTGCTACTTATTAGCTCCTCCTCTCTTAATCTCAGCTCCTCCTCCTTCTCTATTTGCTCCTCTCTGAGCTCAGATAGCTCCTCTGTCTTCCTCTGCAACTCCTCTGTAAGACCTGTCACCTCCATCTCCTTACTCTGTAGCTCCACCAGCAGTCCTGCCTTCTCCTCCTCCAGCTCTCTCAGTCTGGATCTTCTCCTCTCCTTCTCCAGATGAAGCTCTTCCTCAACTTCCTGTTGTGCCTTTTGCTCCTCTTTCACCTCCCTCAGTTCCTCTTCCAGTCTTTTCAGTTTCTCCTCTTTCATTCTCAGAACATTGCTCTGTTCCTCCATTTCTTTTAGCTTCCCTTCTTGCTCCTTTGCCTCCTTCTCCTTTGCTTCCAGTTCCTGCTCCACCTCCCTCACCTTCTCCTCAGTCCTCCTCCTCTTCTCCTCCTCAATCCTTCTGCACCTCTCCCCCTCTCTCACCTCCTTTTCCTTCTCCTCCAGTGTTGCCCTCAGCTGCTTCACCTCCTCTACTCTATCTTTAACAACTTTGTTGATTTTTTTCTCCTCCTTTACACTCATATCTGCCTTCTCCTTCCACTCCCTCACCTCCTCATCCTTCTCCTCCAGCGCTGCCTTCATCTGCTGCACCTCCTCTTGTTGCTCCTTGATGACCCTGTGGAGCATTCTCTCATCCATGGCGCTCACCTCTGCCTTCTCCTTCCACTCCTCCTCTCTCTCCTCTAGCGTGACTGTCAGCTTCTGCACCACCTCTTGTAGCTCCTTAATGGTCTTCTGGAGCTTTTTCACCTCTTTATCACTTTGCTCTGCTGTCTGCTGCCACCTCCTCAGCTCCTCCTGCAGCCTCTCGCAGGCCTTCTCCTTCTCTCTGACCTTCTCATTCGCTCCCTCTTTCTCGGCCTGAGCCTCCTTCAGCTCCTTGCTGTGGGAGGAGATCATTTTCTCTTTTTCTCCTTTCTCGTTCTCCAGGAGCGCCTGAGTTTCTTTCAGCAGAGCCCCCAGCTGCTCCTCCTGCACCTCCTTCTGTTTCAGTTTGTGACAGACCGCCTGCCGCTCCCTTTCTTCTTCCTCCTTCTGCTTCTCAGTCTGCCTCAGGCTCTCCTTCAGCTCCTTCACCTCCTCCAGTGTGGCCCTTAGCTGCTTCACCTCCTCTGCTCTCTCCTTAACTATCTTGGTGAGTTTTTTCTCCTCCTTCCCACTCAGGTCTGCCTTCTCCTTCCACTCCCTAACCTCCTCCTCCTTCTCCTCCAGAGCAGCCTTTAGCTGTTGCACCTCCTCTTGTCGCTCTTTCATGACCTTGTTGAGCTTTTTCTCCTCTTTCACCCTCATATTTCCCTTCTCCTTCAACTCCTCCTCTCTCTCCTCTAGCATGACCGTTAGTTTCTGCACTGTCTTTTGTAGCTCCTTATTGATTTTATGGAGCTTTTTCACCTCCTTATCACTGTGCTCTCCTGTCTGCTCCCACATCCTGACCTCCTCCTGAAGCTGCTCACAGACCTCCTCCTTCTCTCTGACCCTCTTATTTGCTCCCTCTCTCTCAGCCTGAGCCTCCTGCAGCTCCTTGCCCAAGGAGGTTATTGTTTTCTCTTTTTCTCCTCTTTCTTGTTTCTCCTTCTCGAGGAGCGCTTGAGTGTCTGTCAGCAGAGCCTCCAGCTGCTCCTCCCGCGCCTCCTTCTGCTTTAGTTTGTGACAGACTGCCTGCCGTTCCCGTTCTACTTCTTCCTTCTGCTCCTCAGTCAGCCTCAGGCTCTCCTTCAGCTCCTCCACCTCCTCCTCTCGGTCCCTGACAGCACTGATCTGTCGCTCCAGGCCGCGCTCCCTCCTCTCCACCTCCTCCTTCATTTCTTCATACTCCTCCTGAGCCACGTTCAGCCTCACCTTCAGGAGCTCCACCTCCCCTACTTTCTCTTTCAGCTGCTCCTCCAGCTCCTTCTGCTGTTTCTCCCTCTGTCTCCTCTCATCCTCCTGTAAAAAGGAGATTTCTTTTCTCAGCTTGCTGATTTCCTCATCCGCTACAACTCTCTCTCTCTGCCTCTCCTCCTCCTCACTCCTCAGCTGACAGAGCTCTTCCTCCATTGTTTTCTTTTCCGTTTCCAGCTTCTCGATCCGTTCGCACAGTGCCTCTGTCTCTAAATCCCTCTGGTTCTCCTCCTCTCTTCTCTTCACCTCCTTTTCTTCTAGATTGACCTCTTTCCTCTTCGCTTGCTCCTCCAGGTTCTCCTTCTCTACCTCTACTCTCTGCAGTCTCTCCATCGTAAAGCTGATCTCAGTCTCTCCCTTTGCCACCTCCACCCTCAGTTTCTCCACCTCTCTCTGCCTTTCCTCCACCTCCTCCATCAGTCCCTCGGTACGCCTCCTCAGCGCCTCCACCTCTCCATCTCTCATGCCGAGCTCTTTGTTCAGAACTTCTCTTTCTCTCTGCCACGACTCCTTTTCCTTCTTCCACTTGGCGTCTTCCTCCGTCCTTCTGGTCTGCAGCTCCTTCACCTCCTCCGTCAGCCTCTCCATTTCTACCTTCAACTCCTTCTTTTCCTCCAGCATTCTTTCCCTTTTCTCCCTCTCATCTTCTCTTCTTGCCGTCTCTCGCTGAAGTTCTCCTCTCAGACACTCGATCTCACCTTCAGACAGACAGAAACAATAAGTCACAACCAGACTTCTTTCTGTTTTCCTCTCTGAAACTTTCTAAATAAATCTCCAGGAGGAGTTTGAACTTTTTTCTCTCTCACTTGAACAGATTCCTTATTTTTGATTTTCAGCAAATTGATTCGAAACAGATTCTTTATTCCAGAAGTCTTCAACGTTGGGGTCGTGACCTGAGTCAGCAAAATGCCATGAAGGCCTAACCACCTGCACAGGAGGCCCCAATGTTGAAGACCCTTAACAGTTTTTTTTATCCAGTTTCAGTTTTTGTTCCTGATCACTGTTTAGACCTTTGACCTGTGACTTGTGACCTGTGACCCATGTGATGAACCAGCGACAGCAGTGCTCTCTCTGACTGACCCTGCAAGATGACTTTGGCCTGCTGCAGCGTACAGATGTGTGTGTTCTGCTGACATCTGTCCACCTCAGACTGGGAGTGCTGCTGCTGTTGCAGACGGAGCTGCAGGTGGAGGTTCACCGACACGGACCTGCAGGAGGAGCAGAGGAGCTGTGGTGAGACACACCTGTTAGGAGGACCAGGAGGCTGACGTTAGGTGTGTTCACTACCTCAGCTCCTGTAACTCCTCTTCCAGCTGCTCCTTGTATCTCCTCTGAACTTCCTGTTCCTCCTGCAGCTTCTTGCTTTCTCTCTGCAGCTCCTCCTTCTGTCTCTCCGTCTGATTCAGCTGCTCCTCCGTCTTCCACAGCTGTTCCTGTACCTCCTTTAGCACCTCGCATACCAGGGTGTGCTGGGAGGATAACTGAGGAGCACAGAGAAGCCGTCAAACACGATGCAGGTCAACATGAGTTACATCAGCATGGGGCTTTGAGACTTGGCTTAAAAACAGAATCTGATTCAATGTTCTCATTTTTATCGATATGTGTATTTTTCTTGCTTTCTCTTCTGGAAAAAAAATATACAAATAACCAAAAAATATTTGTGGGTGTTGTTTTAATTTTTTTTGAGTTGCCCGACGGCATATTAGGGCCAGGATGTGAGGATTTTAGTTTAATTACGAGAATGTAGTCATTTTATTAGCAAATAAAGACACAGTTTTATCTGAATAAACGTCTTAAAATTACCAGAAAAAAGTTGTTTTAATAAGAAAAAAGTTATCAGCATCTATTGCGACCACCTCAATCTGTGTGGTTCTGTCTTATAAAAACATACAGGATTGTTTCAAAGTCTTCCTAATGATAATAATTTATTATAAAGTGTTAATTGATTAAGTATTTCTATTAAGTATTAAATATCTGTAAAACTTATATCAAAGTATAACGTCACAAGATGCTCAACATTCTTCCTTTATTTTTTTTTCTATTGAAATTCTCATAAGATTACTACTTTTTCCTCCAAATATTACAATTTTATTCTTGTAATTAAAACAATCTTAGCCTGACCCTAATATTCTGTTGCAGAGTTGACCTGAGTTCAAACTCCAAATAAACAGAAGTGTAAAATATGCATGTCAAACAAGATGACATCACTCTATGGAAAAACAAGGAATTGGTGAAAAAAAAATCCCAATATTCCAAAAGTTAAATCTACCAAACCAAGAATAGAGTAAAATGGATTTTATCAATGACTCTACATCAGCGTGGTTTCCTGTTTACCTCATCCAGCTGCTGATCTGTGGTCTTCTTCTCCTCCTCCAGGGAGGCCAGCTCCTTCTCCTTCTCCTCCACGTTTCTCTCCAGGTGTGAGCGTCGCTCCTTCAGCTGATGGATGACATCAGCGTGCGTCTCCGACTGAACTCTGAAGAGATTTGATTGGTTGGACCAAAACGCTAAGGGTGGAGGTTCTTCTCCAGCACTAAAGACTCACCTCAGGAGGCTGCACTCACTCCTCAGACTTTTAATGTCTCTCTGCAGAACGCTGACCTCTGACCTCAGAGTCTGCAGCTGTGACTGGCTGTCTGACAGCTCTGTCTCCAGCTGAAACAAACATGACCGGAGAGATGTGATGAAGCTACGGGAAGCTTCCCTGGAGCCTCTGAGCCAGGCAGCAGAAAGTTTTACCTTCAGCAGCTGCATGTTCAGATCTCGCTTGTCTGTGGCCAGAGATGAGTTCAGAGCCGACACTTTCTCCAGGGCGTCCCGCGCCTCCTGCACCTCCCGTTTCAGCAACGTCTCTGAGGAGGAGAGGTGCAGCAAGGACTCCCTGCACTGAGCAGAGAGCGCCAGCAGGGGGCGACAGAGAGCGGCACCACCAGTAAACACAGGGTTAAAATGAACAGCTAACTTCCACTTAACACTCAGGAACATTCAAACCTTCTGCAAGGCTTCTCTGGCATCAGCACCTTCTTCTTCTGCTCTCTGCCTGTCCAGCTGCTCCCTATCCAGCATCACCTGCAGGTAGACCAGCAGCTATTGTTCCTATCCTGCAGATGTGAGTTCTCTAGGTAATAAAACTGGAAACAGAGTTTCTACCTTCAGGCTGTGGATCTCAATCCGCTGCTGAGTTTCTCTCTCTGACAGCTGGACATTCTCCAGAAGCTCCGCCTCCACCCTGCAGCAAAGAGAGCAGCTGTAAAACCCGAAAGGACAGCAGAACGGAGGCTGAGTTATAAACCGATTTTATCAAATAAATTTTTGAAGATTGGAACTTTTTTCACAGATGCTCTCCTTGGGTCTCCGTAGTTCAGAGTGATGTCAGCAAACCCAGGGTGGCCATCTTGTTTGACAAGTGTGTCTTAGAGTGTCTATTTATTAACTCTACAACGAAGTATAAGGGTCAGGCTAATTCTCTTAATTATGAGAATAAAGTCATAATATTACAAGAATACAATTGAAATATTAGGAGAATGAAGCAGTCATTTCATGAAGAAGAAAATAAATAGTTAACTATTCAGACTTTTTCATTACAGTTTTTATTTTGCTAATATTCTGACTTAAACAAGAGAGGAGATTTTGCTATACAACTCACAGAAGAAATTATTTAAATAAAAGCCACTTTTTGAAAATGTTTCCCGTCACTTGTAATTTCATTTTTACCAAAGAAAGCAATGAGAGAAAGTTTTTTTTTTTTTTCTTTTTCTCCGAAGAGTTTTTGCGGCGCTAGTGGCTCGTATTTTTTCCACAGTAGGCAGACAGGAAGGAGGGCGAGGAGAGGGGGAAAGACATGCGGTAAAGGTCGTCGGGACCGGGAGTCGAACCCGCGACGTCCGCGTCGAGGACTAAGGCCTCCAAACGTGGGGCGTGCTAACCCCCTGCGCCACCACAGCACGCCCCGAGAGAGAACGTTTTTTTAATTAAAATCAGATTTGGCTATAAAAAAAACTGAAGACTTTATCTTTATTCCATATCGCCAAGCCCAAAGTAGAACCCGACAGTGGAAGCACTAAGCCTGCTGTGTTCAAACCTTTTCTGTGGACCAAAATTATGAAGTTAAAAGCATGTGGAGCCACAAAAATATATATGTATAACAACTTTTTTAAAATTTATTTGCTCAATAATTAACTACAACATAACAATTTCATTGAAATAAACTACATATTGTTATTCTTGTAGAAAAATGATCAGTAAGTCATTGTAGATACAAAAACAAAAAAAGGTCTTGGAATATTACATTAGTAGACAGTATCACAGTTTCTACCTTTTTTGGATTATTATTTTTTTTCTTATATGCTTCTGAGTAAAAGCAAGTCAATAATTGTGCTCCTACTTCCTCCAACAGTAAGAACAACAGAAAAACTTAATTAATAAATGGGAATCTATTTTATACATGTAATATTTTAAAAAAAATATCTTTAAAAAGTTAAACATCATAACAGAACCAGTTAAAAGCAGAATAATTAACAGAATATCATAATATCATACATGTTTCAGTAGAACCTGTTGGTACCGTTTGTATCTTTCTGTCTCCAGCTGTCGGGTTCTTTCCTCCATTCTGTCTCTCTCTCTCTTCAGTCTGTCGATCTCCCTCTTCACCTCCTCCTCTCTCATCCGCACCTCCGCCACCTGCAGACGCAGGGAGGTGGAAGCGTCTTTCTCCCTGTCACAGAAACACAAATTTGATCAAACGGCTCCCTAAACAAAAAAGCGAGTTCGTCCTGGAGAACTGACGATCTGATCCAGAATCTCAGAAAACATAAAATCCTTCACTGAGGGACGTGAAAGTGAAGTGATGACTAATGAGATTGGTCAAAGTTAAATAAAAAACAGAAACAACCAGCAGGGGGCAGCAGCTGGGTCACCTGCTCAGAGAGTCCAGTGTGTGTATCAGTTCTTGATGCATGTTCCCAGTTTTCACGTCCAGCTGCTCTTTTTCTTCCTCCAGCTGTTTCAGGCGGAGCTGCAGAGACGTTTGCTCTTCGCTGAACCGCCGCAGATTTAGCTCTGCCCCCTAACACACAGACACATACAGTCCTTGTCCACACTTAGCTGGGTCTTTATTTTGGTCTACTGGTCATAGTGTGAATTGTGGTATTCAAATGGTGTGTTTTGGGCCTAACAGGTTTGATCCTGTTTTAGTCACCAACCTGCAGCTCCTCGTGTTTACACTGCAGCATACTCTCAGTCTGAGACAGAACCGACAGCAGGGAGGACATATCCAGACTGAGAACGCTGTCCGTAGAGACGCTCGGCGTCTGGTTGCTGATCCTGCTCAGGGACTGGAACTGATGACAAAAGGTCAAAATGAACTGACGGGCCAGGAAGAAACAGAATCTGATTGCAGGAGAGGCTCACCATCCTGATGACAGCCTGACCGACCGACTGCAGCGTCCTGTCCGATTCCCTCAGCCGCTCCACGTCTGCCTCCGACGCCTCCCTCGCTCTGTCTGCCGTCTGCAGGGAGCGACTGAGTTCCTCGATCCTAACACACACACACAGACAAAGGGAGGTAAAGACCTGAGCCTCCAGGACAACCTCGATACCCAACATGTTGTTTACCTTTGCTTTAGTTTACCTTTGCTCCAGCTGGAACACCTCCACTTCATGCTGGAGCTTCAACTCCAGTGGCTTCTCCTCCTCCTCCTCCTCCTCCTCTTCCTCTCCTAAGGTGAATATCCCCAGAGGGGAAGGGGAGTGGGGACAAAGTGCAGAGCCTGAGATGTCTGGAGGAGGGTGGATGAGAGTGGAGGACAGAGGAGGAGATGAGTATGATGGAGGAGGAAGGTCAGAGGAGGCAGGTTTGATCTGAGGGGAGCTGAGCCTCAGTGAGGAGCAGACAGAGTCGCAGCTGCAGAGGAGAGACGAGGAGAGTCTGGAAAACTCTGCCCTGAGCTGCCACAGATCCCTGCAGGAAAACACCCACAAGAAGATTCTTAAACACCAAACTGACCTCTGACCTTTGGGTTCACACACTTTTCCCACAGTGAAATTCAAGCAGTTTCTTGGTTAGTTTTCAAACTTTTCCGAAACCACATTCGGTTTCAATTCACTATTATATGACATAACTTATAGATGTGCAGGAAAAAAAAAAGATTCTACAGAGAATTGTAATTCCTCGTCCTGACAATTCTGAATCAATTCAAAATGATCAAAATTTGATTTTAGTCAGCTTGATTTTTTGTGAAATTATTTTGAAGAATTCTTTGACATTTTTTTATTTAAAAAGACGCCAGGCAGCTAAGCTAACCTAATACTGGTAATTTAAGTTACAAAACTTTTTGAACAAACCTGTTTTTATTTAAACATGAGACTGATGGAATTTGATGCAGTATGGAACCTTATAAAATTGTTTTAAATAAATGTTTCATTTGTTTACAGTGTCTGCTCTTCTTGTTAGTCACATAACTAAAACAGAATCTCTAGACTGTTTGAATAAAACAATTGACTTCTGAATTAAAAATTGTTTCTGAATCAAATCATGACCTAACAAATCAAAATGGAAGTGAAAGATTTTTATTTCTAATTGTTTATTGTGATGGTATACTACATCCTATAGCAGGGACAGGTTAAACTAAATAGAACATGTTAAATCTCACATAAAATAATTTTGGTAATTCTAACTGACCTAAAACAAGAAAGTCTGATTTACCTTCAAGTAGTGAGAAAACAAATGTGTCTTTTTTTGGTGCATGAAAATATGTGGATTCAACTGTAAATTATGTTTTCCAAATTTAGGCTTTTAATCAAAGGGTAAATTGGGACTTTATTACAAAACTGAGCAGATTGAATATCAGGAACTTTCCAAGCCTTGAAAACACTTAATTGAAATTCAAGCATTTTCAAGTATTTAAAGTAGCCATGTTGCTTTAACAGTAGGAAGTGAAACCACGATGATGTCAGAGGTCACATGACTGAACTGACCTGTCAGCAGCTGTTCTCAGCGTGTGACAGTGTCGCCTCAGATCAAGCACCGACTTCCAGAGTGACAGCAGCAGGGCCTGCTGCTGACCCATGTGACCCAATCGACACTAAACACACAGAAACACACACATATACACACAACCACAAACACAACCTGTTGGTTCGGTTTGTTCTGGTTTGAACATCAGAGTTTATATCCAACGATCCTCAAACCTCTTTTTCTTTCTGGCAATCGGCCTCGTTTTGCTGCGCCTCCTGCACTGCTCTCGTCCAATCAGCAGTCAGCTTCTTGAGGTCTTCTGCCAGCTCCTGGTTGGTCTGCTCTGATTGGCTAAGCTGGTGGCGAAGGAGAGCGTTGGTGTCAGCCAGACTGGTGGACCTGAGGAGGAAGAGATCGTGAGCTTTGTGATCGACTCCGACCGCCTGAAACGCACACACCCCCCCACACACACACAAATATCTACCTCTGCTGTTCCTCCTCCAGACTGATGAGGGCGTTCTCCAGAGATTGGCTGTGCTCATCTCTGATTCTCTGCTGTAAAACAGAAACACATCTGAGCAGATGCGGTTCTCCTGCTGTATCCAGGAGGTTCTGGACTGACCTCAGAGAGCAGAACCCTGGAGTGATTTTCCTGCAACTGCTGATCCACACGGTGACACCGTTCCCTGTACTCGATCACCTACAGAAAAATAGTCAAATCTTGAACATTATCTCCATTTTCATTCAGTGTGGGCGAAGTCAATGTCCACTGTTCAGTCCCTCCAGGGTTTTGTGATGTTTTTTTGTGATTGCTTTGGCCTAAAATTACAGATTTCATAGCACTTTTTGAAATAGTTGCACATTTTTAAGCTTTATTTTTCCCTCAACATGTTGAAATTGCAACACATAATCTTCCCTTTCCTTCTCTTTTCTAATTAAGCTATTATCCCTTTTTACCTGAGAAGAGCCAACAGCTGGCCTCTGGTCTATTGTCTCCTGACTCTTTGCTCTTTCTATTGAGACAATAAAAGATTATTTCTAAACATAAGTACAGCAAAAGTGAGCACAACTTCTGTAAAATTAAAGGGGATTTGGTTTATTCTTGGCATTACCTAACTAGCAAGCAAGGTAACCAAAGTTAGAACATTAATATTCTTCTTAACAAGCTGAATATAATATATCAGTATGGATTAACCACCGTTACTCATTTTACATGGTTTGTTTGAAGGAAAACTCTGTATAAACACAGACATACAGAACATCTCAAAAATGCTTTGCAAAAAATAAGAAAAATAAAAAAAGGTAAATGTTGCAGTTTAGCATCACACGTTTTCATCTTGCAGGTTTGGCTTTCTAGAGTTGTTGTGGAATAGGGAGTTAAATTAAAAAGAGGTTAAGGGGACTGGTCAGAAAAGAATGAAATACAGAAAACGTTTGGGTGATTGGTCAGATTTGCTGTAAATTTGCGATGATTGGTGAAAATTGCAAGTCAGCTCAAAAGGATGACTTTGAATTTGCATGAATAGTTGCGATCGTAACATCATGACTTTCTGGAGGGACTGAATGTTTGACTTGAGATGCAGAATGAACTGTTTCTGCTCTGCAGCGCCCCCCTCTGGCCTCACCTTGTTCTGCAGACGGTGGATCAGCAGCGCTTGTCTGGCCTCCCTCTCCCTTCCCTCCTTCAGCTTCGTTTTCCACCTCCTCTGCTCCTCATCAAGCAGGGACATCGAAGGATTCAGAGTCTGGCAAAGCTGGAGAGAGAAACATTTTGAAAACATTGATCTCCCTTGCTGATCACCTGAGCCCCACCGGGAGATCAGCCCCCTCACCCTGTCCGTCAGAGCTTTGCTCCTGGACTCCAGCTCCTCCTTCTCAGCTCGGCTCTCCGCCAGATCCTCCTGCAGTCGACACACCTCCACCTCCAGCTCCACCTTCTGCTGCTGCCAGCCATTCAGCAGCTTTGACTCCATGCTTGGAAAGAGAATAGGGTTTATCTTCTGTGTTCAGTTGTAACTTTATTTCCACGATAACTTCAGTATTAACTTTAACAGAGCCACACAACATATTAATGTCTATCAGTCTGACTGATAGACATAGGACTAGGACTAGGGCTGAAACAATTAATTGGATTAATCACAGTATTCAAATAATGGTAAACACATTTAGTTAACTGTAGAATACAAACTCAGAAATAGACCATTTACTGAACAAACTGCACACTCAGAGCAGTAATTAAACCAAAACTGTACAAAAATATGCAACCCGCCACCCCCGCCCCCACACTTATCGCCTATATAAGTATAAGCTATAGTTTTAGTTTCACCTGGTTCAAATTCTGTAAAAGAATATCCTAATAAGCACTTTTTTCTATCCAATTATTAACTGGTTAATCCATAAAATAATCCTCAAATAAGCTCTACACTGTACTGATGCAAAAAGGCTGAGCTTTTCACATGTTGATGTTAGAAGTTTTTATCTGCATATGCATTCTTTGCTACAAATTATCAAGCATACACTAAAGGAATGCTATGTTGTTGAATTTTAGGCAATACAATTTTTACTTAAAAAGGTATTGAATTATCTGTTTCTTTGCATCGTTTGATGTATTTCTAATATTGCATAAAAATACTTAAATGCAACTCTGCCGAACATGCTAATTTTGTTAATCATCAGAATAACTGATACATTAACCAAAACTAAAACAATCATTAGTTCCAGCCCTACAGGGAACTAAAATAGTAAAGGGATGTTTAACTTATAAGCTCTAAAATAATTTTGTCTTTACACCGACTGCTCCGTTAAAGCATCATCGAGTCATCTCAGTTTCTAATACCTCAACCCTTTAGCGTACTAATACAGTGATTTATGCAAAACGAGCCCTGACCAAGTACAGTAGAGTATATATGCTGTAAAGTTCACGGACAATAGCTTTTAAGTGGATGTGCAATATTCTAATTTTCTGAGTGCATTTCAGGCTTTCCATCAGCTGTAAGCTAAAACCATAAAAACTCACAAATATGTAACACTTTACATGAATGAATCTCTATAAAATACGAGTTTGTTGTTTACTTGCTGTCCTGCTAGTGCTGACTCTCGGCTCTGTTCGGCTCTATTCGGCTGTAATCGTTTTGAGTTTTAATCTGTAGTTAAACTGCTGACGCTCCAACAGTTATGTCCGAATCAGAACCGGGTTAAGAATGGTCTTAACTGCTTAACCACCCAAACATCAGTGCCGGAACGGAGCCAGACCCCAACAGACAAGCGGGACAGTAGAAGCCAAACCCGAACCAAACAGATCCGTTAGCCGCCTAGCATGCAAACACCGGAACCACCGACTGACCACAGTTTCTACCTGAACTAACGCCGTGAAGTTCTGGTACAATCCGTCACCGGGACAATCGCTTGCGGTTAATTTAGTTTTTTCGGTTTAACGGGAAGAAATTTTCACTTTCAAACCGGGAGCCTTACCTTTTTACCCGGACACCGAAGCTAAACAACCGCCCGTAGTTTCCATAGCGACGCCTCCTGACCGGAGGAGTAACGGTAACAACATAACGGTTTACTGCTAAAAACATAAACACTGAAATATTTTAGAAAAGGTAAATATAATATCAACCACCCATTGTGGGTTTAAATGTAACTTATTGAAGAAATAGAGTCATAAATACAATATAAAGAGGCACAAATCTCGATCAAAAATAAACGTATTACTGCCTCAATCGAAACTTCTAAGTTTAGCTCATAAATGACTTGATTTGTGACAAATTATTCAAACAAAAAACATTAACTTTAAAACCTTTATTTAATTGAAATCTTTTCAAAATGCATCTTCAGTTGACACCAATCAGTAACTACAGAAAAGAACATAACAAATATTAACATTGGTTTTAAAAACATTTGATAAATTATAGAATTTCAAAATAAAATAAAAACAGTTCAATTAAAAAGTTGATTTATCTTATCAAAATATTATATTCACTTTAAATATAGCACAGAAAACGTATCACAGAAAAAGTTACTTGAAAATAAACTCAGAATTTATTTATTTATTTACAGTAGCTCGTTTATAACCTGAGGAGAAAATTATGTTCACAATATTACAAAATGACAACGAATAGTAGTGAGTTTACTGTCCTGCAGCAAAAACACAAATCAATAAATAAATGCAATAAAAAACAACAGGACAGACTGAAACAGGGCCAAAGAAAGGCTCTATGATGGAACAGAAATTAATTTTTTAAGTATCATTCATTCTAATATTTAACATCATTTATATAAACAATTTTCATTAAGTTGTTAATTTTATACCTAAGAGGACATTTCAGTGTAGATTTGTATATGATTGAACAGAGAAACCTATAGAGGGCAGCAGAGGCCGGTAATGCTGATGAACGACCACACCCAAAGAAATTTCACTTAGTAAAAAAGTAGCACATCACAAGTACTATTTTTACAAAATACTTCAAATGCTTCAAGAATGAGGAACAATTTTTGAAATTATTGACCTATTGGTGACACTTAGGAGGTTAAATATACTAACATGTCAAGAAAGTCAAGGAAATGTCAGAAAGCAACAGTCTTCAGTCAGAGGTGTCTCCAGATTCGTTGTAAGACCGACTGCTACCAGAGATCCTTCTTCTCCATAGCATCACTATCCACAGCAACTCTTTGAAGATACTTGGATGATGTGAGTTATGACAACATTTAATTTTCCTTCAGGGTAAATAATGTAATTTTAGTTACATTGAATATTAGAGTTGGCCTAGTTCAAGTTTCAATCATTCAAATGAAGAAAATGGCTGGAAACGGACCACAACCTGGTACTGTTCCAGAATCAATCCCCCAATGTGGATGGAGTCCATTGATTGGGATGTATAAGGGAAATGTTTTTCAAATTATGCTTACTTACCATTTTATTCATCCTGATTTATTTGTGAACATAATGTTTTCACTTTTTACTATGCACCACATTTCAGTAGGAGATCCACAAACGTGCTTATAAATGGGTTTGACTCAAAGAGAAAAACAGATAAACTTCATGTGAGCCTAAACAACCTCATATCTCAAAAATAATGTGCTGCTTTTTCAGAATGGATTTTTTTTTAATAGATCTATTAGTTTATATCTGGTTTTCTGTCAAATAAAACTATTGTTAACCTACCAATAACTGCTGGATATATATTAGAAGCATAAAAAATGCTGTGTGAAAAACATTAAGAATAAATCTGCAATCTGGATCAGTTCTGTCTGCAGAGCTTATCATAATTTAGTTTGTTTAACAAAGTGCTTCTTTAACAAATAAAGTATTTTTTCTTCAGAGTTTGAGGTTGTAGCTGAAAGAGAGGAAACTCCTCCTGAAGCCCCGCCCTCAGTGAGGTGATGTCATCAGTCGGATCCAATCAGAACCTCTCAGTACGTTCTGAGTCTGAAAACCTTGCTGAGCCTGGAGGTGGCGCTGGAGTAGATGAGGAAGGAGCCCTGCTCAGTGGTGAAGTGTTCCCAGTCTCTGCAGCCAAAGGTGGGCAGACTGTGGACCGGGACGAAGCCCTCGTAGCCCTGCCACCTGGAAAACACACACACACACACACACACACACACACACACACACACACTGCTGGTCACATGAAGTCAGAGACAAACCCTGCGCAGGTATGGATGAAGTTCACTCACCTGTAGACGACGCTGTTCACGGAGTACGAACTGCCATCATAAGAGTTCGCCACAACCAGGAACTTCTCGTCTCCGATGGTGAAGAACTCCCAGTCAAGAGCGCTGAACACAAAAACAACAAAAACAGTCATAATCAGTCAGAGTTTAAAGGGTTAATCATCTTCTTTCATTTTAGACGTTAATAGACAGATACTAGTTCCACCATTGGCAGATTATTATAACATAACATTTTCCCATGTTATAAGTGAAAAACTCTGCCAGTGGAAATAATACTTTTTAAAAATCAATGTTAAGGAATTATTTACTTAAAACACGTCCTCATATTTTGCTGAAAAAGTACTTATAAAATAGTTTTGTCATATTTAAAGTGTACTAAAACAATTGTACTAGAAACAAGACAGAAATACTTGGTAAGATTTTGTGTAATGAGCAGGTAAAAAACAGCCAAAGAGCAAATAGTGAAGAAATAATGAACACTAACAAATAAGAAAGAGAACAGGTAAAAAAAAAATAGTAATAAAGAGCAATGTGCAAAGCTTGAATTTGTAATAAACAGACAAAGATTAGGTAATGACAAGAGGAAGCAGATTTGGTGGGCTGACCTGTGAGTCGGGATGTCCTGGAAGCGGAGGAAGGTCTGGGTGAACATGTTCAGCTCGTACACGGTGGAGTTGATGTTGTAGGTACTCTGGGATTTCCTGGAGAACCGCTGACTGTTGGCAACGGCGAGGAAGAACCTGCCGTCGATCTGGAACGTCTCCCAATCCGTCGCTCCAACCGTCTGCAAAGGGATGAAGGGAATATTTTATAGGGAAGTTTTCTGATTTGAGGCGAAACGTCACTGATGAGATGTAGGGTTGGGTGATTAATTGCTAAAATTGATTGATTGAATTTTTGGTTTTTGAAGATTAAATTTTTGGAATATCTGGATTTTTGATTTTAAATACATGAGTCACGTCATCTTTGATAAGCGTGTTTTTCTACTTCTATTTATTTGGACTTTGAATCAGGGACAGGCTATGAAATTTTAGAATTTTATGAGAACTCCAACACAGTAGTAACAAAAAATTAAATTGAGGAATGTTGAGAATCTAGTGAAGTTATACTTTGTTATTCGTTTTACATTTAATATTTAATGCCTAATAGAAATACTTAATCTTTTAACATATTTTGATTGAATTATTATCAGTAGCTGGAGTTTGAATTGATTACACAAGAACTGTGTCTATTTAGAAAAAGAACTACTGGAACTGAAGTCGTCACAGCAGATTCTGTTAACTTTTTTAAAATTTAAAGCAACTCTTTTCTTGGAATTTAAAGTAGTTTTTTCTGGTAAAATAACTTTTTTGTTATTTAAATCACTGAAAATATTTTTGTTCATTTGTAAAAATTTTTTTTAAAAAGAAGAGAGAATAGAAAATGAATCAAAATCAGAAAATTGGGACTTGTACGGGGGAAAATAAAAAAAATCTGATTTTATTTCTAATTAGTATTTCCTTCCTGAAATCAAATGTTAGACAAGCTGATGCAGGTTCCTTAAGCAAACAGGAGAGGGAAGCTGATTGTAGGTGTTTGTAAGGAAAAAGTGACTGATTAAAACAACTACAGCTCATCATATCATTATGGGAAAATAACACATTTATTTAATCTGAGAGAAAAGCTGGAAAAAGTCCCTGGGAACACAAGAAACTGGAATTTTGTTATAAATTATATAGATAAGATCCATCCAGTTTTATTAAAATCACATCTGAGAAGCTTTATAAGCTTTAAACATTTGACTTTTTGCATATATGTCATTCATGTTTGATTGCAAAACTGATGTAGAATCTTTTTCTCAGGTAGTTTGGATATTTTAATTAGAAAAAACAATATTTTCTTTACTTTTTCAGAAGTGCTGTGATGCTTGAATTTCTTGTGTAAATCAATGAAATGAAAACTAATCTGTATATGGCTGTTCAGAAATATGAGTATCAGAGTGAGATGTTGTGTTTTTGGTAATAATGTGTCACCTGTGTGCTACTGGAAGAGGTTAAATTACACAGCAGGAGGATTTAATGTGTTTTTGCGGTTTTAAAAATGCAGTAAAAGTCTCTCTTTAGTCTTCAGCTGGAAAATCCCCTCTCCCCTCTCATTAATTACTCACTGCTGGTTTCCTGAACTTTCCTTTTCATCATCACCAGCAGCCACAGATTAAAATGTATTTCTATAAATCTGCTGCTGATTTTTATGTTTTTGTTTTATGTTCTGACTTCTGTCATTGCATTAAAACGTTTTACTGCAGCTTGAGGAGGTTTATTATAGACGGACTGAAGGAAAAACAGCCAGCTGCTGCTGGAGTGGAGGCCCAAATACCAGCAAGTGGTTCTTCAAGGTGCTCCAGAACAAAACAGGTTCTTAATGGAACCTGATTTTTTATTTTTATCTGTTTACTGAAGTTCAGATCTGGACTTAAACCTCTCCGTTGTAACTGGATTCATGTATAAACTGGATCAGAATCAGATTTCTGGAGAGTTGAAGAACAGGCCGTGCCTGACAGTCTAAACACAGGGATTAGGTTAAACTCTTACTTGCTCCAATCAGAAGCAGCCTGTGTGTGATGTCACTCAGTATTGTTGTGTTTTTGTGTAATCACATTATCTGTCACAAGAAACTCATTAAATTAAACAGTTCCTGTCTGAACTTCACCACTAGAGGGTGCTAAAGGTAAAAAGTTGTGGTGGATTTCATTCCACGTCAGATGCTGACTGCAGCCCTGATCCAAGGCCACGTCTCAACACTGACCGTGATGTTCTGGTAGCTCCGGAAACACCCGTCCAACCAGACGTAAATGGTGGAGCTGATGGTGGTGTTCTGACCGTTGAAGGTGTTCGCCACCACCAGGAAATGATACGGGCCGATGGTGAAGAACTCCCAGTCATAGGCTCCAGACGTGGACAGAGTCTGGTTCACCTCAAACAGCTGGAGGACAGCAGGACAAAAGGACAAAGATCCCAAACATGAATACAGAGTGTTGGACATCTTCTCCTGTTGACATCAGGCCACTGAATCTCACCTTTGTGTCAGGGTTCCACCTGTAGATCACACTGTGGATGTTATGGTTGGAGTCTTTGGCTGAGGACACAGATAAGCATAGATCCTGAAGACAAACATTTCGCCCTCTGGTGGTTAATAATGGTAAAAGTCTGTCCTTAAAACTTTAAACCATTTTTTTTTCTGTTATGATCTATTGCTGTACAAGTGTATGTTATAAAAAGTTGTTAAAAATAACTTTCCTTGTTAAAAACAACTTTCAAATTAACTTTCCATCTCATAGCATAGAAAACAGAAATGTTCACAAATCATTGTTTCCAAGTCCAAATCAGGTTCCAAGTCTTTAAGGGGAAAGTGTAAGTGAAGTCTCACTACTTTAAAAGGGAAATCTAAGTCAAGTCTCAAGTCTTTAAGGAGCAAATTCAAATTCCTAAGACTTTTATGGGTTTATGGTACAAGGTATTCAAATCTTTCAGGTCCAAGTCCAAGTCAAGTCTCAGTTCTTTTCTGGAACAAGTCCATGACATGTCTCAGTTTTTGGGGGGCAAGTTCAAGTCAAGTCCCAAGTCTTTAAGGCAGACGCTTTCGTTTGACTTCTCCTGCGGCTACTATCCAGTGGCTTGCCACCATCAGCGTGTGAATATGTGCGTGAATGGGTGAATGACTGAATGTAGTGAGAAGCACTTTGGCATTCACTGGACTTGGTAAAGTGCTATGCAAGTTTATCACAGCTGCTTCATTTCACTCTTCATTTCATGAGATAAAAACTATAAAAGAAAAACTAGGCCTCGAGTCTCAGACCAGGAGTCCAAGTCAAGTCTCAAATCTTAAGGAAAAATTTTAAGTGAAGTCTGAAGTCTTATTTTTGTGATCCGAGTGCAACTCGAGTTGCCATCTCTGATAGGGCGTGCCCCAAGGCCGAGTGCTCGGTCCTCTTATCTTTGGAGGGTCATGGTCTGGTCTGGTTTCATCATATCTCACATATGCAGATGATATTCAGCTGTATTGATGATTAAAATCTGTATTTTATCTTGCCTCTTTAACATCCACACACATGAGGGGATCAGATAAAAAAAACAACTAAGATTATCCTATCGATTGTCACAGTTTATCAGTCCATCATCAAAAATCAACATGAAACCTTCACTGCTAAGAGGAACAAATAGCAGGAGTTGTGTCTTCCCTGTAATTCTCATGAACCTTCTGGATGGAACATTGACCAGTTTGTGGTTCTGTGTTAACAAAACTATCTTACAATGACGGTTGGTATCTTAACTGGTAGTACTGGGACTCTTTCTGGAGTTCAAATTGAACTGAAGCTTTCTCAGACTGTGTGCGGATGAGTCTCAGACGGTGTTCTACAGTTTATGATCTGATCCCAGTTCACCTGCATTCTTTCCTCTCAGATCACAAACAATCTCTTTGGGCCAGTGAGTTTGTTTTTATCTCTACAGGAAACATTTGAGATGGAGGTGTGTTTGAAGTGGCTGCAGGTCCATAAGCCAGGAGATAGCAGCGCTCTCTGAACTCTAAAGTGTTTTACCAGCTGAAAAACCACGACTTTCCTCACATCAAATAGTTGTGTTTTAAAGCTCTTAACAAACGAACTTGCCGCAGAACGATCAGCATCTCTGATCCTGTTACAGTTCACCAGAGACACAGGAACCTGACCACACTGCAGCTTGTTATTTAACACGTCTGATTACAGAGGGCTCAGGGATATAACATGTTTCAGAAAATGCTCTGATGAAGAAATAAAATGTGCTTCATGTCAGTACAGTCATAACAGCAATAAAGATGCAGAAATTCTTCTATTAACAGACTGATTCCTATAACAGACTGACTAATGTCCCTAAAATCATTGTCTTCTTGTGTTAGAAGTGGGTAGTTACCTCCAAAGATAAGACTAAAGCCATTATTGCTTCATCAAACTGCCTCACATGAGGGAAACTTTACTTTTGGATGTTTTGCTCCAGCTCACCTCGCATGTGATTGGCCACCACCAGGAAGCTGTTGTTGTGGATCTGAAAGGCCTCCCAGTCCCGAGCAGAGTGGGTCTCCAGAGTCTGATAGCGAAGGAAACGTTTCTGCCGACGATTCCACCGGTAGATGGTCGACAGCTCAGGTTCTGCCTTCTGCATGTCCGCCACCACCAGGAAAACCTGAAGGGTGCAGAAAGCAAAACATGATCTGTTGCACAACTATTATTTGTCTGCATTAAAGATTATTTAATACAATGCCTGATTATCTAGAGTCTTCTCTAACCAGTTCCTTCCAACGTTTTGGTGAGTTATATCATTCACTTTTGGCGAATTTGTCTCTGCCCAATAAACCAGTAAGGATGATGGTTTCAACTCCAAGCTTGGTCTTTTGTCATGAAGCACAAACCAGTTTAAGCTTGGGCTCTGAATATATTTGGAGAATTACCACTTCGTCTTTAATGTCAGGTGAAATAAAAAATTTTTGACCCAATTTTTGACCCACAAATATACACAAACCCATTGTTTGTGTACATTTGACAATGGATAATAAAAAAAATGCCTATAGGCGTTTTATAGTTTGGTCACCACGTCCACAGCTAAGAAAACAGTCTAGGAACTCAACTTAATCTTGGGAAAACATTAAACCTTTGGTGGGAGGTAATTAAAAAACCCCAGGTGAACAAGATTCACCCTGAGACATGAAAAATGTAGGTAAAACCCCAGCAAAGGAGTAAAAAGAAAAACAAAACCATCAGAGCCACTCAGGGATTATATAAACAAAAAATCAGATTCACGCAAAGAGACGTGGATCAATCCAATGGATTTGAATTGACTAAAGAACCGGATGGAACCAGAACTCCAGCACAAACACGGATCTGTGGTTCTTTGAATTAAAGATCCTTCCTCTCTCCGATCCTTACGTTCAGTCGAGGTCTGCTGGTGCACAGCTGCTGTGAATACCTGCAGAGCTTTGTGTTAACACCTGTGCTCCTCTAAGAGCAAACACGCCAACACAATGAGAACACAGGAGGCCTGAACACACCTTCACAGGTCACATGATCACAGGTCACATGATCACAGGTCACCCAAAGAAGCATCAAACTCTTTCTGGGACCAGGTGAGGCAGCAGGACCTTTACAATCTTGACTTCTGGAGACTATTTTGCACATTAGGTTTATTTTCATGACCTTAGATTAGGTTTCTACCACAGCACTCTTCTCGAACTTGACGTTACCACGGACAACTGTTGTGTTTAAGTGACTCCCACCTTGTCATCGATGGTGAAATATTTCCAGGCTTGAGCTTCCTGAGTGCTGGCGTTCTGATATAGCTGGAATGACCCATTAATCCATTTGTAAATACCAGAACCGGGTCGGGAATCCCTGTAAGAACAGACAAAACTGTTACCATGAAGATTAAAGGCATTCAGTTTCTTGAGACCTGATGTGAAGGGGTTCTGGTTCTGGTTCTGGTACCTATTGGCTGCAGCCATGAACAGGCCTTCAGACGGGATGGAGAAGAGCTCCACATCCAAGGTTTCTGAGCGGGTGTAGAGGTCCTGGTAGTCCTCCACATAGTCCAGACGCTCTTTATCTGCAAAGAAGACAGATTTACTTGTTTTAGATGTTATTATTAAATTAGAGGACCTCAAAGAGCAAATAATGAGCAAATAATAATTCATGACGTGTTAAATAAGGGTCGAGACTTAATTGTGCTAATTTTAATTTAAAAAAAAAAAGATAAATAGGTTTTGGCCAGAACCTTTGTATTCACGCGTTTCTGGTAGGCCCGTAAATCTGACGCACAGCTGAGGTACTCCAACAGCAGCAATGGATGACAAAGCAAATTGGAATCATTTTCATAATTCCAATTTGTGCAAATTTAAGGTAAATGGAAACAACGGTAGTGTGAGGCTCTGTGAAGTGTCATCCAGTCTCACCCTGCATGAGCGTCCTCCACATCATCCCGTCACAGATGAACAGACCTTTCTTCCGAACGTTGAACCACAGCTGACCTTTCTCTGGGCCTGAACATGGAGGACGATCGCCTGCAGTCACTCTGGCCTCGGCCTCTGAATGAGAAACAAAACAAGAGGTAAAATCTGGTGCAGAACTAAACCCAAGGAACATAAATCTTTAATAACTTTCCATTGAAACTATGATGCCGTGCAGTTTTTCCATTTTTCAAGGTTCCCATATTTTCTCTGAACATCTAAAAACTGTTCTATCATTGAGGATGTGAAGTGTCCCATTCTTCTTCTTCACACCTTAATGAGTTCAACAATTCAAAGAAGTTATTGTCTCATCTTTCATTTTCTATATTCTCCAGCGTCCTCTGCTAGGAACAGATTAGGACAATAACCAGGTCAGACCTTTGTAAAGGGCCGGAAAATGTCGTTTTCTATCATCTTAGTGAAAAATACAATGACGTCTCTGGTCTGGCCTTAATGTCTTAATGTGGTATATGCTTCTCCTAAAACTCTGGCTGAAATTTCTGCCATCACAGAGGATGAATTGAGCTTTTGAAAGCTCAACAACAACAACAACAACAACAACAACAACACACACCGACACAGAACCTGAAGGGAGGAAGTTGTTGCTGCTGACAACAACTTGAACGATACTTTTCGTCTTTGCTTTATTTCAACAAGATGACCTGTTTCACCACAATCTGTGCTCCCATGGCGTATCATGCCATAGTATTTTTAAATTAAAATAAATAAATGTCAAACAAACCATACAATATGGCCTAATTGCAGCTTTATTGCCATGCAAGAAGGTCCTGGGTTCCTGGGTTCTGGGGTCTTTCTGCATGTTTTACAATGGGAACCTTCTGGTGAAAGTTGTTTTTCTTATACTGGTAACCAGCCCATTTCTGTTTCAGACTCAATGATGGATCATTGGAAGTACATCCCTGTAAGTTAAGAGAAATGCACACCGCTTCTGGACAAGGTTAATATCAGACTTATTTTCTGCACAGTAAGGTTTCTACAGTCCTCTTAAAATTTCCTTTATATTCCTTGAATGCTTTGTTGATATTCTGCTGTGTAGAATAAGAAAAATGCAACCCACCTCCAGTCTTTCTTTCAGTTACTTGATTTATTAGCTGGAGGACCTCTGAACATCTCTGTGACACAAGAAATTGTGAGTCACAGTAACATTTTTAGACTGTATTATTTGCCCTAATTTTTCCCAATCCAACTGTTTTCCAAAACATTTCCAAGCCTGAAATGCGGGACTCTATTGTCGTGCTGCCTCTCATAAAATAAACCCTTATTGCGCTGCGTTCCAACTCTCTGTGGGCTGAGGTTTTTCTAGGATTGGGTGTGTTTTTAGTTGTAAAGCTGAGGGTGGATTAAACTCTTTCACGGATCATAAAAACGTGATCTCTGGTAGCGTTCCCTTTAGAAATCTGAGGTCAAGTTCAGGCGACGGCAGCTTGCACGGCTCACTCAGCTGCAGGCAGGTACATAAATTAAGACGCACGTCGGGCGGCTTTATATAAACCATGAGTCATGATGAGTCTGACAGGATCGGTGCTGAACTTCAATCAGCTGAACTTTATTAACTCTGTCATCATGAACCTGGAAGAAAAACCCGTGAAGATGTCTGAAATATGTCTGTGATCGTTATTGACTAATCAATCAAGGAGATTCATCAACTGAGACACAACCGAGCTGAGATCAGACAGATTAAAAAAAAAAAAAGAAAGGAAAGGAAAAGGTGAGGCTGCTCCTCAGCAGACGTCCTGACCGCGGCACCTGTACTTGTCCTCACCCGCCTGTCGCCACGGAAACACACATCAAACAGAGGGACAAACCTTCAATTCGTATTCAGCTCTACTAAACCAAAATATCTGCCCTAAAATATCCCTGAACCAGAAGTACATCTAGGAATCCTTAGCAGACACCCAGCTTCAGCAGAACTACAAATCCCAGCAGGGTCGGTGTTTCCCACAGATGTGATAGAAGAACCTGAAACTGATAAACAAACCGTTCTTCGTGCTGTCAGTGTGGAGCTCAGGTTACTGAATCACTGATGCCATCACAACTCCAGGTTTACACTGCAAACACGCCACAGTGAAAGTATGGAAACACTGAGGACAAATATTCAGCTTCTCAGTCTAAACAGGTGAGACAGGTGAGTTCGGTTCCTCCTGGATCTACACTAAACATCTGCAGGCATCAGTGTTTCCAGCATTGAATCAAAATAAAAATGTGATGGAAGAGTTTTTAAAGATGCCGTCACAGTTTCCTGTCTTGCTCTTTATGCTGGCTTATTGCTACTTGTGTTTGGTGGATGGAAATGCAAAGAAATTAAGGATTTTTTGTAGAACATCAAGTCCTGTGATTATTTGAATTAGTTGATTGTGTGTGCTCTTAGATGAATAGTGCATGTTTATTAGGATCAATTATGTGAACAATTATTATTCGGAGTCTGGATATTACTTTTGTTTTGTTATTTTTAACTGACTGGAAGTTTAACTGACTGTAAAAGTAATTAATCCCCAAATCAAGTTTCTCCTTCAGATAAATGTCGAAATTGGTTCTCTAGAATGCCACTTTTATGTTTTTTTGTGATATTTTTGTGTAAATTTGTTTAACTCTGCAACATTCTGCCTAAAACTGTTTCAGTTCGCCTCACTAAGGACAGAAGATACAGAGCAATTGGTGCTTCACATGTTCCAACAACAACAGTCTCCAACAACACAGACAAAGGTTGCTGGATTTGTCACTAGTCACTATTTTAGTCACTAGAGGGTCTGAAAAGTCACCAAATATAGTGAAAAAGTTGTTAATTTAGCAAGAGTACATCTTTAGCTACACTTCAATCTCAATCAGTGCTCTTTAATGGACTGATTGTTATTAGGATAATTAATCAGAACCTGTCAGTTTCAAGCATTCAGCATGCTGAAATGAGAGAATCTTCATCAGCGTAGACAAAGCATTAGATGAAGTAATGTTGGATCATGGCCACCGTATTTGGTGCTATAATTGAGGGTCAAAACTTTAAACTGCATCAAGGTTTCTTCTGTTGTGATATGAACTGTGCTGATTTTATAAAGATCTGTATGAGCTGCTGGTTTTTCTTCTTACCGTATGGATAAACTGAGCCCTTCTGGTCCGGTTGGAGCGGGGAGGTCTTGAGGACCTGCGGGACAGAGAGCTCTGCCAGACTGGGTTCAGAGTTGGGACAAAGTCTGGGTGTTGCGTCTGAGCCTGGAAGAAGAACCAGCTGACGAAGTAGACCCTAAACACAAAAGAACCAGTGTGATTCTAGACGAAAAACTATCTGGTTCTGATTCTGATCATAGACTCACAGAGAAGCGGCCCCTCCAGTGGCCCCTGCTGCCAATGATGAACATGGACCCTCTGGTGTTCAGAGTACTGGGGAAGGTCCGGACCTGCTTACTGAAAGACAGGAAACCAGTTAATAAGGCTGGCAGAGTTTTAATCCAGTATACTAATGGCAAGTTCTCTAAAATGAGTTGACTCACATTTCCACAGGTGGTCCACAGTCAACGGTCAATGTGGCGTAAGGACCGGTCACAGCCAGAACCACAGTGTGCCATCTGTTGTCGTCCAATCTGACATTTTTAAAACTGATCCTTCTCCGCCCTCCACCACCAGGGGGCGACGTCAGAAGGTGAAGACGGTTCTCAGAGACACGCAGCCCCAGCAGCAATGACTCAGATCCCTCCTTCATCACAGAGAAGATGTACTGATTCGTCTAAAAACGGAGAGAAAGAAAGCAGGTTAGACGGTTCTGAGATGGACTAGAGAGGACCGGATCAGTTCAGATTTTGTTATGTTTACCTTCTTCCTCAGTCTCTGTATCTTCATGGTGGCAACCAACGAGAACTCAGAAGGAAAATAGTCACAGTTGGTGAATATCTGTGAAGCGGTAAAACTCAGAGCAGTCGGTACGGTGCCGGTTAGCCTGATACCTCTGGACCCTCTGGACTGAACCATCTGCACCTGTTAGCACAGAACATTGGTCATATAAATGTGTTTAAGCTCCTTCATCTGTTTCTTCTGGCTTCCTACCTGAGTGGGCGTGGCTTGTCCTGGGCGTGGCAGGGCTTTGGACAGGAGGTCAATAGGTTGCAGGTCTGAGGGGAAAACATGGTGTTAGTCGGATCTGGAGCTGAGATTCACTCAGAAAAACAGAAAATCTTTCAGAGGATTGCTGCTGATTAAAACAAAACATTTCTCATTACACAATCAAAAAGTACCAGCAATAATTTGAGTTGCTAAACCCGTCATATTTTCACAATGTTATTCATTCATTTATAAATGTCATAGTTTCAAATAAATATTTAATTAGAACACTAAATATTTATCTTGATAACTAAATATTTTTTGGAAGCTAAATATTTAGCTTGCTTGCTAAATATTTAGTTTGAAGCTAAATATTTACATTCCCTTTGGTTAGCAAATTAAATATTTAGCTTCAAGCTAAATAAGTAGCTTGCTAAATACTTACAAAGCTAAATATTCAGTTAAAATCTTTACTCAGGTGTGCAGCTAAATATTTAACTTGATAAATGAACTTTTAGATTAAAATAAATATTCAGTTTTAGATTGAAGCTAAATATTTAGAAGGCTAACTAAACATGGACATTCAAGTTAAATATTTTTGTTGTTTGTAATTAGCACACTAAATATGTAGCTTCCAAATAAATATGTAGCTTGCTAACTAAGTATTTAACTTGCTAATTACTCTTATGACAGGTTAAATAACTCAAATTATTATTATAGCCTTTGATTGTGTAACTTTTCAAATGGTGAATCATAATTTCCACATTCAAGACACAGCCAGACAAACTCAAGTTTGTCTGGCTAATAATGAAATGAACTAATAGACTTTAGAAGGGTAAGACGTTTTTCCTAGAAAGGATCCTTCAAGCTTTATACACTATTGGTTAACCTTTAGGTGTTAAACTTTCAGATTAGTTTGTCATTCCTGCATAATCTCTGGTCAACAGGTGTTTGACATCCCAATGAAACTGGAATATCTATTCCTGCTTTTCAAAATCCAACACATTTCAAAGACAAATGTTTCAGTTAAGTTTTCCCACTTGGTATCGAACCTCCTCACTAAAAAAGTATCGAACCCTGGGAGGCAGCAGCTTCCTGGTTTTCAGGTTGTTGTTGATTAGAATCATTGGCGTCTTGGAAACTGTTAGAGCCAAAAATAAACCCTGATTAGATGTGGACAGATTATCTGCTGCTGGTCATTTCAGATCCCTGAAAGCTGATTTTCATAGAGGTGAAATGAAACCAGCAGCTGGAGGAAACTAAAACCAGATCCAGATCAGTTTCCTCCAACAGAGGCTGATAAACGATAAACGAGACGGCCTTCTCTCAGATCGATCCGTATCATTGACTGTAAATCATCAGATTTAATTTTTTATCAGCTCAGAGGTAGATGGGTTCCTCTGTTTGATGCTGCAGGATCTAAAAACAGAAACAGAGTTTCAGCTTCCTGTTCCCACAGATAAACATCACAATGATAAATCACTGCAATGTTTGCTGCTACAGCATTTATTCATGGCTCTATGTGCTGAGAGAAAATCAGGACAAACAGAGAAAAGGTAACAATTTATGTACAATAAAGAGGAAATGTTTAGAGAAATGTACAGAAAAATGGCAAAAGGCATTTTTGATCCAGAACATTCAATCTACGTCAAATTGGTCCAGTAAAAGCTAAAAATGTCCTCAAAATGCAAATTCAGGCCAACCTGAACAGTTCATACAAATCATGATAGCTCCAGTTTTTCACGTTATAAAAGCTTAAATCTGACTCTATCTGAATGGTGCAGATGAAATCAAGATTCATTGAAGCAGACAACATTTTTCCAATCAGTCACCATCTAAATTTGGTCATTTTGTTTGAACTGTGGCTTCAGTTTCCAAAACCTTAAATTTTAGAGGTTTGATGATGAAGTCTGCTTTTGTAGGACAAAGTTTCTCCAGAGTTGGACGATCAATGATTGTATTCTGAATATCTTGGTTGAAAGAAGTAGGAATTTAAACATTTGATGAACAGAGTTGCTGCCATGTGAGTGACTGAGTCATAAAGTAGCAGAGCAGGTGTACCTGATAAAGAAAATGGAGAGTGCATTTGTAAGATGAAGCATGAAATCCTGTCCTACAATGTAACATTCAAGGCTTTTTAGAAGAATTTATATGGTGGAAAACTGATACGTCAACCTAAACAAGTTTTCTAGTTCTGAACTATAAAAATGTCAAAGTGTTAACTAGAAGGCAACTTGACATTCTGTATTATCTTGTTTTGAAGACACTTCATCTCAATTCTAAAAGAATTTTCAAGCTACTTTCCAACTATTTACCGACTGAAAATCTACACCTAATTTAAACGTAAAAAAGAAGGATTGTAAATAAAACAGAAAACATTACAGATAACCCTGAGCATCCTCTTCATCAGAGCGCCATTTAACAACAAAGTGTCTTCAGTCAGAAGCTTCATCAGAATCGCTGTAACACTGACTGCTACAGGAAATCCTTCCTTCTTAATGTCATCAACATCTTTGAAGAATATTGGATATTTTCAGAGATATAAACATCAAATCTCTCTTAAGGGATTAATAAAGTATTTTTGAATCAAATCAAACTAAACAAGATAATTTAGATTCCAGCCTGAACTGAACATTTAATGTCTTCAAGTGACCAGAGGACCAATCTCCAGAATAATTGATCAGTCTTCAAAACCTCAAATTTCAGATGAAAAGAATGACTCTTGACCATAAAAAGTCAGTAAATTCACTGAAAGTTGACATTTTAAAGCTAGTTAAAGATACCATGAGTACATAAATATCGATTCTTGACAATAAGTCAGTAAATTCACTGCAGGTTGAAATTTTAATTAAAGACTCTATGATTACATAACCATTGAAGAAACCCATCAGTGAGTGTTTGAATCACTGAGGCGTCGCAGGTTTATCTCCGTCTTAAACACCAGCAGATGTAAAGGAGGCCGAGGGAGGATAAATCTCGTTTTATCCGACATCAGTTTCAGCTGGAATTCCCCTTTAAGCTCCTCTGAGGCCGTCTGTGTGTTTTGGTGCAGCAGCAGATCAATGCAGGATGAATGGAGGGAGGGGAAGACAAGTTCAGAAACACGGCTCACATTTCAAAGAGGCAAAGCACCAGAAACGTCTGAGCTACATACAAAAAACACAGAGGACGATCCACTGGAGAGAACATTTGGTTCTGGACTCAGAGTGTCATGATTTTTAGTCTTCAATAGTTTGAATTATAGATTTGAGGTTCTAATTAGCCCGATAAAAACCAGTATCTTGTTCTACGATATTTGCTTCGTACAGAGGCTCTGGATTGATTACTCAAAGCTCAAGTATTAAACTTTATCCAATCAATAATGTTTTCACCAGTTTCACCAGAAATTGCCTACGCTGTAAAGAACTATCCAGTGTAAAGAGAGAGGGGCCGAGCTGAACAAGATGGCTGTCCCTGGTGTATAAGGGCCATTGTAGATAGAAAAAGGTAGAAAATTTCAACCAAAAAACTCAGAAATGTTGAGATTAATCTAAATTTTTTTAAATGAAAAAACAGAAACTCCTGAGCTCCAAAAGTTGAAAATATGAGTGAAACCCCCCCAGGCATTTTTACATTATATTTTCTAGAAAAACATGCAGACATTTTTGAGTTTTGAAAGTCAAAAGTCTAAAATCTTTGACTTCTCAAACTCAGAAATTTCCAAGTTCTTTCTCTAGAACATGCCTGAGATTAAACTAAACATTTCTGAGTTTTTTCTAGAAAATTTTCAACTTTTGAAGTTCAGAAATTTCCACTTTTTTCTAAAAAATTAAAGGGGTATAGAAATAAATGGGTTTATTTATTTATAATTGTATATTTTGGTCTGTCTAATTTCTAGATATTTTTAAACATCAAATGATTGATGTTTTGATAACTCAGGACTTAAGTCGCCTTTTTTCCAAATACCTTTTTACTTTTACTTGAGTCTTGGACGTCTATAACTTTTACTTGAGTAAAAATATGTTGAAGTAGTTATACTCTTACTTGAGTACAATATTTGATAAAACTCTGTGGCCCATCTGTGGTCCTCAGTGGATTTAATATCCCCTTTTTCCTGAGGCTGTCTTGGGAAACTACCTGTGCACGGCCTCCAGCTCTGGCTTCGGACCGAGGAGGTGAGCAGAGCCCAGGTGACCAGCAGGGGGCGACACGCCAACATCGCGCCTTCTTTAGCGGTTCTGGTTAACTCAGCGCAGCGTCATGCAGCGTCATGTTGCTGATGAGGATCAGAGATGAATGAGGATGAGGAGAGGATCTTCAGAGGTCTGAGTGGAAAAACATCAGAAAGAAAAATGCCACGTTGATGTATAAAAAAAATCAGGTTTGCAACTAATGATTATCTTAATAATCGATTTTTTAATTGATTATTCTGTAATCGGATTTTTAAAAAAGTCACATTCTACAGATTTTTCATTTAGCCTCTTAGGCTATATTTATATAATTTTAGAAAAAACAAGTAATTAAATTCTTAAACAACAAAATAACCATTTTACCCTCTAAAATACAATAACATAATAGCACAACAGCAAACCTTTAGTAATTTATTTTGTACAGTTGTGCCTTAATTGCAGCTCTGAATATGTTGCTTTTTTCAGCAAATGATTTGTTTGAGTCTGTATATTCTATTTAGTGATTAATTGATTACTAAATTAGTTAACAATTATTTCAATAATTTATTCATCACGATTAATCAAGTTAATCATTTTAGCATTAATAAAAATCTGAATTTATCCTGTGTTCCTTTTTATTTCATAAAAAAGTGGAGGTAGTTAAAATGATATTACATTATTTACCAGGATAAATCAAAGTTGCTGGAGGTTTTCCACCTAAATATTAATTAGTCTAATTTGCAGTTTTCAGGAACAAAATGGACCAATCAGAGACTCCTCTGTGTTGTCTCCAGGCAGATTTTGAGGAGGTGCTTACTAAATACTGGATAAAGTTTCTAAAATAAGTGAAGATTTAGCTGCATCTTTTTAGATCTTTGTATCAATTCTGCTCAGATGTTCTGGTTTCAGATGAATAAATCTTCTTCTCTTGCCATTAAATAAACTGTAGAGTATTTAATAAATAAAAGAGCCAAATTAGAAGCAGCGGCAAGAAGTTTCCTTTCAATAATCTGAGAGAAACTTTCACCTATTAACCTATAAAAACGTCATCAGCGTCTTTGTAACTTTTTGACAACAAGCCAGAGCCTGAATTCACTCAACATGCAAACAGGAAAAACTACATCTGAAGCTAATTATACATCTTTATTTCATGCATGTAATAAAAATTATTATTTAAGTGTTTATAGAGGCGATCCTGAATAAATTAAGCACCTGATCTGCCCACTTAACCAAACTTCCAGTTTCCCAACAACAAAACAAATTTAATAATAATAGTAATAAGATAGACAATCAGTTATAATTTAAGAGCTACAAAAATTGATTAAATATTACATGGTCTAGATTGATGGATGGCTGCTCATTTATTGCGCTTTATAAAGTACAATAAAAGTCTCATAAACGCCAAACTCTACTGTAAAAAATATTGATTTAGCAATTAATAATCCAGTTAATGTCTGATTACTCAAAATATTCCATATTTTTATTATAATCAGTAAACTTTTTAATACATCATCAATCTGCAGCAGTGGCTTACATTCTCCACACAGAGGGTCTCCACTATTAAACATGCAGAAAAACAGAAAACTGGTTTAATTTGTCATCTTATTTGTCTCCTGGCGCCCTGCTAAGTTTGCCCTCCTGGGCAGAGAGCCATATCATCAATATTAATAACCATGACTGTATGTATAAATGCCTTTGTTGGACGCTAGACATTCATACATGCAACAAAAACATTTCTGAGTTTGTTTTTTTTTTGTTGTTACATGAATGACAGTTTAACAAAGGTGGTCATGAAAGTAAAAAACTCACAATTTTTCAAAAAAAGTAATGTATCTTATATCATATTTTCTTTAAATCCAGACCAGACACCTGATAAAACACATCTTAAGAGTTTTACCGCCACTCTTTGTGGTTGGGTCCAGATTGTATTGAGCAAATTCTTTTAATTTGATGTGTTTTAGGTAATAATTTAGAAGCTTTCAGTTTTGTAAAAGTGAAACAAACAGAAACAAATCTGTAATTTCTTGATAAAACTAAGATAACTCTGGAAATATTTGAAATGTAAAACTTTTTAATCTGTTTAAAGAGTTCAGAAGAACTATAAATCGACTCTAAAACAGGTTTTTATCTCCTTGTTTCTTTAGATCAGCAGATTCTGGAGCTTTTTAGTAACATAAAGTCAAACCTGGCTGAAAAATGATCATTGAAGTCCAGTTCTGGTTCTGGTTCTGGATCTTCTGATGTTTAAGAGCAAATCCTTGTCATAACCAGTCCAGATGGAATAATCTGGTGTCAACTCGTCAGATTTAAGAGCATCTAAAAACAATCACAGAAATAAAGATGACTTTTTTTCATTTTGGTCTTTAAAATGTTTCTGATCCGTTAAAATTCAAAAACAAAGCAGCCGAGTTCCAACCTTAAATCCTAAAATCCGAACAATGATGATCCATTTTTAAAATTCCTGTGCAGAGTTGAGCAGATCCACCTGTCCAGGTGACGGCTGCTGTCTGCAGCTGATCTTCAGGTGGAGTCCCACTGAGGAGAGAGAGAGGCTTCACCTGCAGCGGGACGAGCTCGCACGACCCACATTTAAATATAAAAGAGAGGGAGGAGCTGGGGGGCTGAACACCTGAACACACCTGGGGAACAAACATGTCAGATCAGTGATCCACCTGCCTGGACACACCTGAGGAGGAAGATTCAGATGATGATGATTGTGATGCATCCAAATGGTTTGAAGCAGATTGATCTGAGGATGAAAACAGGTTAAAGTTTTAAATGTTTTAAATTAAACGGAAGAAAGTTTGATTCTTTTCAGCATTTCTGCATTCAAACACAAAAGCAACATGTTCAGTAACTGATGTAAAAAAAAAAAAATTTCCTTAGTGAAATAATTGGACAGCTTTCAGAATATCATCTGTATATCTGATCATCACTAAATGGAAGAGGATTAGGGTCACTGAAAAAAAAAAGTTCTGAGTTCTGATATTTTCCATCAGAATTTTGAGGAAAAAAAAGTCAGATGTTACAATTTTCAAAAAAGTAAGAATTTTGTGACCAAAGTCAGAATTTTAAGATCAAAGTCTGAATTATTAAAATCAGGATTCAGTTTTTTTTCTTCATATAGGCCCTGATCCTATTATTTATTCATTATGAACTGAATAGCAGTGGTTCTAGTAGGCATCTTTGTGGCACTCCAGCAGACAGATGCATCCACTGTAATACACCAAAGAAGAAAACTGAACTAAAAAATGGTTTGAAGTACTGCCCTCTGCTGGCTGTCGGACATACTGCTGGTTTGTCATCATTTTGCAAATATGAGAGCCGATACCTGTTCATACATGTTGGTCGGAGGCCCTGAGGCCTTGTTTTCAGCTCGCTTCATGTCACTCCAGTGAGAGCTGTAACACATCCACACCTTCTGGGATGATAAATGAACCTCTGAGATGAAGCGGCAGCGGCGGCAGCATCCGGGACTCTGTGGAAAACAGCAAAGCTGCAGCTGATCTGAGGTCCGTCCAACAGACGATTTCCCTATGTAGCTCCGCCCCCTCACCTGTCTCACACTCCTACAGGTGTGTGATGTCTTAAAGTGTGACAGCGTGTGTTCTCAGATGTGGAGCTGTGAAGTTCCAACTGGGTAACAGGACGGAGCGGCTGGGATCTGAGAGCTTTCAATCCCAGTAATCCCAGTTTAAACATGGAGGTGGATCCAGTCCGGCAGGCTGAGACAGGACTGGACTCAGGAGACTTTCGGAGTCACGTGACCGCACCGCACTGTGGTCATGTGTACCATTACGTTAGTAATCGATTATTCTGATGATTAATCGGGTAAAACCTGGCCCATTCTGCATTTTTAAGTTAACCACAAAAGCTATTTTTATACATTAGAATTACTACATTAAAATGCAAATAAACTAATTAAATTAATTGTTTTAATGATTTTTAGTTTATTAAATTCATGAATTAACTAATTAATAAATTAGTTCATTAATTAGTTCTTTAATTTAATTATTTTTTCTTTAATTTTAGCCAATTAAAGAAAAAACATTTAATTGGCTAAAATGTAATAACAGAAATCCTTTAATGTATGCTTGATTTTTTGTAGCAAAGGATGCATCTGCAGCTAAAAAATATCATATGTCATAAGCCTGATGTGTGGATTATTTTCCAGCCTAAATAATTAATAATTTGATAGAAAAAAGTGCTTAACATCAAGTTTTTCTACAGACTTCGAATCAGGCGAAGCTATCTCTGACACTTGAGTTTTGGGTAAAACATTTACAGACAATGAAGGCAAAGGCTTTTTAAAGTTTTAATTGCAAAATATATACAGTATGTAAATGTTTTGTACAGTTTTGGCTTAATTGCTACTCTGATGATGTTGTTCTTTTTAGTAAATGACTTGTTTTTGAATCTCGAGTGAACGATTAATCGATTACAAAGTTGGTTGATAACTATTTGTCATCACAATTAATTGGATGCATTTTTCAGTCCTAATGAAAATGTGAATTTAATTTATTATTATTTTTTAATTTATGGACAAATGAAGATAATTAACGTGATGCTCCTTCATAATATACCAGGATAAATTAAAATTATTTTAGACTTTTCAGTCTGAATGTCATCTGCTTTGCAGTTTTCAGGAACAGAATTGACGAATCAGAAATTCCTGTGAGTCGTCTCTAGGTAGATTGAGAGTGACCTTCAGTCTACAGTTTGATCATATTTTAGGAACGCTTTGGTGATCTGAAGTGCAAATAAAACACTAATAAAAATGGAGGTGATGATCATTACTGCAATTAATATTTTCTACACCTGTCATGTGACCAGAAATCAATAAACCAAAGATCCTAAAACAGAAATGCTGCTTTATTAAGTTTAGGTCAACATGCTATAAAATCAGTTTGACACCAGAAACAGAAACAAAAAGAAGCTCTTAGTTTCTCAACAAAGAAATTAATAAGAAATCAGAGAAACAAAGAGATCAAAATTCTGTTTTCAACCAACTATTTGTGAAAGGAAACTTAGAGAAACTCCTCCAGCTCAGCTGTAAAAAAAAAAAAAAAACAACAAACTGAAGTCCACCACGGTGACCACCAGGAGGAGATAAAGTGCAAACAATCCGCTGAGAAACTTCAATCTGAGCCAACAGCAGGGGAAGAGGGGCGACAAACAGGAAATGAGGTCATGACAGGCTGCTGCTGGGTCTCCTGGTGATGTCACTGTATCCTATCAGCCTCTGATCCGTCAGTTCATTGAGGTATCAAACTGCAGCTCTGCGTGTGTGTGCGTTGAAGGTTTCCATGGTAACAGTGTTGATGCTCCACAGTCTGTATCCGAGCTACGCGCCACCACACCCACGCAGAGCGGCGTGATGACATCATCTCTACAGGCCCAGCGACTTGCGAACGATCTTCTGAGCCAGTTTGTAGAACTGCTCTCTGTCCTCACGCCACATTTTAGACGCATCGACGTTCGCGCCGCTCTCATCGTTCGGCTCTGAGGAGAAGAAGAAGAAGAAGAGTCATTTATACTATATGATGACTCCTGGCAGACGTGTGATGTGGACTGAGGATCGTATTGCAATATAGGGTTTTATTGTGATAAAGACAAATATTATGATTATGACAAATATCATTTTCCAGATAACTGTGGTTTTGACTGCGTGGCACAGAAATCACAGCATCACACCTCACATTGTTCTTGAAAAACAGGATTCTGCAGGATGCCACATGCTTAAAAATCATGACTTATATCACTAACCTGCACACACTTCGTAACTGCATTTAATCATATTTTCAAATTTACTGATATTATACTGGAAGAAATAATAGAGAAAATACCACAATATTTCTGAACATACTGCAAAATTTTATTTACCATCAAGTTTCTTTTAAAATCAGAAAGAGAAGTCTTCTTATATAACTTTCTCAAATTTCATTAGCTTATTTAATTGAGTCAAATGTTTTCTATTTATTGTTTATATTGCTTTTTGTTTATTTATTTTGTATATTTGGAGTTAATTGTTCATTAGAGTTTAAAGTTTATCAATCTTTGAGAATGTGCTCACGCATTGTTACGCCATCACTATTATATAACTTAAAAATGATCTTAAAACAACAATAATATTGTTTGTCACAATAACTTCTGGGATAATTTGTCATCCTGTGACAGATGAGAAGTGAGGTGACTTTCAGTTTTTATTTGTGTTTTCAATTAATCTATAGAAACAAAGTGTATCAACTTGCTGCAGGTGTGAAGGAAACCTGTCAGAGATTTTAAACAAATTATTAACGTGTGTTAACCATGTAACAGATGTGTAATAAATACATGACAGTACGGTTTGGTTGGTCATGTGACAGGTGAGCTGCTCTACCTGCCAGCATGCTGACCACAGACAGCAGGATCTTCTCCACACTCTGGACCGGACTCCACCGCTCTGCGCTGCTCTCATATCCCATCGGGTCGTCACCCGGAGCGTGAAGGATGGAGATGCAAACCCGGCCATCTGGGTAGACTGAGGAGGGAACAAAGGAGCAGAACAATTATATTAGAAATCATTTATTCCATCGATTAGTCGATTAATCGAATAAAAAAATTGGCACATTCTGCAGATTTTTCATTCAATCTCTAGTTGTTGTTTTTTTCACATTATTAGAAAATGAACATTTTACTCATGTAATAAATAAAATGCAATAATGTAGTATTACTTTAGTGAATTTGAACCAGGTGAAGATAAAACTGCCACTTGAGGAATTTTCGGTAAAACATATTTACAGAAAAATAAGGTTTTTATGTAAAATGCTAAAGGTATATAATTTGTGTAATTTTAGCTTAATTACTGTTCTGAATGTGTTGTTTTTTTTCAGCAAATGGCCTTTTTTTGAGTCTGAATTTATTGAATAATCACGATCAATCCAATTAATCGATTCAGCCCTAGTTAAAACATGAAGAGTGTTGAATGTCAGAATTTTGTGTTCTGATTGGATGAAACATTTCACTTTCATTGGGCTCCACTATGGCTGGATTATATGGCTTAAAAAAAACAAATTAAAATTAGCGAAAATATTTTCAAAAGGTGGGTTTTATTTCAATCATCCCTTCTAATACTTTTACTCCACAGTTGTACGATGGAGTATTATGACCAGGTTATGAGAGTTTTGATTTAATTACAAGAATATAGTAATAATGTTAGCAAAAAAGATGCAATTATACAAGAAAAAGTCTTAAAATTACGGGTATTTCTGTCTGATAAAACAGAAAGTTTCTGATACCAACATTCAGACATTTTCCATCATATCTAATGAACAAACTGCAGGTTCTGATTGGTCCAGCTTTCTTCTTCATGTGTTTATGATGTTGATGCGGGTCCAGAAGATACAGTTCAGCTCAGGGCCATGATGATTATGATGATGATGATGGTGGGGAACATGATGACGGGTCAGAACCGAGCGCGCTGTCCTCTAATCAGAACTGCGCCATGACATCATGGCTCCTGCCCACTAATCTCGGCGTTAATGACAGCAGGCTAACGAAGCGTGTTCTGACGGGTCCAATAACAGGGTCCAGACACAGGCTGTTTTTATCTCGACGTTCTGAGCATCTAAACCCGCCGTTGGGGGCGGAGCCTGTGGGAGACTTACTGTTGGGGTGAAACATGTCGCAGGTGAACCTCATCTTCGGAGGGCTGAGGGGATAATCCGAGGGGAAGCTGAGGACGGCGGGGAAGACTCCGCCTTCGAAACACGTGTCCTCTGGACCCCTGAGACACAAACAGAGAAAATCACTGAGAACGTCGCGACGCTGCGGCAGGAAACAGAAGCTTTTAGTTAAATGAACCCAGTTTCAGTTTCTGATCACGACATCCTGAGTCATAATCAGGACTGAAGTTTGAATATCTGATCTCAGATCTGCCTGACCTCCTTCCCTGAAGTTATTTCTGACTCTTTAAAGCATCAACTGATCTCTGACCAGATACCGTCTGTTTATCAGGACAGTAGTTGGGAGTAGCAAGTCTTTACACTGCAAAAACACAAAATATTACCAGGGATTTCCGTCAAGTTTCCAAAGCAAATATCATAGTACACCTGAAATAGAACAATACGAACCTATATGTAACTTTTCTGCAAAAAAAGATGCTTGTTTAGAGTCAATAATTCCTCAACACTGATGAAAAAGTTCTAGTCACAATGGCAAATTATTTCACTTATAACTCAGACTCAGATATTTATTTATGTCCCAATAGGCATAAATAAAGTCACAATAAAAACAACAACACACCAACAATTAATATAAAACTAGGAGGTGTTCTACTAAATTTCACAGTTTGGAGGTTAAAAACACAAAACTTGTAAATAAATAAAAAACTAAAATAAAATACAGATGCTGGTAAGACTGAAAATGTGAACAAAAAATAAACCAATAAATAAATAATATTTACAATTTGAAATTTCTCACTTTAAGAGACAACTATTAAAACTCAGTTTGTGTTAAAACACAAATTGTTTTCATCAACCATAAGACTACAGGACTAACAAGTTAGGTTTCTCTTACTTCAAGTGTACTAAGATATCTGCACTAAAAACTAGATCAAAACACTTGGTAAGATTTTGTGTTTTTACAGTGCAGAGTGCTTCACCTCGTCTCTATGAGCTGAGGAGCAGAAAAAGGAAGACAGAACAATGAGGAACAGAGGACAAAGGTATAATGACAGGTGTGCTGTCTCAGTGATGTCACTCTGCTGACTGAGCCGGTATGTGGACTTGGACTTTAAATGAGCAGCGGGGTAAATTGAAGGGCAGACTGAAGCTGCTGTCACGCCGGCATGGAGCAGGAAAATCTAATGATGGTGCTTTCAATGACATCACGGACTCTGCAGTGTCTCCTGTCAGCCATGCATCAGGCTGCGGAGGATTTATTTTAACTAAGGGTCATCACTATAAAAACACAAAATCTTACCAGGTATCTTTGTCTGATTTTTATTGCAAATATCTTAGTACACTGAAAATAAGACAAAACTAACCTACAAGTTACTTTCCAGCAACATATCAGAGTTTGTTTTAAGTCAATAATGATTGAATATTGATTAATATGTACTACTGTTGGATTACTTCTCTTATAAAAAGATTTTTTTCTCATGTTATAAATTAAATAGTCAGCCAGAACTATTACATTTTCATGAATATTAAGGAATTAATGCCTCATAACAAGCTCCTATTTTGTATGTTAGGTTTGTCTTATTTCCAGTGTACTAAGATATTTGCACTAAAAAAATAGACAAAAATATTTGGTAAGATTTGATGTTTTTGCAGTGAGATACAGATGAAGATATCTGATTTAGAGAACTAGCCTGGTCTTAAAGGGACAGTTCGGTTTTTCTCCAGTTGAGTTCTACTCAGAGTAAATATTTTTACCTAAGTTAGATACTCTGGCTTGCAAAAATATTCACCTCCTTTGCACTTTTCCACATTCTGTCAAGTTAAAATCACAGCCTTCCATTTATTTTATTGAGGTTTTTTTCTTTATTTTAATCTATTTTGAAAATTAGCCTCACCTCAGTGAGATTGTACAGAAAGCATTCTTCAAATGTTCCTGCTGACTGTTAACTGGATTTAGGTCTGGACTTTGACTAGGCCATTCTAATACATGAGGTTTGATCCAAACCTTGGATATGTTGAGATTTTTAAAGAACTGCAATTTTATTTCTGTTTTTAGAATTTAAAATAGAACATTTAGCAAGAAAGAATGGATCTCTTTCTTCTGTGGGATGGAAAATGATGTAAGAAATAAAAGAAAAACACAGATTACCACCTCATGGCAAGAAAATCCCATAATTTCACAATCAAGCACCGCTTTGTGTTGATTTATCCGATAAAATCCAAATGTAAACACGTCTGCCTCAACTTTGAGCTGCTGTCTGAATCAGCAGTGACACCTGCTGGTCAGAGTGACACATTGCACCTGGAAACACGTGAAGAGTTTGGCAGGTTGGATAAAATCCGTTTGGGTTCTATGAGCATCGAGTATCTCAGGATAAATTATTCCCAGTGAGAATCAAATTAACAGAAATGAAGAAGGGCAGTGCATCATGTTGGTTTCCATGGAGACGACCTGTCATATATGAGTAAAAAGGCTCCAGCCTGTACTCACATGATGAGCGCCTCCCATTCGAAGAAGTTCTCCTCGTTGGCCGGACCTGGAGAGCACACAGAGGGAGAAATCGGATCATCGTCTCATCCTGATGTTCTGTTCTGATGTAACCTGTTCGGTTATGGGTCAAAGGTCGGATCAGGAGGGCTTGAACTGAGCTTTTAACCGCTCAGGTGTTCAGATGTAAAGACGGAGTCTCACCTGCGACGATGCCTTCAGGTGGGTTCAGGGTCAGCTCTGAAAAACCAACATTATGGATGAATCCAAGAATTTCACAGAGTAAAACCAGAGACAATTGGAACCCGTTTAGAAAAACTGGTGCTTTTCTAAATAAAATCACCATTATTAGTGAAAGTCCAACATATCTTATTTTTCTGAAGCATGATGTAACGCAACATGTACACACTCACAATAAACTGATTAAAAAACAAACAAATATAGTCTCAACCTTCTTAGGACGTTTTTTGGCGACCACATTGATCTCGGGCAGCAGATGGAAATCATCTTGCTCCAATCAGAACTAGTCAACACCAGTAATGTGATTAAAATAATTTTTTAAAAATGTAATGTTTTCACCCAAAATTAGGAAATAAATGTGGAAATAAGTGTAAGATTAATCTTATTTTACAGTATCTTTACCAAAGGTGGCAATAAATGGAACTGTGTCTCTTTTATTCAATATGACAGTTTTTAATCCGTCCTTTAACGCTATATTTTAAACGGTTTGCATTGTAATTAATACACTTTCTTACTTTAATATAGACTATAAACTTCATTTTGGCCTAAAAAAATTAAATAAAATAAATAAATAAAATCATAAACATTTTTAGTAAAAACGCTACGGTGGCAAATTTATTAAGAAAGAAAATATTAATAAACAAAAAACGGATGTTAATAACCCGGACTGTGACCAGCTGCCAGTCAGACTTTAACAGTTCTTGTATTAATCCTTCAAACTGAGTCCAGATCCAAACATGCAGACCATCGGAGAGTTAACCGGTTTTTGTAAGTTACTGGTTTGATAGTTTCTAATGTTTGCAGCACTTCTTATCTCACAGTTTGAGTCTCAGTTACATAAACAGCCAGGGAAGAAGGTTCTGGATGAAGCTGAACAGTCGCACCAACACATTATAATAAAACCGCTAAATGTGTAATTCGGAGAGATTTAAGTTAAAAAACACTGATGCCGAATCGATCAAAAATGATCAGTTTCCATTGAATCTTTATAGATTTTTCATCTAACTGTGTCGAATTTAAACCCTGGAGCAGAAAAGCTCTTAAATCTGTGGAAACTGTATCGGAGTTTGGTTCAGCCGAACTTCCCCCTAGCTTTTCCTCACCAGCTGGAGCTTCAGTTACTCACGTTTGTATTCAGCCATGAGCCTCTTTAACGCGGTACCGGCCATCTTGTTTACCGGACACAAAGCGTAGACAAAAACAACTAAACAAAAACAAACAGCTCCGAGCCAAACCGCTAACACCAGGCTCAGGACTTTTCCGCTCGCTGGATGAGCAGACAGCGCCCTCTGCTGGTGCGGAACCACCACAGAAGTCAGCGTAAAACGTGGATTACCGCCACCTACAGGCCCGGAGGGACAACAGGAAATTAACAGAAAAGGTTACTTTTAAGTTTCTCAAACTTGTTTTAAAGTTTAAAGTTTCTCAGACTTAAAACAAGTTTCTTAAACTACGGTTCACGCTTCCTTGTACTGGCTTTGTAACAGAAATTCAATTTTCCAACATAAAATGTCCTAAATAGACATTTTATGTTGCGTTTTCAAATTAGCTCAAGATTTGATTTCTATCAGACAATTAAAAAGGTGAATCAGTAACAGTAATTCTTTTTTGTTTCAATTTGTTTTTACATATATATTTTTTTTTTTTTACAAACCAGGAAGGCTCCAGATGAAGAAATAGGGCCTAAAACCAAAACTATTATGTAGATTGAATTCCGTTTTTTTTAATCCTTAAATATCAAAAGAAAATACTTTAATTCAATCAGTTTTCCTGCTGCCCAGTAGCCGCCTGATGTATCCGGTGATGGCGCTCATATTCAGGCCGTACACTACCGGGTTGAACACGATCTGAACCAGAATGACCAGCACCAAAGTGAGCATGGAAGCTGCAGGCTGGCTTCTCTTCTAGATTAGCAAAATATTTCATCCTGCTTTTTACATTTTCACGTTTACTTCTCATTTAAAAAAAGAATAGGGAAAACGTTCTATTATGTTTCTCAAAATGGTCCATCCACTCTTCTATTTATCCCATTTCGACTAGACCTCTTTCTCAAAACTAAGTCATAAACTATAAGGAGATATTTGCCATAACAATTGTTCAGGGATGTTTTTTGCTGCAAGAAATAAGGCAGTGGTGATTCAACACTTTAATTTTAATACATAAAATCAAAATTTCTTCTAGATATTTTATTTATTATTTCAGTTTAGCTCAGTTTTTTCACTTCTCATGTGACAATGTTTCTGATCAACACTAAGCTGTTAATCATGATTACCAAAGTACAGATCAGGAAGATGGATATTTATAAGAGGTCATTCTTAGTTCTGAGTTTATTTTGATTAACAAATAGAGAACAAAATCTACACATATGTAAAAATTTCAAGCAAGAAACTCCTGTAAATGCAGAAATATTTCACAAAGCAGCAGTTTCTATACATATGTTCTTAAAATCAGGGGAAAAACGCTTGGAAAGTGCAAAACAGAATTGCATCAGAAATGTTAAAAAATACATCCGTAAAAAAGGACGGAGTGATTTATTTTCTTTAAGCTATGACTCTTTATCCTGTAAATATCCAGAAACAATCTGTTAACATTTTACAGTCGTTTTAAATCAATCGGTTTTCCTGCTGCCCAGAAGCCGCCTGATGTATCCGGTGATGGCGCTCATATTCAGGCCGTAGACTACCGGGTTTAACACGGACTGAGCCAGAACGATCAGAACCGAAGTGAGCACAGAGGATGCAGGCTGGTCTGCGCCTTGCAGGCGGCGCTGCAGCAGCTCCACCGCAGTGCAAGCGCTGTAGTTTATGAAGACCAGCAGGTGCGGCAGGCAGGTGCGTAACGCTTTGCCGCTAAAGCTGCGTGTGCGGCACAGGCAGACATAAAGGATGCTGCTGTAAGAGAAAAGTACGAAGGCGACGGGCAGCAGGGCAGTAGCAACAGAGGTGAATACGGCGAAAACGTCGCTAACCTGCGCCGCATTTCCGCCGCAGCTGAGTCTGTTTAAACTGTAAAGGTCACAGAAGAGCCGGTTAATGTGAGAGCGGCAGAGCGGCTGAAACGCGGCTAAAAGCACGATGATCAAAACCATCGTGGCGGGCAGCAGCCAGCAGAACAGGAGCAGAGCGGCCACCGCGCGCGGCGACACCAACGCGGCGTAGCGCAGCGGGCGGCAGATCGCGACGTAGCGGTCAAAAGCCATGGCCGCCAGCAGCATGAAGGCCGAGCCGCCCACAGTGTATACAACCCACGCCTGGCACGCACACGCAGACAGTGTCACCAGGACAGAGCCGCTCTCCCACAGCAGCTCCCGCAGCAGCCGTGGGTAGACCGCGAAGCCGCCCAGCAGCGAGTTCAGCAGCAGCGCGGCCACGAACACGTACATGGGTTTATGGAGGCTGTGGCGCGTGCAGATCACGATCAGCACGAGGCCGTCGCTGCACAGCGCGAACACAAAAGCCATAAGGAAGAGAAAGAAGAAGAGCAGCCGGTGACCAGACAGCTGCTGCAAGCCTTCAAGCGTCAGCGACGTCTGCGCGACGAACAGCGAGACGTTTAAAGCCGCTGCGGACATTAGATGGGCAGAAAGGAAACGAACTAGATGGAGAACAGATGAACTTCACCGCAGCTGTAGACCACACACACACACACACATTTGATGAACAACATATAATTACAAACATCTAATCAAAACATCTGAACAACAATATTGAGAAACTGGATCATCTGAACAGGAAACATTTAAAGTGATTTACAAACATTCAACCATCATTTAAGTAATATGAAATGTGAATCCTAAGCGACTTAATCTTCTCATCTAAGACATAACACATAATAACACGTTGACCAGCCGACCATAACAGAGTCAGAACCTGAAGAACTTCTGGTCCGATGAGCTATGAGTTACTTTATGGGTCTCTGGTCTCTGTGGAGCTAATTAGTGATTGAATTTTTCATAACCTGAGAGTATGAAACGAGCACTTTAATGTCAAATCATAGAAACTTTTTAAACTATGAAAGTCTATGTGCAAGAATGAAGCACAGAAAGTGGGAATTAAACAAACTCAACATAGAAATCATTCAGTTAGAAGAATCCTAGATTAGATTTAGCCATTTGTAGCACCTATAATTCAAAATGAGGAGGCCACCACTGAGATGGCTTTAGGTAAAATATTGCAGAACTACATAAATCTACACAAAAATGTCACATTTTGCAAAGAAACATAAAGATAACACTCCTAAGAACCAATTTACACAATTTATCAGGAAAATAAAATCGTTGATTTGGGGTCAGTTACACTTTAAAACTCGTCACTTGCTCCAAGATTCCACTAAATCTGTATGGAAACTATGGTGGTGATGTTTTTAACAGGAAAAGGGCTAAATCATATTCAACAAACTTAGGTCAGCCCTGGTTTGGACCATAAACAATCGTTCTGGTTTTACATTCATGAAGATATGAATCTTCTTAGTAACAGCAGAAAACTACAACAGATTTTAATAGCAGTAGAAACATTTCAAAAGGTTGTGCAGGATGAGGATATCCCTAAAACCACCATAATTACTCCACATACCCTTTGACTTTAAAGCTGCAGCATGCAACTTTTATAAAAATATTTTTTTACATATTTGTTAAAACTGTCACTATGTTGTGACAGTGAAATATGAGACAGATAATCTATGAAAAGATTGATCGCTTCCACCTTCTCCCTGAACTGCTGTCTGAACAAATACACTGTTCACAACCAAAAACAACCAATCAGAGCCAGGAGGAGGATCTTAGTGCTGTCAACCAACCTCATGAATGAGCTGCTAAAAGTGCTAAGGGGAAGAAACAACTTACTGTTTCAGGAAAATTAGGCTAGCATTCATGATAGGCTCTCATATCAAGAAAAAGCTGTAATGTTGTGCATGTAAGGGTGATTGACAGCGCTAAGACCCGCCCCCAGCTCTTATTGGTTGCTTCTAGTTAGCACTGGGAGAAGTTGGAGGAGGTTGATTTTTTTTTCACAGATTATCTGTCTCATACTGTCATGAAATAGGGACAGTTTTAACAAATATGTAATATATACATATATTTTAAAATTTACATGCTGCAGCTTCTTTTCAGGGGTTGAAGGATTCATTCTTGCGCGAGTTGTCCTTCATTTTATTTGGGTGACATCTTTGAGACTAGCAGCTCTACTGGGTTTTTCAACGCCTATTGACACACAGCCTGATTATAAGCCCAAGAAAACGCCCATGTGGATTATTGGTCCTACACTTTTGGGCCAAGGCATTTCTGCAGAGATATATTATCAAATAAGCTTCAGTTTCTGTCAAATTTATTGCTTTCTCAAACTGTAAAAGATTGCAGGAGTTTTTAGGAAGGGGTAATTTTACAGCCCTTTTCTCCACATGGCAGCATAATTTCTACAGCCGCTACAGAAAACGACAGTATTGACTGGACCCAGAAATGTCTCCAGACATTTTTCAATGCTATAAATCCATGTTTGGCCCACACCTCACCATTGGTGCAGGATGGTCTATCCCCACAGGTTTCCGTCAATCCAAATGACTGTTTCTTTCTCGTTTAGGGTTGAAATAGAACACAAATAATACAAACTTAAAACAAAAAAGAGGCAAAGCAAAAGTAAAATAGTCAAGAATCAGAAAGTAAAGTTTAGTTGTGTTTTGATCCTCAGAGGAAGATTAATGGAAAAAACCCAAGAGTCAACTAACAAGAATGATGCAACAGCGTCCATGTTGTCCTGAGAGGACGGATTAACGAGCTGCTGGTCCTAACAGAGACATCAACAAGTGGCTCTCAGGTGAGCTCATTAAAGCCGATACAAACTGACCAGGTGCTGTCCCTCAACACACACTGATGTTTTTCATGAGACAAAATCAACAAGGTTATTAAAATAAACTGATCTGTATATGTACCAGTTTTGCTCATCGATAGCTTGTGTCCATTCTGATAATCTGAATTCTTAAACGTAGATCTCTTCTGTCTTGCAAAGAAATAAGCCAGAAATAAACTTTTTAAGACAGTGTTCATCGTTTTTGGAGTTCCTCAGGATGTAACCATCATCTCAGAAGAGAGGGAGACAAATTCAGAGGCTGATTGATTTATTGTTCTCTCGCATTGAATCACACCTCTCATTAATGGAAAAACATACATTAACTAACAGGGATAGTACAAGAGACCTAGTTAAGTTCTTTAAACTTTATACTAACCAAATCCTGTTTTAACTGGAAGATTAATGTTGGGTTGACAGAATTACCCTCAAGTATCTACACAGTAAATAGCCAGGTCATTGTGCTAAATGGCATTTCTGCACATTAAAATGTTCAGTAAAACACAATACTTTGAGGCAAATTAATACTTAGCACACAAAATGAAATGAAAGTGACAATGAAAAGGGTGACAACACTAAACACATCAATATTTTAGCGAAATGTGACAGATGTGCAAAATTAATCAAGAGAAAGAAAAATGGCACATGATATCTGAAAATAACAAAATGTCCAAATATAGAATACACATGGCCTTCTCCCTGTACTACCTCTGCTAAAATATTTTGGAGTGTGAATGAGAGTAATTCTGAAATATCAGTGAAAACCCGGTCCTGATATCTAATTGCTGCTGGCGAGTCTGAAGGAGCTGCTTGAAACTGCAGCTCTGAGGAGGAGCTGCGTCTCAAAGGCGGAGCTAGGTACAACCAGGCGTTTTACACAGCTGAATGGTTGCCATGGAGATTAAAGGACTCTCAAACATGAAGCAATAAGAGCAACACTCCAGATATGCTTTTGTTGAATCACAACATAACATGATGTAAAGCTAAAAACTATATAGACATTTTACACACTACCGCCCTTTAACATTATCTGGATTCAACAGCAGCAGCTAATTTACAGTTTCATTGCTAAAAAATGAATTTTATTTTTTTTTTTACCTTCGGTTGGTTTCTTGAACATGATTCTGGTCAACAGGATGTCTCAAGGTGATCCAGATGTGTAAAACCGCTGTTAGCATGTGCACACTCACGGTGCATTTAAAGACAGTCGAGGCCAGCTGGCTAATGCAACTAGCTGGCATTATCATGTGTGCATTTCAAGATGGCGGAGGCAGCTACAGGAAGTCAATTTTTCTTCCCCCATTTATGTTTAACTGTTCATTCTTGATAAGAGTTATGAGTCAAACAGTAAAATTACAGGTTTAAAAATAACCGCTTTGCTGCATAAATGAATGGGTTACATATGAAGAGGCTCTTGTGGGCCATTTAAAGAAAAAATATTCTATGATAAACAGAAAATATCATCCATAAACCTGATTTTGAAACATACAAGACTACATTTGTTTAGTGATAAAAATTTATTTGTTTTCTGTGAGTAACTACAGTCGTAGTGTTCTCATACAGTTCATCAAACTGGTATATTTTTATAAAAATTAAAGTAATTAAATCTACATACATCTAATACAAAAACAAAACAAAGAGTGAGTCCACCTCTGCTTTAATAGGCGAGGACATGAAGTGCTGCAACACCTTTCTGGAATAATTATCATATAATTAAAAATCTGTGCATTAAATAACAAAAAAACAGACTCCGAACACACAAACCGGATGGTTGAAAACTGCAGAGGAAACACTCACACACGCATACACGCGCACACAAACACCCCTGTGAGTTAGCAGAAAAAACACAAACATCTTTGGTGTCTGATTTTTAAGAGGAATCAGATTTCATGAAAAGGTTCAAACACAAACAGCTGGAATGTGACTTTCACCCAGAGTTTCTGCCGCCACACAGAGAGACTTCACAGCAATCCAATGAAACATTTAATCTGCTCCTATGTGATGCTTGGAGTCAGAAACTGGGGAATTCATGCTGAGGTTTGAGATTTTCCTGATTCATGAACAGTTTTTTAAGGCCACAGAGGAAGAAAATCGTCCCACAGCGTGACGGAGAAACTCTGACTCAGGGTGACGCTTTAAGGCTAACAGCAGGAGGCCAAACGTGACTGAAGCTTCGCAAACCTGCAGCTGAAACACAAAATGAAGATAAAGAGTGAAGCTGGATTGTCGGATATCAACAGGAGAAGCTCAGTTGCAGAAGATAAAGAACAAATGTGATCACTGCAGAACGTCCAGTTCAGACTGGGCTCAGCGCAGCGTTAAGGCACAGAAACAGTGACCTGAGCTGAGTAAAGATGGCCGCCACACCTTCCTCAGATTAAAGGAAAGTGTCAAACGTTTTTCATTTGTGTTGGTGTCATTTTAAAGATATTAATAATTGTCAATGTATAGTACTTACAGTATTTTTAGAATTATTTGGTAGATTGTAACTGTTTTTATGTTTTTGTAAAGTATGCTGCAGGCGCCTCTTGTAAATGAGATAATGAGTTTCAAGAGATTTTTCCTGTGTAAAGGAAGGATTACATTTAAATGCTTCCAGAGGTCAAAGGTCAATCAGCAAGTCCACGTTTACAAAGTAAAGAAAATTTGGTGTCAATAACTGAACAAACTAGCAAAAATAATTTAGATCAATTTTGTTAATGTGGGAGTGGAAGGGTAAGTTAATTTCTGGTGGCCTCTGGAAACTTTTGTCTTTAAATCTTACAAATTATAGCAGCACAAACAAAAACACTATGCAGCACAAACAGCTAAATTAACGCATATTAATTTTGATTTAGTTAATGTGGCACTGTGAGGGCAGGGTGATCTCTGGTAACTTTTTTTAAATCTTGAAAAGTATAGTGGGACAAAAGAAAATTTTTGCAGCACAAATATCTGAGGTAACTTTTTTTACATCTTCAAAATAACAGATTCTCAAACAGAGTTATGTTTGAGCATAAAGTAGTTTATACTAGTTTGTTTGCAAACTAGCATAAACATAGCACATTTGATTGACACCATATTTAATTTGATATTGTAAATATGGGAGTACTGCTTAACCTTTGATGACGTTTGGAAACATTTATTAATATCTTTAAAATCACAGTGGCACATGAAAATGTTTGCTGCACAAACGTTTGACTCCAATCATGTTTAATTTAAAGAAGGCGGGTCGGCCATCTTCACTCTGTTCCCTCCTGCACTTGGATCAGACAAAAAGGTTAAACTTAAAGTGTTGGCAAACTTTCCTCATGCTTTGGAACGTTGTTTTCAAATCAAACAGGGACAAAGTGAGGCATTATGAATTAAACATGTACAGGTTAAAGTTCAGTGACATCACAGCTTCCATAAACTGAACAATCGTATGAAAGCAAGCTGTAAGGCAGGAAGGAGCCTGTTGGAGGAACCTTCAGAGTCCAAGTGAGAAAGATATTTGATGTTTTTAAATTGTGAATCTTGTAAAATCAGGAACTGGTTATGGCTGATCTTCATGTGAAACGGCAGGAAGTGTCTGTGTGGTTATTTTGGAGGAACAGTTGTTCACAGGAAGACAGTTCAACTGATGTGACCTCATATGAGATGGGATGGTGGGCGGGGCATCAGGTGGGCGGAGTCTAACACAGGAAGCTGCAGGGATGAACTGTTTGGTGCATTCACACCAACCCTGTTTAGTCCACTTTAATCAAACTCTAGTTCATTTGTCTAGAAAGTCTGATTTGTTTGGAGAGATGTGAATGTAAAATAAACTCTGATGCAAACTAAAAAGCAAGAACTGGTCCGTCTACAAACTTCGGTCTCGGTTTGATTGAAGTGAACTCTAGTGTGGTTCGAATGTATATGTGAAGGCCAAGCTTACTGGAGACCGAAACAAAAGCAGGAAGCAGACTACAAAGCACGGCATTCTGGGTAAATACAACCAAAACAAAGGCAAAAGTCTACTGCTACTGGGAGAAATGGCTTTTGTTGAAGACTGAAGAGAAATCCTACAACCGATAAAATCTGATGCTACTCCATTTGTTTACATTTCCTGAAGAAGGAAGTTGCACTCATCTCTTCTTCAGAGGTTTTTGTGCGGTTTCCTTCAGTAGTTCTTGTTGCAGCGCCCCCACAGCCTGGGAGGGGAACAACTTTTTAAATTGTTTTGGTTCGTTTGACATAGTGAACTGCACCTCCTGAAAATGAAACAAATGTTGCAGTTTTGGTCTCCAATTGCAAACTATCATGTGTGAAAACACCCTAAAACAGAGTGTTAAAGCCAAATATGTTGTGTGAAAAAGACATTTTGGTTTATAATATGGGAAAAATTTAGCATATGTCAGTCTTTTACGCTTTACTTCCTGTTGGAATCAGGGCCCATCAAGCTCCTACCTGGAGCTTGATGTGCTTTAAGATTGTCACACATCAACCGACCAATCAGAGCGAATCGGCTGCAGATCGGCACATGCTCAGATTCAGGTATGAGAAACTCCGCCCACCTGCACCTCCCACCCCTAAATGTTACTGTGGGTGAATTTTCTGACAGGCTGAGGAGCAGCAGGCCTCCTAAATGTCCAACAGGAATCTTTATTCTTCCTCTTCTTCCTCCTCGTCCTCTCCAGCCATCACCTCCACCAGCAGATCTGCTGTGCACGTCGCCTCGCCGAGACTGTTGACGGCCTTCACCATGTACTTGGCATCGTCGTCACCTGAAACCTGCAAGTTAACACCAGAAAACAATAAAGCACTGCAAAAATATACAATCTTACAAAGTATTTTTGGTTTAATTTCAATGGAAATATCTTAATACACTTCAAAGTAACTTGTCAGCAAGCTACTGTAGGTCACTTTTAGTTAATAATTCCTTAATATTGAAGAAACGTTACTATTTCCACTTATAACTTGGGAAAATGTCTTGACAGTGAAAAAATCTGTCAGTGGAACTAGAACTTTATAAAATCAATATTAAGTAATTATTGATTTAAAACAAGCTCCAATATATTTCAGAAAAAATACTTGCAAGTTAGTTTGTCTTATTTCAAATGAACTAAGATATTAGCACTAAAAACTAGGTGAAAAATACTTGGTAAGATGTTGTGTTTTTGCAATCAATAAATATAATTCATTTAAATATAGCAACAATATGTTCAGATACACTGCTGTGTCATGTTACAACCATATAATTCATTATATTTCAGGCGGATTTTATGTGATGCAGCAACACAAAGTACAACAAAACTGCATGATGGAAGGAAAACAAAACTTTAAGTTGCAGAAAAGTTGAAGCAGTATTTCTGACCGACACAGCAGCTTCAGTTTCCGGGTCGTTCAACCTAAAAAAAGCGGTGCAGCACCAGATGAACTCTGACCTCTGAAATGATCAAACTGCAGTTTCCTTCTTCATCGTAGTCGATCTGGAAATGTCGGGTCTCTTTGATTGGCTGGTCGTCTTTGTACCAAACCACCTCAGGGTCAGGGTATCCTAAAGCAGAAAGTTTATAGAGTTAAAATCCATTTTTATTTGTATAAAATCAATTAATATGCTTGTCCTCCAAAAAGTTACGTTTACTGTAAATTGTTAATAGCATCTTATCTCTTTTTAATGTTTCACAGTTTCCACTCTAATAATCATCCTGAAGAATGTTAATCTAGAATATATATCAGTGAGTGTAAAACTGGAACCTAAAGATCAGGATTATTTAATACTGAACTGAAGGACTTTAATAAAACAGAGCCAGGTTTATGATCATCAGCTGATCAATGTGTATATTGATCGGCTGTACCTTCTATTTTGCAGTCGAAGCGAGCGGCGCTGCCTTCCACCACCTCCACGTCTTTAATGACTGAAGTGAAAGTGGGTTTACTCTCCGTCTTCTGTTCGTACTCCAAACACTCCAGGAACTGATTATCCTCTGAAAACAAACAAGATCAATTCTGTGGCTTAGAGAGACGGTTTGTTTGTCTTGTTTTATATCAGTGCTTGTTGTTTTCTGTCTGTTGCAATTTTGCCGATTTTCAGGCATTTTGAGCTTCTGATCTTCAGATTTTGCACTGCAAAAACAAAATTCTACCAAGAATTTTATTTAGTTTCTAGTGCAAATATCATAATACACTTGAAATAAAACAAACAAACAAAAAAAAATAACTTACAAGTAATGTTTAAGTAAGATATAGAAGCTTGTTTTAAGTAAATGATTCCTTAATATTTATTAAAAACACACTAATTCTACTGGCAGATATGTTTACTAATAAAATGGGAAAATGTCTTTTTATAAGTTAAAAAAAATCTGCTCTTAGAATTAATACTTAAAAAATAGTAATATTAAAGAATCATTTAGGAGCTTAAAATAAGCTCCTAAATCTTGATTAAAAAGTTACTTGTAAGTTAGTACACCTTAAATAAGACAAAACTCAGATATTTGTACCAGAAACCAAAATACAAAAATACTTTGTAAAATTTTGTGTTTACTGTATTTAGTAAACAAAAGCCATAAGTTTAGAAGGAACATATTTCACCTGATTCGTAACTATGAGGTCATTTTTGAGTTGTTTTTGGGTCTCGGTGTTTGTAATTGTTTTGAAGACTGTTGTCCATAGTGAGCCCGGTTCTGCTGAAAGTTTGTTCCTGTTGAAAACTAGTTGTTTCTTGTCACTTCACCTCATGCATTCCTTAGATACTTTTTACCATCTGACGTTAGACGGTCAGCTGAATATGAGTCCTAGTGTTTGGTAATTAGGATTGAATGCTGAAAAATGACTCGATTGGGTTCGGTACCTTCAGTGGGTGAGCCTTTCTTTGCACTAACTCCAGCCATCATGGCCATGGAGGAGAGTCTGCCAATCGCTCGAACAGCGTGACCCGTTTTCTGCCAGAGAAAAATAAACATTCATGTTCAAACATGATAGATGACGTTTTCTGTAGGTAACGTGTTAAACTTAAAGCCCGGCCCGCCGTAGCTTTTTATATGTGACACACACAAAAAAAGAACCTTCAAGGTAACAGTTGTGACTCAAATATTATTTTATCAATCAAATCAAATCAGTTTTTATCTGTACACTTCCACATTACATCAATCAGTCCATCCAGTTTTTAGCCAGTTTGCAATTCTGGAACTTCACACAAAATCAACAAATCCCTGAATTTTTTCGAGCTCATGCATCATTTTGAGTTTACTGCAAATTTTCTGCAAAAATTGTCAAAAACATTGAGTTGGAGTGATGCTAACGCACACCTGCAGGTGGCAGTATTTCTTCCTTCTACTACAATGCTGCATCAGCCTTACTTGATGTCAGGTTATAGTCTGATTGATACGAGTAACAAAAACTCAGATCTATTGTCAGACATACACAATTAACCCTTGAAAACATTCATGATCTTGATAAAAATGGCCCAAAGTGAAACTGAGTTTTCCAGTCCTGCTGTGGAGTGTTTCGCTGCTAAATATGATTGATCCTCATGTTGGTGTTTACCTGCCACTTCCTCCTCAGGATGTACTTCTTCATCCTCTCCTTGGACAGCTTGGTAGTCTTCATGGTGTTGGTGTCTTGTTTCAGCCAGGGGTGTTCAAAACACTGAGGGCAGGACAGCCGAGCCCTGAGGAGTCGCATGTTACACTGTAAACACTCAGAGTGATTGCAGATATTCAGCTTTTATACTGTAAAAACATCAGGGTTACTTCATGTCTTTTTTCAGCAGGTTGGTGATGAAGTCTTTGGCGTTTTCAGAGATTTCATCGAAGGCCTCGTCCTCAAAGTCCCAGGTCGCCGAGGTAACATTGGCCAGAGTCTCGTTGTCGTTGTCGCCCATGAAGGGAGAGAGACCGCTCAACCTGAGGGAATGAACAGAAAGAAAACCTTAGCTAACGTTTAGCTAGCTGAGTCGGAGTTAACAGAGTGTCGTTTCCTCACAGGATGTAACAGATGACTCCTATACTCCACATGTCTGTGGGGTAACTGATGGCTTCATAATTTATCACTTCAGGAGCCACAAACTCTGGAGTCCCAAACAAAACCTTCAAAGTTCCAGCGTTTGCTGTAGGGGGATAAAAACAAAAGTTAAATAATCGCCATTAGAAAAAGAAGAAACAGGAAGAAATACTGACAGAAGTTGTTAACGGTTTGTGTCAGTAGCTGCATCTGTTTCCATCAGAGATGTTCACAAGTCATTTTATTCAATTCCAATTCAATTCTCAAGTCTTCATGGAAACAAGCCTGTTAAATTTTTGTAAACAATTAAGAAAAAATGGTGTAGTAAGTGTGCCGGGCCAATTGGTGGCGCTGTAGCACTGCCAGAGAACAGCATCAAAAGCACCAAACTGCATTGTTGCTTCTTTTAAACATGTTGGGCTGGAAAAAACTAGTTTGTGCAGGTTACTAATATTTAGGCTACTTTTCACAACATTTGATGAGTTTTTAGAAAGTATTCAGATAAAAATGATTTTGAAATACTTGTAGCTGTGCAGAAGAAAAGCACAAGACTTGTACATTTAAATAAATGGTGTTCTTGCACCAGTTTTATTAATTTATTTTGAAATAACTAGAATCTGTTGAACTTTGCTAGTCAAGTGTTATGTAGTTATATTAGTGATATTGTAAAGCAGAAATCAAAGTGCAAATTCATGATTTAAAATGACATGGCGCCACAATATATATATACAGTATATAACACAAAAATAAAAAATAAGTCTGGTCGTGTTCAAAGAGTCCAACTCCTCTGCAGTCCAAAGAGAATATGGTTCTGGACAGAACATCATAAAGGACAACCAAAACGTTTGTAATTGCAAACATAATTTTGCTTAATGGAAACCTGCTAATTCTGGAAAAAAAATAAGTTTTTTGATAAAAAGTTTTTGTGCTAGGATGAGGTGTATAAATATTAATGTATTCTGCACAAAACTGCAATGACAAATTTTTTTGCATTATACGAGTCACATGACCAACAACTGGCAGAAAAGATGAAGAAGACAACAGAAAATAGTTGGAGGACGACTGCGCAGCATGTTTTTAATGACCAAACTTATTTATGTCCGACTACAATTGAGTTTCTTATTTAATGGAAACTGTAAAACAGTGTTTTTTCAACATGAGCAGCATATCGCCAAAGTTTTGCATACATTTCTAATGGAAACGCAGCTGGTTATATTAATCTGAGTCTGGTTACCGAGCCGGCGGGCGAGGCCGAAGTCGATGAGTTTGATCTTGCTGCCAGTTTTGTTGACACACATGATGTTTTCTGGTTTGAGGTCGAGGTGGACGATCCCCTGCTTGTGGATGAAGTTGACGCCGTCGATGATCTGCAGCATGTATTTAATCACCTCCCTCTCCGTCAGCTCAAAGTCCTCGTCGATGATCCGCTCAAACAGTTCGCCGCCAGAGATCCTGCAGACAGAGGTAACGACTCAAACTGATTCATTACTCCATTTAGTTACTTCGCACCCTAAATGGTTCCTATATTTGAGGTTTTGTAATCGACCAGCACAAATTAGCACAAAAATGAAAGTGTAATTCCTTAATACTGATGAAAAAGAAATAATTATAAGTGAAATAATCGGCCAGTCTAACAAGACATTATTATTTCATCGGTTCTGATAAATAAATTCTCAGCATTATTATTTTTTCACCAATGACCCCCATGACCATACGGAGGATTTTCTCAAAATAAAAAACTAAGTTTGATTCTCTGGTGAAACTTGTTTGTTTGTTCCTTCATGGTGACGTCTGCTGCTGTTTCCATAGTGAAGCTACAGACTGAAATGCTGCAGTCAGATAATCCGACTATAAACACATCTCTTCCTGTTTGTATTCCCAGTTTTCATTGTGTCAGCACTTATTTGTTGCTTCCGTTCTAATGTTTATTTATCAGAGTTAAATCAAAAGCTGGATGTTGACTTGTTCCTGTTTGACATGAGAATTTCTTCTGAATGAAAATCAGCTGAATGTTCAGCTGGAAAGCAGGAATGACTAAAAAAGAAATATGTTTTAGGATGAGATGAGGTCAAACTCTGGCTCTAAAATTAGCAGACAGGAAATATTTGCTCCTGAATTCCTCTCATAGCAGAGGAGGAAATTGTTTTCCAGTGTTTTTCACTGAAAAAACATTTTGTACTTGGAAAGAAAACAGCGCAGAGATCTGATCTGTGATATTCTGCTGCAGGTCGACATAAGGGATAAAAATGAAAAACAAAATGCTGTGATTTTTTCATCTACTCAATAATAAGCCAGCGGTAAAACTTTAATCAAACAGTAAAGTAGTCTTATTTTTTTTATGGAAGGGGATCTGTAAATTATTGCAGATCCAAAATGTAAAAATTGTTTTTGCAGGTTTGCCTCAATAAAAGAAAGGAATCCACTTTGGAAACTTTTAACGGGACTGAAAGTAATGCAAGTTTCTTTTTGTCAATTCTGAGCAATAAAAACAAGATTTAGGTCACTTTTATAAAAAAAAAAAAAAAAATTAAATTAAAAGAAGATCTGGGTGTATCACAATACAAAACATTGCAAAAACACAAAATCTTGTATTTTTTATCTAATTTCTACTTAAAGTAATCTAATCTACTTGAAATGACAACATTAACTTGCAATTAACTTTTCAACAAGATATAGGAGCTTGTTTAAAGTTAATAATTAGTTATTTTGATTAAAAATGTTCTCCTCTGGCAGATTTGTTCACTTACGGGAAGAATGTCTTCTTATAAGTGAAATAATCCACTAGTGGAACTAGTCATTTTTAAATCTATACTTAAGAATTATTGACTTAAAACAAGCGTCTAAATCTTGCAGATAAGTTAATTATAAGTTAGTTTAGTCTTGTTTTAAGTGTACACAAGAAACTAAACCTTAAATACTTGGTAAGATTTTGTGTTTTTGCAGTGAAAGCTGATCTGGGTGCTGGATATTGAATACGTTGTAGCCAAGATTTTCTGATGTGATATTTTCATTTGTCTGGACTAATTTTGCCTGGATTAAAGATCAAAAAGTCTCAAATGTCCCCCTGGTCTGTGAGGTAGAAGCAAAGTAAAACCCTGCAGAGGGAGCACCTACATCTCCAGCACCATGACGATGTCGGATTTGCCCTCGAAGGCGTCGACACACTGGACCAGTTTGGGGTGATGCAGGGAGTTCATGATGCTGATTTCCTGTCGCACGTTCTCCTTGTCTTTGGCCGAATACGCCTTGATAAACTTCCCAGCCCAAACCTTCTTCGTGGATTTCTCCTGCAGCTTGAAGACCTGACCAAACTTCCCCCTGAGACAGAAACGACACACTTTACGCTGCGCTCGCTCAGCCGTGGTTGCTAGGAGACGGTGGGCGGAGCCTTACGTTCCCAGCCGCTCCTCCACGTCGTAAAGCTCCTTCACCTTCACATCGGTTTTGATGGTCACGTCTCGGTACTCTGGCTCTTTTTCCGAGTCTAAACACAAACAGGAAGCAGGGTGTTGTGGTTCTCATGGCTGATAAACATTGTGGTTAGTTTGTTTATGTGCAGACAGAGGCTCATACCTTCATCCTCCTCCTCTGCCTCAGCATCATCCTGGTTATCTGTTAGAGGAATTAAAGTAGCAGCCGTGTTAGTCCAGTTAGTCGTTTTAGTTCAGCCTCCATAATTCAGCTGACCTGCTAAAGCCCAGTTAGTCAGATATGGTTCTGGTTTAGTAGCAGATGGATTCAGATTAGAATTGGGTAAATCAATTAATCAATTAATCACAGGATAAATTAAATTGAGCTCAACAATTTCCATCTGAATATTGTTTTTCTGTTTTTTTTCTCTCTCTTTCTACCAAATACAGGATAAGAAAAGTCTTCAGTCTGGTACTTTGGCCTGAACTACCTCCTCATTTCAATTAATAGTTCATTTTATTTGTTGTTTCTGTTTTGTTTATTTATTTTGGATATTTAAAATGTCGTCCAGTTAAAATGTTATATGTAATGAGAAATTAAAGTTTATTAATTTCTAAAAATATGTTTTTGCATTATTATGCCACGCTGCAAAAACACAAAATCGTTCTAGTGCAAATGTTTTAGTTCACTTGAAATAAGAGAAAACCAACTTAAAAGTAACTTTTCAGCATAATATAGGAGGTTGTTCGAGGACAATAAAAATACTAGTAGCACCAGCAGATCATTTCACTTGTAACAAAACATTTTCCCAAGTTACAAGTGAAAAATCTGCCTGTGGAACTAGAAAGTTTTCATCAACATTAAGGAATTATTGACTTAAAACAAGCTCCTATATCCTGATGAAAAGTTACTTGCACATTACTCGTTTATGGCGATAAACAGAAACTGGACCTTCAGTCAGAAACCTTGTTACATGGATTTCTGTCAGAACATCTACAGAAAGGTTAGTTTGAGTTTCTCACCGTCGTCCACTAGTCCCATTGTTACGGCTTCAGACTCGGCACTCGGCTCTCCGATGCCGTAAATGTTCTGAGCTCGAATTCGAAACTTGTACTGTCGTTCTGGAAGAAGGTTCTGGAAGCACAGACACTCCGTTTAACCTCTGACCTGAACGGCCCCTGTGTTGGGTTAGGAGATGAGAGCCCACCTGGATGTTGTAGGAGGTGCTGTTGCAGGACACCAGCTGCTTCCACTGCTGGTCCACGGAGTCCCAGATCTCCAGATGGTAGGTCTGCACGGCGCTGCCGCCGTCGTAGGTCGGCCCGTACCACGACAAGGTCAGGCTGGAGCGCCGGATGTCAGAGGTCGCGGGGACCTTTGCTGGGGGGTCGGGCTTGTCTGATGAGGATTTACAATTATGAATATTATCACTGCAAAAAACACAAAACCTTAGCAAGTATTTTTTTGTCTAGTCTCTAGTGTAAATATTTTAGTGCACTTGAAACAAAACTAACATACAAATGACTTTCCAACAGGAAAAAGCTTGTTTTAAAAATAACCTATAAAGATATTCATTACACTTTTTGCACAAAATCATCTCAGCTAATGATATTTTTATCTGTTTTAAAGCCTCTTATCACTTTAAATCCAAATAAGCTGCTCTTGTCCACAGCCTCCAACTCAACGTTTCCACTCACATATGAAAACAACTGCAAACAGATGGGAAATTGTACAACCGTACATCTTTGAAATGCATAAGTGGAGCCTCCTGCACAACCAACAACAATGCAGCAAGTGGTTTCTGGGTGGTAAGTCAACAACAAAACACTAGTCTTTTCCAGCAGCCATTGTAGAGCGCATACTGCAGTAAAACCAGCTGACCAAACATCCTGGAGTTCAGCGAGTGTTTTATAATTAGCTGGTTTCAGCATCTCAACAGACGTATTTCTTTACCGACAATGGTGAGGTTGAGTGCGGCCTGTCGGAGGCCGTAGCTGTTCCTCAGCTCCACGGTGTAGCAGCCGCAGTGCTCCTGCTGCCCGCTGGTGATGGTCAGCTTACTGCTGCTGTCTGTGCTCTCTATGGAGACGTCCGAGGATCCCTCCTGGATCTGACCCACACAAATACAGCAAACACTCCCAGTCAGAAGGTTTCAGGCTGAACCAGTGTGTGTGAATGAGAGACTCACTGGTTTCCTGAACTTCAGCCAGGTGCAGGTGATGGGTGGAGCTCCGGAGTATTTGCAGAGGATCTCCACCTTTTCTCCTGCCAGGATTTTCATATCTTCTGGGAACTGGAGGATCTGAGGAGGCAAAGCTGCACAAAAAACCCAAAATAATTAATAAAAACCAGCAGATAACATTCAGTTCAGATCCATGTATGTTTCTGGTTATCAGTTGGTGTGTTTCACCTTGTTTGGGAGGAGTCTTTGGAGTTGGCTTCTTTATTCTGGCTTCACCTGAAGGAAACAAACAGAGCCGTCAGTCAGCTATTGTTGTGACTTTTTAGTTGTTTAATTCAGTTAGTTTTTTTTTTCTCCGAAGAGTTTTTGTGGCGCTAGTGGCTCGTATTTTTTGTGACAGTAGGCAGACAGGAAAGAGGGCGAGGAGAGGGGGGAAGACATGCGGCAAAGGTCGCCGGGACCAGGAGTTGAACCCGCGACGAGGACTAAGGCCTCCAAACGTGGGGCGTGCTAACCCCCTGCGCCACCACAGCAGTTAGTTTCAGTTAGTTTTCAGAGTGAGCTTGCTAGTTTTTATTAGTTAAATTATGCCATAACAGGAGGCATACTTACTTGTTACTTTCCACACAAGTAACTGGCTTGTGTGGAAAATACAAAATCAATTTAGCTTCAGTTCAAAAGGCTAATAAATAAATTCATAAGCATGAAAATGAAGGAGCAGAAGACAAAGTTAAATCCATCACAGTTAATCCTGTAAACATTCAAAATCTGCTCCTTCATTTTAACAACTCGGATCTGTTTCACTCTGGTAGTTTATTCACGTTTTCCCATCAAATTTTTTTACAACTTGTACCATAAATTAAAGTTTGATTTGCTCTTCGTGTGATTGTTTCCTCATGTGTGCAGGAGTGACAGTCTTGGAACAGAAAGTCCGACTCCATCAGAGAAAAGCAGCAGAACAAAAATGTCAGACGGCAAAGGAGCGTCTCTGACGACTATATAAGGACAACCTATTAATAGTCCCTCGTGAGCAGGAAGTAGCTCATGGAGTTTGTTATTTATTCTCCAGATGAATAAGAGGCCAGAATCTTATGATGTTGACAGGTGAAGGTCTGCCTTCTTTCTCCGTATTGTTTCTGATTTATCATTTCAGAGAAGGCCGCCGTCACTTTAGGTTCCTATAAACTCCACAATCAGGAGAACATCTGGTTTTAAAACAGAAGCACAAAACTTTTTCCACTTCACACACACTCACTAACTCATCTCTTTTACAAACCCTGCTGGCATTTCACTGTTAATAAAACCCGACATGTGACAGAAGCTCAGCAAACACCTTAATATGGGTAACAAAACTTTATTTACTGCCTGAAGGAAGAAAGGATGAAACAGGGACGAGAATAAATCAGACAAAACTGTAATTCCTTATAGCCCAGATGGTGGTGTTGATGCTTCAGTGTTTAAATACAAGCAGCATAAAAAACCCTTAAAGTGCTTCAGAAGCAGGAGGATTTATTTCCCTAAAAGTCTTTAATCAGAGAAAATAGACTGGAAGAAAAAACAGATGAGTCCCAGATTGATATACACTGCAAAACACCAACTCATACAAAGTATTTTTGGTCTAGTTTCTAGTGGAAACATTGTAATACACTTGAAATATGACAAAACTAACTTATGAGTAACTTTTCACAAAGATTTAGCAGCATGTTTAGAGTCAATAATTCTTCAATATTGACAAAAAGTTCTAGTTCCACATGCAGATTATGTCACTGTTAAATCTAATATAACTAAAGCAGAGTTATCACTAATGAGTGAATTTCTACCCATAAATAAAAACTAAATATTACACATTATTATGTGTCTTTAATGAGCCAAATTCATGCAAATGTGAGCGCAACACCCCCTGCTGCACGCAGGATTACTAACAAGAGAAAAACTGAGATATGGTTTTCCAATTATCTTTTTCTACAGAACAAACAATTCACAGCTTTTATCTATAAATAAGGTTGTAAATATCTCAGATCAGAAAAATATGATCGAATTTGCAGAACAAACAGAACCAGAACACAGAGAATAAAACATTTCTTCTCAGCTACAGCAATTAAAGAGACCTGCTTGATCCTTTAAAAACATCTTACAGCCTTCAGTCAGAAATCTGGGCTTCAGTTTAATGTCGCCAAACACATTTCAGGCTTTTTTCTCATTAATAATCTTAGATTTCCTTCCTGAACACCTGAAGTTGCTTAAATAAGTGATGCATTGTTTTTAGTTTTTTAAAGGACAAAGTGATTTAAAGTGAGACTGAAGCCCAGAGGAACTTTTCATCAAGTTAATTGCATCCACAGTTAAAGTGCTTTCAAAGTGTCAAACAACTAAAATGAAAGTGTCAAACTTGAGGTTCGGGGGCCAAACCCGGCCCGCCATAACTTTTTATGTGGCCCTCACTTAAACAAAACCTTCAAAAATAACAGCTGTGTTCTTAAATATTTATCAAATCAAAACCATTTTTAGCTGTATTCTGCCAAATTATATCAATATGAGAAGATGTTCAATATGGGAATAACTGATTGAAAGCAAATTCAACTATTTATAAATATTTTAATAGAATAGAAACAAGCCTAATTGCTCTGCACAGGGGAAATTCAAGCGTAGCAGCGGCAACAGGCAGAAAGGTTCACACAAAAACGTTCTTCGTGTTAGAAACAATATAAATATATATAAAAAGATTAACAAGATCAATACATGATCAATACTTTCTGCTACAACTGACCCTTTGAGGACATTCATGATATTAATGTGAAACAAAATGAAAATGAGTTTGACACACCTGAACTAAAAGAAGAAAAAATAAATAAAATATAAAAATCAACAAAAGTAGAACAACAAGCACTCTATAAACACTCTAGTTATAAGAGAAACCTGCATTTCCATTAACTTTATAACATTTTCAATATCAGTTTGCTTAATTGAAACATGCTTATTTTTTTAAAAAACACGTTTTTCAATAAAATTGTTTTCGTGCTGGACTGAGGTGTTTTTAACAAAACTGCAATGGAAACACTTTTTTCGCATCATGCAATCAACAAAGAGTACTAGTTAAAAAAATATCTTGTTTTATGTGAAATAATCTGCCAGTGGAAATAAATGTTTTAATCAATATTAAGGAATTATTGTCTTAAAACAATGATTCCTTCTGTAGCTTCCATAGCCAGCTGAAAAGTTACTCTTAAGTTAAGTTTGTCTTATTTCAAGTTGTACTGAGATGTTTTCAATAGAAACTGGATAAAAATACTTGATGAGATTTTGTGTTTTTGCAGTGAAATAGTAAAACAAAACCAGCTGAATGATCCAAACTTTCAATAATTTTCTGCTGTGTGAAGCTCAAGCTGCAGAGATGCACTTGTTTAAAAACAACAGGAAATGTAAGTTTCTGCCTGAGAAATCACTTATTTCCAGTCTGCTAAGTATTTAGACCCTAACTTGGAACCAGCAGGCTCAAGAAGATGAGCTTCTTAAAAGGAAAGCTGCTTCACTTTCAGGCTTTTCATCTGTGCTGTGAAGTAAAACGACATGCGAGTGAGGCAGAGAGCGCAGGCCTTAAATGGAAACGAGGGAGAGGAGCTCCCAGCCTCCATCTTCATCCCCCTCCAACCTCAACACCGCCATCCTTCCTGAGGGGAAAACTCTGCACAGGAATGAGAGTCTCCGCAGATCCGACAAGCTCAGACCTTCAGGGAGGTGTCCAGGATAAAAATACTCTGAAAATATTTCACTTATCCTCCATTCAGTTCATAAATGAACCTTCACATAAATCAAACTGTTTTTTTTCCCCAGATGTTCTTGCAGTTGCAGGAATAATAACGATTTATGAATAGTGATGGTTTAATGTCTCTAAATTGTTCAGACTGTTATATTTGTATTTACTGAGAGCAAACAATTTCAGCAGGGCGTTGTAAACAGCCATATCACAGCCATAAAAGGACTGCAGAAGAAGAGTTCAGCTCTGAAGGCACACAAGAATGTGACGCAATCAGTCATTTTACAAGCCCTGCAGGGAGAAACACAACACTTATTATGGAACTGATGCAACAATTTCAGGAGCCAGATTCAATTTGAAAACTAAGAATAAATGCAGGTGGTTAATGGTGGCCTATTATGCTTTTTATGCAAGTATAAACATGTTCATTAACATTTCTTTGCACAAAATCATTCTTCGATAATGAGGTTTTGCTCAGTTCTGCCTATTTTGAGCTCCAGTTTTAGGGCCTCGGTCCCTTTATAACCAAATAATCTGCTCCTGGCCACGCCCCCAAACTCAATGTCAACACTCGCAAGTGCAAATGGCTGCAAACAGATGCGCAATTATACAACAGTACATCTTTGAAAAGCATTAGTAGAGCCTCCTGCACAACCAACAACAGTGCAACTAGAGGTTTCTGGATGGTATGTCAACAACAAAACTCTTGTCTTTTTCAGCAGCTCCCACCATTGTACAGCTCCCACAGCGGTAAAACCAGCTGACCAAATGTACTGGAGCTCAGCTTGGGTTGCCAGGTAACAGGCTAGGCTTCTGGAGTTGCTAGGTAACAGTGCAGCGATGTTACATCCCTGAGGTTTTTGAAATGGCTCATTTTCCAGACACCAAAAAACATTTACTTATTGGCTGGATGTTATTTTTTTAAGTGCTTGGGATATTTTTTAAGCAGAAGAAAACCCAAATAAAACAGATAAATAAAACAAAATAGCAGTTTTTTTGTTTTTGCTGATAAATGAACTGCAGGTTGTATTTTATGAAATTAAAATAGTTTGATATCTTAAACATAGAAAAAGGGAAAAAAAAGCACAAACAAGAACAACAACAAAATGTGTAAGGGGCTGATTTCTTTTTACAGTACTGTACATTTATGAAGGTCTTGTATTGATTTCTAATATGAATTAATCTCCTTCAATTAAAGCTCATGTTGCAAATGACAAAGCTTAAAATTTTTAAACTTTGCAGGATTTTGCTGCAGGTAGGAAGAGATTCCTGGTGACAAAGCTGCAGTTTTATACAATCTGTCATTTCTAATGTTTCTCTCCACATCAGAGCCCAGCTGAAATAACAGCAGAGGCGTCGCCTTTAGTTTACATAATGACGGTTCCATCCGCTGACCTGCTGAGACCAAATCAGTGATTCCTCAGATGGGAACACCAGGCCTGTATTTCAGACCAGAACTGGTTCCCACCATCTAACGCTGGAAAATCTGTAAACAACATCAGTTTTATGGGGAATTAGGCCAATTTAAAATTAATCAAATAGAGCAGGAGTGATATAAACAGATTGAAATGAGCTGGCAGCGACTGATCCATGATGTCATCAACTATTTTAGAAAAACTTGCAAACAAATTAAACTTTACGGAACTTCATACACGTCTCATTTCTACGGCAGAGTATTAGGGCCATGTGAAGAAAAAAAATGAGAAGAAGGTTTTAGCATTGCATGCTTAAAGTTACACAAAAATAAAGTTGAAATAATGAGCAGAAAGTTGTAATTATATGAGAATAAAGTCATTATTAGAATAAAGTCTCACAAGAGGAAAGTCGAAATAATACGAGATTAAAATTACAATATTTTGAGGATAGTCATAGTACTATGAGAATAAAGTCATAAAAGAATAAAGTTGAAATATTATAAGAATAGTTGTAATAATATGAAAATATTATTTTGAGAAAAAGTAATTATACTATGACTTTATTCTTGTATTATTTCTACTTTATTCATGTAATTTTATTATTTTATTTTCTTAGCTTTGCCCTAATACTCCGTCTTACATCCCAGCTTTAAATCCTCTGTTGTTCTTCTGACTTTAATGTTTTAATTATCTTCTCTGGGTTCAGTTTCAGTTTTTCTCTCTCCGTGTTTTCCCAAACGGATCGTATCATCGGATCAGATCCTGCAGAGTGTAGATTTCTGGACGTCGCTTTGATGAGAAAAACTCTGCTAACTGACTCAGGATTTAATGCAATAACCCCACAGAGTCAGGTTTTATGTGTCGGTTTCTGTTCTGTGGAACAACAGAGAACGATGTTGCGTTTTATCATCTGGTTATTGGTTCCAGCTGCAGCGGCGAATCGGACACTTAGGAATGCACACGTGCTCAGATGCACATCAAGCAGAAGGATTTAGAGTCAGATCATAAAGATAAGAGCAGATTTTCCACTGAGGCTGCAGACAGAAAACAGAAAACGTCATAAAACGCTTGTGCAACACATGTTTAACTGATGCCGTGTGATGGAGAAACTGACTCCATGAAGCTTTAAACAGGACAAATCGGAGCTATTAGTTTAAAACAGAAAGATTTTCATCATGGATACATGTTCACGTCTCACTGAGTCACATTTGTTTTCTTACAACATCAAAAACCTAAATCTAAGTAAGATTAAATATCTTAGATTAAGGGGAATTATGCTTTTTTTCTTTTCTGAAAAGATCATTTTTCTCACAGAGAGGCTTTTATGTTAGAACTTTTCCCTCATTTTAAGTGTTTTGTCAAGATATTAAAGCTTGATGTTAAGAAAATACCACTTATTATGAGTAAATGTGTGAAAGAAGCTAAAATATCAATAATTACAAAACAAATTTCACGTCTAGAACTTATTTTCAAAGTAAAAAAAAAATCTTATTTTAAGCACAAAAAAAGAAAAATCACTTAACTAAATCTCTTCAGATAATTAAAACAGAAGTTGTTGACAAATAGTATTCTGACTCTCCTAGTGCTGCACACTGTTAAAATTGCATATTTAAAAAAATATTTAAATGTTGTTCCTCTGATATACAGAACAATAATACCCAAAATGTTGCAAGTATTTTGGATCTTTACCTGGAATTTTGATCTAGACATCAAAATTGTCACACTAGCGAGACAAACGAGATTATTTTACAAATAACTTTGAAATATTTGACAATTTTCCAAATGCATATGAAGTTATTTTGTATTATCAATAGCCATATAAAGCTTTAAGTTCAGACCAAATGTCCACAAATGGTTGTCATGCGGTGTGAGACTATAATGTACATTTTGAACAGGCAATTATTTGGACAATCTGAGGATGAAACTAGAACTGGAGAGTTTTGAATTGTCATGAGAAGAGATCTGTTATTTTGTATTATTTTTAGTCAAAAAACTATAAATCTGACACCACCTGTAGTGGTCAATGTTTGGTGTGATATTATTTAAATCAAATTTTAATATTTCTTACAGAATTTTTACTTTTCACTAATTCTTAAAAATTATTGCTTCTACGTGGCTAATTATGAGCTAGCTGCAGGCTAGATGTTCCTAGCTTGCTAATAAATTAGCTTTAATGAAAATGTCATATGTTGTGTCATAATGTTAGAGAAATGTTGAATGCAGACCCTGTGAGGAGAAAAAACCCAGTATTCATATATTTCTTTCTTACTTTAAAGCATCTGACTCTTTCCCTACACTGCAAAAACAGAAAATCTTACTAGTATTAGTATTTTTATCGAGTTTGTAGTGCAAATATCTTAATACACTTGTGATAAGGCAAAACTAACTTACACAAGTAATTTTTCAGTGAGATATAAGAGCTTGTTTTAAGTCTATAATTTCTTAACATTGATAAAAAGTTCTAGTTTCACTGGCAGATTATTTTACTTATGGGAAAAAGTCTTGTTATAAATGGAACTAGTACTTTTTGGTTTTCTCCTGTCTCACTGAAACATTACCTGCAAGTTAGTTTTGTCTTATTTCAAGTATAGCCAGATGTTTCTCCTAGAAACTGGACTAAAATACTTTGTAAGATTTGGTGTTTTTTGCAGTGTGAGGCTGAGATCAGGAGAGAGATGTTCCAATATTCAGAGGACGTCCACCGTTTACTGCAACGGAGCTCTGAACAATAATCTGACAGTGATTTACGAACTGATGTTTCCAACGATACACAGAGTCGCTTTAAAATAGAAATCTCCCGCTGCGTGTGTGTGTGTGTGTGCGTAGGCGTGCGTGTGTGTGTGTGGGAACCAGTAATCCCAGTCTGTAGCTCCTTATTGGGACAAAAGGAAAGAGGCTGGCGCGGCTGCATATTTTGGAAACTCACTCTCTGAGGTCGGAGCTGCCTTCTTAGACTTCTTGTCTGTCGGAGAGTTTTCTGGTGGATCTGGAGGAGGACACACACACACACGCACACACACACACACACACACACACAGAGGAGACTTTAAACGCAGGACAAACAGCTTCACTCAGTGTCACAGTTTACATTCTAGGAGTTTTGGTTGGAAACCTCTCAGAATGAGGCAATAACAGCTGCAGAGCCTAAAATCAACAGTTAGTATAAGAAGTGAGAGTCGATTCTGATGATTCAAATGAGCTGAAGCAGAGTTGATGGACTCAGACCTGAACCTTGAGAGCAACACAAAGACGGTTAGAAAGTCGGGCTTCTATCACTTGAAGAACATTTCCAGGATTAAAGAACTAATGTCACAGCAAGATCTAGAGAAACTCATCCACGCGTTTATCTTTAGTTGCATTAATTACTGCAACATGTGTGGTTTGGATTTAATTTCTTATTTAATGGAAACACTGCAATTGCAAAATTGTGTTTATTCCATTTTAACAGAATACGATCCATCCTGAGCCGATTTGTTAACTGGTAAATATCATTCTGACGATTCTGTTACATCTTCACAGAAAAAAAAAAGAAAAATCTGAGAAGAAGAGCATCCAGCTGTTTTTTTCTTTACTTCTTCTCCAGCAAACCAAACTGCTGATGTCCAACTCTTCATGTAATGAAGAAGCAGCTGATTTCCAGTCAGCAGTTTCCTTCTTCCCAGTAACCGTTTGTGATAAATGCTGTTTGTTTGTGTTCATTTGTTCTAATTACAGGAAGCTGCAAACAAACGGAGGCTCCTGAGGAATCAGGGAGGAGACCTGAGGTTCCTGAACTGATCTCTCTCCAAACCTGCAGCTCCTTTCACAGACTCAGGTGTTTATATTAATTTGTTAATTTTAGCAAAAAATGCTCATTATTGCAGATTAATCTTCGTTTTCATTTTAAGTCGATGCTGGAAAACGCAACTTCTTAAAGGCCTTTCACTAAATCTTTATGTTTACTCCCTCGCATGTTCTCTGCTCAGTCTATGGGTTGCGAAAAAACATAAAATGATTCCTACAGGAAAGAAAACTAAATGAAACCAATGATTTTCTACTATCAGTGTTTGTTGTACTGAATAAAAAGAAAACTTTACCCTTAATGGAGGGATGAAAACCCCTCTAAGGATGCGTTCACACAGCAGGTCTGGGTGCACAATTCAGATTTTCTGCTGAAATAAGATCTTTTTTTGCATGCTATAATTAAACATGACCGTAATCAGACTTCTGTGTGAACAATTTACGACCTCAAAGCGACCAGCATGTGCAGAAGAAGAATGTTGATGTCACACAGCAAAACTCTTTTTATGGAAGTAATAATGGATATCGCAGCTTATGGATCAATTTTAAAGTTTATTCAGCAACAAGAGCCGAGAGTATAGTCACAAGATCGTAAGAACACGAAGGAAGATAAGAAAAAGAAAACAACTAATAGGATCAGCGGCTCAACTTCTGCAGAGAGTCTGTTTGGATATGTAGTCGGAACCAAAAGTGGTGGGATTGTGATGTGATGCGCTTCACTAACAGATTGCTTTCTAAAAGTGAATAATTATAATTTCCTTCGCATCCTAATTTAAACCGTCTGACTCTTTCTGGTGCAAAATGTTGACTCATGTCTTGCATCCATGACATAAAAGCCAGATAAAATTAGACATCACCGTTCTGAAGCTTTGAAAACAACTGGATACAAATCCAATTTAAACCCACATGTGGATGGTCACAGGTTGGATTTTTTTGGAGTGAAAAGATCGGAATCGGGCCGCTCAAACTGTAGTGAAAACGTGAATTTGGATCATTTACCTGGTGTGTGAACATAACCTAAGGGGCTACTTTGTGTCTGAACAATTCCCTTTAAACCACTAAAACCAGAGTTTATCTATTTTAAGTCTCGGGTCTCACTTATAGCTAAAGGTGTGAGAGACGATGAGGTTCTTACCGTCGACTAGAACCATACAGGAACACTCCGCTCTGCCGGCCGAGTGCTCAGCTCTGCATTTGTACTGGCCTTCGTCCTCCGGCAAAGCTTTGTCGATGGTCAGAGAGCAGAGGCCGCCTGAAAAACACGACGGAAAACATTTATCACCCAGAACACTGAGGATTAACTAACCAGCTGGATTTACAGCATAGAGATACAAATCCAGCCCTTATTTGACCAGATTCCAGTGACCTTGATCAACAGTCTTCCAGATTTTCTGGAGATCTTTCAGAGTTTTTCCTTTGACCAATAAAAATCCAGCAATAAAAAGTCTCTTAAACATAAACTCAGCATTGAGCAGATACTCAGCTCTCAGGTGATCGTTATACGGTTTAATTTATACTCCAGATTTCCAATTTACTTGTTTTGAGGAAAAACAACAGAATTTTGTGTTCATGACAGCATGAACCTGCTGTCATGTTCATGCATTTAAAAATAAAAGTCACACAGACATATTTTTAGACTTTTGCCAACAGCAAAGGGATAAATCCCCAGCAGGATTGGATTCTAGATCATGAAAGGATTTGCTTTAATAAATCAATGTCACTATTTATTCATTTTCAGACTGTGGAAAATAAAGGGGACAGAATGTTATAAAAGAGCAAATAATAAACTGGCTGTAAATTTTTAAGTTAAATTTATAATAAAATTAAAACTTATTTCTTCACACTCCAGTTGTTGCAGATACTTTTTATCTTGTGGAAGAAAATCCAATTAGTTCACATATTGAAGAAAAAATATAAATCTGTTTTTGGGTCAGTTTGTGAATAAAGCAAATCCAGAAAGTCATAATGAAAAAAACAAAAACAAAACACAAAACCTTACCACGTATTTTGTCTAGTTTCTAGTGAACATTTTTTAGTACACTTGAATTAAGATAAAAGATCTTAAAAGTCTTGTTTCAGCAAAGTAAATAAGTGTGTTTTAGTTCAATAACGCTTGAATATAAATGCAAAAACATATTAGTTACACTTTTCCACTTTAAACAGGAAAAATGTCTTGTTATATGTGGAAATAATATTTATTTTTCTCCTACTGAGTCTGAGCGTCGTCCCAACAGAAACAAACCATTAAATCAGCAGGAAAATTCAAACCTCAAACATTTTGTGATGCAAAACAAATGAATGCTTTGATGTTTCACCACACAACATCTGAGAGTTATTAATACTGCTGCGCATGTTGAAACAGTTTCACTATTACAACAGGAAATCTACTGCCTGATTCGGATTACTAAACACATTAGCATTTAAAAAACAATCTAGTAAATCAGTTGTGTCCAATTTACAAATAAATTATAGGAATTGTTTGGAGCCCTCGGTCTAAACTTGCCGCTATTTTACATACTAAAATCCACTGTCTTATAAAAGAGTCACATTCTAGTTATTTAATACTGGTTTTAGTTTGTGTATATTTTTTTTATTTCTTTTTTCCCTTTTCCATTATCCTGTTTTTCATTCTAATCATTGTAATCTCTTTGTAATGAAATTGGCATTACATTGTGACTACATATAAAATTGTGAATCAATAAAGATAAAATAAAAAGACAACAATAACAAAAAAATACATTTTACACACTTTGAAGGCTGATTGATATACTGAATTTAATACGTCAAGTTTTATTCCAACTGAGACTTCTTAAATAATCATATAGAGGTTACAGAATATGAATTTGTATGGTAGCCTTTAGCAAAATATAACAAAAATTATGAGAAGTTTCTAAATGCTACATTGGTTCATGTGCCTGGCATCAGTCAGGAAAACTGTCATGCATGAATAATGTTCATAATGAATAATGAACATTTTTTTCACTGTTATTCTAACAGTGAAACTAAACAGCCTGACAAGAGTTTTCTGAACCAGAGATCTCACATGTTGTTTATGAAGGAAAATAGTTCTGCTTTAAGGGATGACAACTCAACTCGACTTTTTCTGCTGAGTCAGTTTGGTCAAGAGGTTTCAGGTCATCTGTGTTAAAATGTCTTAATTTTGTGGATGCCACTGTCTGACTGATAAACTTAAAGGAGCAGAAGGACAAATGGGAAACTCAGCAGGTTACACAACTGAGGATGGCAGAGAGAAAAGTCAGTTTTTAGATCAGATTTCACCATAATCACACAACCACAAACACTCCATTAATTACTACTTGTCCTTTCATATCATACAAGATGATCTGTTGAGATCATGAGCCATCTGAGACTTCAGATCATGCAGCTGGAGTTGCAGAACCAAAACGGGGGTGGCCTAAAACTCGCATCATTCATCTGTGAACATGCAGACATGTTAAAAGTCTCTTAGTGCTTTTACACCGGATAGTCCAAGAGTCTCGATTCGATTGGGGACCAAAGTTACATTTCTTAAATTTTGAGCTGCTGTGGTTCACTTTCACGCTGCACTGAGTCAAACAAACCAAACCCTTTGAGTGACCTGTTCCCCCCTGGACCAAGAACCACTGAAGGAAATGAAGTAAAAACGTTTGAAGACACCGAGTTCAACTTTCTTCTTCACAAAATGAAAACAAAAATGGAGTAGCATCAAATTTTAGTCATTGCAGGATTTCTCTTTTGTCTGTGCTAAAAGACTTTGAGTCATTTCTCTCACTAGACTCTTGTGTTTGTTTTGATTGTATTTACCCAGAATGCCTTGTGCTGTAGTTTGCTTCCTGCTTTTGGAATGGTCTCCGATCCACTTGGAGGAGCAGAGTTCACCTTTTTCACTGCAAAAACAAAATCTTACCCAGTAGTTTTGGTCTGGTTTCTAGTGCAAATATCTTATTAGTGGAAATACAACAAACCTCTTATAAGAAAGTTTTCAGCAAGTTATTGGTGCTTGTTTTAAGTCAATAATTCTTTAACATTGATGAAAGAGTACTTGTTCCATTGGCAGATTATTTCACTTATAGCATGTGAAAAATGTTATAAGTGTTATAAATGTGTAATGTTTTAGAAGTGAAATAGTCTGCCAACAGAACAAGTACTTTTTAATCATTATTAAGGAATTATTGACTAAAACAAGCTCCTATATCTTCAGAAATGTAACTTAAAAATTCATTTTGTTTTATTTCAAGTGTACCAAGATATCTGCACTAGAAACTAATACTTGGTAAGATTTTGTGTTTTTGAAGTGTTGATCCACATCAGAGTTTGATTATGCATTTACATATTTCAAATCAAATCAGACTTTCAAGGCAAATGAACTGGGGTTTAATTAAAGCGGACTAAACAGATCTGGTGTGAACGCAGCCTAAAATACAAGCAGATCAGACACACTGAGCGCTCTTTGGACACAACTTCTCATCTTCAAGATATCTGAATGCAACAGCTATCCACATACTGAATAAAAATACCAAATTAAAGTTGTAACATCACAGAATAAACAGGGTAGAGCAGCTGTAACATGTCATGCATGTACAGTCACTGCCAATGAATTTATATTACTGTAACTGTTCATGTTCTGATTGTGACAGCTGGTGAATTATATGCGTCAATCAAGGGCAATAAATCAGAGTCAAACAGGTGCAAATATGAATGTGTTGCAAAAGAAGGCAGCTGAGGAATGGCATGTGACTTAGAGGGATTCAGATTTATTTACTGATGAAGTGAGAGATCTCAGACTCGGTATTTATGTGTCAATAATATCAGGTGTTTATGTCACTTTGGAATCTGCAAAAGTCAAGAAGCATTTTTTTCTATGCAGTATTGTTTCCAGAATTTGTACCAGAATAGGACTTTTTGTTCATAGAGTAGTGGTTATGCAATAATCAATGCATAACTGCAAAGAGTGTCAGCAAATCATAAAATCCATAAATGTTCTCAGCCACAGATGAAATAAGAGATTTCTGACAATAATCGGAGTAACGCAAGTAATAATTATACTTGCGTTTAAAGCACAGCAGCACAGAGAGCGATGGAGTAAATTCATCTCGTGGTTTAAAACCAGAATGTTCAGATGTTGTTTGTTCTGGAGCTGCTGACATCAGTTCCCTGCTGCAAATAACAGCAACAACACATCACTGCGTGTTTGAGGCTGCTGTGACCTCTGACCTTCAACAAGGACCACCTCAATGTATGCCTGCAGAGCTGGAACAGAGACTGTCCTGAAGGCTAAAATAACATGCTGAAGGATTACTCCACACACACACACACGCACACACACGTTCATAAACACACACACACTGGGAGTCCCAGGCATTCGTAAACACACGCGTGTTCAAGCAGATCTAACTGCAAATCTCTACTGTGGCGGCAAAGTTTCTATCCGTGTGAGAAATTCTGCTCAGTTTATATCTGTGTGGAGGTTATTAGAGGATTTTATTTTTAAATTGATACAAATCGATTCAATTAAGTGCAAATATATAAAATCAATTCAAATTTATAGCAATTGAATGTAATCATTTAGTCACATTTTGATCAAACGTATTGATAGAGATAATCCATTGATCATTTAAGTTAATCAACTGCTAAAACTTTTTTCTGTCTCAGGAAGTTTATCCAGTTGATTTCAATAATTTACTGTGTGGTGATCATGTGGTGACAGTAGAAATGAACAATTCCCTTTAAACACAATGAAAGTGCTAGCAGAAGCTAGCTCAGTGTGGCGACTTATTTTATGATTGTGGATGTAGCTGTGATGCAATTTGGTCAATAAATGTTTTAAATGTGCCATATAAATAAATGTGAGGCTTCATAACTGCAGTAACAGTGACTTGGTTCAACTTTCTTTAAGGCACTTTGAATCATCTGATCAACATCTGGGCCAGTTAAACAATCTGGACTCCAGATTTCAGACATCTGAGAACTTATTTTGATTTGGGTCCATTTGTTTTTGGCAGGTTTATAAGGTTTTCCTGGTTCTTGCATTAAACATGCAGTAAAAAGCTAAAGTGATCTGAGTCACGCCAGACCCGTTTACTTTGCTTTAATGAAACTCCAGTTCATCTAGAATCTCCGGTTCATTTGTGAAAATGGAATCGAACTGTGATATGAACCAGGACAGCAAACTGTGGTTCACCTACAAACTTCAGTCTCGGTTCGGTTGAATTGAGCTCTGGTGCGGTTTGAATGCATATGTGAACACCAGCGGACCAGAGACCGCTCCAAATGAAGGAAGAGGACTACAGAGCAGGGCATTCTGGGTAAATGTAACCAAAAGAAACTTGTGACTTTCTCTCTTTCTCATCCACAAACTCCAAAGTTTCTTCACTTATTAAAAAAACTGAAGGAGCAGAAAATTTCTCTCCAACACTGGAAGAAGCTGAAGCTCTGAACATGCAGCAGATCTCAAACAGCGTCTGATTCAGAGATTCAGCAGGACAGATGATACAAAACTGTTTTTTAAATTTATTTTGTGCATTCCCACTCAGCATGTCACTGCATATGAAGCTTTTAAACAGCCATTGTTTCAAAACGGATCAAAATTTCTGTCATATAATTCCTTCAGTTTAAAGTAATTTTAATGAGATGCTAGAAAAGCAACAAAGTAACTAGATCAGTTTTATTTATCAGCTGCTTGGAGCACAAAGTACACACTGCTGATCAGCTGGCTGAACAAAAACCAATATTTTCCTAATAGGCAGTGCCGCTGTTGGAAAAACAGAGGAATCTGTCACGTTTCTTCCTAACTGAGGATGACTAAAAATAGATCAGTACCAAGAGGAGAAGCTAGGTGGCGCTGTGGAGCGTTAGTGTAGAAGTTGATTTAGAAAATAAGAGATGGTAATCGCACAAAGCTGGAATATATGGAAGAGGATTAGGGTGACAAAAAATAAAAAAGGAGGAATTCTGACTTTAATCTCAATTCCGATGTTTTTCTCAATTTTGACTAATCTGCTAAGATCAAAAATCTGATTTCTGAGAAAAAAACTTTTCTTTTTTGTTTTTTAGTGGCAGCATAATCCAGATTCCAGCATAATCTAGCACAACACTGACTTTTCTAAACTACAAAAATATTTTTTTCATTGAAATTAGTCCAGAAAAAAAGAAAACAGTGCCATTGCTGGAATCATATAAACCAGCTCTATGTTTATAGTTTATTAATGAAAAAGTTAGAGTCATGTTGTCATTTGTGATGTGGAGCTACAGGTTGACCCTTCGCCGTGTGTCAGGGGCCAGTCTGGATGTAAACAGAGCCGCTGCAACCTGCAGGAATGACGAATGTGGAGGCCTGGAGTACAGTTAATGCTGCGTGTGTAAAGTGATCTTTCCCATCTGAAATAGCCACAATACTTGGTGGTCTCACATCACATCCTGCATCTCTACGCTCTTTTGTTTCACATCTGCGATCTATTAATAGAGTCTGAATCCTTTGAGCTTCATCGGCAGCTGCTCTTGCTCCTCTTCCTCCTCCATCAGCATGGCTCACACCAACTTCTAACAAACAAGCCCTCCGTCTCGGCGTTGATTTCTAATTTCATTTCTGAAAGTGTGTGTGTGAACTCTGACCTTCGTTGGCGAGGATGATGAACTTGGACGGTTTGACGGTTTTCCCGTCCAGCGTCCAAGTGACGGTGACATCAGCAGCTGCGGCGGAGGCGAGGCGACACTCCAGCCGGAGCCGCTGACCGTCCAGCACCGTCACGTCCTTCAGCTTCTCCACGAACTCCGGCGCCGTCCCTCCTCCGCCACCTCCCTTTCCTCCCTCGCTCTTCTGGTCATGAAGCCCTCCATCCACGCAGTTGTTCACCTTCTCTCCGTTCTTCTCAGGGGTTGCCGCCGGAGTCGTCTTCTTCTTGTTGGTGAGGACGGAGCGCAAGTCTCCAGCGTTCTTCGGAGGAGTTTCGGCCGGCTTGTTGCCGTTGCTGCCAGCGGCGCCCTTCTTCCCCAGGACGCTCCGGAAGTCCACCTGCTGCGGGGAGTTCGCCTTCTCCTCCGCCTTGCCTTTGACGCCCCGGAGGTTGGCCTTAAAATCCATCTTCTGGGTGTCGGTGTCACCGTCGGGGGGCAAAGCTCGGCGTCCCAGCAGCGAGCGAAAGTCCAGCTGCTGCGCCTCCCTCTGTCGCAGCTCCTCTTCACCGCGCTCCCTCGTTTCCACGCTGCGCTTGAGGAGTCCTCGGGGATCTTCCTCCTTCTTCTTCTTCTCCTCCTCACCAGCCTCCTGCCTCTGCAGACTGACCCTCCTGCTTTCTCCTCCTCCTCCTCCTGGTCTTCCTCTGGCTGCTGCGGTCCTGCAGAAACAAGCGCAAAGAGAGATGGAGTGAAGTAGAGAGAATAAACAACGCCGAGGCTCCGCCCACTTTGGAGTCAGGAAAAAGGAGGATGAGGAGTTCAACTCAAACTGCTTGTTACATCACAGGTGACTCAGCTTTCCTTTTATGGGCATGAATGAACTGATCTTCATCGGGCCCATTTCATGACTGGGACTCCTCTTCACCTCGTTCTGCTCTGTCCTTGTGTTGGAGCTGCAGCTGGTTGCTTGCAGAGATCAGAGGATCCATGTGGAGGAAATGCTGGCTCTGATTGGTTGGGCTGATACGCTCAGATTAGAGAAGCTTTGGGAATTGTTGGATATGAAACAGGCGGATTGATGGGAACAGAGGGAGGGCTGGGAGTGGGACGGGTGAATGAAAACAGAAATGTGAATGTAAAGAACTGACTGAGGAGAATCACATCTGACAGTTCAGGTCATGCTGGATGCAGTAAAAAACAAGCCAACTGTATTAAAGGTGACCTATCATGCTTCATTGTACAAGATAGGAGAAGTCTGGGCTGTACAAAACATTTCAATTACATTTTTTGCTCAAAATCATTTTTATTTAATGAGATTTTAGTCTCTATTTTGAGCTCCTTTCAGAAATAGCCTTTTCTGGGGCGCATTGTCACTTTAAACCCAAATAAGCTGCAGACCACGCCCCCCCACCTCAACATTTACACTCACATATTAAACTGCTGCAAACAGATGCAAAATTATTCAACCGTACATCTTTGAAAAGCAGACGTGGAGCCTCCTGCACAACCAACAAGCGGCGTATGGTTTCTGAACAGTGTCTGCAAGATCACAACATCTTAAAAAGTATTTTCAACTAAATTCTAGTGGAAATATCTCAGTACACTTGAAATAAAAAATGAAAATTTACTTACAAGTAACTTTTCAGCAAGATATAGGAGCTTGTTTTAATTCACAAATTCTTGAATATTGATAAAATGTACTAGTTCCACTGGCAGATTATTTCACTTATAATATAGAAAAATGTCTTGTAAGCAAAAATATCTGCCGGTGGATCTATATTTTGCTCAAAAGCTACTTGCAAGTCAATTTTGTCTCATTTCAAGTGAACTAAGATATTTGCACTAGAAAGTAGAATAAAAATACTACGTCAGAGTTAGTTTTTGCAGTGCAAGTCAACAACAAAACATTTGTGTTTTCCAGCAGGTTTTCTAAGCCGTTTATATGAGCAGTTGAGACCCAAATAGAAATACAAAACTGAGTAAAATGTGAATTTTGCACAGTACATTAATAAACTTTCTTATACTCTGCCTGTCATTTCAGCCTGTTCTGTCACACTGAAATCCTTCATTCATTAAACATCTGTCGTTTTCTGCTTTTCACTCATTCCAGTGGGATGTCTGTGGGAATCGGAGTCCATGGAGACTCCAGCATGACTTCCTCTATAAAACTGTGCAACACCACTGCAATGAATTATAGAGCGAATGCCTAATGACAATCCACATCCACTTTGATTTTTACCTCACCACTGTCTTGCTGTCCTTTACACAGAGAAACTCTGTCTGACCTTCCCTGACCTTCTCCATCAGCAACTTAGGCAGAGATTTCCTCACTCAGCATGAAGCATCACTGCTACTCACTGATCATCGCCTCTCCTCCTAACCAAGCTCCAACACGTCTTTCCCACATATTTTCACCCTTGTTTTTTAAAATGAATTTCTCACTAACTTGCAGTAGTTTCAATATATTCATTGTCTGTTATTGTAAAAATACCAACAGCGAATGAATCTTCTGAGCACAAAACAAACATGACTGCAGGACGGCTGTGACCCGTGGGTTGAGTTGTTCCACTAGCCTCCATGTGTTGTTGTGTTTCCTCTGTTGGGATTTTCCTGCTACATCAGCAAAAAGCTGATGGTGATGGAGACGGATCCTCTTTCAGTCATCAGAGAAGTGTTTAAAGTATGAACAAGCGCTAAACCTCTTCATGCAGCAGCAGCCATTCAAAGCTGTCAAAGTCTCAAGCAGCTTTACAATGTGACAAGTTTTTATTGAATTGCAGATAAGTGATTTTAATTGATTCCTTAATTGCAAAAATGGTGACACAAGATATGTTTATGTCAAATTACATTAGGAGATGATGCACCATCTTTCCTGATTTTGTAATGGTGAAGGTTTTACCTCAAATAAATAAAACCTTCTTTCTACTCCACCTCTATCATCTTTATCATGTCAGAAGTCTGATTTAAAGTCAGATAATTATAATTTCACCATGCTGTATTCACACGTTTCCTCCAATAAAATCAATAACCTAAGTAAAAATGTCATTCAGGTCAGTCACTTGCTGTAGAAAGACTTAAACAGATTTTTAAATAAAATGTATTTTTCCTCTCACCTCCTGTCTCCTTCTTCAGGTTCTCCTTCAGTGACGGACAGTTGAGCCACAGCGCTGCACTCTCCCACTTTATTCCTGACACACAAACACAACATCAGGTACTTTTATTATAAGTAACTATTATACATGTTGTAAAAAAGTGTTCGCCCACTTCCTGATTTGTTATCTTTTTTGTATGTTTTAAGTTACTTTGCTTCACTTTTTTTAAACAAGGTCATTAGAATTTTTCTCCTTTAATAATAAACAACTTAATTTAAAAACTGCATTTTGAGTTTACTTGTTATCTTTGACTAATTTTAAAATCAGAAATTAGGAATGGGCAAACACTTTTTGACATCTCTGCAGTTCTGAAAGAGATTGGAATAGGACTGGATTGATAAATCAGTAAGAAACTGGAAAATGGTTACAAAAATAAAAACTTGTTTATGTGCGTTAGCAACAATTTCTGCCTCATTAACCTTCAGCTGAGGCTTTATGTTGCTGCAGTCGACCAACATGAGGTTTCAGATATTTTAGGATCTAAACACGCCTGTGTGTGTTATATTTGACACATTTTCTCATGACTAAATGAGATGACGGCGGTCAGTCTGCAGTGTGTGATGGGGGTTGACAGATTATGGATATATGGATAGATTCAGGCGGGGGGAGGGCGACTTTAATCCTCCAATCTGAACCGCAGATCATACAGGATTATTCCTTCATGTTTGCTCAGTTTCTGGTTTATTTCCTGCTTGCAGGGTGTTAGTGTGTCACCTCAGGGTGATCAGGAAGTCTCCTTCGTGATGCTTTCTGACCCGTCTGAAACAGAAACACAGACAGTTTGTTCTCCATGTTCTTTCAGAAATGTTTCAGGCTGCAGGTGTAAAACTTTGAGACCTGATGAGCAGCGAGACGACGTCCTCCTTCTGCAGCAGTTCGTAGTCTCCTCCAGAGCTCAGCGCTCGGTTCTGGTCCACTCTGGTCCATGTGTACTGGGGGAACGGGTCTCCGGCGATGGCACAGGACAGCAAGACGTGTTGACCTGTGACGGCGCTCACCGCTTTGGGTTTTGTGATGAACCAGGGCTGGATGCCGTCCTGAGGTTCTGACAAAAATAAAAACAAAAAACTCCTAAAATCTGCAGCCGATTGAATCCGTCAGACATGTCAGCACTTAATCTCTACAACAGAAAATCCAGTGAAAAAATGTCAAAACAAGGGAAGACATGAGGACCTGATAAATAAACTAAACCCTCACTCCTTAGGAGAATAAAAAATGTTTCATTTCTTATGCAAGCGCAGTAGAGATGCTTTCCTAACGCCGCCAGCGATCACTAATTCACCTCTTCACTCTCTACTCCTATAGATGAAATGTGTCATTACTGACACATCTTGATTTTACAGTTTAAGCTGACTTTTCCTTTTCCTGACTAAAATTCTGAGAATTTCTCAAATATTTTTGAGGCTGTTTTTTTGCACTAAACTGCAGATGTTTAATTTGAACCAGTTTGTTTACATAGCACCCATTCGCAATTTTTTTTTAAATCTCTTTCACAAGGCAAACAGGTCAAAAAGTTAAATTGTTAAAATTCAATACATACATTGGATGTTTTCCTGAGTTTAATAAGTGTCAAATGGTAAAAAATTTCCAGAAAGAAAGTTTGATGGCTTTGGAGCAACTTCCTGCTGTGTGAGCTCATGGCGACAGTGGAAACAGATAACTCCCTTTAAACAAGTAGAATAACTATTTATTTTAAAGTGAAACTAACCCCCAAATCAACTGTTTTTTGACAATAAGCCATCTATTTAGGTTATTTAGTCTTTTAGCTTTATTTTTTTAAGCAAATCTTGACATTTTCACCAAAACCCGATCTAGAATTTTTTTCCATATCAGGAACATTACAGATATCAATTTTGGATATCTAGTTATGACTTCATTTCAAATTTATTGACCTTTCATATTTACAGACACATTTTTATTCATCCTCAATCGACCTTCTTCAAATGCGTTGTAACACTGACTGTTACAGGAGACCTTTTTCATCACCATTTACAATAAATTTTAAATTAAACGAGTTACGGCAACATTTAGTTTTCGGATCAATAAAGTAATTGAATTGTTTAAGGTGTTATGTTTAACCTTCCACAGTGAGCCGGGCCTGGGTCTGGTCCTCTCCGTACTGGTTCCAGGCCCGGCAGCTGTAGGCCCCAGTGTCTTCTGGGAAAACCTCCTGGATCAGCAGAGTGTAGCGGTTCTCCTCCCTGAGGAGGTGGAAGTCCTCCGACTCCGACACCTCCTGCCCGTCATGGAGCCACATCACCACAGGAGGAGGCTCACCTGCAGGTCAAAGGTCATCTCAGTCCATCTGAGTCCTCTCTGCAGTGGATCTGTGACTGAATTCTTCATATTTAAAAAAAGAAATACCTCTAGGAGTAATTTATCAACTCAACTCAGGAAAAACTGGATGCAGAATTTAAGTTTAAAATATGCATGAAATACTTTACTTGAATTTTATCCCAAACAGTAAAAACTAAAATTTTATTTTACATAAGATCAACAGGAAAGATTCATCTGTTTTTGGTTTTGATAATGCTGAACGTATAAAATAGTGAAAGTATAATAAAGCTTCTTCCTACACTTTGTGTTTTTGCCATTGGCAGGAATTTAAATATTGTTTATCAATTTCTGCATTAACTTTGTCTTATCAATTAATCACATGATAAATTAAAACAAGCTGAATAATTTTATTTTATTTTTTTCTCTTTCTACCAAAAACTGGACAACAAAAGTTTTCAGTTGGTGTTTTGGTCTCAACTAGATGATTTTTTTAAACACAACTTTGTTTACAGAGTCTTCATAATTAATTTTATTTATTGTTCCTGTCGTTTTGTTTATTTATTTTGGATATTTAAATGTCTTCCAGTTTCTGTGTTAATTAGAATTTAAAGTTTGTCAATATTTGAGAATGTGTTCTTACATTATTAGTTTATTATCATTATATTAATTGAAAATGGTACCAAGATAATACCATAGTTTATCGCAATAACTCAGACAATTTATCCTCCCAGATAAATTTATCATTACAGGCCCACAGATCGCTTCAGAAACCAGCGATAGAAAAGAGATGCAGAGCGATCTGCAAACAGCTTATATGGAGAGAAGTCCCTGTGGAAACTCATTACATAACACACACACACGCCCACCCACACCCACACACACACACACACACACACGGGAGTGATAAGAGGGATGTAACTTCAGACTGCAGAGAAAAACACACATTCACTGCAAAAACATAAAATCTTACCAAGTATTTCTGTTCTAGTTCTTAGTAAACTCAAAATGAGACAAAATTAACTTTCATCAAGATACAGGAGTTTGTTTTATATCAATAATTCCTTAATATTAAAGTGAAAGTACTAATTCCTTTGGCAGATTATTTCACTTATAACTGGGGAAATATGTCTTGTGACAAGTAAAATAATGTTCCAGTCGATAAAATCAATATTAAGGAATTATTTACTTAAACAAGCTCCTATTTCATGCTGAAAAGTGACTTGTAAGATATTTTTGTCTTATTTTAAGTGTATTAAGGTATTTAAACTTGAAACTAGAACTAAAATACTTGGTAAGAGTTGGTGTTTATGCAGTGTTTAAATGCTTTTTAAACTTGATGCCACAGATTGTGATTCTGACTCTAAATAATTTTACTACCGTCCATCTTTCTGCTCAGTAACCTGAACTTTACCTGACCCAAACACCAGGATCTATTTACTGGTTTTATGAGGACAAACGAGATATTTGTCCCAACAACAAGACAAACACAAACAGAGGAAATGAAGAGGCAGGACTACAGTCAATCTGTCTTCATCTCATCTGCACCGTGTCCCTGGAGATCAGACAGGAAATACCACAGCGCACACACACACACACACACACAGAAACACACACCGCTCAGCTCCACCGTCATGGAGACTCTGCTGCCATCCATCACTTTCAGATCGCTTAGACGGCGAATGAAGCGAGGAGCCCGACCTGCTGCTGCGACCTCTGACCTCTCAGACTGCACCATACCTGCAGCACAAAAACACACGAAGAAGAAACAGTCAGAAATCGTCCAACATGACAATCAGCTGATCTATTAGATTGGCAACTTCACTGGAAAAACAAAAACTCTTACCAAGTATTTTTGATCTAGTTTCTAGTGCAGATATCTTAGTGAACTTAAAAAAAGATGAAACTAACGTACAAGTAACTGTTCAGCAACACAGAGGAGTTCGTTTTAAGTCAATCACTCTTTAATATTTGTTCCACTGGCAGATTATTTCACTTTTAACAAGAACTTTTCCCCATCTTATAAGTGAATTTATCTGCCAGTGGAACTAAAAAATGCACGTTTTAATTTTTTACTTTTGTGTAATCAAGTTGCTATGTGTTGCATATTTCTGCCCAGATCCCTCTTGAAAATAAGATCAGGATCTCAAAAGGATTTTTCCTGGTTAAATAAAGGAAAGAAAGAAAGAAAGAAAAGTATTTTTTCATCATTATTAAGTAATTAATATTCCAAAACAAGCTCTTGCTGAAATGTTACTTGTAAGTTAGGTTTGTCTTATTTCAAGTGAACTAAGACATATGCACTCGAAACTAAACCAAAAATACTTGGTAAGATTTTGTGTTTTTGCAGTGCAATCATCTGACCCAAGATGCTGAAGGACACAGAGTACTGGACGCTTCCTTATTGAAATGTTTCCCAACATCACTGCAGCAATACTCCAGCTCCAATGAGTCTGTAAATCTGAATCAGACGTTATTAAAATCAGATGTTTGACTTTAAGGCAGAAGCTCAGGCTGATCCCTGATCTGTTTCCTCCATCATTTGATCACTGATCAGATGTACAGACGTGTGAATGGAGGTTTCCAATCTCCAACTGATGGAGGAAGCTACAATCATCTACGAATCAGTGTTGGATCTGATTCCAGATCAGATCTCTGGTCTCCTCCTGTAGCTTCCACAGATTTCCCATTAAACTGGGAATGTTGTCAGAGCAGAGGAGGAGAGTCAGCGACGGAAAGCATCACCGTGTTCCTCACTCAGCCGTTTCCTTATAAGGAGAAAGGATTTCCTTTTCCTCCCTGCATCTGGCACACAAGCCTAACGGCCTGTTTGCTGAGTGTGTGTGAACATACAAGAATATCTGTGTGTGCACGTGAAAGGTTGAACTTTTGTACTCAAGTGTTTTTTTTCTTCTGTGTACATATCAGACATACCAGAAAGGACACTGTGTGAAAGAAAGAGAAAGAGGGAGAACGAGAGAAAAACAAAAGTAGAAAGAAAGAATGACAGAAAGTTAGAGACAAAATTACAAAAGAAAAACAATGACAGAATAATAGAAAGACAAATATAGAAAGAAAAAGTTAAGACAGAAGGAAAAAGAAAGAAATGAAGGAGAAAAGAAAAAAGGAAAGATAGAATGACAGAAAAAACTATTGACAGAATAATAGAAAGGATAAAAAAAGAGACAAACAACAGAACAAATGACAGAAAGAAAGACAGCAAGACAGAAAGACTGGGAAAAAGAGAGAGAAAAAACTGATGTTTTTCTACTTTTTCTGAATATTTAAAGCTCTGACATCTGAATTGTTTCCCATTTGTAAATAATCTTTTTCTCTGTAGATTGATGAATTTAAAATACTTTGAAACGTTCTCCAAGGTCCTGGTTCTGTTCTCCTTTTTGGCCTTTTGTTAACCCACCACAGTTTGATAAAAACTGACACACAGCTGATGATCGGCAATACTCATTCAACTCTATAATAAATCACCTCATGTTTTCTAACTTTAAGTGCAGAATAAACTCATGTAGTTTTTAACTCAACATATTTATTTTTATTTTCAACAGGTTCCACATAATTGTATTTTCTTAACAAAGCAAAACAAGATATGATAATCTTTTGTCTTTAATAGAGTAAAAACAAATTAGCACAACTAACAGTTGCTATGTGCTAACCGTTAGCTGTGCTCTGAATTAATTTGTCCGTTTTTGGGTGAAGAGAAGCTTGAGTGAATGAGTTTCATCATAAAGGCAGGAAGTTGTATCAAACAAAATGGCCGAGCTGTTTACCGTGAGGGGCTGAAAACACAGATTTGTTATTAACAGATTCTCAGGTTAATTCTCTGTTTTTGCATCGAGAAAGAAAAAGAGGAAGTGGAAAGTGACTAAAAGACTGATAAGAGCTATTATGTCAGTTAAACTGTTTGGAGAAGAAGCTGAATTGAAAATAAAAAGCTGATTAAATCCACAGCTGTAAGACAGAGTTTTGTTTTGGTCTCAGATCAGGTTTTAATGTCCACACATGGACATCAGGAGGACTCAGTGGGCTGGTGGGTCAGTTTGTGGGAATCTGCTGATATTTCTGACTTTCTTTAGCTGGGGATTTCCTGCTTCTGTCAAATTTTCCTTCCATTCTCTGATTTTCCTTATAAAGCTGTGATGATGGTTTCTGTTTTGCATGCTGATGAATGATTGGCCGACTGATAAATAAATTTAGATTCTTCATAAACAACAAATCAGACTCATAAAAACTTTTATAAGCCCAGTTCTGTTCAGACAGGAAAAATAAGTCAATAACTTAATATTGATGAGTATCTTCTTGTGCAATAATAAAACTAATGCCACAGCTTCATGCAAGAGAGAAAACCAAACTATTAAATGTGATAAAAATAAATGTTTATATTCAAATTAATGAGAAAATACTTCAGCTTCTCTAACAAACCTTTCAGTGACTTTGATTTAGTAGCTAATTTATTACAAGTCATTAACATTTATGTTATAAAAACAACTTTTTTACACTTAGACATAACCTGCCAGTCATTATATATTTAAATAGAATAGAACAAAATAGAATATTGGGTGAAATAACCTGATAGAAATGAACCACTTTGATTAAATAGAACATGTGAATTTATTTGAATTCCTGAAATGAAACAACTTTTATAGCAGAGGAGTCCAAGTTGTGGCTCTTGAAATGATTTTGATCGACTCTCTGACTACAAGTCAGGAACGGTAAAAATGTGGCCAACAAACTAGAAATCAACTGGTGACCCAAAAATTTGGAAATTGTGTTTTTTTAATGTTTGGATCTTAAAGGATTTATAGATCTCATAAAAATTAAAATTATTATTGAGCAGGTAAAAATTTTAAAAAAGGAAAGAAAAATTATATATATATATATATATATATATATATATATATATATATATCTTTTGCATTTTAAATTAAGGTATTTTGTGACCTGAAAGTTTCTTTCCTCATCAATGTTTGTGAATCATCTGACCTTTGACCTGAACCCGGGCACTGCTCTCTGCCCGACCGTGGATGTTCTCCGCCACGCACACGTAGACGCCGTCATCATGGCGTGATGCGTTCTGGACCATCAGCTTGGCCACGCCCCCAACATGTGAGGATCGAGTCCTGGGAGGAAGAGGACGACCTGAAGGAGGAAGAGGAAACTTCATCATCTTCATCCCAACAGAGCCGATCTTAGATGCTCAACAACTTTAGTGTCCGGCTAATCAAGGTTGGTGGCATTAACTCAATCACTTTGGTTACCTAGCAACAACCTGGCTAAAACAGAAAAAGTCAAGCCACCAGTTTGTTGGTAAGTGAGATGTTTAAAGGTGACTTGTTATGCTTCTTTAAACAGGTTAGGATACGTCTATGGCCGATATAAAACATGTTCATTACATGATTTACACAAAATTATTCTTAGATCATGAGATTTTAGCTATTTAGGGCACCTTGTCACTTTAAATCCAAATAATCTGCTGCTGGTCACACCCCCAATTCAATGTTTACACTCGCACATGAAAATACAACCATACATCTTTGAAAAGCAGAAGTGGAGCCTCCTGCACAACCAGCAAGAATGCAGCAAGTGGTTTATGGATGGTAAGTCAACAACAAAACACCTGTCTTTTCCAGCAGCCGTTGTACAGCAAAAACAGCAGTAAAACCAGCTGACCAAAAGTACTGGAGCTCAGTTTGGGTTGCTAGGTAATAGCGATGTCATTTACGATTATGACTCAACAATGGGGCTCGTTTTCCAGACACCAAAATCCATTTATTGGTTGCCAAAAAGCGACTGGGTGTTCTTTTAAGCTCTTGGGCTGTTTTAGAAGCAGATGAGTCACAAATGGAAGTACAAAATATGAATTCTGCACAATACTGCCTCTTTAAAACAAAAATAAAACTAATAAATAATTATTGGTATGGACTGATATGAAACGGTTATATCATGATACATTTTTCAGCCATATCGTCCAGCCTGATGTTTTATATGGGAGTTAGTTTGACCAAAAGTGTAACTGATGACTGTTATCATTAGTCATCAGTTAAGTAGAACAAAGATAAGTTTACAATATTTAATTGTGAAGAAAGTTTCTAAGTTTTAGTTAGTTTAGCCGCAGCAGGAGGATTCAACCTTTACATCTGAGGTTTATAGCAGTTGCTGTGTGAGCAGATTTATTTCAGGCCCTCAAACTGTGGAGTAACTCTGGACTTCAGCTGGAGGACTGACTGGATTGGCAGAGAGCAGGAGTCCCACAGCATGATGGAGTGCAGCTCTGAAACACGGTGAACTCGCTGTGCATGCCCTTGTTGGGTCGGCCAAACGCTCTCAGCGTGTTCCCGTGTGTGCGCTCCCTGCAGCAGCATGTTTTGTCTTTATATGGTTTCCAGCTCTTGTCCTGAAACTGTTCAACCGTCGAACGAGAAGCTCTCTGTAAAACACGACTGGTTGTTCCAGCTCTGAAAATCTCTCTCCTCTTTAATTTGTCAGCTTTAGGAAAATACAGCAGAAACATTTTGGAAATAAAAAAAAAAACACCTCATCTGTCCTCCATCTCATGCATGCATGTTTTATAGTACAACATAAGATAATCAAGCTGTGCTAAGGCCACAATTTACTTAGAAACATTTTAATGAAGGTGCTTTTATTTAATTTCAGATTAGAAATATCTACTTTTTCTCAAACTTCTGTGACTTCCAAAATGTAAATGTTGCCGACAGTTTCCACTGGTTTCAAATTCAAATTCAAATATACTTTATTGACCCCAAAGGGAAATTAAACGTTGTTGAAACTCATTAATTCAAAATTACTCAATGGTAATTGCAGACGAGGATGGCTTTCCATCTTTTCATTAAACATCCTTTTATTATAATCCTTTTTCGTCTTTAATATTTCTGCATTTTAAAAATTCGATCTGCAAGGTTTGGGATCCAGATAGAAAGAGCATCACATTTTTTAAATATAATTTACTGGACTGGTCTGTGATGTTTTACAGTGTTGATTTGATGCGTCTCTCTGTCTCTGATGTTTCCATTTTTCCATTCAGTTTTTTTTTTAATCAACTCCAGTTTTCTAAAAATAAAGTCTAAAAACAGAATCTCTTTCCTGACTTTAAACGGTTTTTCTCAGCAGGTTTCCTCTCTGCTGCTTATTATCTTATCTGGATTCATGTTTTTCTTTCTGTGCTCAGCCAACATACATTCTGCCCCGTCGCCCGGCACAAACTCTGTTTAGCAAATCAAAAAGTTGCTGGGAGCCAAAACATGATAACACAATATATCTTCATGTAGAGCTCAATAAATAAAAAAATATGAGAAGAAATGTTTTCTTCTGTGTTCCTGCATGTCTGCTGCCCTCTGCTGGACACTTCAGCCTCATGCATTTCGTCCTGCTGAAACGTTTCTATTATTGCTGAGTGAGGACAACGTACCACAAAGGAGGAAAACATGCAGAAAGAAACTATTGAGTAAATTTCTGCCAAAAAAGCCAAATATTTTCAGATTAATCTCAGAATCTCAGACATTTTTAAAAATTATATATACATATATTTCCGAGCTCAAACAAATCAAAAATTTGTGCAAAAGTCTGAAATTTTGAGTTTTATCTCAGAAATGTTCTAGAAAAAATAAGCAACTTTGAGTTTCAAAAGTTGGAAATTTGCAGGAGAAAAAAACGGAAATTTTGAAATTAATCTCAAAAATGTTCTGGGAAAAAAACAGGAAATTCCTGAGCTCCAAAATGAAAATTAGCAAGAAAGAAAACTTTGACATTTCAGCTCTCCAAAGTCACAATTTTGCAAGAAAAAAAAGGAATTTTATAGAGAAAAAGAAAACCTTGTAAATTTCTGAGATTAAAAAGTTGAACAGTTTTGACTTTCAAAACTCAAACATTTCTGAGACTTCTGGCTGAAATTTACTTTTTTCTATTGAAAATAGTATTTCAAATGGCCATTTTGCTCTGTTGCAGAGTTTTTTTTTTTGTAACACTGACCATTGAGCAGCCAGCTGATGTTAGGGTCAGGTTTTCCCTCCACACGGACCTGCAGGCTGATGGACTGACCCTCTGACACGCTGCAGTCCTGCAGCTCACTGACGAACACCGGACACCTGGACGCACCTGAGGAGGGACAATGAGACACTTTGTCCTGTAAATGGACAAACGGAGGGACAGAGCAACTCTGGTGTGGAGGACGTACGGTTGACGCGCAGCCTCCATGTTGCCGAGGCAACGTTGAGTCCCTCAGGAGTGGTGAGCTGACACCCGTATGTCCCGTTGTCCAGCTGCGTCACTCTGTCCATGGTGAGAATCAGACGAGTCCCGTCCCGTCTCTGCTGATGTCCTGGACCCGTCCTCACTGGGTTCCCGTCTCTGAGCCAGGTTACCATGGCGTCAGCAACAGACGAGACTGAAGGCAGAAGAATCTGATCAGAGTCAATGATTTTAAACAGAGATGCCAATTTACTAGCATCAAATGTTACGTTTTTTTTAAACCACATCAGTCACATAAAAATGGTTTATTTCCATGTTGTTGCTGTTTGTTTTTGTGATATTTCTTTGGGAATGTGACTGTAATGGTGACAAAGTGCAGGATTGGGGAATGTTTAGGTAAAGCAAAGAAGCTGGCAGAGGAAATAAGAAAATTACAAAGAGACAACTTTTTTACTTTAACAACTTTTCTGAAATAAGTTACAGGCTGAAAAAGAATGTAAAACAACAGGGTTTGTTAACCTTTGGTTGCATAAATGAAAGCTTTTGAACCAAATAAACTCTTCCTTCCCATGTTTGTTCTCTCCATGGTTGTACCTTGGCAGGTGAATGTGACCTGGGCTCCCTCTGTGGCCTCCTGGTCCAGAGGAACAGCTTCAAACCGCAGACCAGAACCTGATGCGGATCTCCTCAAAGCTCTGAAAGCAAACAGCGGGTCTGTTTGACAGCTACCACGAAAATACGTTTTGGAGAAAATAAATAAATAAATAACAGAGCTGGAATAGGCTCAGAAACTATTCACACAATTTCACAAAGCCTGCATCTGCATTAAAATGATTATTTGCATCAAAACTCTAAACTGTAACATAAAATAACCGACAGTAATTGTAGAAGGGGCTCTAACCTGCTGCAGCTGGATGCAGATGGCGCCACCTTGATTGTTTGAACCGGATCAGCTCGACTGGACTGAATCTGCAAAAAAAATGTTTACATGATAAACGGAATCCTCCACATTCCTTATTTTAACATTTTAATGCAACTTGTAGCAGCAGGTCAAAGAGTTTAGTTCAGATATTCTTAAAAACTAATACAAAGTGGAAAGAAAACGAGCGGGCCATTCCAACACAGTCTTATTCTTAATTGACACCACGTCATTTTCGAAATGACGTCACTGAGACAATGGCGCCACCCGGTGAATATATTTTGCAAACTCTTCCTGAGTTTTGTTCATAGTACAATTGTATTTGTTGTTTATTATAATAAATAAAGTTTTAAAAAAAGAATATATTTTGCAAACCAGTAATATGGAAGGTGTTCGAATATGAATAATTTTGGTGTTCATATAATAATTTATAATATTATGAATTAAAATATAAAAAAAATCAAAATCAGACAAAATTCAAATTTCGCCCAAATCAAACAAACACAGTTTGGGTTGAACTTCAATTGAATATATTGTATCTTAAAATTAAAGTTATTTAATCACTTTAATATTATATTATTATTTTGGTTTCTTTTTTTCTTGTTAATGGTTTCTAATTAGAAGATCCTAAAACTGGATCGAGACTCACCATCAGTATTGAGTTTAATAAAATATTTGACGGATCAGATTTATTTGACCTGAAATGTAGTTTTACTGTTGGCCAACAGAGGGCTCTCTTGTTCAGAACCGTGTGGTTGTGAAATTAACAATCACTGTCTTTATCCCGTCTCAAATTGTCATTTAAGCGGGATTCTAATCATAATGACTTGCGTATTCAGCTTGGTTTAATTTAATAATGACACAGTTAAAAAACCTGCTTGAAAAGAAAAGAAGTAAACATTTAATCTATGTTGCCTTTAGTTACCTGGGCGGCAGCAGTACTCTTTCCAGCCACGTGAGGGAGCTCTACAGGGGGTTTGCTCCTTCGGGATGCAGTTTGTCCCTGTTGCTGGTCTGCAGTCGACCTGCCAGGACTGGGAGAAATGCTGTCCTCTACTGGTTTCATGGCTGGTGGTTCCTCAGATGGATGAACGCTGCAGTTTTTCAACAGTGGGATGTTTTGTTTCATCTTAAAGTTTTAATATGTGGCATCCAGCAGGACAGTGTTAGTTTTGTGATTATGTGCAGAAAAAAGGACAGCTTAAGTCTTCAAACTGTGGCCATCTTTATAAAAAAACAAACAAACTCAAGATGTTATTTGCCAAAAAAAGGAGAAACCTCTATAACACCTCTAAAATTCAACACAGCAAAAACCTTAGTGCAAATATCTTAGCACATTAACTTAGAAGTATCTTTTCAGCCAAATATAGGAGCTTGTCTTCATTGAATAATTCCTTAATACTGAGGAAAATATACTAGTTCCACTGGCAGATTATTTCACCTGTAACAAGACATTTTCCTGATGTTAGAAGTGAAATAATCTGCCAGTGGAACTTATATTATTTACTTGTATTATAAATGATTTACTTAAAATAAGCTCCAATATCTTGCTGAAAAGTTACTTGTAAGTTAGCTTAGTCAGTTGCAGTAGCAACTAGACCAAAAATACTTGGTAAGATTTGCATTTTGCAGTCAAAGCTGCTGTATTTTGAAAGCAGTGGTTAGTGGTTACTGTGCAGAGGCATTTCACTGATATGATCTTCTATGCGTTTAACTTGAAATATAAAGTCTAAAAAGTTTGATATTTAGATTACATCCTGATCAGGTAGTTTTAGATAAACTTTGGTGTGTTAATGCTCTGAAAATGTTAGAGCAGAATGACTCAGCAAAGCAGCAGGGTGGTAATAGAGGCTGAGGAAGCTGCAGGAGTTTTATAAAACATCAACAGGCTGGAAGTGAAGTTTGTTAAAGACAGAAACGTCTCACCTGGACGAGGCTTCAGCAACACCTGAAGGAAACAGAAAGGAATCTTTCACACTGAAATTCACACCGAAGTTGGAACAAACACGGAAATCCTCAACAAAAATGTTTAATATTAGTTTTTATGTATAAAAACACCAAGATGGAGTTTTCCACACCCAGTTTCAAGACCTTCAACAGTTCTACTAGAACCAGGCTGAGCTGCAGCAGCTCCTCTACTGGATCAGAACAACAAGCAGCAGATTTCACATCCCTGGCATCACAAGGCTGAAGCCTCCATAAATAACTTGGTTTTTTATGTTTGTGTTTTTCTGGTTTTGTTTTTTATACAAAAAACTACCAACAAATTAAATAAAATGTCGCTAGAATATGAGTTTAAATAATCATATAGACTATCATTTTTAACTCAAACATGATCATAATTCTGACAGTTTCCCTTTAAGTTATTAATAGTTTGGAAGATTGGTGTAAAATATGGCTAGAATTGCTCATAAGGTGATACAAGCATAAAACTTTGCACAATTGTTCTTTAAATTATAATTATCTAAGCAACATTTACTAGGAAAGTATTTTATTACAGTGATTAATAGTTTGTACTCATAGGTTTCTGTTACCCTGATCACTGTTTAAAAAGTGGAAAAGCAACTTTTCCATTTTTGTTCCTGTTTGAGAAATGTTGTGTTCGTCCTCTACGTTTGCTGACATCCTGTGAATCTCCGGGGGGATTAAGCCCCCTTTGTCCTTAAAGCCTAGTGACGCCCCTGCTTCACATGATCCTAATCTCTGGTTCTCTGCTTTTCTCTGACCTGTCTGACCCCTGCAGGAGTGAAGGCGTATTGAACACTAAACCATCCTGGGCTCTGATTGGTTGTCTCACCCTGAACTATTAGCTCAGCGCTGGCGGTGGCCGCTCCGGCGCTGTTGGTGACTGAACACGTGTAACTTCCTGCATCCTCCACCTGGACTTCCTTTATCTCCAGGAAGTGACGACCAGAAAGTTCGAACACGCTGATCCGACCAGAAGACTGAAGCTCTGCCTCCCCCTGGACAAACATATAAACACATAGACAACCTACAGTAAGCAGCTTAACAACATTAATCATAAACCACCTGATCAGGAACAGAGACCAGCAGCAGCTGCTTCTGATTTGGGTGAAGACGGCAGATGCCCAGGGCGGTCTCTCCTCCAGGGCGGTTTATATTAAAGAGTTTTGCAATTTAATCTGTAGCCTATTTGTTGCTCGAAAAGTAATTAATTCACAATAATAATTTCTGTTTCTTGAAGTGGAGTTATTAAAAAATGGATGCTAATTGACAGTTGTGCAGTGAAATTTATGTCTTGATCAAATGCAGCTGTAGTACACATAATTATAAAAATGTTTGACTAATGATGCTATTTACTTTAGTTGTACTCATTTTCTGAGGTATTTATTTTTTGTATTTGTATTGTACATTTTTAGCTTCATGGTGTCCGGTGTGTTTTTGCTTTGCTATGTGTGTTTATAGTAATATTCTCGTTTCTTCCAGAAAAAACACAGAACAACCTGTAAATTTTGTCAGCTGCCATAATAAACGACGTGCGAAGTGCTTACTTCTCTCCGGTTTTCTGATTTATCTTTTTTGTTTCCTCCAGTCTGCAGCAAGTCATCCAAATGTTTCTCTAACATGTCTATAAAAATCTGTTTTGTTTTCTGAGTAAATCCTCTGTGCAGAAGGTTCCAGCTTCTACAGTTTGTTTTATTCAAACCATAATGCAATATTTTTAAATCCTGATTATAATCACCTGTAGACACAGCATATTTCAAATACCGTCATTGTTTTTGCATCATTAATAATCATGAATTATTTCATTCTGAATGTTTTTTGGCTCCTTAAAGTTTGCAGGTCAAACTAAATGTTAGAATAATTGAACTTCTCTGTATTTTCCTTCCATAAAAACTTCTTAGAGTAATATGTATTATCTCAGAAAGGATTGATGAAAGAAAGAGCAACATAACTGTTTCAGTGCAGAACCTTTAGTTCCTCCTGAGATTAAAGACGATTCTGGATTCTGCAATATTTTGTAATTATATGTAAAGGTCATTGGATCAGGGCAAAGACTAAATTATCAGAAGGTAATTTAGAAGGTAATTCCTCAAGTTTTATTTTCAGATTTATATTTGTAGAATAGTTGACCATATCTCCCAGTTTTATAAAGTTTAACAGTGAATATAAAGAATTATTTTTGCTTCTTTTATGTGTAGTTAAATGAAAAGGTTAAGAATTAATCTTTCAGGTTGATTTTGAGGTCATGAGAAGTGCAGCTAATTTTTGAAAGATTATGAAGCTGATTGGTTTGTAAACACTGATCTTGTTCAACATAAGCTGCATTTTTGTATGCAAAACATATTCCACTTGTCAAAAAAAAACAAAACAGCTTTTCAATTAGAAATCACACGTGGATAGGTTTGTTCACGCGATAAGTAATTTCAGAAGATGCTGCTCCATGATTCTCCAACTACTTCCTATTGTTTTCCTCTTTGTGGTTTGCAGCAGTAGTAACATCCGGTTGTTGATCATGTGACTTGTGATGTGAAAAAAGTGTTTCCATTTCCGTTAAACAATTTGTTTTGCAAAACAAACCAAATGTAATACAGCCAAAAAAACCATCTCATGCTAGAGGCAAAAATTATTTATCAACAATGTGAGGTTTTGTCAGAAACTGGCATGTTTCGATTCAGCGAATTTATTTTTGAAATGCCAAATTATTCAATTATATGGTCAAAGGAAATGCAACTATGCATTCATTATTTTACTTCTGCTCAGATTTCTGGACTTATTTTCAGATAAATTCATCAAGCTATGAAATCCAAACATGTTTCAGCTCTCAGCCTCTGTTAGGCTCCGCCCACCTTGTACCATGTGACCTGCGGCTGAGGCCGTCCCGTGGTTTTAGTGGAGAACTTCCCGCTCTGTCCCAGCCTGACCACCACTCTGCTGGGTTTGGAGATGAACTTCGGTGGACTCTCGCTCCAGATGCTGGTCCGGTTCTCCATCGCTGGGATCGAGGAGCGGGACCTGGAATCATGGGAGATGTAGTCACCTCTCCGCAGCGACCCATACAGCTTAATGTGAACTAAAGCTGTAAATAATCTGTGGTTTTATAACGTCTGAGATGTTGCAGAGGAAGCAGCTGTAACGGTAAATCTGCTGATGCGACTTCAGACAGCTGCAGGTTCTGAGCCTGAAGCCTCCAGAGGAGGTTCTGACACATTTAATGGACCTTGGTAATGATTTAATGGAGCCGCAGCAGCAGGGGGAGTTAGTCTGAGGCAGGAGATCCTCCAACATGACAGAGAGACTCGAGGAGCTCACCCTGATCTCTTCCAGGACGGCAGGATGTATTGCTTCCCGTAGTTTTCTGCAGGTGGAAAAACATTTGAACATCAGAGAAAAAGTTCAGGTTCTGATTGAGTTGTAGAAACTTTGATTGGACTCAATATATTAACAACAGAACCAGAATTCCTTTACTTTCCATTCAGCTGCAACATGTTTGTATATTCTGGCACAAAGATAAAATTTCCTCCTGATTACAGATCAGAAAATAAGCTGAAACAAACCATCTGCTGAAACAAGTTATATAAACCATCGTAATCGTTATAATAATAATAACACAGCGAGTTATGCTGCATGTTAGTGAAACAAATTCTTTTCCAGCTGCTGAACAATGTTTTCTCAGCTGGATGCTGATCAGTGGTTTAGTTCTGCAGCCCAGCGGAGCAGAAAACGCTTCCCTTAGCTCAGTGGGTCATTTTTCACTGAGGTATTTAATGTGTCTCAAAGTGGCAAATCTGAATGAACTGACCCTGACTGTCCATGTTTCAGTGAAGTGCTATGAATGGATTTAGAGGAAAGCAGCCAGGCAAACTGCTTGACACTGATAAAGATTATGATTAGTGATCTGCTGGAATCCGTTCATTTTGAAGAGGGAGAAGAGATTAAAGCGATCAGCTGACTTTCTGCAATTACAAAAAAAACAGTTCAGAGACGTTCAGGAAGTTTAAATTCATCCAGGAGGAGTTTGACTGATATTCCTGCAAACAATTTCTCAATAAACAAATAAGACAGCTAAACTGTTGCTTAAAAGTATGAATGCATTAAAAATCTAAATGAAAACCTTAAGGTTGTGGAACGTTCCTACAAATGCTTCACAAATGTAGCTGTGAATAGATTTTATTTATAATAAACCAGAAAAAAAGCTGTTTGTATTTTGTAAATAAGGTGCATTGAGGATTATCTGAGGATCTGCAGTCAAAAAGAACAATAAAAAGTATGTTTTCTTCTCATTCTACTTTATTGTGTCTATTGTGTTTTATCGGCCACCGATGCAATAAACAGGTGAAAATTTCTCCAATCTTCTGGACTTGATGAATGTTTACTCCTTCAGGTATTTAGGAAAGTAAAGACACAAACCAACACAGCTGTAAAAAATAGAGGACATTGATTTGATTTATGAATTCCTTTCTTAATGTGACTCTAAAAAGAATCCAGTTTCTGTCAGATTAACAGTAAAGCTTCAGGAGTTTTCTGTGCAAAGTTGTGGAAGAGTCTGTTCATCTGATTATCTCTGTTTTTCTCAAACAGCTGCACAAATTTATTGCATGAATCAAGTTTATAAAACTTACAATCAGGGCAAAAAGCCATGGAGTTTTCAAGACCACCAGACTGCAAGAAATATTTACAGTTTCCTGTAAGTTGGTGGTACCATGAAATAGAGAATAAAAGTGAGAGAGGAGGTCAGAAAATGATTAATTAATTCTCTCTTTCCATGATGGATGGGACAGAAAGCTTCTGTTGCTGCTGTGTTTTAATTCACAACAAAATCTGTATGAACCTGAAACCTTCCAACAAATTATCATTTAACTGACAGAATTCAAATATTAACTCTGACCAATCAAATTATCTGAGACCTGATCTGAACATTAAAAGCTGCATTTTGATAACAAATGTGAGTCGATATTTCGCTACTGTTGAAAAAACACAATTTTGAAATTGTGGTGTTTTCATCAAATAAGAAATAAAATTAAACTCACACGTGAATAAGTTTGTTCAGGCAATAAGTCATCAAAAAACATGCAGTATTATCATCCTTCTATCACTTCCTTTCGTCTTCTCCGTCTTTTCTACCAGTAGTAACATCCACTTGTTGACTCGTGTGATGCGAAATGTGTTTCCATTGCAGTTTTGTGAAATACACAAAACTGCAGGTGACACAGCTGAAAAACCACCTGACATGAGTTTATTCAAAATCGCCATGTTTCCATTAAACTAATTTATTTTTTCATTTCCAATTTGCACAATTTTCAGGTCTCTAAGATATTCTCCTGTCATCAGATCATCTCTGTTAGTTTCTGTTATTTTGCTCTCAGAAGTGAGTGTTAAATACGAACTGGTACCTTCCAGCAGGATCTCCACGGTAACCTGCCGGCTCCCCGCCTCATTGGTCGCCTGACAGGTGTAACAGCCCAGATCCTCCTCTGAGACTCCGCCCACCAGGAGGCTGAAAGTGCCACGCCCACCTCGCTCCACTGAGCAGCGTCCTCCACCAATCACAGGCTTCCCGTCTCTGTACCATGTGACCTGCGGCTCAGGTTGACCTCTCACCTGAAACACAACGAACAGAGTCAAATATCAGGTTTTCATCCAGCATAGAGGAGAATCATGACAGTTCTGGTTTTGAGTTTAGATGACCTGAAGGAAGCAGAGTCAAAATATATTTCTCAGTAAAAAAATAAAAATAAAATAAACCCTCTGTTATGGATGTATGACATCTCATGTCATTTATGTGTCTCTTTTCACAAAACACAAATTCTTATAAAGTGTTTTAGTTTCTAGTTTAAATGTCTTAGTAAACTTGAAATAAAACAAAATTAACTTACAACAAACTTTCAACAAAATATTGTGTTTTAAGTTAATTGCTTAACAACATTTGTCCCATGTTTTAAGTGAAGTAAACTGACAATGAAACTTTTTCATCAATATTAAGGAATTAACTTAAAACAAGTTCCTATATCTTCATAAAAAGTTACTTGTATCTTAGTTTTATCTTATTTTAAATGTACTAATACATCTTCAGTAGAAACTAGATAAAACTTTGTAAGATTTTGTGTTTTTGCAGTGTTCTCCTTATTTTCTCTAAGGTTATATATGCATATTCCAACATACCTGATTTAGCACAAAGCTGCTCTGTTATGTTTTCTTTTCGTTCTTTACATCAGATCACCAAAATGTTGCATAAAGTTGATCGAATGAATATTCATCAAGATCTAATTTGCATATTTGAAACCACATCCTCTTTTTTAAGTCTCAACTTCTGTCTTTCAATTTGATCAAAACATCTACAATGACTAGGCAGAAAGTTTCAAAATGGCACAACGTTTTGAAAATTTCTCTGCTTTGCTTCCTCTCTGACATGCATTCATCTGGATGAACTCAGTAACAGCACTGTCTGCAAAAACAAACATGCAACTTAAATTTTCAACTTTAATTGTTAAACCATGAACCCTCATCTGTTAAAACAAAAATTTACTGTATATATTTGAGATAAAATGCAGCCTAACAGAGGAGCAAATACTGATTTATGTTCTCTACATAACGTTTCAAAAGTCTGATTTTATGATCTCAAGTTTCAGAGAGAAGTAATGCTCAAAAATAACTTTTTACCGTTGCAACAATAAAACACACTCAGTTAATCTTCCTTAAGTATGAGCAGACATCAATAGAAAATATGACCGGCATGCATTTCCTCACATTTCAACATACTGGGCCAACAGATTCAGTAATTTATGTGACTGCACACATTGTTACGAGTAAAACATCCTGTTCTGAGGGAAGAAGCAAAAAACAAACAACAGAAAGCTGCAGAAATCCTGAGACTGACAAACTAAACAGCTCTACTCAAACTTCTCAGTTTCAAGTCTTCGCTATGAACTAATTCAAGTTTTTCCAACCAAAGGTTTAAGAATCAACTTTCCAATAGGTCACTGAAAGCACCGTCTGAGCAGGAACTGATAATAAATATTTTCAAAATAAAGTTCTACCAGCAACAGCTCCTAAATTAACTTGGAAAACTTATGCAAAGTTCACATTTTGCACAGTTTTGTTCTTCCATTTGAGCCTGAACGGCTTAAAAAACATAAAGCAAAAACAGACAACAAATGGCAACGAGTTAATGGTTTTTGGTGTCAGAAAAATTTGCCATTTCAAAAACCTCCAGATTTTTAAGTCAACATTGACAGGCGCAGCTACCCACCAACCCCATCCAAACCCGTTCAGCAACCCAATAAGATCTCCATCGTGTTTGGTCAGCTGGTTTTACTGCTGTATGTTTGCTGTACAATGGCTGCTGGAAAAGACAAGTGTTCTGTTACTGACTTGTCATCCAGAAACCACTTGCTGAATTCTTGTTGGTTGTGCAGGAGGCTCTACTTCTGCTTTTCAAAGGTGTACAGTTACATAAATGCACATCTGTTTGCAGCCTTTTTTATGTGCGAGTGTAAACATTGAGTTGGGGGTGTGGCCAGCAGCAGCTTATTTGAATTTAAAGTGACAGGAAACCCTAAAACAGCTCATTCTGAAAGGAGGTCGAAATGGTCAGAACGGACATAAAATCTCATCGTCTAAGAATGATTTTATATTAAAACATGTAATTGACAGGTTTTATGCAGAACAACAGCCTAACTTGTTCAAAAAAGAATTATAATTATTCTGTTGGCTGCAATCTACAACTTCACCACTAGATGTCTCCACATGAGACAAATAAAAACTTCCTGCTGAACCAGTTTAATAGATGTCAGGATTTCCTGCCAACAGGCAGCTGAAACCAGCTTCACTGGACCAGTGAAGCTGAGCGTTAACTGAGGCTGGTGCTGCTGGTCTCTGACTGACCCATGAAGACCAGAACCAGAAACCCAAACAGCCTGAAGCGGGACTTGTTTGTGCAGCACGTAGAGTACAGATGTGGCGACTGCTTGACGACTTCCAGCTCAGCAGCTATCAGGGCTTACGGCTCCATCTATCATGCTTGTGGACTGACGGTGCGTTCAGGCGCTCTGGGATTAGTCCTACATTCTTCTTACAGATAAATCTGAGGCGCCGGAGCAGAAATGCTGTTTCTAAGAGCGTCGGACCTTTTTTACAAGCAGGAGTAAAACAGAGCAGACTGAGTCAGCTGACTGATTCACAGTTAGACGGTCCTGATCTGACCTGAGAGCAGCTCTGAGTTTTGTTCCTGATGTTGAGTTCAGAGGCAAACAGACGAGAGATGCTCCTCGTTTTCTGCTCCAACGCTTTGATGAAGAGTCTTCTTTAGATTTTCAAAACATTTAGATTCAGAACAACGAACAATGTATTCAGTTGAAGGTGTCAGTTTATGGAACAATCTTGACATTCATTTCAATTCAATTCAAAAAAACTTTCATGATCCCAAAGGGAAATTAAATGTTGTTATAACTCAAATAATTCAAAAGGGTTATTGAAAAACTTTCTAAACCTATTTCTGCCTTTAAAATAAATTTCAAAATAATTCTTATGATGCAATAACCATGGAATAAGCTGATGTATTGTGTACTTTTGGTTTATTTTTGTATATTTGAAATATGTCTAATAATTTCCTAAGCTGAATAGCTAATTTTCTCTATATGTGAATGAGTTATAAGGTATTATAAGCTTGTAAATCTTTCTGCTCTTTTTCCATTCATGATTTTTTTAGTTGACACATGAACTATTCGTATCTAATATCAAGTGAATGAACTAAAAAATATTTGCATGTTCCGGAGATTATAACTTAGCAGTGATAGCGTGTTATTAAGAATAAGAAAACCTTTTATTAAACCTTTAGCAGCTTTATTCTCCATCATAAACTAAGTTTGAAACTGTTAAGTCTGAGATGAGAGAGACTGTAAAACTATTTACACTCTGCAAAGTCATTTTCTTCATTCAGCTCAGAGGCTTTGATCTAAACTCAGAGAAAATAAACATGAAGAAAACCACAAATGAGGAAGAATTAAGCAGCTCTGTTTATCAATCAGCTTCCTGTCGTTTGAACTGAGATCCACACCCACAGCGGTTTTCTGTTAAAGCGACTGCAGCTTCAGTAAAGTGATAAATTATTTAGAAACATGTGATATTGACCTGTTAGTGTTGGAGTTAATGCCTCACCTTCCCCTCCAGTCGGGCGTCTCCCCCCAGACTGACCCTGACGTTTCGAGGCGGCAGGACGAAAGCTGGAGGCTCGTTGTTATGGAAACCACATCCTGTTGGTGAAGCTGTGACCTCACAGAGAGAAGGAGGAGCAGCAGACAGTCGGACATCACTCATCATGCTGTTAGGAAGAAACACACACAGACGTCTGCTTAACTATCAGATCATCAGTTAATGAAGAAAACTTCAACTTTCATTATAAGTTTCAAACTTAATATATTTATTATTACTATAAATATATATTTCAACGTTAACCATCAGAAACTGTCAGGACTCCAGTTAAAGCTGCTTTCCAACAGATCAATTTAGAGTTAAATAGCATTAGGAGAAACATAACAGGAATATTAGATTAATAAATGTGGAAATTAAGAAAAAAAACAATATTCAAATCTTTTTGATGTTTTCACAATAAAGATTAATATCAGGTGGATGACTGGATGCTAACTGGCTGGTTTTAACTGAATATACTTGAGTTCAACAATCCAACAATTTTAAGATCAGTCTTAAAATTTATCTGTCATCTTTTTTTTTGTGGAGTTGCAGTTTGGAGAACTATGATTAAATGTCAAAGTCATTGTAGTTAAAGAATCAACACAGAGGATTTTCTGACATCAGTGAATATTCATGTTTTTTTCTTATAAATGTGTAAAGTTATGGGGTTGAAATTTCCTCCAAATAAACCTCATAACCTTGAAATTAGTTTCTTGTTTACAAGAAAAATATTGGATACTCTCTGATGTTGAAAATCTTAATTTGCAAGTTCAAGCCTCAAAATTCTCCCAGTCATTGCAGCCATGTTGGAGCTTCTTCTTCACCTTCTCAGGCGTTTTGCTGTATCCTGTTTCAGGCGTCCACTTCTAGTTTGTTTTCTCACAAATTCCACAATTTATGTCAGAAAATATGTTTCGTTTTATGCCTTTAATCATGGAAAATTATATTTTTTTCTTGCCAATGTACAATTTTTTGACATAAGAACATAACCACGTTTTTTTGTAAATATGTGAAATTCAACTTAAAATTTATTTTTTTCTATCAACCATGGTACCAATACTCTGTTTTATAGAACAGACTAATGACCAACTTGGACTTATTTTAGGGATTATCTGAATGTTTTCTTCATGTCTGCTGGATGTCGTAGATATTTGGCCAAGTGTGGCTGGTTGGTTATTTTATCTGTATTTTCTGAACAAACAGCAGCCTGCTGGTCATTTTCCTGTTCAAACTCTCTGCTGCTGCCATACAAGGATTTTAAACCTTCAATATTTGCTAAAAACAACCAACTTTCTCTAAATGAAGCATTTTTATCTAAACATTGATCTTTGTTCCCATTTAAGTCAACAGAACGACCTGAGTGAAGTTGGTCTCCTCACCTTCTTCAAATCAAACAAAATTGGTGTCAAAGTTATGCAGGAAATTATTTTTGTTTGCGCTGCTATCATTTTAGAGATAATAAATGTTTTCAGAGGTCAAAAAAGGTCAACTGGCCCCCATCACATTTTATGACATAAAACTACATAGGTGTCCCTCAACTTTGCTACATTTGTGCTGATAAAATTTGTTTTTGCTGCTTTTGTTTTGAAGATATTAATGAAAACAAACATAATTGTTGTATTGCAACCAATTTTGTTTGTTCTTATATCATTTCAAAGGAATTAATAAAAATGTTTCCAGAGATCAGAGGTAAACCAGACCCCACTTTTTTAAAACTCAAACTAAATTGGTGTCCATCAACTCTGCTACGTTTGTGCAGCAGAAATTTCCATTTGTGATGCTTTTGTTTTGAAGATATTCCTGGCTGCCCTCTGATAAACTCTGGAAACTATTTCATTAGTATCTTTAAAATGATAGCGGCACAAATAAAAGTTTTTGTGGCACAAACATAGCAGAACTGATTGACACCACTTTTGCTTGATTTTGCTAAAGTGGGGTCGGTGACTGGTTGACCTTTCATGACCTCTGCAAACATTTATTAATATTTTTAACAGCAGCAGTAGAAACAAAAACTTTGCTGCACAAACATTTCACACCAATTTTGCTTGATTTGAAGACGATGAAGGAAACAGAAGTTTGTAGGATTTTCTTCATGTGATCCAAACAGAAAATAAAAACAGATTCCTGCAGAGAAGCTGAAGGTCACAGAAACTCCTCGGTTCTGTTGGTACCGGTTCCGATGAAGTCATGTGACCTGCAAACAAACAGCTGATAGCAGATCAATAACAGTTTCAGCCTCAGATAAAACCCAGCACTGTGACTCTGACTGATGGGAATGTTTGTTATCAGCAGGTTCTGTTGATTCTGTCAGAACCAACAGAACCAGGAACCAGAGGGAGAGAGAGACTGAGGTCAGCGAACGCTCTCAGCCGTCTGTGTTTGTCATTAACAGAGTTTGTTATCAGGACGGAAACAGTTTGCTGCTGATTCTCACACTGAACCACAAACACTGGAAACTAGAAGCCTGAGCTCAACGTTTACTGGTGAAAACTGGTTTCATTTAAATGAATCCAAAAATCCGTATAAATCTGCTACAGACGTAGTAACTGCAGAACACAATTCAAAACAAGAGCAGCTCTCATGGTCCAGTAAAAATAAACTGTTTTATTTCCAGATAAACTGATGTTCAGTTTGCTTTATGTCACATCAGGTCATGATGCTGCCATCTCAGCTTCACAACCTTAGTCCAGTAAGAACCACAGTCTCCCAGTAACAAACTGGATGCAGGTCAGACCTGAGCCTTTTTGGGGTCCTAAGAAGATTTTAATTCTGTTAAAGACCAAACCAACAGATCAACAAAAGATGACAGGTTGGTACTAATTTCAACCTTACAGAAGCAGCAAACAAGCAATTTAGTAATTTATTAATCATTAACTGTAAAACACATTTTCTGAAAGAACAACTCAGAGCAGTAATTAGGGTAAAACTTAACAAAACATGTTTTCATTTTGCATTTAAGATAACACAGAACTCATCAAGTGACAGTTTTAGTTTAAATTCTGTAAAATAAATCACCATTTAAACACCTTTTGCTGCCCGATTATTAAAATAGTCAACAGGTCAGCCCAACACTGCACTGATGTTGAGTTAAGCAGAAAGATTCTCATATGTTCATGTTAAAAGTATTATTTTAGCTGCAGATGTTTCATTTGCTATAAACCAGCAAACATTCACTAAAGAAAACCTGTAATTGCACATTAGACAATGAAATGTTTTTTTTATTTATTATCTAAAAATGAATTGAATTATTTAGATCAAACTTTTGTTGCAGTTTTATTATGAAGAGCTTTAATTTCTTCAAGCTCTTTTCTCCTGGACTGACCAGTTAATGATGATCAACTTGATTAAAGATCAATAACTTCAGCAGCTGCACTGAGAGTTCAACCTCAGGTTCATCTGAAGCTTTTCTGTCCTGAAAACGTCCCATCATGCTGCAGGTTTTAATCAGAGCAGATTCCTTCCTGTCAGTCGACCGTTTCACAAACATCCTTCACAGCTGAGAGACTCAGCTTCTGGTTCCCACATTCAGCCTCAGAGATTCACACAGAAACGACACGTTTGATTCCCAGAGCAGCTTCAGAGTCTGAGATCAGGAGGAAACCATCAGGTGATGAAGCTGCTGGTTGATACATGATGTCTGACTTTAAACAGCTTCAGCTGCTGATCTCACTCTGATCAGTGACCAGCTTTGATCTGGTTCTGGTCATCAGCTCAAGTTCTGATGATAACAGCTAGATGAGACACATTAATGTGATAAAACACATTTAAAGAGTCTCCAGGTGATAATTGTCCATCATGTGAGACTGAATCACATCTCAGCTCTGAACAGGCTGCAGCAGTTCAGTCTGACTGATGATCCTTCATCTACATTTCTCTGCAGCAGCCAGAAGAAAACAGGAAAACTGAAACAGACTCTTCATTTCATCACCAAACATCAGGAGAACATGCAGCAGAAAGGCCATCAGACTGACCTTTGACCTGGAAAACTGAGATAATCTGCAGGTTGTTTCCAGACATGAAGACATTAAAGATGAAGATGAAGCAGCTCTGACTCCGCCCACCTCAGAGGTTGAAGGTAAAAAGCAGCTAAAGGTGAAAGTTAGTGAGCAGGTCTGACCTGATGCAGCAGCAGGAGGAGAACTTCAGTCCTCTGAGCAGATCCTGTTCTTCACTCCAACAAGCCGTTCATTCAGCAGCAGGACTCCTCCTCTTCCTCACTCTCTTCCTCCTGCTGCTCCTCTGAGATCTCCTCTGTCTGTCACAGGAGGAAGAGGAGGAGCTCAGATCATGATGAAGGGCTCTGTTCAGACTCAACTTCTAGCGGCTCTGACGTCATGAAATGTAGCAAAAGTTAAACCAAGATAAACCTTTTCTGCTTTAAGTGCGCCATCTAGTGAATAAATGTGTTACTACAGGTGCTGCCTGTAGAAAATGTTGAGTGGAATTACAATTAAAAATAATATATAATATTGTTTTAATGATAACAATACAGATATTTTATCTGTATTTTTATTTTTCTGAAATAATATATAATGATTACATACTCATTAAACACATAAGAAAACTAGTTATTCAAAAAATATCACATCCAGATTCTAATTAAAGTGCAACTGTATAAATATAAGACATGAACAATAAACCACCTCAAGACGGTTAATTAATCAAATATCAGTTTTCTAAAGCTCTAATTATATAAGCAGCACATTAAGAAAATGATAAAAACAAGTAAACTTTCAGGGAGCAACAGTAATTTATCAATTTAAGTTTTAAAACATTCACACCTGCATGTTGACCTTTCAGGTCCAAACTAACTTTTTAAACCAAAAACCAAACGGCTCCAAAAACAGAATAAAAACCACAACAAACAGAAGGGAGGCAGAAAAACCAGGTTAAATAAAAAATAACTTTTATTTTTAATTCAGTTTACAAATTCAAGACTGATTTATTGGTTTCTGGTTCTAAACAGAAAAGATGGACCATGGAAAACGTTTTACAATTGTATCAACTAGTAAAACAAACAGACCCTACCCCCCCAAAAAAGAAAAACAAACAAACAGAAAACAAACTATACACATTGTCTGGATTATTCAGAACAAAAAAAGGAGAATTAAATCTCATGATAAACATTTGAACCAAGCTGGATGTTTTCTCTAAGACTCCATCAACTTCAGGTTTCTCCCCAACTCTACGGCTCCTTTCAGGATCGCTTCCTGGGGTCTAGGAGGACACAGGACTTTATACTGAGGTCCAAACTGATCAGTGATGTTCTGATGTAGAATCTGGCTCTCAGCAAATCCTCCCACTAACACAATAAACCCAATGTTGAGATTTTTGTCTAATATTTCTCTGAGTTTCTTGGTGATTCCCTGCAGACTCTCATCATAGAAAGATCTCAGTTTCTCTCTGGAGATTCTGATAGATCCATCATCCCAGGAAGCTCCTTCCACTGAATCAAAGAACGTTTCAATCTCTTTGTTTTTCTGAGCCAACATGACCAGGTTACCCAGGCAACTGATTTGAACATCTTCACCTAAATGTTTGAGACGAGTAAAATCATACATCATCTTCTGAACCTCATTGGGGAATTTTTTCTCATATTCATTCCAGACTCCATTAGAGAAAATTTCTCTCAGGAACTCGTTGAATTTTCTGTCCACATATCTTCCTCCCAGATCGTCCTTAGAGTCGTTGTGCAGCTTCTTCATGGCTCCTCCTTCCAGGACTTCATGAACAGTGAAGTGAATATTTTTATCTGTTGACAAACGGAAAAAGAATAAATCAGATTAAATGATAAATCTCAGAACAATTTATTACACATTCTAACTTCCATCACTGGGTGAGAGACAGGTCTCTCTTGGACAGGTCACCATCAGAGGACAACACAGAGACACACAGGACAGACAAACACACTCACATATAAAGATGATTTACAGAGACCAGTTAACCTAACAGTCATGGTTCTGGACTGTGGGAGGAAGTCGGAGTACCCAGAGAGAAACCAGACATTTACAGGGAGAACATGGAAACTCCATGCAGAAAGACCCCAGACTGGGATTCAAACCCAGAACCTTCTTGCTGCAAGGCAGCAGGGAAACCAGCTGATCCACAGAGCAACACAACATCACTTCAATAAGTTTATTGTGAACACAAATAGTTTTAAAACTCGTCTCTCACTAAACATTTAAATAACGGTGAGTAACTTTTACCTCCACAGTCGACAACAAGGTACCGTTTCCCGTCTCTTTGGGTCTCCAGCAGGACTTTGACTTCTTCTGGTTCCACAGTAAACTGTACGGCCTCCTGACTTCCTGCTGGATCTGTAGAAACACAGAAACTCACTGAGCTGCTCTGTGATCAATGATCAATGTTTTTACAGGTAGATTCAGGTTTTGGTTCATTTATCCTCCCTCTCTGTTGCCATGGTGATGCTGTAAATCTCTGGAGAAGAATTTTCCAGATCAGTGATGATCCAGAGTTAAAGCAGATCCTCAGACCGATCATAGAAAGATAAGAAAATAATAAAATGGAAAGAGAGACTTTAACAGAAATCTGAGTACAAAAGATGTAGAAAGTGTGTGGATTCATTGTTAGAGGAAGTGATGTCACTCTCATATTGATGGGCCTGAGCTGTAAAATTTATGCATCCACATGAAGCCTGCATCAACTTTAAAATATATATTTTTTTAAATTAAAGTTGCTGACAAAGCAACTTTAACCCTTTTATGCATAGTGGTCACTACGGTGGACAGTTATCGAAAAGCCATTTTCTTCTGCTTCTTGTGGATTTTTATGTTATAAATGCACACAGACCACTGAAGTGGACACTAAAGCATCATAAAATACACTATCATCTACTGGCCATCAGCTGCAAATGCAAGAAATTATTCTTGTTAAATCCAAAATGGCCGACAGACATAAAAGCATGAGAACCGACCCTGTTCCTCCTTCGCCTGTAGACGACTCTTGAAAAATATTGTGACATCAGATAACCTCTGAAGAACAATACTACTGATGCATTTTTCAAATAACTGTATTTGGAGAAAATTACAATTGATCACCTAAAAAAAATAAACTTTTTATTGTTTTTTTACAAACTTTTTTTTCCTACTTAAAAAATAAAAAATGGAAAAAAAATAAAATAAAATAAAAAAATAAATAAAAAATATAAATGGCAAAAATTCTGACACAAAGGCTCATAATTGATGCATGAAAGGGTTAAATTATGCCATCATATTTAATCAGATTATGAGTTCTGATAATACAATTTTTTCATATTAAAAGACCCTTTTGAAAATAAAAACCCTAAGTTAGATATTAAATAAACTTTTCATTAAGCAAAAGTTTTATATTAAAAATGTTTTTAAAGGTCTGATTTGATATCATAATCCTAAATATTTTAATACAATTCATTTACAGAAATAAGTTTTAAAACATCAGTCTGGGGCGTGCTGTGGTGGCGTAGGGGATAGTGTGACCCACGCCTTGAGTCCTCGACGCGGCCGTCACAGGTTCGATTCCCAGACCCGGTGATATTTGCCGCATGTCTTCCCCCCCTTTCCTGTCAGAATACTTTCATATAAAGGACACTAGAGCCCACAAAAGGCCCTGGAGGGGAAAAATAAACAAAAAACATCAGTCTGTGTATAATTATTCTACGTAATTTTTTATTTTTACTTTATAGCTGATTTACTGAAATTAATTTTTAAATAATGTTGTAATTTATTTAATATTTTTGTATGTAGTTAAATATTTTTATAGATCATTTTATTTTGTCTGGTTATTAATTACTTCATATGAGGATTCTGAATTATTTGCATCATTATGTTCACAGATCCACTGGTGTTTAGGTAAAATATAATTTCACAGTCTATGGCTAAATTGAGTTTCATTATGGGATACTTGAAGCAATTAAGATTTTCTGTTTTTTTTCTTTCTAAATAACTGAAACAAAACAATGTGAATGTTTATTTATTTCCTTAAACTTAGAAACCTGAGAGTTGACAGTGAGGTTTTCCTCCAAGCAGGAGGAAGGATTTAGCTCTGCAGAGCTGCAGATAGAAGTTAGAGCAGCTGGAGGAGGAGAAGATGGAGCTGGATGCTGCTGCAGCTAGAAAATAAAACTGGAAGGACTTAAAACCAGATTGATGGTTAAAAGATTAATGTTTCATCCTGTGGTTAAATTTTAACATCTTAAATCTTTAAATTGATGGATTCACAAAAAGGTTATTTCTTTTGTTATGATATATTACATTCATAAAGAGCAAATAGAAATAAATATTTAAACATGAAATTAAAAATATACAATTGTTGGAAGAATTTTATATTTTATTATCATTTATTTGCTTTACCTTTATTTTATATTAACATCCTTTTATTTACCTTTGTATTTACATTTTAATGGTGTGCCTTGAGTGTTTTGAAGTGCTTTGAGTATTTTTGAAGTGTTTGCAGAAACTCTGGAAGCGGCCTGAGGAGTGAAAAGGACCATGAAAGAGACGATCCAGCAGGGTCCATGACCCAGAGGAACTGCAAACCGATAGTCTTATCCTATGAAACCTGCTTTTGAAGACTATAAATGAGTTGTATTCATATGAGTGTGCAGCTGGTTTTTTGCTCCCCTTCCCTTCAGGGCTGCACACTGCCATGTAACTAGGGTGTTCCTAATTCTAATAAAAGCAGGATGAGACTCAATTGAAGCTTCAGAGCATCGGCCGAAATCTGTAACTGGGTTTCAACTGTGTTCTCTCCCTGCAGGTAAAACTTAAGTTCTGACTCTTGTCTCTTTTTTGTGTCTGTGTTCAGGTACTTTAGAGCTAACATACAATATTGTGCAAATGTTTCTGAAGGCAATTTCTTGCCATTTTCCCTCTGAGAAATACAACTTTTTATTTTAACAGTCTTGATCATTTATGTTTCTGACTTTTAGAAGAAGATTTTACTTTTTGTCCTCAGCAGATTAACAGAATCTGAAAGTCTTTAGACCTGAATGATCCATCATCCTGATTCTTTTAGATCCCAAGTTTTCAGCTAAAGACTCTTTGGAGATAAAATAGTTTCAGTCTATCAAATGATTATCTATATTATTTTTATCACAAAGTTATTGACGATCACTGATGTACATTTTAAGTTCAGGGGCTTTTTCTGATGGCCAGAGTTAAGAAGTAAAGACAAATTTATCTGAAAATGGTCAAATAGTGAAGCAGAAGAAAATGTCATGAAAACTAAAATCTTTAGAAAACCTGAAAATCAAGCGATCATGATCACATTAAAGATAGTCTGGCTCTCCTTTAATGATGTATCAATTATTCTGATCGGTTTACAGTCATGTTTAATTATAATGATAGATTATCTGAAACAACAGCTCTGCTGGTTTTACATGAACACATTGAGAATTAAAAAGCCTTAAAAGTATTTTAACAAACCAATAAAATATTTATACATTTTATTGGGTATTTAACAACCTGCTGTTATTTAACTATGTTGTTAAAAACAATCTGGTTATATTATTTAAAACATAACCAGATTGTTATTTTAAATGATATCAATGAGGGAACATCTATGAGTTTGTGTAGAAAACTTAAACTTAACTGTTGTTTCCTGTTTCTTTTGGTTTTCTGATCAAATCATCAGTTTTCTAACTTTTATCCAGCATCATGTTTGAGACTAAATTCTAATTAACCATTCAGCCACATTTTTAAATTCAATTTCAGTACTAAACCCAGATCTGATTACTGTTAAACCATCAGAATCAAGAAATCAGGTAAACAGAACCTGCCTAACAACATGAAGTAGGCGATGTCATAGTTTATTCTAAATAAAGTTAAGAACAAATGAAAAACCAAGTCATTGAGATCAGTCTAGAAGTTCAAATTCAAAAATACTCTTTTGACTCCACAGTGAAATTAAATAAAGTTAGAAAGTCATTTCTAAGGTGGTAGAGCCTCAGTGAACAAAGTGAAAGTTATTATCCATAAATAGAGAAAACAGTGAACAGTGATGAACCTTCACAGGAGAAACTGACCAACCAAAATGACTCCAACATCAACGACTCAAAGAAGAAGAAACCAGAAATATCTAAAGGTCTGCAGGCCTCACTGCCTCAGTCAAGGTCAGAGTTCATGTCAATGTCAAATTTATTTGTATAACTTAAACGACAGCAGATGTACAAAGGTCAAAGTTTAGGAGCCACAACCGAAAAAACCCAAACTCCTGGGACCTTCATTCTGGATTTAGGAAAACCAAAAGCAGCTGATAATTCAACAATGAGAAAAAAATACAGACTTGGTAAAACTGACCTTCATGGGAAAGTTTAAGACCAGAAACTAGTTTCATAAAGGCCCGGTCCACAAGAGGTCTGATGAAAAGCTGAAGGAAACCAGGAAGTCTGGCCCTGATTGGTTAAAAATCTGTTTAAGATGCTGAGACATCGCCTCAAATATGAAGTAATACTGGAAAACTTTCCAGGTGCTGCCAGGTTTGTGGACTGTTCAGATTGTGCATTGGACTGAGTCATTTTGGATATTTTTCACCATTTAATCTCATCTGGGTCTGCTGCATTTCCCCCACCGCTTTCCCCACACCATTTCATGACAGTTTAAGATGCTGAGTCATCGCCTCAAATATGAACTAATACTGGAAAACTCTCCAGTGTGGCTGAAAAATAATTATTCAGAAATTAGCAAAATTCCTCCTCAGTGATTTAAAGGATTTATTCCCAGATTCTGGGTCAAGATTGAAACAATCAGTTATTAAATTGAGGAGGAAATTAGAATTTCTCAGGTTGGTTTTAAAGATGTGGTGAAACATTTAGGAACAAAAATGTAATAAATACTTTTACATGATTTGATTCCAAACAATGAGTCCAACAGATCACCTAAAGAATCCATTCATATATTAAATTTGTCCTATAAAACAAACCGAAACCTGTTAGATGTTAGTTTGCCAGACGTTATAGATCCACACAGTACCGTTACAGCTGGTATCAGGTTCTGCTGCTCCTGGAGATTGATCCTGTGAGTCTCTGCTGTGGTTCTGTGTGATGAAACCATCGGATTGAAGCTTCAAACACCAGGTCAAAGCTGCTTCTGACTCCAAAACAAACATCAGTTTGTCTTTAGTGTCGTCTGTTACAAGACCAGCCTGGAGGAGAAAACAAACGTCTGATTCTGCTGAACATTTCAGAGCTGATGTTGACTTTAAAAACATGATGTTACCTGAGTTGCAGCTTCAATAATGAACAGTTTTGTTGATTGATCCAAGAGTTCAGGAACAGTCAGCACCCAGGTGAAGTCAGATGCCGTGAACTCTCCACCTTCTGGATGAGATCTGATGGTTTTCAGAGCATCGTCCTTCAGGAATCTCAGAACTTCTGCAAAAACCGTCAGGGTCGACATTGACTTCCTGTTGTCTGTGTAGATTTCCTTATTCCAGTCTTTCTTCTGTTTGATTTAAATATGAAATAACAAATTTTACTGGTTAGAAAAACAAATCAGAGATGAATTCTGTGTTTATTTTATATATATATATATATATATATATATATATATATATATATATATATATATATATATATATATATATATATATACTGTATGTGTGTGTATTTTTTTTCTTCTGCTGCCCACCAGCAGAAAATACATTTGTGTTCTTTGTGTGTTCGCTTTAGTTCTGTAGGTTTGCTGTGCTGTTCTTGTTTATTTAGGTTCTCTAACAGTTAATAAATTACGTTTGAAAAATATTCTTGATATTTCTCTTTTCAAGACTTCAATAAAAGGTAACTATGGGAAGAGAGCTGAAATATTTGGTTCCACCCTCATAACTTTGGCAAATAAAGAGCAAATGTTTCCAAATTCACAACATTTGTTGTTCATGAAGAGAGAAATAAAACTTTCTGGTAAAAATAATTTCTCTCTCCATGTTATGGAGGGAGAACAGATTATTTCGGACAGCGAAATATTTGGATCCCCCCTTAACTTTGATAAATAAAGAGCAAATGTTTCCAAATTCTCAATGATTGTTATGTGGACCAAAAATGAGCAACTAGAAATTTATTTTCTCCAGTAATCTGTCATATTTTTCATTAGAACAGGATTTTTCAGAAAGTCTACTCTCTCATCTATTCAGGAAGTCTAGTCTATGTGCCCTGCTGTCAGCCAGCTTCCCTCCTCTTATATTAGCAATGAAAACTTATAAATACACACAATGTGTTGGAAAACCGTTCTTGGTGACTGACTTATTTGTCAGGCTTAAGTGACAAAAGTTGGAAAAAGACTGATTCTCTTGGCGATTAGAAAAAACACACAACTGTGCAAAAAGACCTCCACAAAAACCTAGTCTATTTATTTATTTTACAATTTTGTTATTGTTGTTCTTTAAGAGCAGCTGCCAATAAAAGTGAAAGTTACAACTTTAACATGATTATATGAGTTGTTTCACTGAGAAATCTATCAGAAGTGCCGTGAAAATGGTCGGATCCGCCTCTCTGGCTGCAGTGACGCCCCGACAGGAGGAACAGATTTTCACACAATCGTCTGAATCAGGTGATGCATTTAAATACACCTCATTATTCATGAGGTAATTTGCATTGAGGAGGAATTTTGCATGCAAAAAGCTGCAGGTGTGATTTATAAGGGGGAAATTGCTTTCTGGTGTGCATGCAAATGTTTTTAGAAATCAGGCTTTTTTTTGACATAGAATATTTTTGAATTTTGGTCGTACATACACATTTATTATGATACATGTGGATTTGTTTTATAAATGAGACACTAGGTAAAGTTCTGCTTTTTCTGAAATGCTGTTGTGCAAAAGTTCAGAAACTATCAGACTAATGGTGTCGCCTGGCACAGTGACGCCCCCTACAGGTTATAGACATCGACACAAACATAATGACTGAGTCCTCTCTACCTTTGCTGCTTGTCTTTCCCCCCTTACTGTCAGATTACTGATGAATAAAGGCCACCAGTAGAAAAAACAAAACAAAACAAAAAAAAGCAAAAAAGTTATTAGACTACAACTGGAAATGAAAGAGATATTATTATAATTATAGAGACCCAGTGTTAAGACCTACAACAGGTGAAAAACTGTGAAAGGAGAAAAGTTCAGGTTTAAAATATCTCAGATAATAGATAGATATCTCAGTTTCAAAATAAGAAGACTGGTGTGTTCATAGAAAACATGATAGGATCCAAGAAAGAAGAACATTTATCTGTAGTTATTTACTTTTACTTACTATGTTAAGGACCTTCAACTTGACGTTTTCAAAGAAATAATGTTTCTTAGTTTCTTCTTCTCTCATATTATTAAATGCTGTTTTAGCTTCATAACCAAACTTCATAAATTCTTCATGTTCATCAAACAGGATGCAGGTTGGAGTCTTTGGGGTGTCTAGTCCAAGTCCATTACTCCATCTCTTTATCTGGCTCTCACCTCCTTCCTTTCTGGGTTTAACATTGAAGGCGTAGCCACTGAATCCTGAACCAAAGTCTATGGCTATGATGAGAGAGTCAGGTCCAGCTGGATGGAGAAGAGAAGAAAGTTAGAATATGAAAAAGTTCAGCTAGACTCTGTTTTTACAATAAGTTGATACTGTAATAAAATCATAGACACAATTACATTCATCAGTTTAATCCTATAATTGAAAAACTAAACTGAAGCATCAAATTTCAGTAATTTAATATTTATTTTACACGGATTATACTGGTCCACCGGTCCTATGATGAACTGGTAACCAGTCTGGACTGATCCCCCCTCACCCAGTGGTGATAGGAACCAAAACCTCTATGTCATCTGAATGGATAAGAATACTGATACTGCTAAAAATGTAATAGTTAAACATAAAACCCAGGAAACACATTTTGTTTCATAGCACCAATTACTATTAGTATTTCTACTGTTTATTTAATAATTTTATTTTTCTTTATCATTATAGATTACATTTTTGCAACATGTTTCCTCATTTTAACCTTCATATTAATAACTCAGAATAAAGACCAACTCCTATATTAAATATATTATCTATGAAATATGATCTATATTTACTGTACTGACCTTTGACATCAAGCAGCACATGTTTCATGATCAGGATTTTTTTTGACCAGTAATCGTAAACGGTGCAGCTGTAGGTTCCTGTGTCTCTGTTTGTTGGATTCTTCAGGATCAAACTGTAGTCTCCAAATTTACCTTTTTTCACAATCTTTGTTCTGTCTTTATACTTATAGTGTTGAACAGGCAAGCTGACAAAATCCACAGAACCCATAAAGACCTTCCTGTAACACCAGTGGACCATCCTGCCAGTGTTGTGTCTCCATGTTACTGTGAATTTTTCAGGCAGACAGGCTGCAGTTTTAAATGGCAGCAGAACAGACTCCTCTCCTGAATCCACCTCCACCCTGTAGACTGAGAAACAAAACAGATGAGCTGCACTGACAGCAGTAGAACTGATGATGTTGATGTTCACAGTAATGGAACCTCAGTGATATTCCAGGAGAAAAACACTTCAGTCACAATGTGGAACTCAGGATTTAGAGACCAGATGCTGACAGTGGATCCATGGGATCTAAACTTACTTTCAAAGAAACACAGAAGAAAAAACTCACTATCATCCACATGTTAATTCATGAAGAGAAATCACTGCTATACTTATACTTCTTTAACTAACAGATAACAAAGCACATTACTGTTGCTTCCTAAGGACAGGAGATAAACATTTGACTGATAGATCCAAGGTAGAGAAAAGTTTCAATGACTTCATGTCATCATCCTGTAATGTGGGTTTGATTTGTATTTATTGGATGAGAAAAGACAGCAGGAATATTCAACAGGACAGACAGAAACTCATCAGAACTCTGTATCTGGGAATTTCACATGATGGGCAACTTAAAAATTTTGATTTAGAAACATTAAATTAGGAAAGTCTGACATTCAAGATTTACATTTTTATTTAGAGGATGGGAAGATGGATGAAACTAAATACAGGACAATCCTGGAAGGAAACCTGTTAGAGGCTGAGAGTGAGACTGGAGCGAACATCCATCTTCCAGCAGGACAGAGACTCTAAACCTAAAGCTGGAGCTACAATGAGACGGTTCAGGTCAAAGCAGATCCATTTGGTAGAATGGCCTAGTCAAAGATCAGTTCTTACTCCAGCTTGGATTCTGTGATACAGTTTTGTTAATTGGTGTTTACAGTCTCTGTTCTTCCAGTATGATTGAAGTTTTACACACTTTCAAAGGACAATAGAAAGAATACCAGTCTTTAAATGAGCAAAGCTGGTAGAGACATTTCCCCAAAAGTCTTACTAGTGTAGTATCAGAGAAATATGGTTCTACAAAATATTGACATAAAGTTATTTGTCATTTGTTCTTTTTCACCCACAAAAGTACAGTGGTATGAAAAAGAGGTTCCTGACTTCATTGTCTTTATTTTCCAAGTTCGTCACATTGAAGTGTTTCAAAACATCAAATCAATTTAAATATCAGTTAAAGGACAACCAAATAAACACAAAATCCAGTTTTTAAATGAAGGTTTCTATGGTTAAGGGGAAGAAATTCCACACCTACATCTCCCTGTGTGAAAAAGTGATTGATCATTAAACCCAACATTTGATTTTCCTAACCTTTGCAGCAACAACTGCTACCAAGAGTTTGTGATGAATTACAATGACTCTTTTCCAGCTGAGGAGGAAATTTTGCCCTCCATTCTTTGCAGAATGTTTCTAATTCAGCTACACTGGAGGGTTTTTTTGGTGCCCTTTCATGTCATCTCAATAGGTTACAAGTCAGGACTTTGACTAGGCCACTCCAGAGTCTTTACTTTGTTGATCTTCATCCATTCTCCTCACGTGCAAAACTTTTCTCTGCTTGTATTAACTCTCCGCTCACAAATCTCTCTGCTAGGTTGTGAAGTCCTTTCTGCTCTCTTTCAAAACAAAAAAGGACCGTTGCCTGGCAACATTACAGCCAATAGAATGAAAGTGTTAGGCAGTGGGATCCTCCTCAAGGGTGCGTTGGTTTCCTTCTACTGGGTGTGCCTGTGTGACTATGTATGTATGTATCCATCTTTAAAGATAGATATCTATCTACATTAACCTATAGATAAGAATCAATCAATCAATCAATCAAATGTTATTTGTATAAACATTTCAGCAACAACACAGTTCAAACTGCTTTACATCATAAAAACTCAAAAATACAAAGTCATAGAAAAACACAGTCAACAACATTACATTTTGTCATCATTACACATCATGATTATGTTTTAAAAGCAACTCTAACCAGCTGGTTTTTAGTTTAGATTTAAAGGAACTCAATGTTTTGGCTCTTTTGTAGTTTTCTGGAAGTTTGTTCCAAATTTGTGGTGCATAGAAGCTGAACTAGAACCGACCAATGTACCAAAAGGAAACAAACTCCCACCACCTGGTATAACACTTACATTCTATTGGCTGAAACGTTGACGGGCGACGGTACTTTTTTGTTTTGAGAGAGTAGAAAAGAATTCGCAAGCGAGCAGAGAGACGTTTTGCGTGCGAAGAGAAAATCTGACCTTGAGAACAAAGACGTGAAAGCACAGAGAATATTTGAAAGAGATCAGAAATTTTGAGAACAAGGAAATTAAATCCTGCTTTCAAACTGAAAATGTGTACTCTCGACTTATGGCAGTAAAATTCCTGCATAAGAAAGTATGAAAAGAAAACCACGAGAGGAGAAAGGCAGTACAGAACTGAGATGATAAAATGTATAAAGACTGGAAACTCAGCATGTTGGACAATCCAAACCATAATTTTATAACAATTCCCATCAAACCATTTTAATTCTGAAGCTATCTTCATCTTTCACTTTTCTGTATCAGTTCATGGTTTGTTGTCTGAAATGGTCACAAACTCTCTGAGGAAAACTAAAAATCTCAGCATGTAAAACATTGGCATTGATTCTGTTGTAAAAGGAACTTACCTGACATAAAATAATGTCGGAAATGAAATAAAAGGCCTCCAGAAACAGCAAGAAGAACCAGGAGAACCAGCAGAACCAGCAGAACTTTGGCCCAAGTTGGAAACTTTTCTATAGAGAAAAATAAAGACCAATCAGGTCTTAGAGGTGATGTAGTTATGTTTTTGTCTGAAAATGTGATAGTTTGATAAATATGTTAACATGTCCCAGAGTCTCCTTTAAAAATTAGAATATAATTGTCTTTGATCGTTGTGAAAATCTTCAGTATATCTGCAACCAAGAAAGTGATTGAAACATCTGAATTCAATTCAGTGACGTGCGGTGAGGTTCATGGCTGATGAGGCACTGACTTAATCAAAATCATAAGACCCCCTGCATGTTATTGTTTACATATGGAAATTTTGAGCATGTGGACAACATTGAAGGGCAAAATGACTATACTTTCACATGCCATCCATAGCTGCCAAGGTAGAATAATTCTGTTAACTCAATGAAATATAGGTATTATTAATTTAGTGCTATGCTGCACAGCAAAGGGGAAACCCGTTGAAGTACAACTCAAACCACCTTTTTCTCTCCCTGTATCAGCCAAGCTACACTTAGACTCTTTGCATGTAGCTTCCCTTACTTCACAGGTGTCAAACTCCAGTCTTCAAGGGCCACTGTTCTGCAGTTTTTAGATGGTAGATAGGTACAAAATACTGAAATGAAATGACTTAATGACCTCCTCCTTGTGTAGATCAGTTCTCCAGAGCCTTAATGACCTAATTATTCTATTCAGGTGTGATGCAGCAGAGGCACATCTAAAAGTTGCAGGACACCGGCCCTTGAGGACTGGAGTTTGACACCACTTACTGTATCACTAGCTCGCTGTCTCTTACGCTGCAGAAGCTGAGGCCCAATGTCTGGGATCATGAGCGCCCCCTGCCATGAGGCAAGAGAACTGCCTGCCTCACCTCGAATCTGTTCTCTCTATGATCGCTCCTCAGCACACAAATCACGTTACACACACAGTTGGTGACAAATACGATACATTATATCGATAAGCTAAATGATGGAAAATCAGTTCATATATTAAATGTTTTTTAGCCATTTTATTGGCGACGTACAGACAGGAGGAACATCCTCCCATAGAATGGCAGCCAGTGCAGTTAGCGAGAGGTTGCACAATCTCAGGTGAGGCTCAGCTTGCTGCTGCCTCACCGGCTTCCGAGCATTTGAATGGGAAATTGTGAAAATTCAGCGATTTTGAAGAAAAAATTATCAAAATTGGTTAAGCTAAATGAAAAATAAATACTTTATAGTACAAAACACAGGGTGAAAAGAGCAATATAATTTATCTTATCATTATATTATTCTTCCATGATGACAGGTGAGGCTCTGCCTCATCTGCCTCCCCTGACCGCACGTCACTGATTCAATTATTGGTTATGACCCAATGACCCATTACACAATACTTTTGGATATATACTGTGTGCGTGTGTGTGTCTGCACTGGGTACATCAAATTAGCTGACCTTTAACATTCAGCCGAATGCCTGACAGCATTTTTCCTTCTGTCTCCTGATGAATACTGCAGATGTAGACGCCGCTGTCTAAAAGTTGAGGTTCTCTCAGAGTGAGGCTGAAATCACCAACATCTACAGCATCAGACCTCATTGATGTTCGTCCAATGAAAAGAACATTTTGAGCTTGTAGGTCGTCTCCTTCTCGCCGTAGATGGACAGTGTTGGGGTTGAGGTCAAAGCGACTCCATTTCACTGTGAGAATCCCTTCTGATGATTGGCTGTTCTGGCAGGGCAGAACAACAGATGAATCCCCCTCATAAACATCCAGAGACACATATAAAGAATCCTGAGAGGCTGGAAGGAAAAAATAAAGAGAATAAATGTTTTAAATCAGCATATTGAAATGAATACATTTAAATATTAGACACTTTTCTTTCAACCATTTAACTACATAATCCAACACGCTCCCAGTTTGCTACATAACTACTTTTTGCAGGGTTATTATGACGGGATAGGGAAAAACTCCAGAGTTAATGAAATTCAGAAAAAGGATCACTTGCACAATTTCAGCATATCAATTGTTATGTGAAGAACAGTAGATAGGCTAACAGTAGCCCTTTGGAAATGCAACTGTTTTCATCGCCAACAAAAAATCTCCCATCCACCCCAGTTTACTGTAAGCATTGGAGTGATAATATCATCATTAGAATTGATTATTATTTGTTGGATTCCTTTAGACCAGTGTTTGTCAAACTTTTTCAGGCAGAGGACCACTTGACCCATTTAACAGTCAAGGATCACCTAACCTGAAATTGCCTTCGTGATGAATCTTAATATATAATGCAACCTGGAAATGAAAATATTAGACTCTTGACTCACTATTGTTGTTTCTTTGTTTGTCCTAATGAGAAGAGTGGTGCTGTTTGGTAAATGTGACTGGCCACGACAAAAACAGGTCTACTTGGGCATTTTGAGTTATTTACAGATTCTGAAAGTGTCAACTTTCCAATGATGTCAGACACATCAAAAAAGGTGTTCTTTACTATCACGTGTTGTGTGCATCAATAACATTTAGGGCTATTGGTAAATGAAGAACAATTAAAGAATAATAGACTTGAGTTGCTTTAGCAGAAACAAAAAATCCTTTTCTGCACCATTAAATATAAAAACAATCCATCAATTTCTATCAATTGTACTTATTTGTAGTATTAATTAATTGAATAATTTCTAATTAAATAAAAATAACAATAGCTGTAGACGTGTAAGCAGAGCATCTTAAGCAAGCAAAGTCAGAAAAACATAGAACAGTTCTCACTAACTGAGGTCAACCGCTCACCCCATAGAGCCGTTCAAAGGAATCCAATCGCTAGTGAACGACACTTCAACAATCAGCAGCTGTGATTCCGCTTCCTCTGATCATAAAAGTAGTCCTGGAGTTTCTTTCTTTCCACCGGTATCTGAAGCTTTTCTTTTATTTTGAGTGACTTGGTCTGAAGCCAGTTTTCCATTATTATTTTTAACACAATTCTTTGGTAAGCGTCACACTTTGAGCTCACGTCATGGCAAATAAACGGTTGTTTACATGCAGTACCACTAGTGGCGCCCTCTAGTGGCCCTCCCCTAACGGACCAGTGATCCAAGGACCACTGTTTGAGAAAGACTGCTTCAGACTAATCCTGCTAGTCAACAACCATATTATTTGTTTTTGATTAAACTATTATTTTTTTCCCTTCCAGTCAGTACATTTGGTACAATTCTTCAGTATGGGGATTACACACTTTGCCAACCTGAAGAAGTGATTTCAATACGCTGGTCAAGGCCACTGATACTGAACAGCACAGAGGCTCTGCTGCCCTGAGCTGCATATTGAACAGCTCTATAACCTAATCTATAAAATCTTTTTACACTTAGCCTAGCTAAACTAACAGGTACCTTGGATAGGATTGGGCTCCCTGTCTACATTGTTGCTTTAGGGTTTTTTCCCCAACATGGTAAAAACCAGAATTTCTCTCTATTTTTATTCCACCTTGTTCATGTTCTGCTCAAAATGAGTCTGAAGTCAGGAACTTGATATCATTAGCTGGACCTCATTAGATTAGCCTGCTTTCTTTGTTTTGTATCACAACTAGAACCTAATTGGACTGTAAATAATTGTGATTTACATCAGTTATCTTTACTGCTGATGTCTCCATGTAATAAGTTTCCTTGTCGTCCACCAGTGGAATCTCATACATTTCAGCCAAAATAAGTTGAGTCCACAAGTAAGGAAGTGATAAGATATTTAACTAATAGATGATGAAAACTGACAGCTGTAGGAACTACAGAATGATTATCAGGACATGATATCTGTCATTGAATAATTATTGAACACTAAAAAAAAATCTATAGAAAAATAAAACATTTTAGGAGACAAAAGTCAGTTTGAAGACTCTTCTTTATCACTGTTCTGTAAAACATACTTTTTACTTGGATATGTTTCTCATTTCATGAAAATTATTTACCAAAACTTTGACCATAAATCAGCTCAATGGTTGCTGAGTGACCATATTTAACTAAGATTATTTATTAGACATTACAAAACAGGAAACAAACAGGTTTCAATAATTGGGAGTTGTGAAAGGTAGCTGACCTTTGACATGCAGCTGAACACCAGACAGAGCTGTTTCCTCTTGATCCTCAGTCATGCTGCAGATGTAGAAGCCGGTGTCTAAAAGTTGAGGCTTTCTCAGAGTGAGGCTGAAGTCACCAGAGTCCAGAGCATCAGGTATCATTGAAGTTCTTCCTCTGAAAACCTGATTTTGTCCACGTAGGTCGTCAGCTTCTCGCCGTTGATGGACATTATTGGGATTGAGATCAAAGCGGCTCCATTTCACTGTAACAATCTCTTCTAATCTCTTGCTGATGTGGCAGGGCAGAACGACAGACGGTTCTCCCTCCTGAACCTCCACTGTCACAGCCAAAGAATCCTGAGAGGCTGGGAAGATAAATAAAGGACATGTTTTAAATTAGTTTGTTAAAATAAATACATTTAAACCAAAGACATGTAGTCTATTGAATATTTAATTTACTATTGACCAAATTGTGTCCCAGTTCTTTGTATTTCTAAACAATGTTTCAGTGTTATGAAGAGTGATTAAAAAACAGAAAATGATCACTTTCACAATTTCAACACATCAAGTTAAATTATTTACAATAATCCTGCATTTCTTCATATATCAATAATTTTATGTATAGCTGAGGATGGAAGAGTCAGAGAGGACAGAATCATTTAACAACATGTAGATCTTTGAAATGAAACTTTTCGTCAACTATAATTTCTCTCCACTTCACAGGGAGTAGAGCAGTTTATTAACAGCTTCAGGTCTGAATGTCATTTCCAATTATTCAGTCTAATAATGCATAAAACTCTTTGGGCATTTATAAGTAAATAAGCAGATTTTAAAATAAGAGCCGAGCTTTAACAATCTGAACAAGCTGCAGGAATGAAAGAGAAATCTTTTCAATCTTTTAACACCTGAAAAATCCAACCTCAGCCACTTTTATATGTAAATTCAGATGCATATCCAATTATTTTCAAAATGTCTCCCATCAAAACGGTCGTGTTGCATTTTATGTGACTTTTATGTCATTGATGTGAGACATACTGTACATCATTATTCTGTAACAAAAAAAAGGCTGAATGTAAACAACAGATGAAAATTATGATTATTATTTTATAATTATGTAAGAAGATTGTATCACTGAAGTGAATCACATCAGAATCAAACTTTTGGTCTGTACTGTGTATATATATATATATATATACACTGCTCAAAAAAATAAAGGGAACACTTAAATAACACAATATAACTCCAAGTAAATCAAACTTCTGTGAAATCAAACTGTCCACTTAGGAAGCAACACTGATTGACAATCAATTTCACCTGCTGTTGTGCAAATGGAATAGACAACAGGTGGAAATTATTGGCAATTAGCAAGACACACTCAATAAAGGAGTGGTTCTGCAGTTGGGACCACAGACCACTTCTCAGTACCTATGCTGTCTGGCTGATGTTTTGGTCAGTTTTGAATGTTGGTGGTGCTTTCACACTCGTGGTAGCATGAGACGGACTCCACAACCCACACAAGTGGCTCAGGTAGTGCAGCTCATCCAGGATGGCACATCAATGCGAGCTGTGGCAAGAAGGTTTGCTGTGTCTGTCAGCGTAGTGTCCAGAGGCTGGAGGCGCTACCAGGAGACAGGCCAGTACACCAGGAGACGTGGAGGAGGCCGTAGGAGGGCAACAACCCAGCAGCAGGACCGCTACCTCCGCCTTTGTGCAAGAAGGAACAGGAGGAGCACTGCCAGAGCCCTGCAAAATGACCTCCAGCAGGCCACAAATGTGCATGTGTCTGCACAAACGGTTAGAAACCGACTCCATGAGGATGGCATGAGGGCCCGACGTCCACAGATGGGGGTTGTGCTCACAGCCCAACACCGTTCAGGACGCTTGGCATTTGCCAGAGAACACCAGGATTGGCAAATTCGCCACTGGCGCCTTGTGCTCTTCACAGATGAAAGCAGGTTCACACTGAGCACATGTGACAGACGTGACAGAGTCTGGAGACGCCGTGGAGAGCGGTCTGCTGCCTGCAACATCCTTCAGCATGACCGGTTTGGCAGTGGGTCAGTAATGGTTTGGGGTGGCATTTCTTTGGAGGGCCGCACAGCCCTCCATGTGCTCACCAGAGGTAGCCTGACTGCCATTAGGTACCGAGATGAGATCCTCAGACCCCTTGTGAGACCATATGCTGGTGTGGTTGGCCCTGGGTTCCTCCTAATGCAGGACAATGCTAGACCTCATGTGGCTGGAGTGTGTCAGCAGTTCTTGCAAGATGAAGGCATTGAAGCTATGGACTGGCCAGCCCATTCCCCAGACCTGAATCCGATTGAGCACATCTGGGACATCATGTCTCGCTCCATCCACCAATGTCACGTTGCACCACAGACTGTCCAGGAGTTGGCGGATGCTTTAGTCCATGTCTGGGAGGAGATCCCTCAGGAGACCATCCGCCACCTCATCAGGAGCATGCCCAGGCGTTGTAGGGAGGTCATACAGGTACGTGGAGGCCACACACAATACTGAGCCTCATTTTGACTTGTTTTAAGGACATTACATTAAAGTTGGATCAGCGTGTAGTGTTATTTCACTTTAATTTTGTGTGTGGCTCCAAATCCAGGCCTCCATTGGTTAATAAATTTGATTTCCATTGATGATTTTTGTGTGATTTTGTTGTCAGCACATTCAACTTTGTACAGAACAAAGTATTCAATGAGAATATTTCTTTCATTCAGATCTAGGATGTGTTATTTGAGTGTTCCCTTTATTTTTTTGAGCAGTGTATATATATGGACACATCTTCTAATGCAATGGGTTTTCTTTCTTTTCATGACTATTGATAAGGCAATAAATCCCACCTATTAACCTGACAGGTCACACCTATGAAGTGAAAACCATTTCAGGTGACGACCTCTTGAAGCTCATCAAGAAAATGCAGAGTGTGTGCAAAGCAGTAATCACAGCAAAAGGTTGCTACTTTGAAGAAACTAGAATATAAGGGGTATTTTCAGTTGTTTTACACTTTTTTGTTTAGTGCATATTTCCACATGTTATTCATAGTTTTGATGCCTTCAGTGTGAATCTACAATGTCAATAATCATGAAATTAAAGGAAACTCATTGAATTAAAAGGTGTGTATATATATATATATCGCCCATTTCCGTTTTGTTCCAGTAGCCCATTTGTCATCAAGGTGCTCTGGCTCCCCAACACCTGCCGCAGACCTTGTTTGGCCGGCATGTTATGCATATTAGTATCTCTCATGGTATGAGGTAGGCAGTAGCTTGAAGGGTCTTGCCTAAGGACCCAGACTGGATTCGAACCCCGCCCTCTCGGGTGATATACTGATGCCTTATCTATTGAGCTATCCAGTCAGCCTATTACATAAAAATATATATAAAAATTTTAACTTTTATATATATATAAATGCCCATATATATATACACACACACACACCTACACCTACACACACACACACACACACATATGGTCCCTAAGCGGAGTGCTCTCATAACTGAGTGCTCTCACATGCTGCCAGGCAGAAGTGGCCCAGCCCTAGTTCTACTCCAGGGAGGCGTCCCAGTTTGTGAAGTATAGTTTTTACAAACGCTCTCGCTTCGACAAGGAGTTGCAGAATGCATAGGATTCCATAAACATAAAACTTCTCCGTGGTGGTGGAGCAAAACTTTGGAAAAAGTCGAGGAGTTGAGCCCCGTCACTGAGAAATAGTGTTAAAAAAATATCCTGTTGCAAATTCGGTTCTATACCAAAAGCTGTGTGCAGAGGCCGCTTCGGATGTTATCATCCCATAGAATGGCGATTATCAGTGGTTATCAGCCCCATTGAATGGCCTCAGTTGGTCCCTGCTCTACCTGCTAGCAGGCTGTTATCAACCGTTATCAACCATCTATCGGTGATAACAGCCGCTTGTCGCTAATAGAACCTTTTTTTAACCTTTTTTTTTAAAAAACCTTTATTTATAATTTATCTGCGAATTTGAACAGAATATTAAGAATTTACTAAAAATACAAAAGCCAAACGTATCCGTCATAAGATTTTAATTAGGTATTGTAATAATCGTTACAGTATTTAAAAACAACTCACTAAAATCTAAAACCGGAGGTTTTTTTTTCTGTTTTGTTTATTTTTGTTCGCTTTTTTAAAGACCTATATTTCCAATATGCCTTTTATTTCTTTGGATTTTTTCCAATAATTCACTCAAAATAAATGCCAAAATTTAACATACTTGGTTAATTTTATTGGATCTTTACAAGACGTGTTCTCTCAATACATGCCGTGTTTTTATCTTCCGGTCGTGCAAGATAAACATGGTAAGCCGCCGGGCTTACCATGTTTTCTGGGGGATACCGTGCAAGCACAATGCATGCCAATATTTATTTATTTTATACCTTTTAATTTCATACAATGAAATTAAAAGGTATATTCTAGATTTATGTAGTGTTATGAGTTGTCCAACCTCATAGCCTTCCACTAGGTGGCTGTACATCCGAAGTTGCTTGCAGTCCATTAATAATGATAAGAAGAAGTTAGGGTTGGCCCTAATCTTATTTTTAATTTAAAAAATTAAAAATAAAAATACGGATGGATTTGCTCATATGATTATATGAAAATCTGTGTTTGTACCATATTAAAATGTTTAATATTTGTATTAGTAGTAATAATAATAAATTACGGATTGCACCCGACAAAACATTAGAGAAGAAGAAGAAGCTTACGTCATTCGACGCGACACTTTCCACGGTCGGAGCTGGTGAGTAGCCCCTGAATCTGTCAAATAAAAATGTAGTAAAAAACCTCAAAAGACCGAAAGTCTACATTTATAAATCTGCTGATGGTAGTTCTATGAGTTAATGTTAGCGAGTATGTGGCACAGCATGTGTTTGTACAGATTTAGACACGTTTTTAACCCTATTTGGTAGAAAAAAAGGCTACTTTAGCGAGCTAAAGTAGCCTTTTAAAAGCCAGTCAGGTTCAAATGTAGCTGTCCTTCATACCTTTAATAACAATGTGCTAAAATTTTGTTTCATATATCTTAAAAAACCGTAAACTTTTCAGTATACTAGTTTATATCAGTATATTGATTTAATGTTAGGATTCTATCATACAGTTCATTACATTTCATCGTTTCCCACAGTGTATTATAAGCCCTGAGGCCATCATTCTTTATTTGTTGCCCCACCAGGCTAAGCATTGTTTATTTATTTAAGTCTTTGTAAAACGTTTGCATTTTCTATGACTTTATAGTTATTGTTCAAGTATTAACCTTCCAATCTTTCAATAACACATAATTCTCAAAATGTAATTTCAAATTTCCCGTCAACTTTTAACATTTTTTATCTAAAAAACATGACCACCTACAGGATGACTGACTGTCATAAAACTCAACCACCGGGTTTTCTGGGGGATACCCTGCAAGCACAATGCATGCTAATATTTATTTATCACATACCAGAAAAAACAGCTACCTTCTGTTTATTCTTAGTCATTGTTGTATTTTCTGTCTTTGTTTTAGAGATGCTACACATACCTCTTCTTGACATTGATGTCAAGAAGAGGTATGTGTAGCATCTCTTAAACATTGAGCTATACAGCAAGCTCTAAGAAAATATGTGTTTGTCCTGAATATTATTTTTTTATATGCTCTGCTTTTTTTCATTTCATGATAAGAGAGAACACATATCTCGGAGGAAGCGAAGGTCTTCCTCCAGAAAGCCTATAAAGAAGGGATGACCAGGGTGGGATCTCCACTGGTTGGAGCGGCATCCCAGGCCACTGGCTTGCCACCGTTTGTCATTGATGTATGTTTACCAAAGTTCTTTCTAGCCATTCAATTTCAGAATTCAGAAGGCAAGATGCAATTTTATATAAAAATAAATTCAAGCTTCCTGTTTTGTAACAAGACTTTTGTGTTTTTTAGAACTGGATTGGAAACTATAGAAGAAAAAAGCCATCTTCTTCTCAACCTAAAAACAAGAAGTTATACACCAAGGACCTGTCTGGTTACAACCTGTTCTGCAGGGATCAGTTAAAGAACAAAGGTGAGAGAGGATTTACTGTAGCTGTTATGTTGACAAGCATTGTTGTGTGTATAGCTAGCCTGATCATTGCAATTCTCACTTACAGCACAGCCTTTGCTTTCTCCCCTTGACTCGGATTATCTCCCGCAGACGTTTCATTGTGCCAATCAGTAAACAGAAGGAGAAGTTGTTAAGACTGCCAATTTTCTGTGCTGTTTTAGAATTGCAGTCCGCCTGTAGTTGTAGCAAAGTAAAGGAAGCCATTCAGTCTTTGTTGGCCTTCCAAATATGGAATTAACATGGACAGCTGCCTCGATGAGCTCAGGTCTTCTGTCTTTGTAGTGACAGATTTTATGTATTTATTTATTTTATTTTATTTATTTATTTTTTTGCAGCGAATGCAATTTCAAGTAGAATTTTTGGCATTGAACTGGCACATGACATACGTCACAGACAAACATTAGCGATTGGGTAAAATTTAACACCTCTACAGAGGTGTTAAATGAGTGTTAAGTGAGCAATAGTGTCTCAATAGCCATAGCCCAGACCCTCTGGATGCTTCAATGTGTAGTACAATGGGTCGTTTTTTTACCAGGCTATTCATAAACTTAATTTTTGGAAAAAGTATCTTGCCTTAGTTATTTTGTAGTTGTGTAATACTTGCATTGTTCTGTTCGATTTACTTTCTAGAACAGTGGTTTCCAAAGTTGATTCTCAAGGGCTGGAACCTTCATGCCCTTGAGCCATGATTGAATCTAGGTTAACACACCTGGATTTAATCATGGCTCATTAGAAGGCCAAAGAAGAAAATTGACATGTTGAGGAGGTTACAACCACCAGACAGAGAAGTAAAACAAGCGGTCCTCAAGGACCCAGTTTGGGCACCCCTGTAATTGGCTCTGCTCTGCTCACAGGAGCCCTTGACTGTTATTTTTTATAAGCCATCCTTACGAAACAAATCTGACTTGTATTGTCTAGTTTATCTCGTCAAATTACATTTGTGAGATCTTGAGTACTTGATGAAACTTTTCCTATTTGCCATGTAATGTTAGAGAGTTTCCTTAACTTTATCAAAATCTACACCCATTGAGTCGGGGTGAGCCATACGAGATCTGTACAATGTCAATGGATTGCTTGCTGTTTTTCTTTGTTTTGTTTTTCCTGCTAGGAAGCCTGAAAGATATTACACAGAAATGGTCCACTTTGGCAGAAGAGCAGAAGAGGCAATATGCGGAGGAGGCAGCAGCTCTAAAAGTTCAGCACACTTCAGATGACATGAGCCCAGATATGCGATGCCTGAAATTGAAGAAGCACCTAAAGCAGATGAAAATAGAGGTTTTCCATATATGCTAAGACCTTAAGAATGTTTTCAAGCCATTTAACTGTATATTGGAAATAGTGTTAGGAGTTAACCCTGTAATCATTGGGTTTCCAGTTTGAATGCCTACTACGTCTGTCTTAGTCGACATGCTTTGGCTGCTAGTGGTGCCAGTGCATGACAGCCTCACTTCTGTCAGACTGCCTGAAACCAGCTGTGGCTATAACCCTATTGGGTGGTGAGCTAATGCCCACCACCATCAGTGTGTAAATTACTTAATGTAGTGTAAAGTCCTTTCAGTTCCTCTAGAGTCTAGACTGAGTGAAGCACTATACATTGCTCCACATGCCATTTATTATTTATCTGTGATAAGATGCTTGCGCATGACATATTTAGTCTGTGCTTGCAGTTTACCCCACTTAACTGTTTCACATCATAAAAAAGTGTTTAATCATATAAGGTAATGGTAATAAAAGGAAAATACATTTTCATATAAAGATTTAATTTGATAACCAAAAAAAAAAGGTGACAATAATTTTCACTGTTAAAAATGGAATTAGCATTGCTAAGTTTTTGTATTATTTTGCTTATAAATTTATAAGGGTCACATAATTTTTAGGCAAAGCATAGTGTTCTAATTGAAAATAAAAATTCAAAGACTACCTTGAATGTATTAATGTCATCTACCTTTTGTTAACATGTGTAATAGAAATATTGAATGTTTATATTACATGCCATATTTTATGTTTTATTTTTTACTGTTTTATGTTTTATTTCTTACTGACTTAAAATAATGAAAAATTTCTAGCTCAGTAATTTTATTCCTATCCTTTGTAATGTTATGTATATCTGCTGTTTTGAATGACTCTTCTTTTGATCTTTGTTGAAGGTTGCCAGTCTTGAGAAGCTTGGTGTAGAGACTGGTGTAATGATGTATGACCATCAAAAGCCTTTCTTAGAAGTCCTACAAGTGAGCAGCAAAGGTGCTTCTTCGTTCTTCGACATACTGGACAACTTTGCACTGCATTTCAAAGGTTTTCACAAACTGACAGGGATACCTCAAACTTAAATAACAGCTTAGTGGACTTAATATTTACATGATCTTTTCTCTCTTGTTTGCACTGTGTTTTAAGGAAAATCATCATCTACTTCTGCTGCAAAAGAACCGGTTGATTCAATGGTTAAGAAAGTGCAGGAGCTCTTCAACAGGAAATACAGTAAGAATACATTATCATACTCTAGTAATTTTCTAGTCATGGTCAATGTAATGGATTCATAATTTAACTTCATTGCAGTAATAAAGTTGGTATCTGCGTATATGTCGACATAATGGTCTGTAACACCTTGTCAATTAACCACGGGCCACATGTATGATTTTGCGTATGCACCAAAAAAGTTATATGCCATATTTGATGCACAAGTTGATATGTATAAAAATGAGCTTTGTGTGACAGTTTTTGTAAGCTTCACACTAATTTCAATATGTATTAATGGGTGGCAACAGAACAGATCAGCAGCTGCATTATATTTCCCAGTAATTGGGATTTATAAAGGCAAGGTGCACAGGTCTTTGCATGTGCACGGCTGTATAAATTAGAATTTTTTGGTGCGTTGCACTTTTCTAAATAGTCAATTTGGAGCTCTGTCTTACTAATCCACTTTTTATCTTCAGCTTGACTGCAAATATGTACAACTTTTAAAAAATTTTCTTATCTTTTTTAGAGGAAGCGGGAGGCAGAGGAAAGCTCCCGTACATCTCCATTCAAAATGAAAGCATAATTATCAACGCTTTTGGTCTACCTGATGGCATCACTCTCAAAAAACCATGCCACTATGGACGTAAACAATTAGAAGTCATTTTAAATAATGCGGCGAACATTTCCTTTAAAATTAGTAAGTGTTTGAGCATAAATGTTGATAGATTATATTTAAATGGATGTCATCCGGTAAAAACGTACTTTGTAATCATGCAATGGGGTGGTCTGTTGTTGAGAGGTCATTTTCATAATTTTATGTTCTTATATTTAGTCATTCCTTTTGCACTGCTAGACTTTAATTTGAAGTATTTAAAGAGCAGAATCCAAAAGTAGCATATGTTTTGGGAAAAGCATTTGGTAAAGGATCCAAGGATCAGAGTCAAAGTCTGGAAGGCCGCATGAGTTCTGTAGTCTGTCTTTATACACTTGCTCAAACTGCTGCGCCCCATGAATTGTGCTATTCACTTAAGTTTATTGTTTAGCACTACTGTCATAATCACCTTAACATTTTGTCATACTCATCTAGTATAATGTAGTCAAACTTCTAAATAGCTATACTTGCGTACTATAATGGCTTGTCTGTAATAGCTTCTTACAGACACACTTTTTGTCCTTTTAGAAATAAACGGACAAAAAAGTCTTTCTTTATTTATAGTTGCTCCATTGTTTTGTACAAGACAATGTTTATTGTTTTTAACGTTTCATCTCCTCGGCTAGTATGGTCACATGAGTTGAAGGATAACAGACAAACTTTTACGAATACTTTCTATGGCAGGTAAAGTGGAAAACAAACAAAAACCATCTCTGTCTCAAATGTTTGCTGAAACAACACGGATGATGGGAAGTAATACTTTAGCAGAAAGATCATCCATCCTCGTTTTTTTTGTTTTTTCTTTTTGCTTTCGAACTTCTGAGCTGACGAAGGCGTTATTGTGTTCCTCTGACAACAAAGAACATGTATTATAATTAATGTATTGACAGTGCAGTAATTATTTTTATACAAACAAAATGCATGCAGCATTCACACTACTAATTTCAATTTTCTCTTCAGATGAAAAGACTGTTGAAGAATCAGTTGTAACATCTGACACTGGAGTGGTGATAACTGCAAATGGTATGTCTTCAGATTGAACTTTATACACACAGTGTTTTTTTTTCTCATAGTAAAGGTGGTTTGTATTCCTTAATACATTCTAGAGGTGTTAAGTAGAAGATTATACCTATGACTTTCAAATACACTTATTGGAAGGACTTCATTCAGTATCCCTTTCCATGTAATAGGGGTTTTTTTTGGACTTGTTTTAATCATACAATTCCATTTGAAATTGTATATATGGTTTTTATATCAGATTTATATTAGAAATAAGTCTCTTTCCCTGTGACAATTCTATTCAGTGTATCCCAACAGATACCTGCTTAGTTATTTGCAATTATGGTCTGTGATGGAATAGTTACTGTAAAAACTTTGCAGAAGCAGATGCCAACTTACAACGAGAAATGAAACAAATATACCCAGGAGTATGGGAAATTGTCCTTTCGTTCATTAAAATTAATAAAGTACAATGTTGTGTTTAAGCCATGTCCTGGATACTTGTACTTCAAGTTTTGATATAGCATTTTATTGTACTCATATTGAAGATATATTGGAAAAACAATTTCAATAATTATATTTTATTCTTTGTATCAGACCCCGGGAGGAAAATTAGGACACCAACTGTGGAAGACATTTTGAATGCAATGTGTGCAGATGGTAAGTTCGTTGCATGTCTATCCTGAATGTCCTCCATTACAATGTTGTTATGTATGTTATGTGGGTATATTACAAAGCGCACTACACCCTCGGTAACACAATATGTCTGGTCTTCCTTAGGAAAATATGTATTCCGGATGATTTATAGGTTTTCAGATACAAAAAGTGTGGGGAGTCCAGCTTTGTCTTTAGGTCACTCTGACGTACAACCAAATATGTTTAAGAAATTATAAATATTCCATACTTAGATAAATCACACACGCTTTGGGGTACGTGTATTGGGTGATCTCATTAGTGAGGATGTAACACCTTTCAAAATGTTCTATATGGCTATTATGTATAGTCGGATTATAGCTGTACTGTCATGTCAATGTCTGTGTAACAGATGGTATCAATGAGTCTCAGAAGTCGTTCAGGTGGGTCTCAACCAGATATTTTATTTTTTTATTCTGGGGGAAGAAGGGAAAACAAATGAACAACCTCCTCAACTCCTTCTCCCTGCACTCCGACTCTAAAAATGTGGAAATAAAAACAATGTTCAACCGAGCTGTGCTGGACTAGCACCGGTCGTTCGCGCCAAAATAAAAAGGAAATTATAATAAAACTGTTTATAAAAAAAAACCACAATGACGGTCAAAACTGCAAAATAACACACTAACAAACAATAATAAACAATATATGGTAAAGACCTCAACATGAACAACATCCATACAGAAAAACAAACATATCTCAGCAGCGAACTTTCCTCTGACTTACCCACAGCAGCGCAGAACAACCTGAGGGAAAAGGGGAGGAGCTACGAGGGCTGGAATAGACTACGGAAGCCCAGGAAACACAAACGAGGCGGAGAGCAGAATGGCGACCCCCGCAGGCAAAAACAACAAAATAAATAAAAATAACTGAATAAGATCAAATTCACAAATTCTCAATATAAAATGAATAAGAAATAATAATTTAACAAAGAAACACATTTGTAACTCTGTTACATCTGCAAGATTCATCTCGGCATTGATATTGTGGTTGTACAAAGATTTATGTGTAATGTAGTGCATGTGATGCGTTTCTCATGCTAAGACTGTTGAACAAATGTAGTTGTGACAATTAGCAAGTTGGCAAGTCTCACAACAGCTGATGTTCCCTCTGAACAATAGTCACATTCACAAATGCGGAATACAGAAATATTTTATTGTGAGCTGTTAAAAGTAATAGTTGCAGCTGGTGTCACAGCTGACATATTTCCGAATACTTTGCAGCACTATGTTTGGTTATGTTTTATTGCTTATTCAAACCACTTGAGGTGGAGACCATCAGTCACACAACAAAACACAGAAAACTCTCATTCCCCATGTACATCAACCACATTTCCAGCTTTAATTACACATGCAAACATTAAAGAAATTATTAAATAAGATGTACCACAAAATACAGTAGTACAGAACTAAAGCATAGATGCTTATCTTGCATCACTTGTTTAACTTTAAGGAAGTAGAAGACATCTCAAATTACGGAACTAATGAATGAGCAGGCAATAATTTGTTTTCAACATAAAAAAAATTGCAGAAATAATTACATACAAATCACACTAACCAATAGCTTAAAGTAGGGGTTCCCAAAATTGTTCCTCACTGGCCAGCACCTTGCATTTCTTAGTTCTGTTCCTGGTTTAATGCAAGGCCTATGAATAGGTTGACATGATGAAAAGTTTGTAACTTCCACCGGTGAGAGAACTAAAACAGGCAGGATGCCCATCCTCAGGGCCCTAATTTTGACGACAATGAATAAAAATAAAAAGTATTAATAACAAAACTGTTTCAATATGTTTAAATATGCTGTTTACACAGAACTGATAGTAACGCTTGAGTTCAACATATTCCCGTATAAAGTATAATATGTTAAACGTTACTTGAAGGTATGACCTACCTTGAGATCACATTGCAACTAAACTGTTAATTCTTCTTTAGATGAGCGGAGCGTAACAGAGCCTATGGGTTTGACGGAAGTGCTGTCAAGAGAACCGACTACAGATGGTATGCATTTAAATAAATTAAGGCATTATGCTTCTTTTATATTTTTTAAACTACATTTGTCAATAAATGACTTCTTTTTCTTTATTTAGATACTACGGATGTTTGCAACATCTGCCACTGTCTGTTCAGTGATGAGAAAAAAAATGCCAAGAAGAAGTGGCGTGAGTGGCGACGTTGCAACACATGTGAGCAGTGGTCACACCTGGCATGTGGATTCAAGAAAAACTTGTGTCGTCATTGTCAGACTCCCAGAAGTTGAGCCTTGTGTTAAGGAATCATGGCTATTTTAGATGGTTTAATATAGTTAAGCTAATGCCATGTGCGTTTAAGTAGACCAACATTCCATTTGGACAAAAGCAGATGCAAGGCAGGAGTTCACAGATAAACATTCTTTTGGCAAGGCTGTAATTTAGACCAGCCATAAAACACAAAGCTCTTGAAAGGTTTTAAATTAGGAGGCCATAAAGAATATCTTCCCCGGCTCGCAGGTCAGAGGTCGGGGGTTTCTCAGGAGCTCAGAGTTGCATCTGGAGTTCATCACAACTTAGGAATCTTGGAAAACACTGAGTTTAATTTCTGATATACCTCTTAATATTAATAGCAATAGTGTGTTAGATTAAAGTATATTACCAAAGCTATAAGTACTAATTTAGTAAATGGAATGTATTTGAAAATGTACTAACTATGACAATATCGGAACCCAAAAGAGAATGGTTTGAATGTTATGTTTACAGGTTGAAAAAGACTTCTATCTCATTATTGTTTGTGATAAGGTAAAGATTCAAATCTTTGGAGAAGCTGACTGCAGAGGAGCAAGATAGGTTTTGTGAAAATAACTTATAACTTTAATAACTAGAATGACTCTTGATATTTGTCATTAAAACTCAGGGGAAGGTCTAAGTTTTTTTCAAGGTAGCTCTCGGTTGGTCAAAACAGGGCTACGCCCTATTTGCATATATTAACAAAGAGAAACGCCTTCACTAGAAAAGGGAATGCTCAATAATAAGAATTCAGACAACTGCCCTGTTTTGCTTTTAAGCATCAGCTGTCTCCAAAGGCGCCTTTGTTCTTATTCTTTTAATTCTTTTGTCTCAGGTAAAGAATGTACTTCTGTGTACTCTGAAGTTTTCTTGTTTAATTCATACGGTGTTTTCTATTGAATTAAACTCTGTGATCTGTGACGTCATCGTGCCTTGCCGTCTCCTTGCCAGCGTGATGTCATCCGCTCGCGACCCGGCTAACAGGAGGAAGGAGAGCCATGCTTTTTCCAAAAGTTTAAGCTAACTTAATAACTTTCCTCCTTAACACTTGCTATGTCTTTCAGAGCGAAGGTGAAACATTAACATGTTTAACGTTGAAAAATTGTCTGCACTGGGACTGCAAAAAAGACACTTCTAATTTGGTCACAGTTGTGACATCTGACAGCTGTCAATGTTAGCATTTCCTGTAGTTTTTTCTTAAACAATTGATAAATGTACAATGCATCAATAAAAGCTTTGGTATTGAAAAGATATTCTGTCGAATGTGAGTGCTTTAAATAGTAACAAACATTTGGGTATCAAACGAACACATCAGTGAGCATGTTAGCTGAACTCATTACTATTGCAGTTGAAAAATTTCCACATGGTAGCACAGATAATACCCGTTAGCAAAAGAATGAGTAAGATCTTTCCTTTTAAATAAACAAATTGACCAGGTTAGAAGACGACACGTTCAGGTAAAAAGGCACTTTCTCCCTTCGCGAAATCGTTAGGACAGGCATGTTGATAGGACACAGCTGGAGAAGATCCCAGTGTGGGATGCAGTAGTTCCACAACGTCACGTTACTATTGGTTATCAATGGGTGACACGCCACGTGACCAGTTACACACTTTTTGCCGCTTAATGAAAACTATTAATACGATTTGACATTAGGATTTCATTCTGTCTGATAATTTCAATTTATGACTGGAAAATGTGATTTACTTACTTTAACAGAATTTGCTACCCACTCAGACTGGTGAGTTCAATCATGACATCGCCCCGTGTGTCAATGCACCCGCGATGGGGCGCATTCCATTTCAAACATTGAACGTGTGCCGCAACAATAAGACCCTGTGAGTTGTAAGTGCGAGGCTGTTATAAAGTAATGTATATGGTCATTGAGAGTGTAATTGTAGTGTGTAGTGTATTAAACTATGATCAGGGCTTCACTTTTTTCTCATATTTAGTTTAGCTGCACTATTACAGATAGTATGTGTTAACAAGGAGAAGCTGTATGGGAGAGTGATGCAAAAGAAGCCTTTTCAGCAATTACGCCTCAAACAGAGCCGCTTGAGGTCTGCAAAAGCACATTTGGACGAGCCAGCTTCATTTTGGAATAAGGTCCTGTGGACTGAAGAAACAAAGATTGAGTTGTTTGGTCATAAAAAAGGCATTATGCATGGCGGGGGAAAAAAAAAAACAGCATTCCAAGTAAAACACTTGCTACCCACTGTAAAATTTGGTGGAGGTTCCATCATGCTTTGGGGCTGTGTGGCCAATGCTGGTACTGGGAATCTTGTTAAAGTTGAGGGTCACATGGATTCCACTCAATATTAACAGATTCTTGAGAATAATGTTCAAGAAGCTGATACGAAGTTGAAGTTATGCCGGGGATGGATATTTCAGCAAGACAATGATCCAAAACACCGCTCCAGATCTACTCAGGCATTCATGCAGAGGAACAATTGCAATGTTCTGGATGGCCATCCCAGTCCAGACCTGAATATCACTGAACATCTGGGATGATTTGAAGCGGACTGTCCATGCTCGGCAACCATCACACTTAACTCAACTGGAATTGTTTTGTAAAGAAGAAATGGTCAAAAATACCTTCATACAGGATCAAAGAACTCATTAAAAGCTACAGGAAGCAACTACAGGCTGTTATTTTTGCAAAAGGCAGATCTAATAAATATTAATGTCACTTTTCTGTTGAGGTGCCCATATTTTTGCACCTGTCAAATTTTCTGTTAATGCATATTGCACATTTTCTGTTAGTCCAATAAACCTCATTTCAATACTGAAATATTACTGTGTCCATTAGATATATCAAACTGAAGTAGCTTTTGCAAACACCCAAATATTTATACATAAAAATGATTAAGATTAATAGGGGTGCCCAAACTTTTTCATATGACTGTATGTTGCCGCTTTCTCAGGTAGGTTACAAACAGTTATGTCATAATGCCCCAGCCGGCATACCTAGGTGGGCCCCATAAGGGAAAAAAGAGGGCAGACAATATAGGTCCCAAAATGGTTTGTTACCATTTTCCAAAGTGGCCCATATATTTTTTTTATGTAAGCAGAGACAAATCACATAAGACTACATGTCAGAATTTTCTGACATACAGTTGGTGTTATTCAGACTCTCTGTCTTTATATTCCTGCCTGATCCATCCCGCTGTGTGCTTAAATTTTAATGTAATATCTGGTGTGAAGGACGTCAATATTCGCGTTGCCCTCCTGAAAAACGCAAACATCAACACTAATATTAACTGCTCTATAACCTTTTAAACAACCAGGAATGTACATGTCCTTACAGTTGCAAAACTAAATGCAAATCTAACAGTAAGATAATTCTCACTAGTCTGTGCAGCCATCTGAGTGGTGGAGCAGTGGAAGGAGCGCTTAGACAGCAAACACTCAACCTGGATGATGGTGTGAGGGGTCTCCTAAAAAAGTAGTCAATCATCCAACTGCAGATGATATATTATGGTGCTGCTGGCATTCTTACTAAAACCAGGAAGGTAAATCAAATCAACCAGTTTGTAAGTCCCTACATTCATACAGTCCATATCGTAAGTTTTGAAATCTGTCTGAAATATCACAGAAACACTGGCGTAGCTCTTAATGAATTTTTAATACAGAGTAGTGCCCTTCAAAATAATGTAATTCTTGGATAACAGTCAAATATTTCTCAAATATGAACATCACAAAATTTTTGTCCACTACGTTTTAGTTATTTCGTTGTTGTGCCCAAATTTAAAGATATTATGTAAAGCACATTATGCAGCATCTCAAAATTAAGAGTTAAATTCAAACTGTAAATGAAGTTTAGTCATTAACAATGTCATACTGAACAAGAACATTAATAAATGTGAAAAAGAGTACAAAGTTGTAATGAGTAAAACTAAAATGCCCTTGATTATATATAGCTTGACTTAAAAAACAGATATGTCTCAACAATATCAAAAGCAATAAACTGAGATGTTAGAACAAAAAGCTTATATGAAAATCATCAAACAATGAACTTTTTATACTGGAATATGTGCTCTTCACATAGGACAGTAAGTGGCCATAAATCATGAAGATGATTCACAATCTATGCTGTTCTCTCCTTCGTCAACATTGTCGTCATCATCCTCTTCATCCTCTCCATCGTCAATGCTTTCATCATAGTCTATGTAATGTAGATCTGGAGACATAAGTGCTTGAGAATAAGAGTTAAACTCTGGTAGGTGATGATTTGGAGGAGGAGCACCAACTTCGATAAACCTCTTGAACATGTTCATTGCACTGTACATTTTCTTTTCTAAAATGATAATGTTTTGATGAAGTACAGCTTTTGAACCAGGATCTGCAGTATCATTTATAGCTGAACTTAAATGTCCATGTTGTTGATGAAGGTGAAGAATGACAGTGTTCATCTCTCTCTTAAGTAGAAGCTTTTCTTCAGCTGCCCTAGTCTTCAAATGCAGGGCTTCTATTGCTCGACTTTTTAGGTTCTTTGGAACAACACCATGATCTTCAATCTTTAAAATAAGAGAACAATTGCAAGTGGAACCTTGTTAAAGCGTAGTAGCAACATAAAGTGAATAACAGCATGTAGAAAGTTGAATAAAACCTTTAGATCAATTCTACTCACTTGTTCATCAAACAATGTGTACAGCTGGGAGGAGGCATCACACAATTCTCGAAATTCTAAATGTGATGGAAAGATGCCAGTTTATGGAGGCCACTGCAGATTATTGTACTCTGTAACAATCTTCTTCAGTTTCCTGTTACAGGCAGTCACTTGCTTGGACAGCCTTATAGCAACTCCCTGTCCATCTGTAAAGAAAGAAGAAATATAAATACTAGTAAAAAATAATACAACCAACACAATATGAAAACATGATACAATAGTCATTTATTGAAGTATGTTAAACATAATAAAAGGTCAACATCTGAAATAGTGTTTATCTCAATTTGGATTTTGTGAATACAAGTAGTGGCAGCCAATTCTACACAAGATATTCAACATGACACTAAAGTTCGAATAAGGAAATCTCAGTTTGTAGGTCAAAATCTATTTCTGCCAATAATTGAATGATATTTTAATTGTACTCTTAAAAAAGTTATCCTCAGAATATAAAGACTGATAGTTCTTACAGTGACTTAATATCTGCAGTAATGCATAAGATCATTGAATGTCCATTAGAAAATGGATGTATTACAATAGTCACTTATCTGTGCCTATTTACAACGGGCATTAGGTGAAAGACAGGATACACCCAAGAAACATATTCATACACCAAAGATAAATAACCATACACATCAAAAGCACATACCCATGACAAAGGACAAGTTGGAATAAACCAGTCACTTCTTACACTGCATAAAGAAGCTTAAGTACCCAGAGTGAACATATGCATGGTGCAGGGATAACATAAAGATTAAATTTAGGTTTACCACATGCTGGGATTCAACCACAAGACCTTTGAGCTTCAATTTTGCTAATGACCATACAGTCAAGAAAAGAAGTAGCGTTACCATTATATCTTCTTTTCAGGTTGAGAAGAGTGGTCCTCTCCCTTGCTTCATTTTGTGCTCGTCGTATCAGCTGACCTCTAAGTTCCTGGTCAACATCTCTCAGTGTTCTCTGGAAAATGTCATCCGAAGGGAGCCACCTTCGTTTTACACCATGGTGTCTCTCAATTATTCGAAGATCCCTGTCCAGCCTAACCACAACAAAAACAAACAAAAAAAAAAAAACAACGCACAGTTTCTTTACTTGAGGCGAGAACTGTTGTTCAAATATAGAAGAGTACAAATTTCTGTCACTTACTGTGATTCATCTTCAATGAGTGACTCCTGTTTATGTGATCCGGATCTAAAAATGAAAACAAAGACTTTATATTGGCATAGCTTGTATAATTAGCTGAACTTAATACTTTGTCATTAATGTGGCAACATTCTAAGTCTTGTGTAAGTATTTCACAATGTTTATACATTATCTTATGCATGTCTGAGGTTAGTGCCTAGTAGTGAGGCTGCTTCCCATAGGTGAGGTTAGGAACATGGAACAACCACCAAATCGAGACATTTGACTAATTTTTTTTGTATTTACTACATGTCTTAAAAACTGCAGACCTTTGCAGCGCCCTCATCATTACAGACACACCACCAATCTGCCTACTGATTTGGTATTCAAAAAAGGATCATACCTGAGCTGGTTGATTTCGGTCAGCTTCATCACATAGTTCCTCTTCCATCTTGGAACAATCTCTGTAGATAAGTCAACAATGTATGTTATTGAACAATCCAATATCTCTGTGAATAATTGGAAATAATACAAATTACATCAAAATTTAATTTCCCTTTAGGATAAACATCCGTACATCTTCTTCCGCTTAGCAGCAGTCGGCCTATATGACTAAGGCACCCTGCATAGAAAACTGTTTTCGGCCGCTTGGGTGCATGGTTGAAAGCACGGCCAACAGGCTCACTGAAATGTGCCACACCTGAAATGTGCCACACCTCCAGCTCTGGCAACAAAACGGGAACCAGGTGAACGGCGTCCATGCAAGGGAAGACTGTCTCCAGTGGTCATGCATAAGGGGTGTTATGGCTGCGCTTTGTCTGGTTCCTCTCCTAGGATCTGTCTGCCTTGGGTGACCCTACCAGGGGCATAAAGGCTCCGACAGCATAGCTCCTAGGATCATTGGGACACTCAAACCCCTCCACCACGTTAATGTGGCAGCCCATGGAGGGGTGCTACACAAAGCATTTTTGAATTTCAATGTAATATAGTTCAATTAATTTAAGAACCATAAACAATCCAGTTCATTACAAGTGTCATAGTCAAAAAAGATATTCAAACTCTGTTTAGATGTAGTCAAAGCAGCTTTGAAATGACATTCACAACATTGCCACTTGACACAAATGAAAAAAACAAACAAACAAACAAAAAAAACCAAATGAAATAGAACAGAAAAAAAAAACATACCTTTGTCTCTAGTTTTTAAATGTGCAGCTTGGGCTACATGTCTCTGTGTTTCCATCCATTGTTGTAGGTCATGTTCAGAAATGCTTACTTTGGACAAAGGAAAAATAAATAAATGAATACAAAACTTTTTTTGCAATCAAAAGGTTTCAATTAAGACAAGCTTACTCGGTGACTCTTTCAAAACTGCAGAAATCTCTTCCTCAGCAATACTCGCAATCTTCTCGGCTTTGTCCCACCTCTGAAAAAGCTGCACATCTGTAAATAACAGCCAGTGTTTGAAGTTCAATTACAAAGGTTTCAGTAAATTATTAAATAAACTATGGACATATACTACACCTAGATCTGCAGATTTTCTTCTACCATAGTACAGGAGTGCGTCTGTGAGAAGGTCAAGGCGATGGGAGGGAGTCATCTCTTTAGTCACTCGAGAAAATCTTCTCAAAAACGACCATAACCTCTCCATGCATTCACCATCTGTTAGTCCAAATCCAGGAACTCGTCGCGTGCTGTACATGATCTGATTAACATAATTAATCATTACTGTAAAGTGTGCAACACCCAATATTGAGCCTAATATATTGGACATCATGTAGGCCTGTAACAATTACAAATGGACACCAAAGTTATTATCAATGGCAATGTTGTTTTTTGGAGGCCATATGAAATTTTAAATTATAATTAATAATGAAAATATAAGTAAATATTCTCAATATTAAATTTTTAATTATAAATAACACTTAACCCTGGAGCTGCAATACAATTAAAATATACAAAGTACATAAGCAAAAACACATAAGTGTCATGAAAATACTGCTGAGGCCAAAAAACCATACATAACACTGATGTTATCCAGTTTGTGTTGGAAACAGAACAAGAAAAGAGAAAAGGAATATATCATGGTATTTGAAACAATTAAGCTCATTTTCAATTGTCATGCAGCTTTATAGCAGCAGGGTGAACAATATGTATATATGACGTAACAAGATGTTCAATTTGGTAGACTAACTTTAGAACAACCAAAAAAAATACCTGACACTGCAGTTTATGCCCATACACATGAAATGCTGGTACCGCCAGGGAAAGTCCTTTTGGGATTCCTTCTCCAGTTTTCTGTTCAATGACAGACAGTGTGTCACTATTGTTGTTATATTATAAAGAACTCGGACATTAAGAATTATACTCACACGGAAATGTCTGGACAGGACACATGCAATGTCATAAATGACATGCAGATTAATGTTTTTTTCTTTATATTTTTTCATCAGCTCTGTGATGACATATTTAGGATATGCAAGTCTGTTAAAAAATTGTTTGATAACATCATAAGATAATGTATAAAAAAATAATCCAAGAGTCTTTCAAATAATTGGATGATGTTATGTTAAAGTCACCCAAATACACTTTAAAAACTCACCTTTCTCCATGTGTCATGTTAAGAAATATCAGTGGAACCTCGTGGCGACATGATGCTCCAGATACACCAGTTATGTCTAATTTTTTTTGCTGGTTTTGGGGACGAAGTGCATTGCCAGCTTTAAACTTGCTACAGTTCTAAAAAATGAAGGAAAGAGGTCCTCAGTGAAACACATAAAACTTGAGGAATATACAAATTGTGTCAAAATAAATGAACGTGAAAATATTTTAAAATTAGAAAAATAGATATATATCTGTCATAAAATTCCTTTTAAGGGTATTTTTCAAAAAGCATTGACTAAAAATAAATAACAAGAAAGTTACCAGAATGGAAAATGAGATATGATATTTACTCACCTCTGTTGGTTGACAGTTGTCAGGATTTGACCCGACATACTCTTCAACATCTTCATCCCTGACAAACATTCTGTTACCCTGCAATGGCTCAGTGATACTACTTCCAGAGCTCTTTATTCGTACGAGGCCAAAGTTGGCATCCAAAGCCACAATTACAGTGCCATCAGTCTGAAAAATAAACAGCAAGAATAAGGATAAGTCTGAAAGCTCTCAAAATGACATTTGTCCATTGTACTAATGTCTTCTAAAAGTATATTACGAATTTATCTCAGTGTGTCCAACCTTTATGCATGCCGGGCACACTGTGCCATCATCAAATTGGTCACAAAGGCCAACTAGTGACCTTCGTCGGAAGTGATAATGGCGAAACTGGGAAATAGACTCTCCTACTAGGGCTCTGTACAGCATATTAACCTGTAGTAAAAAGAGTCACAGTACTTATGTTTAATCTATTAATTCCAAAGGTACATAAGTAAAATAAATAAATAAATAAATAAATACTGTAAAAAAAAAAATTCTAAATGAGAAAGCAGTAAATAACACATCTAGTCTACTGGAAATGCCATCAGTGACATTAAATTAAAGAAATATTTAATATATTAAACAGAATAAAAAAGTTGCAATATTGTTGACATATTTACTAGGACATATCTTTTTCTCTCTACCTCCATAACAGTAAGATTGTTTTTCCACCGTAAGGTGTTGATGAATCCCTCTACAGAGACCTGGCACTCCAAAGAAAGATGGACAAATAGCTCAAGAAGAGCCATTGAAAAAGCAGCCTGTGGCTTCTCCGGTGAAGCAGGCCAAAGGCCATACTTCAGAAGAGTGCAGACCTCAGGTTCGCATTTACAAAAAGAAACTGTGCAATTAATGAGATGACCTAAAAAGACAAAGGAAGAAAAAAGATTACTGAAAACTCATTCCATTTTTTATCTCACAGAGTCAATAAATACACTGTTTTATAGAACTCGGAATTAAATCAGTCCACAATATGTGTTATACTTATACTTCGATTTTATAAGTTGTATAACAAATACATGATATCCATATGAGGAGTTGATCTTTTTATTACTGCTCCCTTTAGGGACCACCGAGCCACATCTATGCTTCTAAGATGGAATAGGACAGGGGTGACCAAAATTCGTCCTCGAGCACCTTCATTCTGCATGTTTTAGTTCTCTCTGTGGTGGTGGTAACAACCTTTCCAGCAGGTCAATGTTCTTCTACTGAGCCATCACTGGATCCAAGTGCATTAAACCAGGGACAGAACTAAAACCTGCAAAATGCTGGCCTTCGAGGACCGACTTTGGGCACCACTGGTGTAGGATGTATTGGGATTACACCCTAGGAGCTGGCCCAATTGGCTGGGTAGAGGGAAGTCTGGGAATCCTTAATTATGCTGTTACTTGGGTGACCTGACCCCAGATAAGCAGAAGGCAATGGATGGATGATATATCCCTTCTTTAAACATGTACAAACCAACGCAGACTTGCCACTTTAACTGTGTTTAACTTAACATGTGTTGTCTTTAACTGAGCTTCCCCTCCAATCTATGTATTTATGTAGTTTTCTATATTTGTGTATCCAAGTATAAATAAATAACAACAAAGAAGAATAAAAAGTTATTCCACAGTAAAAAGTCACATAAACATATATTCACGTGGGACAAGATTAATAATCATAAAGTGAAAACATAAATTTTACTAAATAAGATTTAGAATTTTGTAGAATATATACATATACACTGCTCAAAAAAATAAAGGGAACACTTAAACAACACAATGTAACTCCAAGTAAATCAAACTTCTGTGAAATCAAACTGTCCACTTAGGAAGCAACACTGATTGACAATCAATTTCACCTGCTGTTGTGCACATTCAACTTTGTACAGAACAAAGTATTCAATGAGAATATTTCATTCATTCAGATCTAGGATGTGTTATTTGAGTGTTCCCTTTATTTTTTTGAGCACATATACACAAAATTAATTAATTAAAAAATTACATAGTGTAAAAACATACCTGTGTTGACAAAAGTCTTTACATCTCTGGAGTAAACAACATGGGTACTGTGATCCCCACTTAAATGCAACACCAACTGCTGGAAAGCAGCCTCATAGCAGGTTTTCTAAAGAGACACAAAAAAGGACAGAGAAAAACCGAATTTTATGCAATTAAGAACTCATTCTCATTCTATACATATCAATTACAATATTTATTAGTACATTCAACAAAAATGAACTTACATTCCACTTTTCAGGGAGGTGCAAAGAATTTATGTGTACTGTGTAGACACAATCCTTGCAAAAAACACTGCTTCTGCTGCATTCCAGACAGCGGTATACTCCAGGTTTCTTGCACACAGAGCACATGTCAGAGAAAGGAGCGGAGGACTTATAGGACTCTTCCAAGACCTGATCTTTTAGTGCAGGGGTCCCCAAACTTTCTCCTGTGAGGGCCACATAACTTGTCCCTTCTCTGATGGGGGGCCGGGGTCATTTTGTAACAGAAAAAGTGTGACGATTGTAAGAGTGCTAAACATAAAAATGTATTGTTTTTCAGAAAGCACAATCAAATAACCTTTTCTGGATTCTTCAGAGAACAAAAGTCAGGAAATAACACTATTTATGAAATAAATAATAACCAAATAACACTGGGTTCTCCACATAAAAAAAAGGGTTAGGGTCAATTATATGCATGTATAAAATAGTTACTAACTAATAGTTAATAATAAATAAAGTTCATTACTAAGGAACATTTATCAAATAAAAATGCACATATATGAAAATACTCTGGTATTGTTCAGGGGGCCGGACCAAATGTGGGGGCGGGCCGCATCTGGCCCGCGGGCCGTAGTTTGGGGACCACTTTTTTAGTGTATCCCATAGGCTCAGCTCCTTCCTTTTTGCCCTGGTATACGCGGTCCCTTCTTCCTTTGAGTTTTCAGTACAAATATCATGTGATGAGGGAAAAACAGTGTTGGTGTCAGATGAGCCTGCATGTGAGGGAATGTAGGAAAATTTCGCCCGAGCACCGATGGTTTTCCGAGTTACTTTTATTTTTTTGGTCTTACAACGGACACTGCTCTTATATTTAGGCATGGTTCTAAAGTGGGAGAGAACAGAAAGAAGACAGAAATACTGTAACACCGAGAAGCATAAAATAATAATAAAAAAACAAAATTTCAGCACATTGTTATTAAAGGTATGAAGGACAGCTACATTTGAACCTGACTGGCTTTTAAGAGACCAAATAGGGTTAAAAACGTGTCTAAATCTGTACAAACACATGCTGTGCCACATACTCGCTAACATTAACTCATAGAACTACCATCAGCAGATTTATAAATGTAGACTTTCGGTCTTTTGAGGTGTTTTACTACATTTTTATTTGACAGATTCAGGGGCTACTCACCAGCTCCGACCGTGGAAAGTGTCGCGTCGAATGACGTAAGCTTCTTCTTCTTCTTCTTCTCTAATGTTTTGTCGGGTGCAATCCGTAATTTATTATTATTACTACTAATACAAATATTAAACATTTTAATATGGTACAAACACAGATTTTCATATAATCATATGAGCAAATCCATCCGTATTTTTATTTTTAATTTTTTAATTAAAAATAAGATTAGGGCCAACCCTAACTTCTTCTTATCATTATTAATGGATTGCAAGCAACTTCGGATGTACATACAGCCACCTAGTGGAAGGCTATGAGGTTGGACAACTCATAACACTACATAAATCTAGAATATACCTTTTAATTTCATTGTATGCTCAATATATATATATATATATATAAAATTGCACGACCGGAAGATAAAAACACGGCATGTATTGAGAGAACACGTCTTGTAAAGATCCAATAAAATTAACCAAGTATGTTAAATTTTGGCATTTATTTTGAGTGAATTATTGGAAAAAATCCAAAGAAATAAAAGGCATATTGGAAATATAGGTCTTTAAAAAAGCGAACAAAAATAAACAAAACAGAAAAAAAAAACTCCGGTTTTAGATTTTAGTGAGTTGTTTTTAAATACTGTAACGATTATTACAATACCTAATTAAAATCTTATGACGGATACGTTTGGCTTTTGTATTTTTAGTAAATTCTTAATATCCTGTTCAAATTCGCAGATAAATTATAAATAAAGGTTTTTTAAAAAAAAAATGTTAAAAAAAGGTTCTATTAGCGACAAGCGGCTGTTATCACCGATAGAATGGTTGATAACGGTTGATAACAGCCTGCTAGCAGGTAGAGCAGGGACCAACTGAGGCCATTCAATGGGGCTGATAACCACTGATAATCGCCATTCTACGGGATGATAACATCCGAAGCGGGTGACATAATCCTACAACGTCTCTGCATGACGTAGTTATTGTCAAGATACTCGTTATTTTCCATAATATAAGTATAAATAACATATTATGTTATTTATACTTATTTAGGAATGACACAATTTACAATAAATTTGGAGAAGTAGACATGGATTCTTCTGCTTTAAAAAATATACATTTCTAAATATTGCTGAGCATGTAAATGAAAAATTGTTTATTGACTATGAAGGAAGAAAAAAAAAGATTGACTAAATAAATTTATGAGCATGGAGGAAAAAAATAACTTACCGTACAGGAGAAACACAAACGCAGCTAACAGCCACATCTTCCTATATTTACAAAATGCCAAATCCTTACTAAAGGATTTCTTAATGATTCATTTAAACATTTCCTCAGACTAAAACAGAAAATAGTTTAAATTTGATTATGGTGTCAATTTAAGGTCCCCTCACTTCTTCGGCGTTGGATGAACATGAAAGTCCCTTTCACTTTCACTTCTCATGCTCGTTCATGCAGCTTCCCCTAGGTGACTCAGCTGTTTCAGCTAGCTTGGCTGGCTCTGCAGCAAATTGCAAGCCCTGTCGCGGGAGCGCGCATCGCTATAAACTCCCGCATATTGATGAGAAAACATTTATCATAAAAAAAACAACAAAATGTTTTCATGTTTAACATTTTTTTTATTCTTAATTCATGTTGTTCTTAATAATTATTTCACATTAATTGTTTGAAGCTCAACTTTGTTAATATTGATGAAACTGAAGCTCTTGTCACATTGGTGCCTTTAAGGACTTTTCTGTCCCTACAGATGTAGTAGATTTGGTCAGAACTCATTTTCAGTTAAAGCTTCTCAGGACTGGAATAAAATATCAGAAAGCATAAGAACATATGAGTCTTTTAAATAATTTTCTGCAAACTTGAAAATATGACTCATTGATAATCAAATATGCAGGCACTGATATTGTGATTCATTATTTTTATTCAGTTTTTTTTGTATTGTTTATATTGTGGTGAACTTTGTGCTATATGGATTTTTATTATTTTTTATTTGTAATATGTTAATATCTTCCTTGTAGATAAGTTTTTTTCATTTGTCATTTTTTTGGCAGAAACTTTATGATTTGTCTGTATTACACTGTAATATATTGCATTTATATTGATTATACCATGAGGGACTATAAGATGAAAACTAGCTTGCAATAAACAAACAAAAACAACTGAAAATGAATTAAACAAAAATAATTCAATTTTCTATACATTATGTGGATATTATGTTACTTTCTTATTAATAAACAACAGTCTAATTAAATATTTTTGGAGTATATATGCTTCTAAGTCCTTCCTCTGTCATATAGAGCCATCGTGAAGTTCTCAAAAAAATAATTTTTGTACGTGATGTATGTTGAATTTATGACAGGTTCATCTGTCGAGACATTGTCCAGCACCTTGGAGAGCAAGTTGTAAATTGGATTTTATATAACTCCAATACCGGTTCTATATTTTTCTTTCACGATGACAAAAGTAATACGCATAAATCAACTTTTTCATGATATTTTAATTTTATGACAGGTACTGACACAGTACTGACCTTTGACATTGAGCACCACTTGCTTCATGGTCAGGATTTTTTCCCTTCTGTAGAGGTGCAGGTGTAGGTTCCCGTGTCTCTGTTTGTGGGGTACTTCAAGATCAAACTCAAGTTTCCACATTTAAATTTTGGCTTCATCTCCGTTCTGTCTTTGCAATGCCATAGTTGTTTTTCAGTCCTTAATAAACTCTCTGACCTCAGTGATATTTATGTGACCAGATGCTGACAGTGGATCCATGTGATATAAACTTTCATTCAAAAACAGATAGAAGAAACTGATTTTAAAAAGCTTCACATTCAAGTTTTAATTTTTTGTAATTATTAGATTATTATTTCATTTGATGGTCTTGTAAATCATGAATTTATTGTATGTAGATATATAGTTTGGTAACACTTTATTTGATGGGTTGTGAATAAGACTGTCATGCTACAGTCATAAACATGACATAACACCTGTCATGAACATGAGTAAGTCTTCATGAATATTTATGACTGTTGTCATAAATTGTCATTTGGTAAATCATGACACTTTTAATATAAAGTTGACATTGTTCAAAATGTCTTTGTTATGACAACTTGTAATCCTCAAACATAACTTTTTACCGTTCCAACAATAAAACACACTCAGTTAATCTTCCTCAAGTATGAGCAGACATCAATAGAAAATATGACTGGCATGCATTTCCTCACATTTCAACATACTGGGCCAACAGATTCAGTAATTTATGTAACTGCACACATTGTTACGAGTAAAACATCCTGTTCTGAGGGAAGAAGCAAAAAACAAACTAGAGAAAGCTGCAGAAATCCTGAGACTGACAAACTAAACAGCTCTACTCAGACTTCTCAGTTTCAAGTCTTCGCTATGAACTAATTCAAGTTTTTCCAACCAAAGGTTTAAGAATCAACTTTCCAACAGGTCACTGAAAGCACCGTCTGAGCAGGAACTGAATTATTTTCAAAATAAAGTTCTATCAGCAACAGCTCCTAAATTAACTTGGAAAACTTATGCAAAGTTCACATTTTGCACAGTTTTGTTCTTCCATTTCAGCCTGAACGGCTTAAAAAACAAAAAGCAAAAACAGACAACAAAAGGCAACGAGTTAATGGTTTTTGGTGTCAGAAAAATTTGCCATTTCAAAACTCTCCAAATTTTTAAGTGACAATTGACAGGCGCAGCTATCCAGCAACCCCATCCAAACCTGTTCAGCAACCCAATCAGATCTCCATCATGTTTGGTCAGCTGGTTTTACTGCTGTATATTTGCTGTACAATGGCTGCTGGAAAAGACAAGTGTTTTGTTACTGACTTGTCATCCAGAAACCACTTGCTGAATTCTTGTTGGTTGTGCAGGAGGCTCTACTTCTGCTTTTCAAAGATGTACAGTTACATAAATGCACATCTGTTTGCAGCCATTTTCATGTGCGAGTGTAAACATTGAGTTGGGGGTGTGGCCAGCAGCAGCTCATTTGGATTTAAAGTAACAGGAAACCCTAAAACAGCTCATTCTGAAAGGAGGTGGAAATAGTCAGAACGAACATAAAATCTCATCGTCTAAGAATGATTTTATATTAAAACATGTAATTGACAGGTCTTGTGCAGAATAACAGCTTAACTTGTTCAAATAAGTATTAGAATTATTCTGTTGGCTGCAATCTACAACTTCACCACTAGATGTCTCCACATGAGACAAATAAAAACTTCCTGCTGAACCAGTTTAATACGTTTAGATGTCAGGATTTCCTGCCAACAGGCAGCTGAAACCAGCTTCACTGGACCAGTGAAGCTGAGCGTTAACTGAGGCTGGTGCTGCTGGTCTCTGACTGGCCCATGAAGACCAGAACCAGAAACCCAAACAGCCTGAAGCAGGACTTGTTTGTGCAGCACGTGGAGTACAGATGTGGCGACTGCTTGACGACTTCCAGCTCAGCAGCTATCAGGGCTTACGGCTCCATCTATCATGCTTGTGGACTGATGGTGCGTTCAGGCGCTCTGGGATTAGTCCTACATTCTTCTTACAGATAAATCTGAGGCGCCGGAGCAGAAATGCTGTTTCTAAGAGCGTCGGACCTTCATACAAGCAGGAGTAAAACAGAGCAGACTGAGTCAGCTGACTGATTCACAGTTAGACGGTCCTGATCTGACCTGAGAGCAGCTCTGAGTTTTGTTCCTGATGTTGAGTTCAGAGGCAAACAGACAAGAGATGCTCCTCGTTTTCTGCTCCAACACTTTGATGAAGAGTCTTCTTTAGATTTTCAAAACATTTAGATTCAGAACAACGAACAATGTATTCAGTTGAAGGTGTCAGTTTATGGAACAATCTTGACATTCATTTCGATTCAATTCAAAAATACTTTCATGATCCCAAAGGTAAATTAAATGTTGTTATAACTCAAATAATTCAAAAGGGTTATTGAAAAACTTTCTAAACCTATTTCTGCCTTTAAAATACATTTCAAAATAATGTTGATGAAGCAATATGGGATGGAAAAAACTGATGTATTGTGTACCTTTGGTTTATTTTTGTATATTTGAAATATGTCTAATAATTTCCTAAGGTGAATAGCTAATTTTCTCTATATGTGAATGAGTTATAAGGTATTATAAGCTTGTAAATCTTTCTGCTCTTTTTCCATTCATGATTTCTTTTAGTTGACACATGAACTATTCATATCTATTATCAAGTGAATGAACTAAAAAATATTTGCATGTTCCAGAGATTATAACTTAGCAGTGATAGTGTTATTAAGAATAAGAAAACCTTCTTATTAAACCTTTAGCAGCTTTATTCTCCATCATAAACTAAGTTTGAAACTGTTAAGTCTGAGATGAGAGAGACTGTAAAACTATTTACATTCTGCAAAGTCATTTTCTTCATTCAGCTCGGAGGCTTTGATCTAAACTCAGAGAAAATAAACATGAAGAAAACCACAAATGAGGAAGAATTAAGCAGCTCTGTTTATCAATCAGCTTCCTGTCGTTTGAACTGAGATCCACACCCACAGCGGTTTTCTGTTAAAGCGACTGCAGCTTCAGTAAAGTGATAAATTATTTAGAAACATGTGATATTGACCTGTTAGTGTTGGAGTTTATGCCTCACCTTCCCCTCCAGTCGGGCGTCTCCCCCCAGACTGACCCTGACGTTTCGAGGCGGCAGGACGAAAGCTGGAGGCTCGTTGCTATGGAAACCACATCCTGTTGGTGAAGCTGTGACCTCACAGAGAGAAGGAGGAGCAGCAGACAGTCGGACATCACTCATCATGCTGTTAGGAAGAAACACACACAGACGTCTGCTTAACTATCAGATCATCAGTTAATGAAGAAAACTTCAACTTTCATTATAAGTTTCAAACTTAATATATTTATTATTACTATAAATATATATTTCAACGTTAACCATCAGAAACTGTCAGGGCTCCAGTTAAAGCTGCTTTCCAACAGATCAATTTAGAGTTAAATAGCATTAGGAGAAACATAACAGGAATATTAGACTAATAAATGTGGAAATAAAAAAAAATAAAATAAAACAATATTCAAATCTTTTTCATGTTTTGACAATAAAGATTAATATCAGGTGGATGACTGGATGCTAACTGGCTGGTTTAAACTGAATATAATTGAGATCAACAATCCAACAATTT